>NC_044259.1:10599525-11313275 GCF_003957555.1 Calypte anna | reverse complement strand
CTGAGTAAGCTGTAATCATTAGACAGTAGGAATCACTGACATATGACATCCCTGCTGCTTTCATCAATTTAAAAGTAACATTTCCCTTTAGTACCACAATTGTTGTCTGCATTTAAGTATAGTCTGTTGCTCTGTGCCTCAGCAGAGAGGAGCCTGGTCTGGGCAGACACACAGCAGGCAAAATCATCAGCTGAGCAAGTTACACCTAAAATTCTTCAGCAAAATGCTGTATTTATGATGTAAAATTGAGACAGGTGGGAAACTGTGGCCACTTTAAATAAAATTCAAAATATTACAAGCAATGCAGTTGACTTTCCATCATTCATTTTGGGCTTCAGAGTGAGAAATATGTTCAGCACCTATAGCTCTTACAGAGGCAGATGTCTATCTGAGGCTTACATGCCTGAGTAAGGAATGTCTCTGTCTTCTGTGAATATTATATAGGTTAAAAATAAGTAGTGTAAGCAAAGGTTAGAAGGATTCTAGCAAAAGAGAAACCTCATGGGCAATTTTCTTTATTCAGATAGTTTTTGCCATCACACTGCTGCATCTAGGACATGAAGAGGGAAAAGTGATCAGAAGGGGTATAGTGTGAAGGACTGAGAGATAAGGGGAGGGGAGAGCAAAGTGACAGGTTAAAGGGAAGCAGAGAGTGACATGGAAGAGGGCAGAAAGATGACTTAAGAAGGAAGAAATTTATAAGGGAGGAAGAGAATTAAAGTAGTGAATATGTTAAAATAAATGCCTCAAGTTAAATTCTTAGTATTTCCTGTAGTGGCCAAGAAGGGGGAAAGTGACAAAAGCAGCTAAGCCAGATTTCCATCAGTTTTATTCTGTGCTGCTGCAAGTAGATATTTTTATTTACTTATTTATTTTAAGAGCAAGTTGATGCCCTATCATCTTAATGCCATCTTTTCCACTTACTGCAGTGCCTTGGCATCACCCCCATTTTCTCTGCTACCTGCTTGCAAGGGCAGCCACTCTTTTCCCCCAGCAGTACTATGTATTTGTGGAAATCACTGCCCTGCCCTGGCGTTCCCTGCTGGGGATGGAAACCTGGTGCTTTCTTCCTTGCTGCAGTGAGCCAGACATCTCTCCTTGGCTGAGCTAGCTGTACCCAGCTGCCTGCAGCAGGGCCAGAAGGACCTGTGTGCTGTTTGCCAGACTGTCTGGGAGGTTTGTACCCCAGGGCAAGGGGAGCAGCTGCCTCCAGCAGTAGCCAAAGATGCCACTTCACACATTGATCAGGTCCCTTGGGTGGGATGCTGCACTGTGAGCAGGGAAGCGTGGTGAGCTCTTGTAAACTCATTCAAGCTTTTCTCCTTGTGTGTCATGTAAATCTGAGGGTGTTACACCATGAAATGAGACCTCCAACTCACTTTTTCTCTATGAAATGCTGCAAAGAAGCCGTGTTGTGCAACAGAGTCAGTGTTAAGATGTTTATTGCAAGCTGGAGGGCAACTGGCTTGGGTATGCTGACATAGTGGAAAAATACCTGCAGGTCACCTGTTTGGAGTTATGCCCACATGGGAGACTCCTTGGATGCTACCAGCCTGGCTGCCAGCTGTGCTCCCTCCATCCCCAAGGTGGAGAAGCAGCAAAAGCAGTGTCACACTTGAGTCCCCAGTGAATGGTTCCTGGAGGGACACTGTCAGCTGCTGTGACCTGGAGCATTTCACTAGGAACTCTTTAGACTGATGGTCTTGGAAAACAGGAGACACAGTTATGAAGGTGGAGAAGGTTTATGATAATAAAAAAATGCAAGGGCTTACCTTGTCAGACTTGAGTATTTAAAAAAAATCATGTCTTTACTATATCTGTTGCTGCATAACTGCTTTTTAACTCTTACAAGCAGAGAAATCCAGACAGAGTCTGAGCCACGTTGATGATTTCAGCAAGCTTTTTAAGGAGTAGATAAACTACCTAAGTGGTAGGCAGAGCCATGCTGATCTAAATCAATAACCTTTGGGGACTTAAACTTTTTTGAAGCACATTAGTAATAATCTCTGAAGGTTTAGGAACTACAAGCAAAGAATTGAGGTCTCAAATATAGTTGGGCTGTTTTGGTGCATTTCAACTATATCAAACTGCTAATGACTCTCTAAAATAACTCATAATATTTGGCAGATGCATGTTGGCATCCATATCAGTTGTCTGCTTCACTTGATCTGAGTGCTTCAACAGCACTGATTAGCTGATAACGAAACATTAAAGCTGTTTTCATACTTCTGTGGAGTCTTGATGTCTGCTGTTTCCCAAAATATTTGATTTTCAAGTTTGTCCTACTCTAAAAAAGATACTTCAGAATCATAAAGGGAAACATAAGCAATTAAAAGCTGTAATCTGCCTAACATAGAAAAATAGCATCTCTCTATGTTTCAGAAAATTTCAAACCCTGTTCTGTCACCTCAGGTTTCTAACCAGTGATTCCTATAGTTCTGTGAGTAATAGAGGGAATGCATTAAGATCTGATAGAAATAGAAGTGAGTCTGTATTTTCAGCAATTATTTGGTCAGTAAGCAGTATATATACCCTGGTTTTCATTATTGCTTTATTGCTAAAAATTTCAGTTCAGCAAAGTGACCAGCTGAGATTCTGCAAGTTTCTATTCCTGCAATATCTGGGATACAATTAAGTTGTTCTGCTCCCTGTCCCTCTTCTGTTGACTGTATTTTGTACTCTCTATGTCTATGCATCTTTAGTTAGTGGGATACACAGCTGTAGCTGACTGGAACCTAATTATTTTGGTGTACATTATCTCCTCCCTCAGTCTTGATACCTATAGACAAAGCAATTATATACTTTCTTTTTCTATGTTTGCTAGAATCCCAAGGGATAGGCAGCAAAGAAGTCCCAAACCCTACACTGAGCTTACTGAGGCCAAGAGCAGCACCCAAGAAAGGAGAGGATGGAGAGCAGAGCAGCTTTATGCTGCCTTGGGGGCATGCATGACCTCTTAGAGACTGATGCCTCAAATAGATGGCAAGGACTCCTTGTTCTGCCACTGCCCCTTCACCTGCTGGTTTCAGAGCACAGCTCTTCACTGGCTCAGCAGCCCTTGTAATTGATGTTCTTTGTCATGATCACCAGTCTGTTGTGTTGAGCTTGCCTGCTCTTGCTGGCTTGTTGCTCTGCAGAAAATACCACTGGAAATGAAAGATCTGGGTTCTTATGGTAAGAAGTTAAATCAATAAAAGGTGGAAAAATTAAATCTTTAAGTGTTTCTTCCTAGGGTAAACTATTGGTAAATGGTGACAACAACTAGCAAGAGGTTTTGATATTTTTTTCATATTACAATCAGCACAAATTGCTCACAATTCTAGAACAAGTTCTGCTAGCTTAATTTAAAAGAAGCTATCTAAAGGTTTGTTAAAGTAGTTCCAATCATATAAAACTGTCAGCAAATTATACATGTGCCTTGTCTGTTCTTCTAGGCATGTTTTCCACAAAGCCTGTGTGGACCCATGGCTTAGTGAGCACTGTACGTGTCCAATGTGTAAACTGAACATTCTGAAGGCACTGGGAATTGTGGTAAGTTACACTGTTGTGAGCTCTTCCTCATGTCTGAGACCTAGAACAGGAAAAATAACTGTAGGGGAGAAAGGGAGAAGTATATTTGGGTACCCTTACTCAGAAAGCATTTGGTTTTTTTTTAAACAATTTCTTTGCTGCTGTTAAAGCTGGTTTGTTGTTCTTTTCCTTAATTTGTAATTGAGAATATATTGTTATATTTGCATTTATATCGATTTCTTGTCTACTAGGTTCTCTGTAATCTATCTCCTCAACTTCTTTCAATTCTTATTTGTTAAATTAACTCTGTAAATCTCTTGTTCTTGTAGTAGCCTCCTTTAGGTACCCTTAAATTTGTTTACACATAAAAAAACCTGGCTGAGGCCAGCAGATTTTCCTCGAGCAGCTCTGGCTTATGGGGTCCCCTAGGACTGCTTTTGTTGGGCAGTTCAAAAAGGGATAGAGGTAAAGAAATTCAAAGAGGATTTTTCCATCTTTCCCATATGAGGAAAAGTTTGTAAGGTGGGAGCAATGCTCTTTTAGAAGAAAGAAATAAGGAAAAAAGAGTCTATCAAGATACTGTCTAAAGCAGGTTTTGAATCTAGCCAGTGGGAATCATCAGGACTCCATTTTAAGCTCTGCCAGTTGCAAATTTGCACACTTTCTAAAGAAATAGTTGCAGAGCTGTTGTGGGTGACCTATTTTTGCGATTAATCACACAGATTTTTAGAGGAATATACAGTAGAATTTGGTGCATGCCATCATTGCTCATAGTAGTGAAATGTGCAAGCAGATATGCTACAAGCAGATTTGAGTCCCTTTTTGAATCTTTATCCTTTTTCTGCTTCTCCCTCCACCTCTTTAGGGTGGGCTGGAGGAGCAGCTGTGGATGGGATTTGCTCATTTCCGAGTTTCTCTCTTGTGTGATCCGAGTACATCCTTGGTGGCTGAATAGGATGTGTGTGGTTTTATTCAATATTCAGGTTTTCTACCGTTGTAACGTGGAATCCCTTGGGGTTTTTTTCCAGCCAAACGTGCCCTGTACAGATAATGTAGCCTTTGACATGGAGAGGCTCACCAGGGGCCAGCCTGCCAGCAGGCGAGCGGCGCTCGGTGACTTTGCCAACGAGGGCTCCCTCAGCCTGGAGCCCCTGCGCACCTCGGGAATGTCACAGCTTCCACAGGATGGGGAGCTCACACCAAGGTCAGGAGAGATCAACATTGCTGTGACAAGTAAGTTTTCTTTGACTTCTGCTATGGTTTGCCTGGGGTGTGGCACTTGCTCTGCTCTAGCTGGGTGCTGCAGGGCCCTGGTGAAAAATGTTTCCCTGCAAGGACAAAAGGTTACCTGGGTGTCTCCAAGAGGCACATGCTCCATATTCAGACCAGTAACTCTAGGTATGACAGTGCCAGCACTTGCATAATTAATGGTATATCCATTTAGACCTTCATGCACAGAACACTGGATGAACTAAAATGGCAACAAAATAAACCTCTTGAATCTGGTAACCAGTAGGAGAAACTGGATTGCCAAAATCATTGCTTACCCTTTCAGAATACTTACATGCAGGAATTTATACAAATAATATTTTAGCTGCTTACTATTTCTGTAGGCAATTTTTTTTTCCCCTGAGAACATTACTACTGGAATTCTGACATCTCTTAGCAGATGGTGTTTCTTACAAAATTTGTGAGTTTAAAAATAAGTATTTGATGTACCAACAACTGAGTATTGTCCAAGTGTTTTATGACATCAGAAAACTGTTCCTGCACTGCTTGCAAGCTGTTATCCATAAAAATAGAATGGGAAATTTCCACTCACTGGATTTTACCTAGAGTTTTTAATGCATAATAGCACTATCATGAATACAATATGTGTGGAGTTGCATCACTTTTCAGTATGAACAGTCCCATTTTGATGCCTAAGTGGTTGTTTTTCTGGCTGATTGCAAAAATAGAATCCATGCAGTACAGCACTCTGATTTTTCTCCTTGTATTTTGCTTACGTGCAACTATGATTTAGATTTTTACCTTAGTGACACTTGTTGGCCACTGACATTTGAGGCAGTGTAACTGAAATAGTCCATTAGTCTGTTTCTGTAGATGCTGGAGCAAAGTTAATGTCTCATTTTAAAAAGTCTCATCTTAGGAAACACAGTCTGTGTCCAGAAATTTCCTTTTTCCTAGAGGAAAAATCCACATACAAAATTATCTGCAAAGCCAGTAAGTCACTTTGCCATGCAGTCCTCAGTATGTGACTTATCTTGTACTCTGTTGAAGAGAGAGCAAATCTGCTGGTGTGTTGCTTTCCTTGTCATGGGTGGGAAAACTCTGATTTTGCCTAAACTTTTCACTGCTTGGTTTTACAGAAGGTTTTTTTTTTACTGTCTATTCCCAACTGTACAACTGCTCTTGCACAGATGGGATGCCAGGGTAAAACAAGAAATAATCAACAACAGCTCATTCTGACAGTGTTTATAAAATAAAGCTTTAGAAAAGACTGTTCAAATGTTTGGATTTTAGGGATGACACACGCATTCCTTGATGCATGAGGGTTAAACTAAAAGCCATATTCTACAAAAGTGTTTGTGCCAAGTTGATCTTGAGGAGGGAGAACTTTGAATAGTGAACATTCTTTAATAGCCTTCTTCATACTGCTTTTTTGGTTTTTTAGTGTGTCTATATGTATGTACTAATGCTGAAATTATTTTTCTGTGTTGTATTCCTGTCTGTTAAAATGAGAACTAAGTATGTTTTACCTTCAAACAAGCTATCCTATTTTCTGTTCTTGTTGTTAGTTGAGTTTATTTAGAAGTAACACTATAGCTTTATTTGGGTGGGAGGCAAAGACTCAAGTGTCCAAGCATACTGGGTGAGCTTATGTGAAGAGCTGCATCTCAGCAAATTTAAACCAACCCTAACTATCTTCTTTCTGACTTGGGGGGGGTGACAGTTTTCATTACATTTTCCTTTGTTCCTGCATTTCACTTTACATTAAGTAATCTTTCTTTATCACTAACCCTTAGGCTCAGCCAGGAAATACTGTTGTGCCATGTTTTTTTTCCACACCTCTCTCCACTTCTTCTTTGCTAGCCTTCTCCAGTCAGTAACTCTGTGGCTAACCTCCTTCTGCTTCACCTCCTGGTGCCACTCATGGCTTAGAAGCCTCTTGCCTTCCTCCAGTGGTGTTTGAGGGAAATATTGGCATCGCTTTGACATAAGCCTTCTCCCACGAGTGATTTCCTCCCTTTCCTTTGTCAACAGAAGAATGGTTTATTATTGCCAGTTTTGGCCTCCTCAGTGCCCTTACACTCTGCTACATGATCATCAAAGCCACAGCTAGCTTGAATGCTAATGAGTAAGTAAATATTCAGATCTTTCTATATAATTCTCGTGGTTATGTGTCATTGGGAAGAAATACTGAGAGAATAGAGAAGCAACAATGTAGTTTCCAAAGAATCAAATGCCTTTTCTGCTGTTCTCAAATGTTAAGTCCCAGTTAGCATTAGGTTCTAGTCTAAGATCTGAAACCCCTCTTAGTTTATATTTAGCTGGATTGTCCAAGGAAATCTTGGAGACATGAGGAAAAGAGAGGATATTTATTTCCAGTGTAGAACAGTAGGTTTCTGCCATTAAATACCCATGTTCAAAATTCACCTGACAGAGCCAAAATTACTACCATTGGCTACCTTTGGCAGTTTTCACCTCAGTTTCATAGCCAAATTTAATATATTAAAATATCTTTATACCTAGTTGGCATACTTTCAGCTAAGAAAAAGGGATTTAAATAGAAAAGGAATTCTGCTCTTAGGAAAGGAAGAGGTGAAAGCAATGAATGAAGTGGCGAGAGCAGAGCAGTCTTCTGACCTCTCATTTTAATATGCTTAAAAATTGCATTCAGAGGAGTACTTAGACATCCATGCTTTCTTAATTATCTTAATTTTCAGACACCCCCAGTTCCCCCCTTTAGACAAGAAATCAGCCAAGCACGTGACTTTTTTTTTTTTTTTTTTAGTTCTCTTTGTGGGCAAGGAGAAATCTGTTCTGCAGATAAATTAACGAGATACATCTGGCTATTTTTGTTTAGGTGTACAGAACATCTGGGCTCATTATATGTATTTTATAATTTATTTATATGGGGGATGGAAAATGTCAACATCTTTTTTGCTTTAATTGCTCTCTGAAAAGTATAAGATGTCCTTCTCAATAAGATGGAAACATGTCTATCTCTAGTGTAAAATTTAAGACTGTCTCAATCTAATCATCTTCAGGAAGTGCTATAGCAAGTTCTTAGAGGTTTTGGTCATTATAGACCCTTGATTAACTCTAATTTGCAAATCTTCCTATCATCCTCTTTCCAGATGCTAATTGCAAAAGGGCTTAATGAAGAAAAGTTTTAGAACCTCAGATAGCCCTATCAAGTCTCCTGATATTTTTTTTTTTTCCTTTTGTCAACATTTTGAAATTGCCACTATTAGACAGCAACTTGGCAACATAGCTGTAGCTGAACATAACAGAACATAACATACAGTTAATCTGTACCAAAAAAATAGCTTGGGAAAACACGGAGCAAGATGAGTTGTGAAACAGGAACGTCTGCATTTCTGGGCCTTTCCACATCATTAGGAAGAAGACAAAGGATATTGCAGTATCATCCAGATGTGAGCACTGATAGCAGTTGCATTTCTGCCTTGCCTTGCAGCTCTTCTTTTTGTTGTCTTTTGCTCAGTCGGATCTATTTTTACTGGAAGGGCAAACTGCTTCCCATTGGCAGGGAGCTGAGGCCTCCAGCAAAGTGTTTTCCTGGTGATGTTCCTGTAGTGCAAAGGCAGGGTGTGATGATGTGGGGAGAGCTCCTTTCCTTAGTGGTGGGAATGAGAATGTGAGCATGTACAAGAGGCAGACTTAAGAAAAATAGCAACCTCAGAAACCAGAGCTGTCAAAAATCACTTAGGTAGCAGGTACCTAGCTGTAGCCTTTAGCCCCAATGGCTTTTTGACTGAATCCTTTGGGATCCAAGCAGCCTCCAGCAGTGCTGCTGGCCTCCCCTACTAATTGTAGACAGTTTGAAAGATGTGTGCATGACACTACTGCTCAGATTTACTGCTTGGTTGACACCTCATGTTCCCCAGTGCCAGACAAAGCATTTGCTGTGCTGAATATCATGCCAAATACACAGCAGCACCCTCTCACTGAGACTTCCATCAAATGTCACAACAGCATACCTGCTTTTATGCTGTTCTTCATGTGAACAGCAGTACAGGCATAGCCTACATCTGTTATGATAGTGTTTCAAGGGAAAGCTGGGATTTTTTTCTTATTAGAAAACACATTAGAAAGCATGAGGCCAGTTAATATGCTGGTACAAATAAAAGGTGCCAAATAGGCTGCATTAAAACTTGCCTAAAAGCATGTCCTGGTCCTTTTTTTTCTGTGTCCTTCCCACTGCTTAAACATGTTTATTTAGAAAAACAGTCCTGGAGTTGTGTGCTCTGGAGTAACTGTGTATGTGTATATTTGTGTGTATGTTTATATACACACACATATACATTTTTAAATAGTTCCTGATAGAGTAAACATTGGCTAAGTGATAAAAAAAACAACAACAGGTGCTGTTTCTTCATCTTGTAATATTAATGCACCAGTACTGTTAAATGCACTAGCTAATAATTGAAAAGGAATAAAGGAAGCACATCTTGCTTTCCTTCTTAGGGAATGGTCAGAAATTTCTGAATAACTGTGTTTTCAAGTCCAAAAAGCACCACTGAGAGAAAGTTTTCAGTAGCAGGTGGAGTTTCCTCAAAAGTTTGGAAGTGCTCAAACCTCTGGCTGTCCTGGATGTTTTACTAGGCCTAGAAGAATGATGTGAGGGAGTAGAGACCTCTCTTAATGCTCTGCTCTTGCATAATTAATAATTTTTCACTAACTTACAGGAGATTTTTTTTTAGTATTGACAGTATTAACTTTAATATAAATTTTTTTTCCTTTTTTTTTCCCTGCCCCACAGAGCAGAATGGTATTGAAGAAACGCTTTCCGGCCGATTGCCTTGGAGAGAGACACCTATTTTTATGCATCATTTATCGATCATGCAGCACAAGCAGTTATTTAGTACATTCTATTTTTTCATAAAATTTGCTGATGCCAAAGCTTTGTATTAAGGAAAACGTGAAGAAATAAAAAAACTTTAATTATGAAATCGTACTCTGTGAGAATTTTTCTTTTTCTTGGGCTTCCTGTGTTCGTGCTTCAGTCTTGACAGCCTTTTGTAAATTTTAGAAGGGGCTTTCATTCCTTGGAATGATTTCATCTTTGCAGATCTGTGTGCTTCTCCTTTCACTCTGGGACATGCAGGCTAACAAGTGGAAACATCACACAGTGCTGTTCTTATGATGCCACTGGGATGACTAACAGGAGCATTACTAGCAGTCACTCCATACCAGCTTGTTAGGAAAAAAGCTGGTGCAAGCATTCGAGTATCTAAGAGGTTTACCTTGACTCCCACTGAGAATTAATTTGAAATATTACTATCCTGTCCATTTCTCCTCATATAACACTCCTGTGTTGCACTAGGATTGCAGAGCTTTTGTCTTCAGGTCAGGCATTGCTGAAGGTTTGCAACACTGTTTTCTCAACATACAAATCAAACCTTTTCTGGCTTTTGCTCTTACCCCACCCTTCTCTCTGATAAAAGTGAAGCTACTCTGAACCACTTCTTCCTTCCTAACACCAAGTGAAAAGGTAGTGTTTCCCCCACTGTCATCTGTGAAACTTCCTTGTGCAGGAGTGACAGGGTTTAGATTTTGTTCAAATTCAGATCATGAAAGATTGATGATGGTCTTGACTGTGGTGTAGGAACTATGCAAACATGTCTCTTCTTGCCATGACTTTTTTTACTGGTGAAGGGGCAGAGGAAAAACATCTCACTGTCCTCACTTAGGCTGTCTCACACAAGTTTACCTCTGCCAGCAGTGTACAAGTGATTTCACAACAGTGAGTTAAGACATGCAGATCTGATTTGTAGCCAAATGCTAATGCTTGAATTAATGGGATGGGTAAATGCAGGTAACAAATCAGTAAGGAAAATATAATTGATAGAAGTTAAAACCTATTCTGCATTTAGTTGTTTATGTTCTTCTCATATCAAGATGTAGGCATTTGAAACTTAATGCTTTCTAATTTAATTAAATGAAGAGAGAACCAATTTTATGGTGAGACTTAATTTTTTTATGTATGAGGAAATAGAGGATTTAATTTAATTTTATTTTTATGTATAGGCACTTTTAGAGTTTAGGAACACAGCCAGAGCCTACATTAAAGTGGTTTCTTAATACTTATCTGTCCAGCAGGCATCAGCTGAGAAGGCAGCTTTTATAATAAGAAAGTGTATGGTATCTTCAGTGTATTTAATAGAATTATTTTTCAGTGTGTCCTTGTGAAATTCTGAAAGAAACATGAAAACAATCAAGCAGTAACTGCCTTTTGAAAGACTGAAAAACCCCATTGGACTTACTCATGAAAAGGGAAAAAAAAAACCCTCAAACATACCTGTGTCTGAGGACTGTCTCCTTGTAAAATGTAGTGTTTGTCAACTGAGCCTTGCTTCCAAACAAGGAGGAATGTGGTTAGAGTATGATTTAGGGTACAGCCTATGAAACAAAAGGGTTTGTTGTGTTGTTTTTTGGTTTTTTTATTCCTCCCCCCCATCTCTCCACAGCCACAGTGAAATTGATGGTAAGTTTGTGTTTGTCTCCTGAAACAAAAATCCATAATTGCTTTTTAATGTTGTCGGGAAGGATGTGCAAGGACAGCCTGGGCAGTGTGGTGTCCCAGATGTACCAGGCACCACAAACAGTTCCAGTTTGTGTTTCTTTTCTAAAACAGCAGCAAAAGAAGCTGAGTGATGCTGGGAACAAAATGGTTGTCAGGGCTTCTTCCCTTCCTATGACAGTGCATTTCCCCTTGTAGAGGATTTATATCATCAAGGGCCATCTTTGTCAGTCTTTTTGAGCCTCTAACAATTGTCTCAACAAAGCATTAATAAAAGCACAGGTGGTATCTGCAATATAAGTTTATCCTGTTAATGGTAGACTCAGCATCATCCTAGAAAGTAATTTGTTTTTCACTCTGGATAGGTGCAAGAAGGAAATTCTGAAATCTTTTATTGCCTGCCATGCTTTTAGATATCCACACAGATGAGATGAGTAATGTTACCCTCACAGGCATGATCACAAGAGTGAGAGGAGAGGGGAAGAGCCAGTCCCTGCTTCCAGATCATAGAATCATAGAATCATAGAATCCTAGGGGTTGGAAGGGACCTCGCAGATGTTGCAAGGATGGCAGGGCTGGGCTGACAGAAGGGTATTAATAGGGTACAGGTCAAGAGGGAACAGCAGTGCCTTGCTGAACAGCTGGCATCCAGGGAAGGACACTTCATGAAGTAATCCTGCCCTCTTGTTCCTTAACCAAGAGGGTGTTTAAAACAGATGGTCTGAGATAGGGAGTGCTCTGATCGGATTTCCACATTAAGGAGCTGAGCAGGGACTGCAGCTTGTGGCAAAAGATGGCCCTGATTAATGACTGAGGACATTAATATATTGCAGATGGAAAAGGAACACCAGGTGATTCTTGCTGCTGATGCACCAGCAATGCTACAGCAATGTCATATCTCTTGAATTTTTGGCCTTGATGTTTTGCCCACTTCTGTAGCAGCAGTAGATGTAAATGGTAGGTATAAAGAACAGTTCCAGGCCAGTATGTTTGGGTTTAGATTCACTACAAGTTATCTGAAAAGTTTTTGTAAGTATTTAATGAAGAATACTGGCAGAGAGCACTGAAGGATTTGTTTTCATGTATTAGAACTGAATGCAGACTTCCCATTTGTTTTCCATACCTAGGGGATAAGTCTTTATCTTTCTTGGTAAGTGCCAAAAAGGAAGAACAGATTCATAAGCTGAATGTAGAACTGTGGATGTTTCTACTTGTCCTTAAAATACATTTATTCAGTAAATTTATCGACTGGACTGATGCCACATTTTTAAACAAGCACTAGCAATTTTCTGCAGTAGGATGAGCAGAGCAGGGTCACTGTGCCCTGCTGATTCTTTCTTTAAGCAATAAGTTGTGAGCAATGAACCGAGCTTATTATTAGAGCACCTGAAGACTGAGTGTTGAAAAGCCCTGCACAGGTGCTGGATTTCCTGCACTGAGTGAGCTGGAGTGAACTGGAGGGGAGAGAGGCATTTAGGAAAAGAATGAATGATGTGTCCCAAAAGCTGGGAGATTTGTGTATGTATGGAAGCATGCAGCCTCCCTGGAAGTGGCTTTTTTTCTTAAGAAGCAAGAGAACATCACAGTAAAGAATTAGAGAGTTGTTGGATATACAGTGTCCTTTTGCATATCAATATAAACTATTGTCAGATGACCTGTCTGCCTGTTGATTAAATCTCCCTCAAATCTGCTGGAGTGGAAGCCTGGGCACACACAGAGGAAATGATGGCCTGGGCTGTCTCCTTCCTAATCCCTTGTTTGATATTTGTGCAATAAAAGCAAAAGCAGCACCAAGCTTGTAGAATCCCCTTTGCTTTGTTACAGCATTGGCTATTCAGTATGTAACATTTCAGCTGTGGAGATGAAACAGCCAATGTCCATGGCTTATTTCAACTGCAAGCAGAAGACTGAGTCATCCCAAAATAAATCATCCTGAGCCATAACACGTTTCAAGATGAATCTTGAAATCAGTTTTTTCTAGTATGATTTTGGAGTATGTTCCCTTTTTTTTGTTTAAAAGCAGGCTATGATCTTCTGCAAGTCATAGTTCCAAGCTTATATTCCCGTAAAAACTCAATTTTTTTGTGTGTTTGATTCTTTGAATCACTGCTTAGTTTTAGAAACCTCTATGTTTGTGAGAGGGTTCAGATCTAGAAAGTTGGTATTCATCATCCCCTGCTTCTGCAATAATCTGATACAGTTCTCTCCTTGCAAACACATGGGTAGATGCTCCTGGCAGAATGAGCAAGTCACTCCTTGCAACATTACTACTAATTCTTCTTCTTTCAGCTAACTGAAAGATCAAAAAGCAATTAATTTGCTTGTGAGAACTTCTTCACAGAGCAAATGGTGGAGTGAGAATGTGTGCTGGCTTTTGGTGATAAAAGAAAGGTTTGGAAGGGGAGTAGGAAACTGGCAGCAGATATGTTTCCCAGCTTCAGTTTGTTGCTGTTCTGAGCAATGATTTGGCCTGGGCACACAATTGCTGTGTAGCTCAGGCCATAGTTTGCTGTAAATTAGCATTGCAGCTTGCAAAATGAGTTTGCATGCCCATCTACAGTGTCTCTGGCTCTTCCAGCCAGTGCTGCTTTGATAAGTGCAAAAGTCATCTTAGCTTTTGCTCTTTCAACAATTCTATGCATTTTTTGCAGTCTATCTTTTTCCTTTCAATTCTACTAAGGACTTCTGTGTAGTTTTGGGTTTTTGTGGGGTTTTTTTTTCTTTTGTCTGAATTTGTCTTTTAGGTGAGTGGGGAAGGAGAAAAGGCATTTTGCACAGTAGTGGTTGAATTCTTCCCTCGTATCTTTTGTAAGCTCTGTATTTCAGAAGGCGATAGGCTGGGCTCAAAATCTGGTAAAGAAAGGATTTAATCATCTAAATTCTGCCAGGGCTAAAACTGCAATCCCCTTAGCATCCTGCTCCACTGATGCCTGAAACTGGAGGCACCTTGGTATGCTGAGTGCCTTCTTGATGAACTTGGAAGCTTTTCAGTTGCCTCCAATTTGGCTCATGTGGCTGCCTGGCATACTGTAATCCAAGCAGCTGAGCTCCCAGCTACTCCCCTGTGGGATCAAGAAACCAAGTAATGAAACGTTTTGGCCAAGGGCCTGATCTGATAGATGCTTTCAGAGAGAACCATTTGTACAGCAGCAGGGCTGGGCTCCTTGCAAAACACACCTGTGGGTTTGGAGAGCCCCAGGAACACCAGGCCACCAAGGGAAAAATGGAACTTCCATCCCCTGTGTTAAGCCATTTGGTGCTCGTTTCAGGTGTCACCAACACTGGAGAAGAGGGTTGGGTCTCCTTTGGTTCTATGTAAGGAAATATGTAGTTCCCTGTTTCTAGAAAGTGATCGTGGGTGAGTAGATGGAGGTTGTTGAGCTCTGGAAGAAGTCAGGCTCTCAGCAGCAACTCTCAAATGATCCCTGGTGACCTTGAGCTCCAGGAGCTCATTCCTTTCACACCCATGCTGGAGTCCTTTGTGCTGGAGCAAGCATAGGGAGCTGGGTGCCAACAGCTCCTGGGTTTCTTAAGGAAGCACGTGCCTGCTCTACAAGGTTGTAAATCAAAAGCAAGCACCAAGTGTGAAACTCCAGCCTGCCCCAGCCTTGCTCAGACTTGACCTGTTTTATCTGAAAGAACCATTTGAGGTGGGATTGTTCATGCGGATGGTTGCTTTGGGCTGGCAAGGGAGCACACGAATGGAGGTGAAGTGTTTCATATGGCTGCTGCTGGTCTGTGTTAAAGGGTGGATATTTTTTTCCACGAACGCTGTGTTTGCAGTTAGCAACTGTGTCTGAGGATGCTTTACTCAGTTCTTACGTTGCTCCCGTGTTTTCCTAACGAGGTTTTGTTCTACTTCTTGTAGGCAGTCACTTCTTTCATCGTAACTCTCTGTCCCCTCGAAGCCTGGTCTACGAGAGCGAGTTCTCAACCATCGAGCCTGCCCTGGACATGTATGATGAGAACAAAACCTGAAAGGAATCCATGCTCCTTCCTGGCCCTTTTCCCGTTTTTTCATTTCTCATTCCTATTGTTGTGTACTCTTTCCATGGATCTCCTTTGTCTGAAGAAGAGCTGCTTTTTCCAGAACACGAACCCACCTTCTCGATTGCACAGATGAAGACCAGACCTGGTGGTTTCTGAGGGTGGCATCTTTGAGCTGACAAAGAGTTGCACGCAAGCAAGATTGTCTGATGGAAATTGCTGAGTGGCAGCACGGGGAGCTGTGTCGGCCCAGCCACAGCGATGCAGAAGAGGTTTTATGGTGGCCCTAAGAGTTTGTGTTGGACTGCAAATGCCTCTCGTACGCAGGCGTCTGCTGCTTCCGTTTCTTTAATTGTCCAGATGGTTGAGTCATGTCAGAAAAGGAACTGGTTGTAGAGGAGATGGTCAGTGACTGGTAAAAGCACTCGTATATCTTGGTCAGTCCATAACCTTACTGTGAAATAGCCCCTTCTGCAAGGGACTAACAAGTGCATTGAGTTTCCTACAACCCACAAAACCCTGGACAATAGCAAGCCAGTCTGATGCTAAAGCTGCAGAGAGGACCTGTATTTGCAGAAAGGTTTCAAGGAACTTGATGCTTATTTTCTTCCTCCACTTTGATTGAAGCAAGAGAGGAATGGCCTACAAAAAATACACTTTTGGTCCTTCTGTGTGTTCAAGTCAAGTGAATCTCTTTCTATAGAGAGGACACTCACAGAACCAGCACTTGATCTACCTGAAAACCATTAGACTTATTGAAATATGCAGTAATCTAATTAGCTTTCTTTCTCACTTAACTTTTTTTGGGGGGTGGAAAGGTTATAAAATCCACTGATTTTTTTTCACTGAAGTTTTTTAAGAGCCAGCATGTTGGCATTACACAGAGAAGAAAGGAGGTAAGCTTCTTATCCCGTTCTCCTGTTGAGATCTGCAACAGTTAAATAACAAACATGTTCTTTAAGCCGTGCCCTTTCCCACTGACATCAATAATGGGGACGCAGAAAGCAGCAGAAGAGAGGAAAGCAGTAACCACTTTGATGCTCTGCAGGAAAAATCAATTTTACCGGCGTGCAACAAAAGCGGTGGGGAAATAAATGTTGTGTGCAGGCTTCTGAATGTTGTGTGCAGGCTTCTGAAGGAGTAATGCAGAAATGGGGAGTGAGAGAGGAACCTCTGGAGTTAAGTCATCCGCAGCATTCCTCAGATGAGCAAACGTGGAGGAACGAGAGCTTCTGCTCTACCTTTTCCTACCAGACAATGCATTCCTGTTCAGTGAATGTTTGGATTTTTTCTCCATTGCAGTCTTAAGTTACTGTAGGTGTAGAAACACATTTGTGTCCTTGTAACATGAAACAAAGCTTCACTCTCTGTATAGGAATCTTGAGAAATCAGTTAAGCCAAAAATGAAAGGTAAGACATACCCTGCCATGCTTTATTTTCATGTGCTTTTGCTACAAGCGGAGGTGTTTTCCCTCCTTTATTATGTTTTTTAATTGTATAGCAGTCTGCTTCACATATATCCTTACCTGATATGTGGTTCAGCTGTGTCTTTAACACAGATGCTCTGGAGAAAAAGAAAAACCAGCTCTGTGGGATGAGGAAATGATCCTCTTTGCCGAGCGTGCTTTGACTTCTGCTGCTGTGCGTCAGCTTTATTTAATCTGGTAATTCAAGAGTGGGTGGTATGAGGTGTAGGGAGTTTTTTCTCGTAATGCCCACGTTCATATTTACCAAATGCACTTTTATTGTCATTCAGCTCGCTCTAGAAACACGCCCCGACCCCAAACTTTTTCAAGAGCACAATTTGAACACCCACTTTCTCCTCCAAAGGTTGCAGAAAACCCCAGCGGGTGTCTCGGGCGGCAGATTGTGGGCAGCATCCTTCCTCTCCTTGGATGTGCAAAGGGGACAGCGGCGGCGAGCCCGGGCAGAGCACCCAAACCCAGCAGGGCTGAGCTGTGCACAGGCCCATACAGGGCTGGGGGATGGCAGAAGGGCTGGTTGAGCAACCCCAGGTTTTGTAACCCCAGCTGTGGGATCAGAGAGGGCAGGCACGTGAGAGCGGGGAGCTTCCGAAAACAAACACCCCGGAGGAGAATCGCCACCTCTCAAGGGTGCCACGGGGCTTGTTTGTACCCGTGGTGGGTTGTCAGGTTACAGTGAACTGGTGAACGCCTGTGTATTCATGGTGAAATAGAAAAATGTCTGGGTGGCTCCAAGAAGAGACACTCAGCCTGGCACAGGGGTTTTCCCTAAGGCCACGGGGAATGTCAGCCGGTCGCGGTTTCGGCACAAAACTAAAACTGGTGGTTTCTCAGCTCCACCTGGGACTGTTTGCACCAGCTGTGTGCCAGAAGATGCAGGAAAGCTAGAAAAGGCATGGAAACTAAACGAAACTTTAGAAAATACAAAGCCCCCAGAGACAGCATAATAAATAAAAAATTGTATTTTGTGATATCTCCTTATTTCTAACCAAACATCTTGATTTTAAGCAGGGGGAGGGAAGGTTTGCCTCTGAGGAGATCAGGGTCTAGCAGAGTGATGTAAAAATGGGTTTGTGTTGTAGCATCTTGGATAAGGGAGCTGACAATTATAATTGACATCCTGGAATTTGGAAAATCTTGCAACACTGGAAAAATTAAAAGTATGATCTCTACACGTTGGGGCGTGCTGTAGCAGGTGTTCTTAGTCATACTTAGGAGGGGGAGGAGGCATCACAGCAACATGAGAGATTTTTCTGGGCTGTGCTGGTAAGTTTGAGGTTTTCCTTTTAATATTTAATTCATATTTAAAAAAAAAAGAAAAAAGCTTGATGAGCATAGTTGTCTTGTTCTCCTGCAGTGGTGCTGTGTATGGTTGAGTCATTTCATAGAAGTAAAATATATTGAAATCTACCAAGAACTGTAAGTTCCAGTAACTTGGAAAATAATTTTTAAGGTTAAAAAAAGTGCTTTTGAAAAAAAGACATTAATTTATGACTTCTGCATATATATAAAAAAGCCTTTATCTCCAACTATTTCCCTAAACTATTTAAACTCTATCATCTCACCTCTTTCCTGACCTCATGTTCTAGGAAAGTTTTGCATGTTCCCATAAGACATTTGTAAAATCAAGGTTTGCTTGTGGTCTTAGAGGATAATTGCCAGTAAAAAAAAAAAAAAAGATTGTAAGTGTGCTTTTTATCTATAATACTAACATTAAGTATTAAATTTGAAGCATGTTAAAATTTACTTAAGGAGATGATTACTCCCTCCAGTGAGCTCATGTGTTGGTATCTGCTTGCACTGTCCCCTTGCTTCTAGGATGCTTGCCTTGGCACCTGAGGATGCTATAGGAATAGCCAGATAGCCTACATAAGCCAAAGAAAGACCAAAAATAGTTTAATAAATGTGTTTAGGACTATATTATGAGACTTCTACTCATCTTCTGTTTTCATTTAACACTCTCATACAAAAGAGTGCAACAGCTTTGGAGACCTGAGAGCTTTACCAGCTACTGAAAAGCAGGGGCATGGGGCATGCTGAGGTTCCAGGACTTGTTTAGCCCAATTTAGGTCTGAGATGATGCCACAGGCATAGGTCATGCGCTGAAGGATGAAGGCACTAGGGCTGAGCTGAAGTTCAGGCAGCTCTGCAGCCTGATTACCAGGGAATGACTTGACTTAATTGTTAAAAATATGTATTTTTCTTGCTTAGCTAATAGTCTAGTTTTTACAGCAGAGACGGGAGCCCAGCAGTGCACAGGCTGAGGCATGGCAGGGCAAGCACGGGAGCCATGGAAACTCCTTGAACTTCACAAATGAAGCTCTGGCTCCTTTCTCACCTCGTGCTACACATCCATCTGTGACCTGATTTTCCAAGCCGAGCTGTGCAGGAGAGTGTGTGATGTGCTATGACAGCTTGCATATGTGTTGTTATATTTAAAGATATCTTCACTTTTCCCTTTTCCTGCTAGACTGGCTGCACCCCAGGTGCCCTTACTGTAAGGGCAGCCTGTGCTCCAGCACTCTGGGTGGACACCAGTGAGCAGGGGAGGGACTAAGAGGGTAAGATGCTCTAGTTGACCAGATGGGGAGGAAAGCAGGAGAAAGGTGGACTGTATCCCTGCAGGTTATTTCTGCTTTGTTTCCAATATCTTTGAAATAATCAATGAGAAAATGTGGTGCCCCCCACAAGGAGCCCAGCCCTCCTCCCGTGACAATAGAGGGGCTCTGGCTGGGCTCCTGTGGCACCCCCAGTTGATGTCCCAACCTGTTGGCCAAAACTCCAACCTCACAGGGGCCTGTCAGGTTTATCTGGTGCCTGTGAAGTGCTGTGAGCTTTTGTAAAACAGCACCTTGTTATCTATGTCAGTTGTTTGATCCTTTTGTTATCCTACTGTTTTTAAAGCCTGTGACGTTCCCAAACTCTCTTTATTCTCACCAGTCAATTCTGCCCTTCTACCCCATCGATTACTACTGGTCTTCTCCTCCTCTTGAGATCTGGGTGAAGGTCCCTGTTGTGCAGGCACCATGCCAGCCAGCCCCTTGAAGGAAATTCATCACCTGGAATAGTGGAGGTTCCTGGTGGGTTGTGCTCAGCCAAAGCAGGCTCCATGGCATGGGGGAATGCTGTATATCCCTGCATGGAGCATCATGTGGCTCCTCAGCCTCCTAGCTTTGTGGAGATGCCCAAGTGAGCAGAGATGGATGTGTAGGTTGTGCAATAATGTCTGAATATTTATTCTTTTTATGGCAATAATGTCCAGTGTGTCTGGGTGGGTGGGGGCCTGTAGTGTAAGGTGTTACCCAAAAATAGTCCCTTCCCTGAAGAGTTAATAATAATTAAGTATTGATATTCCTGCCAAGTAAGAAGTACAAAGGGTTTTATTGAAAGCTGAAGCTATTTCAAGCAATTTCATTGTAAGCCTGAGGTGTAACATGAGCCAGTGTCTTACAGCTGAGGCTGGGTTTTTGCAGCCTAAAAATCTGCTGGATGTGCATGTGAAGGGTCCCTTATTCCTGCCGGGCACAGGCACCCACAGCTTACTACAGCTGAGCCCCTCAGGAGCAAGAAGCATTTTAAACCTTTGCCTGGAGCTCAGCTGTGTGCATCGTTTGCCTTTTTTTTTTTTTTTTCTTTTTTCCCCCACTTATCCCATGCTCCGGGGCTTGTCTTTGGTCTTCAGCTGCCCGAATCCCTCAGGGGGACAAAACCCAAACAGAATCGCTCTGCTGGGCTGTGGAAACGGTACCTGATGGCTGGATTTGCTCTCGATGTCCCATGCCTGTGTCTGTAACACCCTCTGCCTGTCTCGGGCAGTAAAGGCTTCACCTGCCTGCAGCCTTTGCATGTACCCGGGCTGCTCTGGGAGGATCTGGCAGAAAACAGCTCAGCAACCCTCCCCAGGCTTCTGCACAGAAAAGTTGAAAGTAAAGTTGATGTTCTTTGCTGCTCTCAAGCCAGGGAAGTTTAATCAGGCATCTGGGGCCACTGGAGGAAAGCTCCTGTTTGCAGATCCCTGCGGTTCCTGCGTCGCAAGGTCCCAGCCCATCACCTGACTGGGCTTGCTTTGAGTTTGCACTGGAAGGTGCTGGATGAAAAAGGAGCCTGCTTGGTTGCTGCCAGATCAGCAGGTAGATTTTTTTTTCTACCCCCTGTGCCTGGGCTTAACTCCCATCACTGGTAAGATCTGCCACAGAAGTACTACAAAGGGGAACAATATTTCTGAGCAAACTGAGTGATAGTGTCACTCTTCTGCTTATCCAGGCAGCCCTGCTGCACTTTGCAAGTAGATGTTAAATACTACAAGCTTCTCTGTATGACTGTGCCTATTTGGGATCAGCTGCTGAAGGCCATGGCTAACCATGCACAGAATCCACCAGAACGGGATCATTTTATCCCAGCAGAGAGGGGACGTCTCAGCCTTTTGGCTTGGGAGACTGCAGCAAGCAACAACAACAAAATAATTTGTGTGGCTATAAAATGAAAAGTCTGTTTCAACTGGCCTGCTGCAAAGTGGACCACACTGGTGTGACCACATAACCTAAAAATGCCAGCAGCAACAGGGATGCAGGTGGTGTGGTGCCCTCCAGACAATTGGATCTTTCCAGCCCTTGTGAAACTGCAGCTTGACAGCAGCAGAATTTTCTTGACTTGTTTTTGATGTAAGTATAACACTGTATCGTAGTTACGTGGTATATGCCAATATGTTAACAGTGTATACCGATTAGTTAGGGTTTGCTAATGTACTACATTTCAATAAAAAGCAATTTAAAAGTATCGAGTTTGTCAGCCTGGTGCCTGTCAAAATACAGGATGAGAGGGTTGCTCAGTGACTGCCATCTCTCCAGTATTTCTTACACATATATGTGTATATATGTATATATGATAGGACAGTGTGAAACAACATTGCCAAAAGATCCATTTTTCAGAGAGGATTTTTCCCACTCTGCAGGAAATATTGTTTTATTTTGCAACACTAGTGCCTGCAAATCCCAGGCCATTAAGTTTCACAGTGGCTGATGAGCACAGAGGTAACATTAATCCCCTTTCCCACAGCCTGTGCCACCTGAAGGATGGCACATAGGACATGGGAACAGTGATGGGACTGTGGAAGAGAATCCTTCAGCATCTTCCAGTGCCTGAACCCTTCCCACAGCACACTCAGCCTTCAGAAACCACCATGCTGCTCCCAAACACAGCCACACCATCAGGATGAAAGCTCAGCCAGTTAATATATATTTATATTACAGTAGTGTACAAAGACTCCAGCTGGAATTAGGGCATTGCACTAGTAGAGAAGATAGATCACCCCAGTGTTAAGCCTAAAGAAAATTTGACATTCCCACCCTCCTGGGAGCTGGATGATGAGCAAGGAGATGGCAGATATCAGTTTTCTGTGCTGTTGTAATGTTTTCAGAGTTTCCAGGAAGACCTTCTAATGGCTATTAAAACAAGAAGAGTGGGCTTCTGAGTTACTGAGAAGCTGCTCTGCTGCCAAGAGGTGAGAAGGAACCACATCTCCTGCTTGCTGCAAAACCATCCTTGATCTAGAGCCCTACGTGGGCTTTAGAGCTGCAAAATGATAACCTAAATGGAGCCATTTGCCAGGAGAGGGATTACAGCACGGAGGGGAGCATTTTAAAAATTCACCTCAGTTAATGGGGCCGGTTCTGTAGGTCCAGCAGAATTCTCATCTCCTTGACTTAATACTCTGTTTGCTCTTGTCCTATTGGGACGACTTGACATCGCTCTTTTCAGTGGGGACCTTCTTAGCACCCCGGGCTCCGAGAGGCAGAGGAGGGGAGCGCGGGGGTGAAGGGGAGACATTGCGGTGGCACTGGCAGCACTCCGCTAGCGGGGCTCGAACCCCGGACCTCAGCACTGCAGAGCCGCGGCCCTGCCTCCCGCGCCACGGGCACCGCCTGGCACCGCCCCGCTGCCGTGAGGGGGCCGGGCCGCTAGAGGGCGCCCTGGCTGAGGCGCTGCCCCGTGACCCGCCGGCGCGGTCCCGCCGCTTCCCCGGCTCCGCCTCCGCGCTCCGGCCGGGCCCAACCCAGCCCCGCCGGGCCCAGCCCAGCCCCGCCGAGCCGCTCCGCCGCGGCGGGCCCGCCGCGATGTGGCTGGGGCCCGAGGAGGTGCTGCTGGCCGGCGCGCTGTGGGTGACGGAGCGGGCTAACCCCTTCTTCTTGCTCCAGCGCCGGCGGGGACACGGCAAAGGGGGCGGCCTCACCGGTGAGGCGCGGCGGGGCTGAGGGGAGGCTCCGGCCCGGCCCGGCCGCCTCGGGACCGGGGCTGCGCGGCTGAAGGGAAGGCTCCTTCCCTGCTGCCGTGTCCCCGCAGGGCCCAGCCCGGCCCGGGGGGCTGAAGGGCCGCCCCAGGACCGCGGCGCGGGTGCTGACAGGGCGGGGAGGGAGCTGCCCGCCTCGGTACGGCGGCGGCCGCGGGGCTGGAGCCGGGAGAGGAGCGGGATAGGATGCAGGCCCCGCCGGCTGGGGAGAGTCAGGAACGGGCTTTGCCCTCGCTGTAACAACCCCCGGAGAGCCCCCGCCGCCAGGTCCCGGTGCCCGCGGCAGGCGCAGAGGTGTGGGTGCCCCTGTCAGCACCCTGCAGGCTCTGCCTCCGGCCGGGTCTGAGGTGATCGCGGCCAGGGCCGTGCTGCTGTAACTAACGGGGGTGTCGGGCTGGTCTCCTTCTCTTGACGAAAATGGCTTCTTTGTCGGAGTCGGGTTGCCTTGCATTGTTAAGGTGTTTTCTTTGTATCTTTTAATTATCGGCTTTTTTTTTCAAGATTTAGAGGCTGACAGGCGTAGTTTTCAGTTGGTATCTGTATGAAAATCGTGCTGTGCTTGGGCCACAGCTCAGTGACAACTCCTGTGTGCAAGTGCCTGATAGCTGTGTTTGGTGACAGAAGTGGTTAAAATAACATAACTGTAACCAAGGCACAGTGTTAGCAACAGCAAAAAAATCGCCTCACTTTAACGTGCAAAATGCATACACAGTGATGTGAACAATAAACATGTGCTTTGTACATCTGTGAGTTATGCACAACCAATTTCTTGCATTAGCCCTTTCAGCTAGCTATAAATAAATAAATATCCTTAGCATATTTCATCTTCTAATAGTGTTGAAAATGGTTTTTTAATTGTTCTGTTCTTGTAATGTGTGATTTTGCATTTAGACATATCATTCTATTCTAGGATTAGCCAGTTTTTTACAAGAAGAAATGACACCCGGTGCTATTCTGGAAACATTTAAACTGATCTATTCTTAAATGGTTTTAGCTTTGAGCCAGCTTCCTGAACTAGTTTAGCTCAGTGATAGAGTCTTCCTCAGAGCTCCTACGTGTTGAAAGCCACGTGTCCTCCTTAAGGAGCTGTACAACTGCAAGTTGACATTTTAGGGTTAGAATATAGGTATTTAGCCAACCTAGAAAGGTGTGTGAATTGCTGTTGTACTCACGTTCTTAAACGTTGTCTTGTTACTGGTCCATATGTCAGTGTTTGATGCATTCAGAATTGTTATAGGAAGTATTCAAAATTACTTTTTACTGCATACTCCCATGCTCCCTCTCAGTGTTCCTATGTTAGAGAAACTTAACCAGGAGGATGATTCTGTATTGCAAAATTCACTTTCAGTAAAGATGCTCATGGTGCATCAACTAGAATAAGAGAGTGAAGTATCATCTTAGATATTTGATTTAGCTACTGAATACACTTAATTGAAATAAACAGATTTCCTTTAGGAAGTCTGATGGCTGTCAGCATCTCTTCTGGAAGTGCCTGCTTTTTTATTTAAAATCATATCAAAATATTTTAATGTTGATGTTGATTCTCTGCTTTCTTTCTTTGTGCAATAGTGTTCCTAGAAACACCACTGAAACCTGGGAGTACCAGTTTTTCTAGAGCTATTTAATTCAATTTTGGATGAGTTCTCTTACCTGCTTTTTGCATAAGTGATGCTTAAAGATGCAGCATTGAAAGCTCTTCTTTGTTTTGGTTGAGTAGGCTTAGAAATCACTGTTATCAACAGAAGCCCCACTAAGGAAAATACATTTCACCTCTATTAGAAAACTCTGCTAGGAAGGTGCAAGACTCTAAAGAGGGTTAATGGGCATTTTAATTGCCATCCAAACTTTACCCATTACCAGCAGGAGTTGGATTTTCTCAGCCAGTGCCACTGCTCTTCCATCGCAGTGTCTACGAACACTGTAATTTTTCTGTAGTGTTGATCCTGCATTTTTACTCAACCCAGTTGTTTGTTTTGGTATTAAATTGTTTTAATTTTTCTTTCTTTGCCTTCTAGGTCTTCTTGTGGGAACATTAGACGTGGTTTTGGATTCCAGTGCCAGAGTTGCCCCATACCGTATTCTGCACCAGACTCAGGACTCTCAAGTGTACTGGGCAGTGGCCTGTGGTATGGAGTGATGTGATGATCCTCATCAGGGGCTGCATCTGTGTTATTCTGTTGTCTGTCTGGTTCACATGATCCAATTTATTTTGTTCTGCTATTTCTGACATGTAGTAGATGTACTGATACACTATGTCTGTAGAATATATTACAATAGTATTTTTTTAAAAACATCTGTTTTTACTTAAGAAGTGTAACTACTGCATTAGAATACCATGGCTCATCCTTCAAGTAGCAGGAGGTGGACTGTGAATCAGGATTTAAGTCCTGCTGGTTGCTAAAGAGAAAGTATTGTCAGTTCTATTTGTTAGACCAATTTTGTTTTTCTAGTAAGAAGCTTCACTTCTCACTTTGTGGTTGAGATGTAAAATCTGAGCATGAAGTAATCATTTGCAAAGCCCACAGATGATGATGTCTTGTTTTCCCTGCTCTGAATTTCTCCCCAGGCAACCAACACAATATTACCCCTTGCAGAGCTAGTTAAATGCCACAGAAAAGAGGTTTAGAAATTGCTGTGTTTCACAGAAACTCAGTTTCCCTTTTGAGGAGGGAGGTCACAGGGAGGAAGAAAACCAAAACAAAATGGCAGGCTAGAAACTGCTTAAAAGTAGCAGAATATTTAGTGGCTGCACAAAATGAAAATAGGAAATTTTGTATTGTCTTCACAGTCAATGTGTATTTTGTACAATTTCAGTTTATATCCTCTGTATCTCAGTTACTTTGAAGTAACTTTGCAGCATGGTAAAATGAGAGGTTATTAAAAAGCTGAATGGACTTTGCTAAGTTATTATACTTGAATAAATGCATTGTCTTCATCCAAAGTATTTTTAAAATCATATCTGGTTTTCATTTTTTCTGTCAAAGTAAGAATATTGGCATTCACTTAATGTTATAAGATGTATATGGCTCTCTAGTGGGAAAAAATGCTTGTCTTTTATTTCCTTACATATTTACTAATATGTAAATATTAGTGGGCACCACTCTGGTCATGCATGCAGCTTTGGCCTTTCAGTGCTCTGTTCTTAGAACTCTCATTGTAGGAATTGCAGAATTTTTTTCCCTCATGTGTCTCATTCTAATGCTGAGGCCTGGTTTATTTTAGCAGTTTATCTGCTGTCACTTGGTGAGAGGTGCAGCCCATGAAACAAAACTGAATGCAGACATTCTTCCCCTGCCATTGCTGCTGGGCCTGAGGGTGTTTTCCACAACCAAAGCATTCTATAGTTGATCAATTAAAAGCTGCTTCTTGTCTGGAACATAAGAATGCTTCTTGTCTGGGAAAAAAGCTTGTTTTGGTGTGCACTGGCACGTAAGACAATCTGCTGGTGGTGTACTGCTTATCCTTGATGCCAGCAGATACCTTCCATTAGATGTACATATAGTCTTGGTGTACATCAGATATCCCTGACATGTGAATAGTTGGGCGTGGTGATTTCCTGATCTCTGTTTGGTAATTATTAGCTTCTTGCTGTGAACTTGAAGGAAAAAAGACCTTGTTCTAATTTCCTTTCTCTTTGCTCTTCTTGTGACTTTTCACCCTTAGGATCATCTCGTAAAGAGATCACAAAGCACTGGGAGTGGCTGGAGAACAACTTACTGCAGACTCTGTCCATCTTTGACAATGAAGAAGACATCACCACCTTTGTCAAGGGCAAGATACATGTAAGTGACACATTTCCTGGAAGAACCTCCAGATCCTAAGAAGTGGTGGGGAGGTGTTTTGAAGAGTATTTACCCTTGAAAGGGAACGAGCAAGCAAGGGCTCCATTGCAAAGCTTCTCTCTGCTCCGTTTTCAAATGTACATACATTTGGAATTCTCATGGAATGCACCCAGATGTATCAGCCTCATGTTGCAGTCATAACACTGGACAAACATATTTGGAGGGGAGCTTATGAGCAGTAGACCTCAAGGAGCTTAGGATCCTCTTGCTAATTAAAATACAATACCTCTTTAAAATCCTTGCTCATTATACCTTTCATACAGAGAGAATGTTTAACAAGGATTCATCTAGAAACAAGTATAGGAGGGAGAATTCTGTTTTACAAGCAATGTACTTTCCCTGCCATGATGGTATTAAAGGCATCTGAGTTCTAAGGGAACTTCCCCTGACCTCTGAGTCAGACTGGGGTCTCTGCTTGTTGTGCAGTTAACATGCTTCAGATTCCCAGCCCACAAACTCTCCAAAGTAGAAACTTAACAAATTCAGTTCTTTACTGAACAGCAGAAATTTGAGTCTTTTCCTGCACTCCAGTCTGATTCTTCATGTTTTCTATGTCTGTGTGTCATGGCTTTCCTTCTGGTCAGTCAAGTTCTGACAGACTGCACAGACTGCCCTCCTGGCAGATATCTGCTTCCTGTTTAAGAAGCGTGTTTGCAAGTGAAAATAGACTTCATTTCTCCTGCAGGGTGTTCAAAGTTACCAGGGCAGCTGTGAAAACTTCAGACATGAAGTTAACATGAATCATTCATAAAACATGAATCCTTGCTCCATGTGTTCAGGACTGGATCCCAGACTCCCTGGCTGCCCTGTCTACATCTCCATGGTTTCTTTATCATGACAGGAGAAATGATAACTGCTGTGTTGTATTTCTTCTTTCTGTCTTCTGTATTCTGCTGCTGTCACCTTTTGCTGGGTATTAGGTCTATCAGCAGGCAGGTCTCTTCCATTTCTTCTCTCCTCCCATGTCCTTTCAGGGAATTATTGCTGAAGAGAACAAGAATGAGCAGCCCCAGAGTGAGGAGGATCCGGGTAAATTCAAAGAGGCCGAACTGAAGATGCGGAAGCAGTTTGGGATGCCCGAGGTGGAGAAGTTGGTCAATTACTATTCCTGCAGCTATTGGAAGGGCCGTGTGCCCAGGCAGGGTTGGCTGTACCTCACAGTCAATCACCTCTGTTTCTACTCCTTCCTGCTGGGCAAAGAGGGTGAGTTACAAGCCTGCTAGTTGTTTTTTTTTTGCTGTTGGCTCACAATCTTTTTGATGCAATTCATTTTTTTTGTGTGAACTGCTGACAAGTTCTATTCCTCTTAGGAATCCTTTGAGTTCCAGCTCAATGCATAGATCAGTCCTTGCACTCACAGGCACTTCAGTGATGTTCAGACTCAGTGCCTGAGTCATTTTTCAAAGCATTTTTTACATTGTACAAATACACCTGAAGTTTCACTGGATTAGAGAGCCAGGCAGTGTTTTGACTTTTGTGAGTTTTATTTGGAACCACTGCCAGGACCCAGTGTTTGCAAATCTTGAACTGCAAAGAAGGAATGAAAAGTTGAGTAACTGTAATTGAAGGCATTTACTGGATGGGAGATGGTTCTTTTTAGAACTGCATTATTTCTAGTCTGGTTAGTTCCAAAGATTATTTCCAAGTATTTTTGGAGAACCCAGTAAAAGCATGAAGAAAAGAATTGTCCCTGAGTAAGAGGGGAAAAACACTGCTACACTGAGAGCTTACTTACTGCTTGAGCTTCATTTCTGGTTGATTGTTGTTTTGCCTGAAACTATAATAGGTTTTTTGACCTTTTTTTCTTAGTTACACTGGTGATCCAGTGGGTGGATGTGACCCAGCTAGAAAAAAATGCTACACTGCTGTTCCCTGAGTGCATTAAAGTTAGCACAAGGGACAATGAACTTTATTTTTCCATGTTTCTCAACATCAATGAGACATTCAAGCTGATGGAGCAACTGGCAAACATTGCTATGAGGCAGCTACTGGATAATGAGAGCTTCCTACAGGACAAATCCCTTCCAAAGCCCAGGAAGCCCCTTAAGAACATCTCTGCATTAAAAAGGTAAGTGTTCCAGCAGTGAGAAGACAGATAAGAGGAGATTGTAATAATAAATTTGTATTATTGTGTAGCTCCCAGGTGCCACTGGGGTTTTCTCACTCTAAGGCTTCCATCACTTACTTCAGTTATTAACTCTCTGCTTATTCTTTTTGTTTCCATCCCAAATTGGTAGTGAATTCACACCTGCCAACTGAACTCCTGTCTTTCTCATGTGTGACTAGGCACTGTCAGAAGAGAAACTTGAAAATCCCATTTTAAAATAAAAAAAAAAATTTTTTTTCTGAAAGAAGAAAATTACATCAGCCCCTCTGTCTGAAGTTGAAGATTTATAAAAAGTAATAGACTTTTGTATTGTAGTAAATGCTCCTGCTGGGGCACTGTTCTCTGCAGTTTCCAAATTTGATGCAATGTTTAAGTTTTGCAGATATTCCCTTGCAGTGCAGGACAGACCTTACCACTGAAGCATGTATGAAGGTTGAAAGAGGAGTCAGAGAAGGGGTGGCATCTCAATTGGAAAATTAATACTAATCATATGCAGCAGTCTGAAGGTTGTGATTGGAGTGAACACTTAACATTAGTGTTCGAGTGGGTTTTTCAAGTGAGAAAAACTCTCTGTGGACTTCTCTCTGCTTCTCTCCAGGGACCTGGATGCTCGAGCCAAAAATGAGTGCTACCGTGCCACCTTCCGGCTGCCCAAGGATGAATGCCTGGATGGACACACAGACTGTACCTTGTGGACACCATTTAACAAGATGCATATTCCTGGCCAGATGTTTGTATCCAACAATTATATCTGTTTTGCCAGCAAGGCAGAAGAGGCCTGTCATCTCATCATTCCTCTCAGGGAGGTGGGGATTTTTTAGCTGTGTATTAAGGTGCCTTCCTTGTCTTTTGTGTGTGTCTGACTTTGTGCAGTACTTCATAGATAATGGAAAATCTAGATCCAAATGGTCCTTGTCTTTGTCTTCTAGGTGACAATAGTTGAGAAAGCAGATAGTTCCAGTGTCTTGCCCAGCCCTCTGTCCATCAGCACTAAGAGTAAAATGACTTTCTTCTTTGCCAATCTGAGAGACCGTGATTTCTTGGTACAGAGAATCTCTGACTTCTTGCAGAGGACACCATCCAAGAAACCATGCTGCAGTGACAGGGAGTGGAAATGGAATTTGGCTGATCCTGGCTGTGAGGTAGGAAGGAAATAGCTGGGGGAAGCATTTGTCAGCTTTTCAGAGTACTGCTCTGTGTTAGCAGTGCATGTTAACAGTGCTCATTACCAGCAAATGATGCCTCTTTGTTGGACAATTAGCTGAGGAGGGAGGCTGCCTGAGCTCAGCTGCTCTGTGTTCTGTTGTTCAGGAGGTTCCAGAGTTGCCTTCCAGCAGCCCCCTTGCAGTCAGCCCCACGTCTGCTCTCAGCAGTCGACCTGTCAATTTCTGTGCTGGGGAAGTGCCAACAGCCTCGCAGGGACTGCTCAAACTCTTCAGAAGAAATTCCGAGGAGCTTTCAGGACCCAAAGGAGTAAATAATATTTTTTAACTTTAAACCATTAAATAGAAAAGGTTTGCAGTAGGTTGCAGATTTCCTGTCCTGCTCTAAGACTCTTAAAATGCATTTTATCCCTGGTCAGTCCTGCAGTATCACTGCTGTATCTGTCAGTGACAGTGCTGCAGAGATGTAACCTGACCATCAGCTTACTTTATCAGTACTGAGATACCTGAGATAATTGACCAGAGACTGAGAAATTCGGTGTTACTGTGCTTCTGGGATGTAAATTAATGTCTGTGAAGAACTGCTTTTCTTCAGATCAAGGGAGAAGAGAACTGGCATCTCTGCTTCCTAGTAAATTGTCTTAAACCATGGTTCTGCTTGCATTTATGTAATATATATGTATATGTGATGCCATTGCACAGCCCATGTTAGCACTGTGAAGTCTTGTTTTTAAGCAAGGTCAGTCTGGTTTAGGACATGCAGATCAGCAAACACCCTTTTGTTCAGCAGGAAGAAGAAAGGCTTTAAATGTCACAGTGCATTTCTCTTGTGACGTGTAGCCCTGAGTATATACAGAAGAGATGTGTCCTACAAACACAAAAAATGCCTTAATTCACTAAAATGGCCATATTTCTTCCTGTGAAGGCAAAGGAGAAGATGAAGGAAGAGTCTTGGAACATTCATTTCTTTGAATATGGGCGAGGGATGTGTATGTACCGCACTGCCAAGACCAGGGAGCTGGTGCAAAAAGGAATTCCAGAGAATCTCCGTGGAGAGCTGTGGCTCCTTTTCTCAGGTAGGAGGTTGTGCTGGATACTTTGACAGCTGTCAGGAATAAATTGCCTACATGTCTCAAATGAAAACTTAGCTCATTTCAGAACAAACTAATCACAAGTTGATTCCACCTGAATGATGCTTCATGATGTTTTTGCCACGAATGTGGTGATAATATTCCTGAGATGACTTTCTTTATGAACATAGTAGCTTTTTGGTCCCTCCTTTGTCTGTTTTTCAGTGTTAGTACCTAGACTATAAAATGAAGATTTAATAATGAGTGTGTTCCTCTAATTTCATACCTATTTGTAGTTAATGACTTCATGTAATGCTTCCTGGCTGCCTTTCCTCTGGAACTCTGGACATGAAATCTGTATTCCAAAGCTCAAGAAGTGAAGCAGTATTTGTTTGTCATTAACAGGGGCTTGGAATGAGATGGTGACTCATCCTGGTTACTATGCAGATCTTGTGGAAAAGTCAATGGGAAAGTACAACCTTGCTACAGAAGAAATTGAGAGAGATCTGCATCGTTCTATGCCAGAGCATCCTGCCTTCCAGAATGAGCTGGGAATTGCTGCCCTCCGGAGAGTCCTAACAGCTTATGCATTCAGAAATCCAACCATTGGGTACTGCCAGGTAAGAGAGAAGGCTTGGACTTCTTAGCCCTACACAGTGACTGTGACCAACTTGGGCCTTTTCTGCACTCTTGGTTCAGTTTCATGCTCTCTCCGTGGTGGTTTGAGAGTAGGAAAGAACTGGTGGTGTTGCAAGATGTCTTAACTGTCTTTTGAATATAGCATTTAATTATATTTTGCATATTTTTTAGGTCTAATGACAGTATTTTACTAGTTTTTCTGCTAGACCTTTCCCTACTTCAGCCAAAAACATATTCTGGTTTCGTTTAAAAAGACAAATTAAATGAATGATGAAGCACATGGGCAATATATTGAAAATTAAGTCAGTTGCTAATTTGTGAAACAACTTGGTGGAAATTCAGTAATTTTGTGCATTGCAGTGGTATTAGAAGTTCTCATTATGTTCTGATTAATGAAAGTGCTTGTCAGAAGGTAGTTGTGTTTGCTGCCCCCCCAAAAAGAGGAACTGAAACAGATTGACTCAGATACCAGTAAAAGCTGGAAACACATGTGACTTTTAGGGACAGTTTCTCTAAATTCATGCTTTTCAATTTTAGCTCCTCTGTTAATGACAAAGCTTTCATGGACATTTTCATGTTAACTGCATATTTCACTCTGCTTTCTCCTAGGCCATGAACATTGTTACCTCAGTGCTGCTGCTGTACTGCAACGAGGAAGAAGCTTTCTGGCTTCTGGTGGCTTTGTGTGAGCGGATGTTGCCAGATTACTACAACACAAGAGTAGTGGGTGAGTCTTTGCCAAATTTATGCTGGAACCTGGATTTTCAGCTCTAGCTGGTACAACCAGCATCTCTCAGGAACATTTTGTCGTTCAGAAGAAACTGATTGTAGTAATAAGGAAGATGAAGTCACTGAAAATTGTTACCAGGAGGGACCATTAGCAGTCAGGAAGTGTATCTAGAAGAAAATTACTGGGCTGTGTTTTACCCATCTGAATGAGGGATTAAATCTTTGGAATGGGCTCCCAGGAAACTCTGGTGAAAGCACTGCTTTAGGGGCCTTTAAAGTTGGTCTATAGGAAAGAATGTAGTTTGATGTAAATACTATAATACCAGTTAAATCTGCCACTGCTCCTTTCAGGGAAAATGCAGAGATCAATGAGATTGTGTCTCTGCATGCTCTGCAATGTAGGAATAGTCTCTACCTATGTACTTTGTTTTTATTGGGAACGGGGAACAAATCTAAATAAATATCTTAATTTTAGTTCTTGTTTTAAGAGGCTTATATGAAATTAAAGTGCACTTCACACTGATTTGGTTAATAATTGATTAGCTTGGGCATAGTACTATGATACCACTCGTGTAGTACCATGATACCATCAGTCTGAGTTCTGCTGTTGGTTTTGTTTGTTTTCCTAGGTGCATTGGTGGACCAAGGCATCTTTGAAGAACTTACACGAGAGTATCTTCCTCAGCTGTCAGAAAAGATGCAGGACCTGGGAGTGATTTCCACCATCTCCCTTTCCTGGTTTCTCACTCTCTTTCTCAGTGTCATGCCCTTTGAGAGTGCCGTGGTCATTGTTGACTGTTTTTTCTATGAGGGCATCAAGTTTATCCTGCAGCTGTCTTTGGCCATACTTGATGCCAACATGGAGAAGTTGTTGCAGTGCTGTGATGAAGGTGAAGCCATGACTATTCTGGGCAGGTACCATTCACTGTTCTTATTTATAACTGAATAGTAATGGTATCCTTTTAGTCATCATCTCTTTCTACCTCATTCCATTACACAGAAGGTCTCAGATAACACTCTAGGATGCAACTTGAGCTCCAGAGAGGTTTGCTATTGATTTCTGCAACAATTTTTGGCTCAAACATGGAGGAATCCCATTGTTCTGGAATGCTTTGCAGCTTAATGCATTCCTGCTTCTCAGTTTGAATTTGAACTCTGAAGGGTTATTTATCCAAAATTCACAGAACTCTGATTTACTGTTAAAGCCAAAGCCAGATCCAGGCAGGAATCACATTCTAGAAAAAATAAGACTTTTATCAAGTCATAGATTAGTTTCTAGATAATTCAGATTTTTTAGATTAATTTTAGATTAATGACGTAAAGAGATTGGGAGTGATGCATTTAGGGTATTACTTCCTTTTTTTGGACAGTAATCCAGGAGTCTTGCATCTGTTCTGTTTTTTTTTTTCCAACAGATACTTGGACAATGTAGTTAACAAGCAAAGTGTCTCTCCCCCTATTCCCCATCTGCATGCCTTACTGACAAGTGGAGATGACCCACCACTTGAGATTGACATTTTTGAACTCATTAAAACATCCTATGAGGTAGGTTCTGGCTTAGTTTTGTCCAGAAGAGATTTTTCTGTACTAACATCCAGTTTCATACTTTGTGTAGCCTGAATTTGAACAGTGTTCCTTGAGGAGCTCAAGGAGTGTGGGCCCAACCCAATAATTTTCCTGGTTTACATGAGAAGACAAAAGAGTCTCCCCACTACCAGTGGAGACTAAAACAAAGACTAAAAATAGGTAAAAATTGCAGACCAGAGGTTTCTTCCTGTTTTGCAAAGAAAAAAAAAAAAATAATCTCCACTCTTACTTGTATGTGAGGATTGTCAGTGCTAAGGAGTTCAGGAGGGAAATTCAGGGTAAAAATTCAGTGGTATATTGCAGAAACTTGGAAGCATCCTGGTTCACATGCACAGGAATCTTGTTCTGGGATCCACATTAATGTAACAGGGTGGTGACCTGAGAAAGCTACCAATAGTGCTGAGATGTCTCTGCAGATATTTCAGGAGATAATATCTCTGCAGATATTACAGGAGGCTGTACCTCATTGTTCATACTGGGAACAGACTTGCAAGAAATTTAGAACAGAATGATGGAAAGAAAACAGGCAAGAGAACTGCTGTTTGGCAGCTCTCTGCTGCACTGCGAAATGTGGTTTAATTCCCATTCTATTTCCTGTTCTTCATCCTGTCCCCTTCCAGCTACTTAAAGTCAGGCAGATATCATTTTGCTGGGTATTTTGTTTGTTTCTTCAAATCTGCCATCTCTGTTTTTAGTTTCTTTCCTATAAAAAAGTGCCACCAAATGAATCTTACTTGTCTGGCCTTGTCAGCAGAAATGCCTGTTAACTTCTGTGTTTCTGGCTGAATCTCCTTAGGGCCCTGTTAAAAAACAGGGTTGGAAGGAATGACAAGCTGTCAGTTCTCTTATCTTTGTCACACTGCAGGACCTGTATTTCTGCCAGTCCTGACAGGTGTTCTTTAGAAACCTCTGATGTAGGATTTCTCATGAATTTTGATTGACTTCTCTTGCAGGACAGGAATGAATTAGGGAATAGAGCTCAAGTTTTTCTCACCTTTTTGCTGCTGGTAAAAGGCTTCTAAGAGTTTTAGATCAAGTCTGAGGGGACAGTACACTTGTTAAAGCACATGTAGTTGAACAGGGGTTGTTCTTTCTTTTAGGAGATGATGTTGACCTGGTCTGTCTCCTTTCTTGTAGAAATTTAGCAATTTGAAGGCAGATGACATTGAACAAATGCGTTTTAAACAAAGGCTGAAAGTGATCCAGTCTCTGGAGGATACAGCCAAGAAGAGTGTGGTATGTCACTTCCTGATTGAATGAGCTACCAAACAGCATGTTAATGGAATGTGTTTTGCAGTAAGCATCTAGCAAGTCTGTAGCAGATCTGGTTTTAAGTGATTTAAGAATTGCAGTTCATGTGAAAAATAGAACTACTGGCTGGAATAATTTATATTCAGTTTTCTTCTTCACATATTTTTTGTTAAGCTAATAAAATGTGTTAGACTTAGGGTGTGATTGAATCAGATATTTGGCATGGAGGGAGATAAAAACCACTTGTAGGTCTTGTGATTGTCTCTGCTGCCTACTGCTGTCTATTTTACTGCTTGTCTTGAATCTTAGAGAAAAGATATCTGGCATATAATTATTTTCCTGCCACTTAGAAAGTATGCTGGCACGTTGGGAAATTTTAGAGAAAGGTTCATGCTCGAAGAGCTGTATCCATATTCACTGCAATTATCTCCCATATCCTAGGTGGAGAACTTTATTTCATTGTTGTTTTTCAATGTATGTGAATCAAACATAGGAAGATAAAAACAAGAGGGAGGGACAACACAGCCTGCATGGTCAGGTCTGCACAAACAGGAAATAAGTGCAGTAATTTTTTTCTAGCTGCTCAAAATGTCAGCAGTTTCTGCTTTACCAGAAATTGTCTTCCTGACCCGTAGCACATAGCAAGGGCAGCTATTAGAATGGTTATGTTTTGCCTCATGTACTGTGTCATATCTCCTTGCACTCGTTTTCTTTGGTGTTACACAGATTTTTCAGTGAGGCTTATTTAATTTTTCAAACCTTGAAATAAATTGTTCACTCCTTTTTCTCCCCAACTCTAGGTCCGAGCTGTGTCTGGTGACATTGGTTTCTCTATTGAAGAACTAGAAGAGCTGTATGTAGTGTTCAAGGTAAGAAGCCAGAGTGAAGAAGAATGTGTTCTGACACTGAGAGGACAAATACCAAAATAAACTGAAAGGGAAGCAATGGCTTTGCTTTGATTCTTAATCCAGCCTGTCACAAACAGATGTGATGTTCTGTTACAGGTCATTGCACCTGGTGACAGTGAAACTGGCACTATTACTATCCATGATGGTTTTTTTCTTTTGCTTTGTTTTTTCCAAAGATGGCCAAAACACATCTGCAGTATGTGAAAGATGTTTATTCAGAGATTGTGGAGTCAATGGAAAGGAACACAGCACTTACAATAGGGAGGTAGAATGGACTCTGCCTTAATTTTTCTTGTCAGGTTTGCCATTGATTTGCTCTGTAATAGTGACAAAATTGCTTAGGTGCTTTTCTTCTATTTGTCAATGTTTATATTTTTTAAAGAGTGATATTACCTCACTGTAATTATCAAGACCACTAAGATTTTGAACAGAGGCAACAATTCCAGCTGTTTAAACTGCCTTGTTGGAGATAAAACCAGGTGCCAGATTATTTCCTCATGACTGAATTAATCTCTTTGTCACACTGTGATGAAATTACTAGATAATTTTCCTTCCCAATACTTGCCTAATAATAAGGTCCCAGTTTGTATCAGACATTTTTATTATTAGCCCCTTGGTCAACAATTTTACTGCTTGAATTATTTAATTTAATTTTTTTTCTATCAGCCATTTTTACAAAATTCTTTACATGTGGTATCTCAATCTTCTGTAATGAAAAGTGTTGACAGTTTTGAAAATCTCTATTGACAATCAGCTTTGCAAACTCAGTTGCACTGTGCTGTACACCCAGAAAGAGAGGCTTAGTTCTACAGCCTGCATTTTACCTTTATATTAAGGCCTGAGTGTCATTCTGTTCAAACCTAAAATCATGGATTTTTTTGTATTTTTCACTTAAAATTGTTCTTTGGGCATTTTGGGGGAAAAAGCCCTGTCCCTGCATTTCATGCATCTTGTAGTGAATCATAGAATCATAGAACTGGCTGGGTTGGAAGGGACCTCAGAGATCATCAAGTTCAACCCTTGATCCACTATCACTGCAGTTCCCAGCCCATGGCACTGAGTGCCACATCCAGTCTCTTTTGAAATATCTCCAGGGATGGAGAATCCACTACTTCCCTGGGCAGCCCATTCCAATGTCTGATCACCCTCTCTGTGAAGTGAAGTAGCTCTGGGAGTAACGGGGGAGGTAAACACTGAGTTCCGAGATGTCTTTTCTTACTCAGTGCTATTCTTGAGTTGGAACAAAGTCTCCCTACTACTAGTGTAGTAGAATCTGACCCATTAATCCTTTCCCTCCAAAGGCAAAGTACCTGATGAGCTGTTACTGGGGGAACAATCGTGCTGCAGCTGCCCGCCGAGATCAGAGTTTACCCTACCTGGAGCAGTACCGCATAGACATGGAGCAGTTCAAGGAGCTGTTTGTCAGCTTGACCCCCTGGTCCTGTGGCACACACACACCTGTGCTGGCAGGGCGTTTGTTCCGCCTTCTGGATGAGAACAGGGATTCTCTCATTAATTTCAAGGAGTTTGTGACAGGGATGAGTAAGTGGTGGGGTTTTTTTGGAGAGGGTGGAATATCGCAAAAAATTGTTTCTGTCCTTTTCCAAGCAGAGAACTAGGAGGAGATTGTGATGTTTGCACTGTCAGGGGGGGTGGTAACAGCCTTACAGGAAATCTCAAGCAAGCCAAAGAAGCCCTTTTTGCTGCAGGCTCCCATTTTGGGAAACAAAAGGTGGCAAACCAGCAATATGCAGCTTTGCTGTAGGTTTTTTTACTGCTTATACGTGGGGCTTTGTGCAGTTAGCATTTCCTCACTGCTTGTGAACTCCTTCTAGTTTGAGCCTGTGAGCAGAGGGTAACTCTTTGTCATAACTGCCGTTTTCTTAACAGTTTCTTTTTTCCTTCATAGGTGGGATGTACCATGGTGACCTCACTGAAAAACTCAAAGTACTCTACAAACTGCATCTGCCTCCTGGTGAGTGATTGCTTTCATATATTGCTGCTATAGAGCATGGTCTGTTCTAACATGCAATTGAAAGGGGATGCCTCATGAATTTTGCTAATGAAGTGGGTGATAATGCTGTTGAATTAGCTTAGAGACCTTGACATTTCCTTCTCTGTAAATACAGCTCTGAATCCAGAGGAGACAGAGTCTGCTTTGGAGGCCACAAGTTACTTCACAGAGGACGTTACAACAGAAGGTAATACAGCACTGGTGCCTTTACCTGTCAGCTTAGGCAGGAGTTGCAGCATAAATCTTTGTGCTATGAATTGTGACTTTTTGCAAAGCATGCTCCTGTGGTGGTGGTATTTTAAGACTGCCACTGTGTTTGAGTTTTCTGTCCTTGTTGCATGATGGGAAAGAAATTCGGAGCTTGACTGCTCAGTGCCTGCTTCATGCAGGACCCAGCACCCTCTGAAGCACAGTTACAGACTGCTGAGGAGGAGCAGGGTGATTTTACCAGCCCATGTCTCCCACCATGATTTAGGTTTTTCCTGCAAGTCTCATTCTCTCTCTTCTTGTTTTTGTTTCCTTTTCTGTGTCTGTCTGTCTCACCTTTTTTCTGTTCTATCTGGGATATTGACCCCTCAACCCTGCTTTTCTGCTGCTCAAGTATCTCCTTTTGTCTCAGAGCTGGATTTCTGCCTGCACTGTGAGTCTCAAGGTCAGTCCATGGATTATGTGCATTTATTGAGCATGGCTATAATGCTGATATCATCTGCCAGCACCAGATGATGTGCTGTTTTAAATACTTTGAAGTTGCTGCTTCTCTTCTCCCATGACACTCACACTATGAATTCAGTGCTATAAGTAATTAGATACCTTTCAGTATATTTTACCTATTGAGTTTCAACCCTGGCTGAAACAGGTTTTGTCTGTCTCCTTTCAGTGGAGTTTATCTCACCCTGGAAACTGGCAAGTGGAAAATACACACAGAGCAGAGTGTGGGGGGTGTTAGGCTTGCCTGGGTAGGTGACATCTGTGTCTCCTCCAGAGCCTTCTGATTTTATGAACACATGCCACTGGATTGTAAAACTGTTAGTAGAATTATTTGCTGTATTTCTTAAAATACAGTTTTAGAGATTGGGAAATTGAAGGTCAGATTATGTCATTTATGCAAAATGTTTACCAAAATATAATAATGTTCCCAAAAAAAGTGAGTCCATAGTTGTGCTGTTTAGTGCCAGTTGGCTAACTTAGACTGAGCTAAGATTTCCTATGAAGTCCAGTGACAATGTATGGAACCAAAAGCAAAGTTTATGAAGTTAGACTCTGCATGCTACTCCCAAAGTGTCAGTTCAGTCACTAAATAATGAGTGTAGGTATTAGTCACATATGTGCTCAGTGGTGGCTAAGGGTTTTTTCCATTAATTACCTTTTTTTTTTATAATTTTAAGCCATCTTGTTGCTTAGCTGTATTTCATATCTGTGTTTCACCCTCTCTGCTAAGAGTTCTGCTCTCTAACTCAGCTCTGCAGCCAACTTCTTGTGTGGCTTTTTATCCAGTTCATCCCATCAGCCTCCTGCTTCCATCTTGTTCTGTTCACTCCTCCAAACATGATGCAGGAGTCTGAGATCTAACTTCTATTAAATATATTCTTGTATGATTTTTATTTGTGTATGAGTCACTTTATGTTCTTTGTGTGTTGTATTGCTGAAAATCAGCTATTAATAATAATTCTTTTATAATTCCATTGATTTTTTTAGAAACCCAAGAAGATAAAGGAAGGAGAAATGAGAATGGTCCAGAAAAAGGTAATTTCATCATAAACAGACCACATTTTAGGCTTGTCTCATATCATGAACTGCTGTATCAAGGAGACCTTCAATAAGTGTCCCTTGTGGGCAAGGGTAAAGAAGGAAATAAATCTCTCTTATGCCTTGCAGCCCTGACTCTTTCACATACCAAGATCATGACATTTATAAATCATGTTTGGTAATTTGTCCACTCAGAGTTCATTTATGAGATGTCAAGCTGATGCAGCAGTGTTTAGATTTTTGCTCCACTGAGCAGGGTCAGATAAAGCAGCAGAAAACAATGTAACCTTCCTGGCAGATGCTTTCCTGAACTGACCATACAACCTGCTTCCAGCATGATTTTTGCTTGCAAAACTGCACTTTTTAAGTCTGAAACCATTAACAGCCTGATATTAGTGGCTTGGTCTTGCCTTACAGAGGAGAAAGGTACCAGTCCACAGGACTATAGATACTACCTACGAATGTGGGCCAAAGAAAAAGAGTCCAAGAAAGAAACTATTAAAGATCTGCCCAAAATGAGCCAGGTAAGAAGTGAATGTGAAGCTTTCCAGTTCAGTGACTGACAGCTTAGTGGGGGATTCAGCAGTTTGTGCAGCCATTTTGCTGAAACAGGCACACTCAGTTCTCACCCACAGATGGCTGTTCTGGTCTGTTGACCTTTAGAAGCCTCCAATTGCACACGTTTATGGTTGAATTTTATGTTACAAATTCCTCATTGGATTTGGACAAACTGCTTTGTCTTCACCAATCAAATTTATTTGACTATCTGCCCCCCTGACCAGTTCTTCCTATTAAGAGCTGCAGTCTGTGTTTTCCCTCCAGAGCAGGATGTTTCAAATATGCCATCAGTCATACAGACTTGTTCAACTTTTTTGGCTTTGCATTGCCTTGAGTTACACCCACTTGGTGGAAAGCAATGAATGTGGTTACAGCAAAGGGTCTGATGACTGGTGTGCTCTTTTGTCTCTCTTAATTTCTTTGATGGGTGCTACTTAAACTTATTTGGAAGTGCTTAAAAACTGGCCTCAAGAGAGTAGCAGGACAGAGGTAAAACATGAGGTTTTCTCAGATATAAGGGAGTGTTCTCTTCATCTCTCAGAAAATAGCCCACCACTATGAAATTGCTAGCTGTGTCTTAGCTGGTACAGCAGAGAGAGAAGAGTTTGTCTGTATCAGACTGTTCTAAATCAGTAGAATAAGTTGATACTTTGTGGGAAGGCAGATAAACAAGGAGTCAGTCAAACTGGTGCCTGTTGCTTCATCTCTGGAGTGTCCAGGTGGCACTGTTAGTTGTATCTTCTTGTTTTAGGAAGTCCTGCGAGCAGCAGAGTTGGACTCAATCATCCTTATGGGTCTCTTCCAACTTAAGATAGTCTATAATTCTATTTCCTGCCACTATCAACTTTTTTCAGCCTGAAGTATGATTTTTTGGTCTTTGTCTTTTAAAGGAGCAGTTTATAGAGTTATGCAAGACCCTTTACAACATGTTCAGTGAGGACCCCGTGGAGCAGGAGCTGTACCATGCAATTGCCACTGTAGCCAGTCTCCTTCTGCGAATTGGGGAGGTTGGAAAAAAGTTCTCCAACAGGCCCACGAGGAAGTCTGAGGACTGCAAAGCAAACCCAGATCCTGTGAGTGAAGAGGAGTCACCAACATCTGAACAGAGTCAGAATTCAGCAGTGGAGCAGCAACCCCAAGCTGACTGTGAGGACAAAACTTGTGGAGATGCTCAGCCTGAAAAAACACAGCAGGAAAACCAAACTCTAGGAGATGGGTCAGGGGAAGGACAAGGCTCTCCTTTACAGCTGCTATCAGATGATGAAACCAAAGATGACATGTCCATGTCTTCCTACTCCATGGTCAGCACAGGCTCCCTGCAGTGTGAAGACATCGCAGATGACACGGTCCTGGTTGTTTGTGAAGGCAGTAGCTCAGCTGCCAGGTATGGCAGTACCATTGACACTGATTGGTCTATCTCCTTTGAGCAGATCTTGGCTTCCATGCTGACAGAAACAGCCCTTGTAAACTACTTTGAGAAAAAAGTCAACATTCTCCAGAAGATCAAAGATCAGAAGAAGGTAGAGAGGCAGTTCAGTTCATCCAGTGACTATGAACTTTCCTCTGTGTCAGGATGAGTTCAAGAAGGCAGGAATTGTCTTTGGGAGATAAAGCAGGGAGATAATGTGGCAGATGGCAGGATGGTTTGGTATTTTGTGTTTGGGGTTTTTTTTTTTTAATTGTTTAATCCAAGACCAGTAGCTACACAATTATAATAGATTGCAATTGATAAGGGGCTTCTGACAGTGACTTTTGTGTAGGTGCTTCTCTGGCTACCCTGGCTGACCAAATTAGATTTACATTCTCAAGAGCCATTAGAACCTAATAGCCCCTGACATATAGAATTACCACCATAAATTATGCATGTCTGCCTTTTGCTATCTTTTATTTTAATGAAGTTTTATTTCAGATGGTATCTGCTCCTTGCCTGCCCTTGTTTGCTGTAGGTTCCTGGGTAACTTGCACAGCAGATGCAGCCTGGCTGTGAAACCATGTACACCTCTGGCAGCTCCTGCAGTAGCCAAGTGCTTCAGGACCCTGGTCTGTAGTCTTGTAGGTTCTTCAGTGCTGTTCTGTGACTCAGCAGCTGTAATGCAAATGTGCCCCACTGCTCCCAGCACCCCAAGGTCTGAACAGAGGTTCTGCAGGTTTCTTTTGGATGTGATTTTTGCATTTTCATAGTGCATGATCACTTCCTTTTTCCTTCAGCGTCCGGGAGTTTTCAGACAAACCTGGTCTCTAAAACATTTGCTTTTCTGATTCTCTGAAAGCCATTGTGTTTAGTTTGTCTGGGAAGCTACAAGCTCCTTGACTTCAGTGCAGAAGTAATAGAAAATTAACCAATGGGCTTGTGATGGTTACGATGAGGGAATATGTTCCTTAATTAGAGGTCAGTGAATCAGCCTTGTCATGACAGGGCAGTGGCACACAGGTCTGTGGGACTTCCCCTGTCAGTACAGAAAACATTCAGTATTTCTTACTGATTCTCTATTTTCACTGATGGGTCCAGTTTTTAGGAAGACCCCTAAGAATCCTCTGATCAATCAGCCCTGGCAAAAGCTTGGGGCAGGAAGGTGTGCAGGAGGGTAGTGCCACCTGCAGCTGCTCAGTGTGTCCTTTCTGAACAGAGCCTAGCAGTGGGTTTGCCCTTAGGAACTACCACACAGCCAAGGGCATTTGTACCTAAAGAGCCAAAATTTGAAGCAGAATGGCCTTCTGCCATCTGGGACACCTCAATAGACCTCTTTCCAGTTACAAAGTAACTGGGAGACTGACTGACTGCTCTTTTAAATCAGTTCAGACAAGAAAAAACTGAGATCCTTCAGGTGCTGGGTGCAGGTGCTGAGGGAGGAGGCCATGCTGTCCCTACAGGTAAATTCATCTCACTTGTGGCATCTGCCTCCTGGGGCCAGAGCAAGAGCAGCCCCTGCACTGAAGGCAAGGTTTGCCACAGCTTTTGGGGGGTGTGAAGGATGGGGAGGACACGTGAGGTTGGATGTTCCCAGTTGGATGTTCCCTGGTGTGCTGCTCAGTGTTAATCCCCTCCCTCTGACGTTCTCTGTGTGTATTCATAGCTGCTCCACAGCTCTGGTTTATCTGCCTCCTCTTTCCTGTACGAAGAGCAGCCATTAGTAAAATTGCTTTTACTAATTATTCAGTAATTTATTGTAATTTTTTTAAACTACAAATAATACATGTGATTTTACACTGTCTGTCTGCCTTACCCATCAAGTACTCAATAAATGAACCAGAATCCTACAGGCTGCCTGGGCTGCCTTTTATTTCTCTGAGCTCCTGGAACATTGCTTGCTCTTTGCCCCTGGTTATCTAAAAATAGAGAAAAGGAGACGTGGTGTAACTTTTTCTTTCTGTCCTTATTTCTTTCTCCTTCTGTCCTTTTCCCCCCACCCCCCTTTTTTTTTCTTTTCCTTTCTCTTTTTTTTTCTTTTCCTTTCTCTTTTTTTTTTTTTCTTCTCCTCCTTTTCTTAGTTTTTGGGGGTTTTTTTGGTTGTTTCTTTGTTTGTTTTTACCTTCTTTCCTTCAAATTATTATTGTGTATATTTACTTGTACTCAAACCCAGCCAGACGCAGCTCCAGGTAAGTCCAAAGATGGTTCTGCTTCTGCAGCTGCAAACCCGCCGTGTTTCCCCCGGCAGCCCAGGCTAAGAAGCAGCTTGAGAAACAGCCCTGGCTGCAGGAATTGACCCAATGGGTACGTAATGCTCGCGGTCCGGTACCGGCTGAGCCGAGCCGGGCCGGGCCGCGGGATCTCGGCGGACTGTGGGGCAGAGCGGCCGCCTCGCTGGTAGCGGCGGTGTCACGTGTCCGGAAGCGCGCGTTGCCATGGTGAGGGCGGGATGGCGCAGAGGTTCTGGGTGCTGCGGTGCTGCTCCTGCCGCCTCTTCCAGGTGCAGCAGGTGGGTGCACCCCGGGGAGAGGCTGCGGGATGGGGCTGCCGGGACGAGCGGGAATGACCCCCTCTGCGCTCTCCTAGGCCAAGCGGAGCGGGAAGTGGAGCTGTAGCGTCTGCGGCCAGCGGCAGGCGGTGCAGAAGGTGAGGGGCCGGGCTGGGCTGAAGGGGCCGTGGAGAGCCCTGTAGGGTGGCAGTGGGGATCCCTGAAGGGAGGCAGTGGGGAGCCCTGTAGGGTGACAATGAGGAGCCTGAAGGGTGGCAGTGGGGAGCCCTGTAGGGTGGCAGTGGGGAGCCCTGAAGGGTGGCAGTGGGGAGCCCTGTAGAGTGGCAGTGGGGAGCCTGTAGGGTGGCAGTGGGGATCCCTGTAGAGTGGGAGTGGGGAGCCCTGTAGAGTGGCAGTGGGGAGCCCTGTAGAGTGGCAGTGGGGAGCCTGAAGGGTAGCAGTGGGGATCCCTGTAGAGTGGCAGTGGGGAGCCCTGTAGGGTGGCATTGGGGAGCCCTTGCCAGGACATCTCACATCACCCAACTTCACTTAGCACTGCAGTGTTACCTGGGGTGCAGGCTCACGTTGTGCAGTTTCCTTCTGGCTGCTCCCTAAGCTTTGTTTTTATTAATTTTTTTTCTTTCTTTCTTTTTTTTGCAGGTTTATGGCCAAGGGTCTGGCCTGGACTGTAGGCACCATGTGCAGAAGTTAAACTTGCTGCAGGGTGAGGCAGAGGAAGCAGTTGGTTGGACATCATGGTAAAGTGTTTATCTGCTTATTTCTTTTGATGACTTAGAGTTGTGCATCTTCATGCATTAGGTGCCTGTGCCATAAACTGAGGGTTTCTAGCCCTGTTGTAAAGTGTTATTGCTAATAGTGTGGGGTGGCTGGGATTTTTCTTTTTCTCATGAAAATACATGCAGTAAGGTTTGGGTTTGTTGTTTTGGGTTTTTAACTTTGGCCTTATTCATGCTTTGATGACAGACTGATAAGCATCCTCAGCGAAAACATCCTCCACTCTTGGCTGTTGCTACCTCACTGCTGGCACTGGGGTTTCACACTGTGAATCTGCTGAGTAATCACTGCTGCTGTTGATAAGAAGTCTTGTTCAGTGCATTTGGGTGTAATTCCTGCAGAGCTAGAAAATTCTTAGTACACTTTCCTGTTTATTTCATTCCTGAATCTGCTAACAAATTGCCTAATCTTGAACTGGTCTTGAACTGGTCCAGCTTCCTTTTTACTCAAGGTTATTTTCAGAGATCAGCCAAAGCTCATTAGATAACTCAGCTGTGGGTATGCAGTGCTTCAGGGTTAAGCTTTGGGAAGAAAACTCATTTCATGCTTGCTTTATCAAAAAGGGTTGCTGTTTCTAATCCCTCAGAACATTATGAAATTCAAAACATTTTGAAATAACTTTCCTTTTTCCTGGTTGTTGGGGGTATAATTAGTGGGTTCCAGCTGCTGTCCCAAAAGACACACTATTTTATCCCTAATTATGATCAATTAAAATTTACCATTTCGTGATTAGCAGCTTTAGATCAAACTTGCTACTCTGTATAGAAAGGAAGGCTCCCCTCTAATTAGATTTTTTTCAAGTATTTGGGGAATATATCTTGCAAATCCTTTGTTTGACATCTGGTTTACTATTGATCCTTTTTTTACATGACATGCTGCCTATCCAGTGGTGTTATCCCTGCTTTCCATCCAATCCCTTGTGCTGTGGGTGGGTGATTTGAAAATTATAACTCAACAGACAGAAATGTGTTCTAGAACCTCCAGCTTAAACATCTCTTTCAGGTGCACAGAAGAATCAGTAAATGGCAGCAAAAACACAGCAGTGCTGTGTGAAGACAGCTCAGTCCAGCAGGTAAGAAACCTACAAAGCTGAGGGGAATACCAACCCTCAGTGACCTGGGTGAGTTGTGGTGAAATCAGTGATCCCTTTGCAGGGGCTCAGCTGAAATATCATCAGAGAGGCAAAGGGAGGGAGATGGACACAGAAAACCTCTGCTCCTCTGGGATACTGAGCCTGGGAACACAACACAGGCACATGTCCTAAACTGACTTGTCATTCCACAGTGCCAGAAATGAGAACCAGGTATTTTTGCTGGTTTTGGTAATTCCCTGATGTTGCAGGAGGCAAGGGCAGAAGTCAGTCGCTGGAGTAAATATCTGGACAAGGACAGTGAAGATCAGGAAGATGGGGAGGAGGAGGCAGATACAGAGAGGCAACAGTTATGTTCCCAAAGGAAGAACACTGGGGAAGAACAAAGGTACAGAAAGAACTTTTTTTTGTAATTCCTACCCCTGAGTGGTGAGATGAGGTTTAGAGCTGTGTGAGGGAGCTCATCTCTGGTAGCTGAAAAAAGTACAGGTTGCAGTGTATGACCTGAGCTAAGCTGGAATTTTGTATTTGTGGGCAAAACTTCTCTTATTGCTAGAGCCATGCTTTTTAAGAAAGTTTCTGGTAATTTGTGAAAAAAAAAAAATCACATCAGAGCTAATTTGTCCTCTTTGTGCCTGTTTTTCTTTGGCAGGACACACCAGAAGAGCTTTCTTTCCAGTGATGTTCAGGATTATGCAGAGGAAAATGGAGTTTTCCAGCTTGCCTACCCATCCAAAAAGGTTAAAACCACTGAGGTTTTTTAATTGTAGAAAATGCTTCCTGCCAGCAAAACAACCCAGTGTACTCCTGAGCTCTTTTGTGTCATCATAATTTTGAATTATGATTCATTATGATTATGAGCCTTCCTCTGCTCTTCCATTTAAATGACTGGGGACAGGAAGAAAATTTTGTCATGACTTTCTGAGGAGTTTTAGCAAAGCAAAATCATTGCCACCTTGTGTAAGTGGAGTGGTTGCTCCAGACTCCTCTGCCAGCACAGCTGCTCTCTCTCTTTGCTGCTGTGGTAGCTGTGTTACTAATTCCCTCTGATCACCTGCAGTGCCAGTGATGTTGTCCTGAGCCTTTGCAGCTCAGAACTTTTAGGCCCACCCAGAACATCAGCCTCAGCTCTGCCTCAGAGGGTTGGTGAGAATGTGGATGCACATGAAGGACCCAAGAGCTCTTTCTTTGCCTGCTCTGCATGCTGGATTTATAACCAAAATCTTTATTCTTCCAGCACAAGAAATGTTTAGAAGCAGCAGCTGCTGAAGATGGTGGAGATGCTGTTTCTGGAGACACTATGGTTTGTGCTGGCTGTGAGGCCACAGTGCCTGAGGAGAACACACAAACCCCAACTGCTTCTACCAAACCCTCGAAGTGGGAAAAATTTCTCTCATGTTCTGACTACTGTAGTGAAAATGCTGCCAGGGCCGCCTTGTCACCACAGGAGGGCAGTGGAAGGCTGGGGCTAAGCAGCACCACTGCAGCAGATGCTGCTATGGCCAGTAAGTGCTCAGCAGAGGCTGGGAGAACTCTGCCTCAAGGTAGGGACTTTGAATTTCAGCAGTGTATTGCTAGCTCTGAGCAGGTTGCCTCCCAGCTGCCCAGCACCAGTTGCTCAGCTGAGGATGTGTTGTTCAAAGACCCTCGAAGGCAGCTGATAAGGGCAGGATCTGGTGCTCTGGAGCTGACTGCAGGCAGGTGCTCTCTGGATAGCACAGGGAGAGCAAATGTCCTTTACAGTAATGCTGGGCCAAAGTCAAGCAGTGTTTCTTGTGAACACCTCTTCTGCACAGGTGAGGAGTTTGAAGATGATCTCTGAATTCAGGCATTTTGGGTCCTAGTTTCTTCACCTCTATGTTGTATTTTGTATGTTGAGTACTGAAACGAGTTTGACCTGAAGCTGCCTTTACTCTAAGCCTTCCAGAACTGCAATATTAAAGCTGTTTATTTGCTGCATGGCTGTGTCTGAGGGAAGAGTATGAGGGTGGAAAAGACTGTTGCAGTGGGCAAGTATTGGGATTACACAATGTTGTCCAGTGACCTGATCAGCTAGGAGAATGGAAGTATGTCAGCTTAGAGGGAGAAAGCTCCAAGGATTGCTGGCCAGTACAGTTACATTCTTTGATTCCCCATTACAAACTACAGCTACTTTCCCTTCCCACTCCTTAGTTAAGCTCTCCCATGGCAACCATTTCCACCAGAGCTGCAGAACAGGCTTCAGAGCCAGCAAAGCAACTGATTCTTTTCAAAAATGCAGCCCTGGGGGTGTACATGAGGTATGTGCACAAAGGCAGGACCCCAGTTCTGGGCTGCCTCCCTTACTGAGGGAGCTGCTTGATGAATCACAAGCTCTCAGTTAAATGAGAGGAAGAGTTTGGCTCAGCAGTAGTGCTGGGGTACTTAAACACAGGACACTTGCACTCAGCACAGGAAGCATTTATTTTTCCTCCATTCTACAAGTACTTAGGAACATGAGACACAAACCCTTAGGCAGGAAGAAAGATGAACTGCTGGGTAACTCGTACTGCATTGTTTACTTTTAGTTTGAAGGCAAGTGCTTTTTGTTACACAGGGTACTACTACAAGTGAGGTGGCTGCTTGGAGTACTGGATGGCATCTAATGCTGCTCCAATGTCACAGTTCTTTGTCTGCAGGAGTCGAGTGAGCCATCCACCCTCATCAGAGAAGCCCATAGAGAGCATCTGGGACAGAGACTCAATGAGGCGAGGGTCTGCTTCTGTTAGGAGAAGAATGAAGTTGAAATAGTTCACATAATTGGCAAACCAGCCAAGCCCTTAATACCACACAGTAGGTAGGCTGGCACTAATCCTCACATAACTAGCTAAATGCTACAAAACACACCCTCCTTTGTCTCCCAGGAGGGCAGATGTTAGAAATAACCAGCTAAGGAAAGTGCTGAGTCTTGCTGTGGGACTCAATGCAGTTGATGTGTTACATGCCCGGCCTACTGTTAATGGCTCCCCCCAGAAAAATGCTGCTTTAACATCACAGGATGCACTGATCTGCATCCTGGTTTGAAGGGCACTCTTGAAGGGTCCATAGCAAGGATATGGTTTAGGGTTCCACTTTTTGTAATGCTGCTTGAATGGCACAGCAGCTTAAGGACAGAAGTGTTCAAAGACTTTGCTGCCTACATTGAAGAGAAGAACCTGATTGTCCTCAACAGGGCACAAAAGAGCTGCCATATCTGCTGACAAAGTTACAGACAAGTTTAGCTGTAACTTGTGAACTTGGTTTCTACTATCTCTACAAGCAGAGCTATGTTAGGTGAAGTTGGCAGTTCCTGAGTGAAAGTTACTTTGTTAGGAAACCTCCATTTTCATACCTGGTGGGAGATGTGGGTAGAGTGCAGCTTCTCGCAGTCCTGTAGGACCTGGCTGGGGAGGATCCTGTTCATCCAGGGAGCTGGGACCTTCTGTCTCTGGCATCTGCAGAGACTGCAGTTCACCTGTGGAAGGATCCACTTCCTTGGAAGACAAGTGGGTCCAGTCCTCATCACCACCTGAGGAACTGCTGCTGGATTCACTGTTTTCCTGAAACGGACAGAAGAAAAGGTCTGGCTGCTGCAGTGCTTTCCAGGTAAGATGCATGCTCCTACTTATCTGCCTTTATTACAATTAAATTCACAAGAAGTCCCACCACCTTTGCTGTAAGCCTGTAAAGCTTAAGTACTGTGTATCACTTAACCTTCTGACATCTTAATAGTCAACCTCACAATACAGATTATTATCTTCCTTTCTATTAAACCCTCACCACCAAAAATAGTACATTAGTGACATAATTCTTATACCTGGGACTGGAAGCTGGCATCCTCCATTTGTGTGGACACAGGATCTATCACCATGTCTTGTATCTGCTCTGAAACACCATTTACTTCTGAAGCAGAATCTGTGTTACTCCAGTCGGGTTTGGTCTGAACGTTTTGGTTAAGAGTACTGCTGCTTGACTGAGCACTGTTCTCTTGGTTGGGAGAAGCAGGAGTCACTTTGCTTCTCTGTCCTCCATGTTCCACATCAATATCAACTTCAATACCTAGAAATGCATTTCAGATGGAGAAAGTCTTAGGAGATTTTTCCAAAGCTCTGTCCTACAAGAGTGTGGATCAGTCCTAGTCTAAATGCTGTAAAGCTTCTGTAATTCTACAGTTTGCCATATAATATGTTGGGATTAAAATACAAAGCACCAAATAGTCATCTTCCTCTGGACAGAAAAGACAAACATTTAGAAGGTCAGAAATTAACTACATCCACATAAGCCAGGGAAGATCCCAAGTCACTGCTGACTTAAAATTAGTGTTACAGTAGTGACTTGTTGATGAAATCTTCCCTCATTTTCTTCTAAAAGAAGGCTCTGAAAAAGGTACTGAGTGGCTGTGCTAAGCCCAGGCATTGTTAGTACCAGGAGTAAACACTGTTACTGTTCAGCCTTCAAGCCATAGTAGCATGAGGTAGTTCCAGAATCAGGCACAACAGCTGACTGCTGCTCCTGCTACAAGTCCTTTAAGCCAGTCTCAGGGATTAGGATAACAAATGGTAAATCACTTACCCAGGGGGCTCAGAAAAGCTGCAACGCTCTCCCCCACATTCTTTAAGAAGGTGACATTGGGGTCCTGAGGCTGGCTGTTAGTAGAAGCTTCTAGAAAAACAACTTATGTTACCACACATAGAAGCTCAAAGAGAAAGAGCACCGTGAGATCTTGGTGCTCATTTGCTCTCACCCACATACACTTGCACAACAGCAGTATAGAGACAAAAACTAACTCTGAGCTACCTCTGGAACAGAAAACCAGTGGCATTAGCATTGTTAAGGCTCATTAGCCATGCTGAAAGGCAGATATGGAGTGACATGCTTGACCTAACAGCTCGGCTTGGTTTGATTCCAGATAGTCTCTGCATCCTCATCTACTGCATGGGCCCAAGCATGCCTTAAAATAATCCCACTCTGTGCTGAAAGGTGCCAGTGACATTTCAGGCAAACTAGATTAGTTCCTATGTCTACTTTCCCACCCCATGCTGTAGAATCTCTGCTACTCTGCTTCCACCACTACCTTGTTTACCAGAGCACCACCTCTTACCTTCTGCATTGGGTGGACTGGAGGCTGCAGCATTAGTCTGGGCTTGTTCAGAGTTTTGGCACGGAGCTGCAGGGCCAGGATATCCCCAGCAGTGCATCCATGGGAAGGGTGGGCCTCCATGCCTCATTTTACGGAGCCAGCGTCCTCGTGGAAGCCACTGTAAAGGGTAATCTTCCTGTGACTCTGTTCACAGCCAGATTCTCAGTAACTAAAACTTAAACTTGAGTCATATCCCATTCATTAGGTCCCCTCCATTGATTTTGCTCACCTCGAATGGATTTAGCAGTGGGCTCTGAAACATCACCATGTTGTGCTCCTTGTGGATGCCCTTCCCCTCACAGGTGCTACACAGGTCATAATCTGGACAGACAGTGCACTTGAACCTGGCACCCACCACGGGTCCTTCACAGCCATCACAGATCACGTTGGGATGCACCATGTCACGACGAGGCTCCTGGCTGCACTGCGAGCGGTGTTCCCGCCTGCACTCCTTTTTTTCTGTTAAGGAAAGGTAAGGAAACTTTACATCAAGAACCAGGTTACTATTTAAAGGCTGGAAATGAGAGGAAAAGAAAGCACAAACAGCCCTTGTCAGAGCAGTATTAACTTACTAGGTCAGTTTATTTTTACACTGGCTGCCAGACACAAGCTGGGGGCATGCAAGAGAACTTAAAACCAAGTGTGAAGGGGCTTCGCAGATACCTGCTCCTCACACTGAGCATTCCTTAACCTTAACAGTCTCTTGACGTGTGTATCTTGGAGCAGTGCTGCACTGCCCCATTTGGCTTCTCATCCTCCCTTCCTAAGTATCGCAAGAACAAAATGTTTCTGAGAGGGAGTAATGAAGAAATGCCAGGAGTCATAACAGATGAGAACAGGGACTCCAGCACGGGCTGGCATGACTCATTAGATGGACTGCAGATAGAGCTTTGCTGGTATATACCTGAACAGAAGGTCCAGGGAGCAAAAACATCCTGAAAAATAAGCTGGACTGAAGGCTTCTCAACGCATGGTTGTGAATATCAAAGCAACCAGTGCTACTCCAGCATTTCCAGGGAGCCAGGGTGGCAATGGTGTCTTGCACTGGACCAGCCCCAGTGGCAGGGCTAGGAGGAAACCTGTGATCTGTTTACCCTGCCTCAAAGAGAGTTCCCGTTCTGGTATGTCACCTTGCTCTATGTTTAACCTTTCTCCCCGAAGGCTGCAGCCAACACCAGGCTTCTTTCTCCCATTTTCGGAGGCCTGCAGGCGAGCACAGGGGTCACAGCCGGGGACCCGCTACCGCCCTAGGGACCTGCGCGACGTTACCTTTGATGTAAACACGAAAAACGCCGTCCTGCACATAAGGCATCGCCATCCCCAGCTCCTCGTCGGTGGAAAAAGCGATCAGGTCCCCGTCCTCATCTACAGAGGGTAAAGCGGAGGATGAGATGCCCGTCCGGGGGTCACGGGAGATGGGGGAGGGGGGAAGGGGATGGCGGGGACCACCCGGTCACCGAGCAACCCCGAGGCCTTCCCACCCTCCGCGGCAGCGATCTCGGGGCCCGACCCGCGGGAGGAGCCCCCCCGCTCACCTTTGTAGTGCATGCGGAAGGCGGGCGGCGGACCGGCCCGCAGCAGCCCCTGGAAGAGCTCGGCGACTCGGTCATGGATGGCCTGGTAGCTGGCGGGGGGCAGGAGGGTGAAGCGGCGGATCTCACGGGCCGCCTCCTCCTTGCCCAGCAGGTAAGCTTTCACCGTCAGCGACGCCATGGCTGTGGCGCAGCAGGAATTGCCGTCGGGTGATGAACGAGGCGGAACGGGGCGGGCGAGCAGCGATCGGCAGCGGCTGGGCCCGGAGCCGCAGCTTTATAGCGCGGCGGGAGGACCCCGCCCCGGTGGCACAGGCCCCGCCCCCGTGACACCGACTCCGGGACCCGCTGTCCCCAGGCTCCGCCCCGCGGTGTCCCTGCTGCGGGCGGGGGTCCCGTCCGTTCCCGTTACGGTCAGCACGTTACAGCTTTCTGGTTTACCCCCGCCAAACGGTAAACGCTCATTTTTCCAGCGACTGGAAAAATCTGTCACTGCTTACAAGTGTGCCGGTGCTTGCCGGTGTTTGTCGGTGTGTACCGGTGTTAGCCATCTGCCCGGCTCGCCCCCCGTGAGCGGTGCCCACGCCCAGCAGGCAGCCCCAGCGTCCATCAGGGTGGGATCCCAGGTTGTGCAGAGGTTTGGGGGTGCAGGGCTGTGCCGATGCTTGGGCAGCGGGGAGCGAGTGTGGCGATGATTCCTGGGGGGCCACGGGGCCTCCAAGACCCGCGGGTGGGGAAAGAGGACCCCAGGTTCGCACAGGAGGCAGCCCCATTTGAACTGGTCCCTCACCAGCATTCCCCAGGGCATTTGCTATCGCAGCACTTGGCTGTCCTGCTCCTCCTCCTCACCGTCCCCTGAATTCGGGCAAGCAGGGTCAGCCCAGCCAGGTGACAGAGGTGGGGATGTGCCAGGGTGGCAGTAGCCATCCGAGGGGTTTGCATGCTCAGCATAACAAGAATAAATGACTCCAGAGTTAATGCTCTTGTGTGAACCCAGTGTTTTGGAAGGGTGGGCTAAAAATAAAGATACTAGTATAAACATAACTGACATTAAGGAGGATGTTTTGGGGGCTTTCCAAGTTGCTTGGCAGCAGTATTTTTTAGCAGATCAGATAGAGTTGACAGCCCTCTTAATCTGGCCACAGGATAGTCCAGCTGGCAGAACACCCTCTCTGTGCCATCCAAGTGTAATTAAATAATGATGGATCAATGATTATTAGGTTCCCCATTGGTGTTAATTTCCTCTCACCCAAGGGCCTGGCCACTCTGACTCTTAGTGACATATTTTTTAGTTTAAGATAATGAAAGTTAGGAGAACTATGTTGGCATTTATCATCTTCTACAATGAAGAGAAATTTTAATTTCCATGATGGGGAGGTAGTTTCTTGACCTGAAGTATGTATGTTAAACGCTTGGCTTTTCATATAGATACATTTTTGGCATATGTGTGGCAATTTTGATACTGCAACACTTTTCTGGAAAACAGTATTTACAGTGGAAGGGGTTGTCCTTCTAATTTAAGAAATTCTCTAGAAATTTCAGCACCTAGGTATGACATGGCTAATATTCCACCATGAAGTCATGAGTTAAAGTTTAAACATAACCAGATTCAGGTTTAAGCATGTGCAGGGAATGATTCATCAGCTTTCACAGCATGGGATATTGAAAGTTTTAGGCATGCAGTAAAGGTATTGCATTCACCTTCCTTTTCTTTCGCCCCTTTGCTGTGTGTCCTTCCTGAAAATGTTGAAGGAGGTTGCCAATTTGACATCATTTGACATAAAATCAGAACTGTGACTGGCAGCAGCAGGTCAGTCAGAACAGAACACTCCTATCAGCCTTGCCAAGCATCACCCCCAGCATGTCCACCTCGTGTCCTATTTCTGGGGACCTCAACAGCCACTTCTGTCTCAGTTACAGAGCCAGAGATTTTTGGGACCCAGCCCCAGCACGTTAATACCTTAGGCTGCAGTCCTGGACAGGGCTGATTCCTGATTCCCCTTTTCACTACTGCCTGGCTGTTTGAGGAACAGTGGGTTCTCCTTAGATTGCTGGATCTTTCCAAGCCAGTTGTGTTTCTAGATAAATGGAAGCATTTATAATTATCAGGAGGGGCACAACATTTAAACCAGTGTTTTCTTTTGCATGAACTTTAATCCAGTCAGCAAACAGAAGAGGCCAAAAGCCAGAGAGTATTCCCCTTCTCCTGAAGGGCCATGCTGAGTCATGCTCAGCTTTCTGGTTGTGACATCATTTGCTGTGACAAACCAGGAGGAAAACAAGGCTTTCACCAGCCTGCTGGTAGCTTAGCTCACAAATCACGGGACAGGGGTGACTCAGGGAATCCTTTCTTCCTCCTTCTCCTTGAGGCTGGGGATTTCATCCCCAGCCAGCCCCATTCCAGTGCAGACCTCAGACATCACTCTGCTGGCATTCCCCATGTCCCCCAGCCCTGGGATGTGCCTCCAGGAGGTTTCTCAGCCCCCTGGAGAGGTCGATGTGAGAAGCTCTGCTGTACTCCCACATATATTAACTTCAGATGTTTTTCTCTCTGTTTACTGGAGGATTTGGGTTTTGGTATTCTCAGTGTGTACTGGCTGGGGAGATGTTTTCTTTTGGTTCTTTAGGAATCCCATAGCATCACAGCAACCCCCTGCCCAGAAAGGGGTTTGTCAGCCCTAGCTGCTGAGCAGCCAGCCTCACAGAGGGGTATAGCAAAAAACCAACAATGGGGATGGGAGAAAAGGCTGTTTGAGTTTAACATTTCAGTGTTAAGAGAAGGAAGGCTCAAAAAGGAGCAATTATCATCCTTTCAGTGCTTTGCTTTCTCTCTACACCCACTTTGTGCCGGCAAGTGTTTAAAAATATTTAGTGAGATTCTTCCTCCGAGCGTGTGATCACCAGAAATACCCCTTGTGGGCAAACCTTTCGTGTTCTCAGTGAAGTCCTGGTGGGATGAAGGGAGGGGGGGATGTGCAAGCCTTTTCCTTGCTTAGAAGCCACAACAGAGGCTGATGGTGATTTTCCAGAGGGATCGCCAGCAGGTCCAAGGAAGTGATTCTGCCCCTGTACTCAGCCCTGGTGAGGCCACACCTCGAGTCCTGTGTCCAGTTCTGGGCCCCTCAGTTTAGGAAGGATATCGAGGTCCTGGAGCAGGTCCAAAGGAGGGCAACCAGGCTGGTGAAGGGACTCCAGCACAGACCCTATGAGGAGAGGCTGGGGGTGTTCAGCCTGGAGAAGAGGAGGCTCAGGGGAGACCTCATCACTCTCTACAACTCCCTGAAAGGAGGTTGGAGCCAGGGGGGGGTTGGGCTCTTTTCCCAGGCAACTCTCAGCAAGACAAGAGGGCAGGGTCTCAAGTTGTGCCAGGGGAGGTTTAGGTTAGATATTAGAAAGAATTTCTTTACGGAGAGAGTGATCAGACATTGGAATGGGCTGCCCAGGGAAGTAGTGGATTCTCCATCCCTGGAGATATTTAAAAAGAGACTGGATGTGGCACTCAGTGCCATGGTCTAGCAACCACAACGGTGGTTCAAGGCTTGGACTCGATGATCTCTGAGGTCCCTTCCAACCCAGCCAATTCTATGATTCTATGATTCTATAATCCTATGATTCCTTCCCCAAACCATCTCTCCAGCCTGAGGCCCCCATCACTCCAGGTGAGGAGGGGCAGGTTTGGCCCCCACGCACACCCTGACTCCTGCAGATGGGTGCAAGCTGGACCAGGACAGTCCGCACAGAGCCACGGTGCCACACGCTCCTTCCAGAGGCTTCTGGAGAGGTGGAAGATCCTTCAGATGTGCCAGGTCAGGTGCTGGTGACTCAGCCCCATCCCGTGGTGTCTTTTCCCCTCTGCCAGCCCAGCAAAATCCCTGTTTGCTGCCTCTGAAGCAGAAACCTTCCTTCCGCCTTCAACAGTGCAGGCAGTGCCAAGCAGGTTTGGGGTTTTGTTTTGGTTTTTTTTTTTCCTGTCTCATTTTTGAGGTTGAGTCTTTCAGAACAGTAGCTCTGCCCTGTCAGGTGTTTACACAGGCTCCACACCATTTCCCATTGGTGTGAGGAGGAACTTTTAAGGGCAGAAAACTCTGGTCTGGATTTTTAACTTAGGAGCAGATGGGAAAAATGAGTGGAAAAATGGAAAATAAAAGCAGGCATAGAATACAAACCTGTTATGGGTGTCGTGCAAATACATAAGGATTTTGTGTTCCCACAGGTGAGAAGAAACTTTTTGCAGCCTACACTGCTTGCTTGGGGTGAGTGTTCCTTTGGGAACCTGGCTTGGAGCCTTTACCCTGAATTAAAGCATCAGTGTCAACACATGGAGGGTGAGCACCCTGTTGTGATGTTCATCCCTACTGGCTAAGGGGCTTTGGGGAACTTATTTGCTGAAAGTGAAAAAGGCCCTGGTGATGTTTGAACATGGAGACCTATAAAACACACAGGAAATGTAATTAGTTTATTTTATGAGAAAAGAGTAAGCACTCTATGCTTAAAGCAGTGGGGGAAGGACCAAGCCTGACTGGCCAGAGTAAAATGCCAGAGTCAAGCTCTTTAGAAAACTTGATACAATCAGCTATAAATCTGGATTACATTTTATATCTAATCCTAATAAATGTTTTTGCTTTCTAATTTTTATAATGGCCTCAGGACCTGGGGATTGCTATCAGAGCCCCTTATTTATGCAGCCTGCACAGTATTGCCAGAAACAACTGTTCAAAGATCATAAGAGTCCCCTTAAAAACCCTCTTCTGTTTTTTGTTTTTGTTGTGTTTTTTGTTTTTGTTGGGTTTTTTGTTTTTGTTGGGTTTTTTGTTTTTGTTGGGTTTTTTGGTGGTTTTTTTGTTTTGGTTTTTTTTTTTGCTGTTGGGGTTTTGAGTCTTCAGTTCATATTTTAAACTTTGGTCTCCAAAAGGACTGAGGCTCAAAACTTGCTTTTTTAAAACAGAATCAGAGCCAAAATTGGATTAGGGGGGAGGGACTTGAAGAACAAAAGTGGACTTTGCAAGTCTGATTTAAAAATCACAAGGAAGGGCTGACAATTTTGCTTCATCCCCCATTTTTTTCCCAAGGTTTTCATCATGCAAGGGTGATAGAATGCTCATTCATTTCTTCAGACTTTTATGAAGACAAAGTATAACAGCAGAAATTAGATTAAGCTTTAAGCTTGGTAAAGAGTCTAATTAATTGTCTTAGAGAAATTATTAATGTTGTTCTCTTCCCTTCTGCTGCAGACACACTGTGTATCCTGAGCTGTAGGAGTGTTTTGTGCATCTGAAAATAAGCACCCAGCATCTAATGCACTAAACTGTGTCACATTATTTCTCTAAACCCTTCAATGGTGGTAAGATTTCACACGCCTTCCCCACAAGTGTCTCTTACATGTCTGCCACCTCGGGAGGGTATTTGCCATTAATTCCTGTGAATTCTCTGTTGGGTCCTGGGCTTGTCACGTAGATTTACGGCGAGCAAGCAAGCAGGCTGGGTGGGACAGAGCTGCTGCAGCTTTTTGTCCTTATTCTAATGGTGGAAATGTCATTGCTGGTGAGACTGAGCCTTTACCTGCAGCCAAGGAGTGAGGGGCTGGGAGTGCTGGGTGAGGGTCTGAGCCTGGGGACGTGGCTGCTTTCTGTGGAGCCAGTCAAGCACCCAAGGGCTGGACATCTCTGAGCCCCAGGGAGTGCTGCTGGCTCACCTTCTGCAGCTCGTGGTCACTTGGGTGATGCTTTGCAACATCCAAGTGAGGGAGCACAGATGTTCCCAAGAGTGGTGTCCAGAGCATTCCCCACGCTGGGATGTGCAGCAGCCTGTGCTGGGGCTCTGCTGATCCTCCCTGGCTTCTGCTATGGGCATGCACTTCACTTTACATCACTCCCTAATTGATCCAAACATCTCAAACAACAGACTTTGATCACTGGAGGTCACTCCTACAATATTTACTTATCTGACAAATATTTACATATTGAAAGAGCTCCAGGGAATGGAAGATGTCAACATTTACTTGAGGAATTTTGTACCTGTATTCATGGCACAGGAGCTGCCACCTCTCTTTGATCCCAAGAACAGCAGCTGAAGCAGGTTGAGAAAATGGAGTCACCATTTTGAACCCATCCTCTCTCTACATCTGCTTCTGGTCCATAATGAAATAAAGCTGGAGCCATTAGCAGACCAAATGACAAGCAGAATAATTTTAAAATCTTATTTCTTCTGTCCTTCATCTGGGCCAGTATCTGGAGGCCATAACCCCTGAGTGCCAGGTCCTTTGGAAGAGCAATGGTGTCCTTCCAGGCATCACCTTCCACCTGTGATATCCACCTGCCATCGATTTTCCCTCAACATACATTAGATGCTCTTCTCTCTTAACTGGTTGAGGTTTAAGTAAGGTTTAATTTTCAAAAGCCAGCAGCTGCCTCAGAAGAAGCTCCTCTGTAACCTGCTGTGATCAGGTGGACCTGCAGGATTTAATTCTGGGTGGTGACCATTGAAGAGGTTAGCCTGACCAGTGTGGATGCTGTTTCCTGTACCAAGATGAAACATTTCTGTGCAAATGGCAGCAAAGATGCACTGCAGGGCTGCAGGGGCTGCTGTCCCCCAGCTGCATCCTGCACAAACCCCACCCCAGGTGTGCAACCCCCCTGTGTTGGGCCATGGGGACCCCCAGTGCACAGGGGCTGAGCACACCCCTCCCTCCACAGGCACCAGAGCACCCCAAGGGGGTGACAGTTACAGAGGTGACAACACGGGGACAGGAGCACCCTGTGCAGGTGGATGCAGCCCCCCCAGACATGGATAAAGGTGCTCGTGCAATGTGGTCATACACAGACACAGGGACACAGACACAGAGGGACACGTGGAGTTAGGCTGGTGTGAGTGCACACTGGTACATGCAGCCCTGCAGGCTCCCCTGGATAGAGATATTTATGTATGTATAGAAATAACTAAGTACAGGTTTGTGTGTGTACGTGCATGTGTACAACGTGTGTGCATACATTGGTATGAATAAGGCAAGTCTATAGGTATGTACATTGCTGTGTGCAGTGTGCCAAGTGCTCATGGACACACACACACACACGTACACAACACATGTATACACACACATACACACACGTACACACATGTGCACACAAACAAACGTGTACACACATGTGCACGCATGTACACATACCCATATACACACGTGTACACACACAATCACACACATGTACAAAATCACACACAATCACACACTCACAATCACACAATCACACACATCAGAATCACACAATCACACACACATACATACAATCACACACACACACAATCACACACACTCACAGAATCACACACGCAACCACACACATAATCACAGAATCACACACAGAATCACCCACACGCACAATCACACGATCACAATCACACAATCACACAGAATCACACACACAATCACACACAGTCACACATACAATCACACAATCACATACAATCACACAAACGCAACCACACACACACAATCACACACAGTCACAATCACACACAGTCACAATCACACACACACGCAATCACAATCACACAATCACACACACAATCACAATCACAGTCACACAGAATCACACACACAATCACACACAGTCACACATACAATCACACAAACGCAACCACACACACACAATCACACACAGTCACAATCACACACAATCACAACCACACAATCACACACACACAATCACACACAATCACAATCACACACACAATCACAATCACACACAATCACCCACTCACCGTCAATCACACATACACACACACACACTCACAATCAGACAATCACCATCACACAATCACACACACAATCACAATCACACACACACAACCACACACACAATCACCATCACACACAATCACACACACACACAATCACACACACACAATCACACACTCACCATCACACCATCACACCATCACACCATCACAGACACACACACACAATCACCATCACACAATCACTCCATCACACAATCACAGACACACACACACAATCACCATCACACAATCACACCCCCATCCTCCCCCCGCCCCTCCCTCCCCGCTGTTCTCCGTGTTCCCCCGTTCTCCCGCAAGGGGGCGCCCTCCTCCCGTTCCCGCCCCGCCCTTGGCCCCGCCCCAGCCCCGCCCTCGGGCCCCGCCGTGTCCCGGCCCCGCGGCGGGAGCTGTGTGCGGGCGGGCGGGCGGGGGGTTCGCCCCGCTCCGCTCAGCTCCCTTGGCTCCGTTCCGTTCCGCTCCGTGCTCGCCGGGGCCCTCGGGGCCGCCCAGGCCGTGCCGCGCTCGGGACATGCGGCAGCCCCCGCCGGCGAGGAGGCGATGAGGCTCCGCAGCGGCACGGCGCTCACGCTGCTGCTCGGCTGTCTGTGCGCCCTGCTCTCGCTCTCCTGGTACGGAGCCTTCGGCGGGCACAAAGGTAAGGAAGGGGCTCGGCCGCCTCCGCCCCGGGAGCCTGGGGCCCGGCCGCGGCCCCGCCGCCGGCGCTTGAGGCTGGGGTGGGCTCCGGGAGCCGGGCCCGCGGGACTCCGGGGGTCCGGCGGGATCCGGATCCAGGGGAATCCTGCGGGACCCGCGGGATCCGGACCGGGAGGATCCTGCTGGAGTCGCCGGTGTCGGGACCCGCCGGGATCCTGTGCGCCCCTGACCCCGCCGTACCCCTAGACCCGTGGGACCCCCGGTGTGGGCGTGCCCGTTCCCAGCAGGGCGGGAGGTGCCGGGACCGGGGGTCCTTACTCCTCCCCGGGGCACCCACGGAGGGTCGGGGAGCTGTGGGGTGCCGGGTGGACTCTTCTCTGGCTAGGGGTGCAGCGGGCTCCGGTTCGGTGATGTGCTTGTTTGCACTCTCACATTTATGATTAAAAACCTCTGTGGGTGATGGGCACCACGCAGGTTAAATCCTCGTGGGGAGGTGGTGATGGCAGCAACTGGGGAGACCTGTGGGCTGGGGGGGTGTCTGGGGACAGACTGGGGGTGAGGGGAGACCTGAGCAGCTCCTGACACTCGGTGCTGAGACCGGGAAGTTCAGTGTGTGCGGGACAGGTGCAAGGGCTTCAGCTCTTGAATATCGGTGCTGTTTTTGCATCCAGTTGGCATCTACAAAACAGGGGTGCAGGGCCCTGTCCTGTCCTGACAGCAAAGAATCCCGTGCAGGCATCACAGAGATGCTTGCTGCTGTTTTTTCCTGACAACAGAATAGTTGCTTTACCCCGTCCTGTCTCTCACTAAAGCAGTGCATTGGGTTTGTACTGGCCTGGAGAACAGTTCTGGTGGTTAGTTCTGAATCGTATGTCTCACATATGGATGTGCAGCCTCACACCTGTGCTGGTCACTCAGCTCTTCCAGTTCCTGCAGTTTTAGAGGCTGTGAAAGGTGGTGGCTCAGCCATCCAGCCTTTGACCCTCTCTTCCCACTCACCTGTTAAAGCTTTTTTCCCAGCTACAGGTGAGAAGCAGCTTTTGCTGAGTGTCAGATGTGTGGCATACCATGCAGTCACCACAGCTTGTGCCTGGTGCAGGGCTGGCGTCAGGACTGGGGCCTGTGGAGACAGGGAAAGTTATTTTGTCTCTTATGGGCAGGATGACAGGAGTCTGTGGGTGCCCGTCCAGCCCAGCCCCTTCCCTGGCAGCAGGGCAGGGGTGCCTGGGACATGTCATCTCCTGGCAGCTGTAGGCATCTCATGGGTGGCTGCCTGGACTCCTCTGCCTTGTTTGTCAGCTGAAGGGCTCCTCTGTCATGCTGCTAACGTGGTTTAAATCCCGCGGGAGCTGCTTCCCCACAGAGGTTTGGATGATGGGTGCTCATAATGCAGGGGTACCACGGGTGGATCACCAGCTGCAGAGGGATTTTAACTGGAAAAAAAATGTTTGCACAACCAGGTGGTGTTGTCTGTGCTTTCAGCCAGAAATGCTAGATGGGGGGAAGTTGTGCAGGGGCAGAGGAGTGCTCTGAGAGCTGCTTTCTTGTGGTTACTGCTGAGCAGTTGCTTTGCTTGTAGCAGCCTCCCATAAATGAAGTGAAAGCAGCGTGTGTGGTGCTGCTCAGGCTCCCAGCAGCCACTCCTGGCTTCTGAAGCAAGGTGGCCAACACACTAGGCAGGCTCTGCTGTCTGCACTTTGTTGTCCTTTGACTCACTTTTATTTTTTAATGAGTGACTTTCCCCCCTGCTGCTCATTCAAGTGCCAAAATAATAACCTTGGGTACCACTGTCCCTGTCCTTCCCGCTTGGACCCTCCCTGGGACATGCTTTTTCCTCTGGCAGCAACAGATTGTCACTTGCAAGCAGCAATCACCACAACAGGTCACAAATAACCCGGGAGAGGCTGTGTCAGCCCAGCAGGTTTCCGGCTATTATGGTCATTTACGTATCTGGCCATTATTCAGAACAGAGCTGGAGAAGACCTTGAGGGGCCGTCCAGTCCATCTCCTGCCCTGTGCAGGATCAGTGGTAACCAAACCCTTCCTGACAGATGTTTATTGTATTAATTCTTAAAAACCTCCAATGACAGAGATGCCTAAGCACCCTGGGCAGTCTGTTTGACATTTAGCAGCCCTGCCATTAGACTTTTCTTACAACCTGAACAGAAATGTTTTTTCCTTCAGTTTGGTTTCGTGTTTGCTCTTCTTTTTCCATTTATTTGGCACAGGCATGAAGGTTGCTTTGGAACTTGCTGCCGTGTCTCCCCTTATTTGCTGCTAATACAGAATAAACCATGCTGGTTCCTTTTCATTATTTTTTATATGGTTCTATGATTTTTAGGTCATGTATTCTTGGTCTGCAGTGGTCCTTATTACACACTTCTGGACTGTCATCCTTGATGAAAGAGTGATGCTCAGCCTGCTATTGAGGACTAAAATAATTGCCTTATTTTTGCTCAGAAGAATAAGGGGTTACTTCAGGTCTTTTACATACAATGATCCTGTTTATACATCTTGGTATGTTTGCTTTGTACTTTTGCCACAGATGATTCATGTTTAATTTTTTTTCATTTCATTGACCCTTCAGCTGTTCTTCTCCAGAACTTTTCGTGCATTTCATTCCTTGTCTTGTATTTTCTTGGTAATTATTCTTACCAAATCATATTACCTCATGCTTGTCCTTGTTGAACTGCATTCTTTTTTTCAGACTCTTGCTTCTAAAGTGTCAGGATTGTTTTGAATTCTGATCTTGTCCTCCTGCATGCTTGCTCTCCCTCTCAGCTCGGTGTAGCCTTCAAAGGTAGGAATTGCAGTTTCTCTGTTGTTGGCTAAGTCATGGATACAGGAGTTGGTATCAGACCTGGGACAGCTTCTCCTGGAACCTTGACTACTCTGAGCCCCAGGGAGTGCTGCTGGCTCACCTTCTGCAGCTCGTGGTCACTTGGGTGATGCTTTGCAACATCCAAGTAAGGAAGCACAGATGTTCCCAAGAGTGGTGTCCAGAGCATTCCCCACTCTGGGATGTGCAGCAGCCTGTGCTGGGGCTCTGCTGATCCTCCCTGGCTTCGGCTATGGGCATGCACTTCACTTTACATCACTCCCTAATTGATCCAAACATCTCAAACAACAGACTTTGATCACTGGAGGTCACTCCTACAATATTTATTCATCTGACAAATAGCTGTTGAAAAAGCTCCAGGGAATGGAGAATTTCAGCATTTGCTGGAGGAATTTTGTACCTGTGTTCATGGCACAGGAGCTGCCACCTCTGTTTGACCCCAGGAACAGCAAGAGGAGCAGGCTGAGAAAATGGAGTCACTGTTTTGAACCCAACATCTCTGTATTTCTCCTCCTAGTGCATAGTGAAATAAACAGCCCAAAAGACAAGCAGAATAATTTAAAAATCTTATTTCTTCTGTCCTTCATCTGGGCCAGTATCTGGAGGCTATAACCCCTGAGTGCCAGGTCCTTTGGAAGAGCAATGGTGTCCTTCCAGGCATCACCTTCCACCTGTGATATCCACCTGCCATCAATTTTCCCTCAACATACATTAGATGCTCTTCTCTCTTTACTGGTTTTAGGTTTAAGTAAGGTTTAACTTTCAAAAGCCAGCAGCTGCCTCAGAACAGCTCCTCTGTAACCTGCTGTGATCAGGTGGACCTGCAGGATTTAACTCTGGATGTTGACCTGCTGTCAGAGGATCAAGCCATTGAAGAGATTAGCCTGCCCAGTGTGGAGGTTGCAGGAAAGCAGAATGTTTGATGTTTTCCTGACTTTAGATAAGTAACAAGTGCAGATGGGATGATGGTGAAGAAGTTTAACCCACCCGCAATTGGTTTTCTCTTTTTTTTTTTTTTTTCTTTCCAATGATGAAAACTTTTCAGTTCTCATCCATGACAGGAGCTTGCATCCTGGGTGGGTATCTTGGTGCAGATCTGAGCATGGGGGGGTCTCTCTCTTGACTGGTGAAGGGAGTGGGGGGTGGGATGCTGGGGTGTTGGTGATCTCTTGACACCATCTGTACATGGATGTTGCTCCAGTGCATCTCTGGCAGCATTTCCACAGAGAAATCCTGCACGTGGAGGGATGCTCCCCTCGCTTGGGGTGTCCTCTGTGGGAAGCAGACTTTGTCCCAGAGGGATGTTCCTCTGAGCGCATTTACAGAGTCTTCTTACATAATGTGTAAAAGCCATGAACACTAATCTGCTCTGGAAGCATCAGAGTCAAAGCCTGTGATGCTGCTGAATATGAGCCACATCTTGCAGCATGGGGCTGTTCCTTCTGCTTTTCCATTTCTGTTACCTGCACCAGGTTGACTGCAGTTTTTGTAGTTTCTTGGAGGTCTTGGGCACAGGCTGGACAGGTGTGAGTGAAAGCCTTGGTCTGAGCTGAGATAATTTCACTGCAAACCTTGGAAGCATTTGCCAGGAGGGGAGACACTGGGATCAGACCCAGAGTCTGTTTGTGTTGGCTGAGCATGTGCAGTCAGGGACTTGGCTGAGGAACTGGAGTGTTTAGAAATCTGTCACTAAAATGCATGGTGAATAAAAAGATGGAGCATGTCTGAGAGGCTTTACTTAGCCTGTTGGGTGCTCAGCAGACATTGTGGGGATCTGGTGGCTAGAATGCAGCAAACTTTGTAAAATTTTCCTGAGTATGATTCAACCAGATTCATCCCAAGGGTGAGGGACAGCATGGTGTCTGTTGAGAGACATTTGTCAAATCTTTCATTGTCTGTATTTCTCTTTTATTTCTTTGCAGTTTGTATTAGATCTTTAACTGGGGCTCCTGACCTATAGTGTACATGCTCTTTTTGGTGTCCCATCCATCACTGCTCCAGCAATAAGAGCTGTGGTTGTGGATGGTGGAGCTGGAGTTACTGGAAGTGGATGAGGGCTTTCTCCTAACCAGGATGGTGTTTCCCAGCATAGGGGACATAGGTTTGGGTCTTTGCTGTGCCGTATTCCATCTGGTCTTGGGAAAGTCAGTCAGATGGTTTCATGCCTGAGTTCCCATCTGCTCTCTGGGGACAGTGACATCTCTTGTCACAGAGGTTTGGAGGACACAGCCATGCTGCTGACAGCAGTGTCTCTGTTAGGAGAGTGTCTGTGTGTAGGAGAGGAGCAGGCAGAGGAGGTTAACACAAACACACCCAATTACATCAAGTGCTTCTCTTGTTTTACTTCTGTTACAGAACAAACCCCTTTCTCATTTGTGATTCCCTTTGATTCATCTAAAGTAAATCATTGATTTGTGCTTATATCCTGAATGTTCATTGATCATTCACTTAGTGTTTAATGTAAAACACATCTGTAGCTGGCTAGTTTAAGTGAAGCTGCCAGTCATCTCTGGAAAGCTTTGAAGCCTGCTAAGTGATGGAGAAATCTCTTTAGCAATAGAGTGGGCAAGGCTGCTGGCAGGCTGCTGCAGGTGGGCTTGGCTTATCTGCCATTTTCCCTGTTCACAAACCCAAACCAGTCACTAAAATACCAATTTCTCAGTTTGTGGTATAAAGAAACACCAAAAAATATGTGTCCTGGGATGCCTGGCTCAACATAGACATCTACATCCACCCACCACCCTGCAGGAAACCTTTCCACCAGCCTAAAAATATTCGGAGAGAAACTTTGTTTCAGGTGAACGTTTTCCATGTTCTTCCCATGGAAAGACTGGATGTAGGTGTTTGGGTTTTTTTTCTCTCCCTGTGATGGAAAGAGCTTTCTGGAAATAAGGTTTAACCTGAAGACTCATTTTTGTCACTTGCTACTTGTAGGAATGCAGCAATAAATCCTCTTTGTATTGTCAGCGCTCCAAGGAATTTCATGGCTTAGATAGGAGTCCTGTGGTACCAAAAGAGATGTGTAGTCTTCAGAAGCCTTTGTAAATAATCAAAGAAACACTTCCACAACTGAGATATGAGCTATTTAATATATGTGTAATAGCACCATATGTTTGTGTAGCCTGTCTGAAGTGAAAGCATTCTGGCAAGACTAACCCTGCCAGTACTAAGAACTTGACACAGAAGAAGCTGGAGAAGTTTTCTGAGTGAGGACTAAATTGCTGTATTCCTCCCCAAAAGGCAGGTGCTTAAGGGGACAGAGGTAGTGTGCAGTGTCCCCATGCTGGATGTGAAGAAAAAGAACAATATTTGACCCCATGTGTTGCCTGGTGGATGGGTGGACCTGGACAGTGTTGGACTCTCAGACTCATCCAGTGCTGCAGACAAGTGCTGTCAGATGAATTATTCAGTTAATGCTGGTGAAAGCAGTGTGGTGGTCTCCCCCCCTCCTCTCTGTGCCCAGACTGTGATCTTCTGCTTTTATTTGATCTTGCCTTTCATGTTTCAACTATTCCTTTTTCGTGCCATCTCTCAGTGCCCTCCCTCCGGAGCTGGCTTTGACATCTTTTCTCTTTATCTTCCATTTCTCTCTGTTTCCTCCTTCCCTTCTTCTTTTGATATGGCAGAAAAGGACTAGGATGGACATTTGCCCACACATCTCCCTCTCTTAATTTTGTCCAGTTGGAGTCATCCACCATTTGAGGAACTTTACCAGATTGTCACCTATTACTGTGGCTTCATTAATTCCAAGTAATTATTTTGAGGACAAGGTCGATAGATTTTGGTAAAGGTTGGGCAGCCTGGAGAGGAGGTGGTGGTCCTCACACCAGGTGTCAGGGTTGCTCCAAATCCTCTTGGGTCCCAGGGGTGATGGCAAGGCAAAGCCTCTTGGTTCCAACATGGGGATGCTTGCATGGGAATTGGGTATAGGCAGCCAGAGCTCACTCTGCACCTCACTGGTGGAGCTTCAGCTAAATTGAGAGCAAAGCAAGAATCATGCTTGAAAGCAGATTAATATGATAACTTTGAGGAGCAAGTGGTATTTAGGAAAAAAGAATTGGAAATGCAAACTGTAGCTGAGCACAAACTTCATTGTTTGATGGCTGAAATTCTCTGCTGTGTCGTGCCAGTGAATCCACATGAAACGTGTATTTTCCCTGAGTTTAAGAGCTGACCTGGGTGGGGGAGGTAAGTATGCACAATGGTGGATGAGCATAATTAGGACATGGACTGTGGGCTGGCTCTGTATAGATCAGTTTGTGTTTCGTTAATGTCTGGTTCCACCCTGTCTGTCTGTTTTATTAGATTAAATTTATTACTTTCTGAAAGTGCCTCTCCACTGAGCTGAAGTATCTATTTACTGGAAGTATTTGGTTACCATGAAAAAATGTATTTGGCTTGTGTTTGGCAAATATTAACTACTTTCTTCTGTTTCTTTTGAAATGTAATGGTCTGTTTATCTTGGGTATTGATTGCTGAAGGCACTGGTAATTATTTGCTGATTTTGGAAGTAATGATTGTGAAGGTTCAGATTACTTTTGTAGTATTAATCATTTCCCTGGTGTGCTTGTCACAAAGGATGGGATCCCAAAGGATGGGATCTTGGATGGTTCCAGTTGCAATGGGGACATTTACTTTCTGAAACTACGCCACCAGCTTTAAATAACAAAATCATTACTGGTGTTTTGTTCCTGAAACTGAGGAGATCTTTGCAGAGACACAAACCTGGTATTCACAATTAGCTCACAAATTTGCTATTCTGTTGGCCAGGTTTTGGAGTAAAATAAAAAGTAAATTTTATTTCCTTTATACTTTTTCACTCTTTCCAGATTAATTACATGTCCTGTTGGTCTCAGCTCAGGTGCAGGGTTGGTGGGGCCATGGGCTGCCCCTCTCTGGTGGTGGCCTAGCTGCAAAGGAGCTTTGCTTTGTGGAGAGGAGCAGCACTCCAAAAGGGTGTTACACTTGCAAGGAAATGTGCTACCATACAGTGGCACATCTTGCTTTGGGGGAAGGTGAGAAATTGGAAAAGTCTCTGCTGGGAGCTGAGTAATTGGCACCTGCTATTATTGTGTCCCTCCTCCCCCCTTTAATAACTTGTTTATAAAGAGGACTCTCCTACAGATCTCATTACGCAGCCACAAAGTGTTGCTTTTTAAAAAAAATCCATGCATTCTGATTCATGTCAGGTTTAAATACCTACCTCCTCAGGGTCTGACCAGGAGGAGGGATATTTCTGTGTCATACAGGCACCTTTACTTACTGCTGGGCAGACTGTCAGATGCCCATGAGGGGATGAGCAGTGTCCTCACCACGCCTGGAAGGAGATGCAGTTCTTCCATTAATACAAAACCCGGTTGGGGGTTGGAGTGGCTGGGAGGGGAATTTTGTCTTCTTGTTGTTTTAGGCCTTGAAGCAAGGGATTGTGTTGGCTGTTGGAATGGTGTTTGCTTTATCTCCTTTGGAGCTTGCAGAGTGACATACATTACTAGAGAGCATAAAATGTGACGTTTAGCACACACCCCTGGGATCTCTGGTGCGCTGCATCCCACTTCTTCCTCTGCATCAAGTGATTTATTTAATTGGTTTCAACAGTTTCATCCTTGTTCTTTTATGAGTGGCTCATGGTGCAAAAGGAAGCTGGGAACATTTTTGGATCCTGTCCTGAGTTATTTGGTGACTAAGTCTTGCTGAGCTCCATCTCTGTGCAGGTGCAGTAGTGCATCTCCTGCAGGGGATGCAGTGGGAAGAGCCCATCCTCCTCCTCCTCCCAGACCCACTCGTGGGGAAGAAGGAGGAGGAGAGGGCAAAATCACATCATCCGTGACAATTGTTTTTTCATTCTTTTCATTACCTTATAGAATGAAAATGATAAAAGGAGCCTCAGAAAAGAGGGCATTGCAGCAAGCCCTGGCAGGGATGTAATCTCTTTTCTTCGTACCGAGGTATAAAGATAATTCCAATCGGGATTGAAACAGTGGATGGCAAATAATTCTTGAACAATCCGCTTATGGTGTTCCAGGATGCGAATGAAAACCACTAATGGGATAAAGAAGGATCTAGATAATTATCTCGGCTGCATTAAATCCTGTCCTTTCAGGAGAGTACTCTTGTGTGGACACTAATTTCATGTGTATGAGATGCTAAAGCTGACTAGACATTTTCAGAAGTTAGCTGATTCCAAAATAGCTTCCGTCGCTTGGTGACCATCTATCTTTTATCTACCTGGTTGGTCCTAATAAATCTGATTTCTGGTCTCTGCTATCCTGTTCCCTTTCTTCTCCCTCCCTGCAGCAGGTTAAAGCTGTGACACACATTCTCTCCAGGGCGGATTTGAAACCTCCTTCATCCTTTTCTCTTTTCATTTGGTCCACTCTTTTTGGGAGACTTCCTGGGTTTTTTTCTCCCTTTTACAGCTGGCAGTGCTGTTGTTTTAAGTCTGACAGAAGAGCTTCTTGCAATAGTAAGGTATGCAAGACATTTTTTTAGTTTGATCTATTTTTTCTCCGCAGCAAGAGCCCTGCTTTGCAGTGCGGGGGATAGCACTGTGCTCCAAAACAAATCCAGTTGTACAGTTAATGAGGTTCTTGTTGTGGGATCTTTGCTGCCTTTGTGTTTGAACCTAATGGATGCCCTGTGGATGAAGTGGAGGATGGCAGAAAGACAAATGAAAGAGTTTTGTATTAGCACCAACCATGACATTTGGATGAGGCCAGATCAGTTGACAGGGTTCAACGTTATGGGGTCCTCTGCGTTATGGGGTCTCTGTTCTCTGTGAGCCCCTGGCCATAAGAAATCTGCTGGTTGGAGGTTTGGGGGACAGAAATCCTCTTCTAGGAAGCGTTTGCTTCTTCATCATCCCCCATCAGCTGCAGGCAGCTGCCTTTGCCAGCCGTTCTAGGGTCGTTTCTCTCCAGCCTCATACCAAGCAAACTGAGGCAGGGCTGGGCCAGCTGCTGCATCCTTCAGTGAGCCAGGCTGTGCAGCCAACCCCCAGAGCCAGTCTGGGGACTTCAGCTGAGATGGCAGCCCACCAGCCATCCTCCAGCTGGAAGGGGATGTTGAGCAGTCTGCGGGCTGGAGGACAGATGCTGTGCATGGCTGTCTTGTCGGGGAATGGCTCCATCACTCACTGTGTGGAGAGAGCCTAAATGTAGTTCCTCTGCAGCTGGCTCTCTCAAATCACAAGGTTCCCATCTTTTCTTGCTGGCACGGGAGTACAATTAAGGTTCAGATTTCTTTTGGAAGTACAGAAGGGCTTCCTTGCTTTTAATGAGAAGTCAAACAAGAAATGTTGTCCTGTCCAAGGTGGACTTGGGTTTCCAATCTCCTTCATGAAGCACAACCCTCCAAGGAGCTGGTGTGGCTGTTTACACTGGGGACCAGTAGTTGCTCTTGACACCAGATTTGCTATCTGAGCTATCACTTGCCTGTCAGAATCAGAGGATGTCCTTAGAGGCACATGAAGCCCAGCTCCCTGATGCCAGGCTTGGATTTGGGCCAGGTAGCCCACAGAAGGGTCTCTGATATGCAACTAGACAGCACATGCAGATAAGGCACTTGCCTAGTAGGGCTGTGCATAGAGAAGATCCTTGCTGCCTCTGGGAGACCACTTAAGAAATTAATTATATTTAAGAAATATGGTCACCTTTCATCTTGGTGATGTGCTTCTAGAACAGCATTTCTTAAACTAAATCGCTCACATAGAAGAGTCAGCACCAGTGTTTCTCTGCCTCCTGGTCACAGTTACCAGCCCTGTGGCTCTAGGAGCAGGGCTGAACTTTGGCAGTGGTCACTGGTGCAGGCTTTTACCTGGAGTCTGGAGAGTTCTGGCATTTGGCTCCTATAGGTTCCTGTGTAAGGCAAGATACCCATCTTACCTCTGAGGAAACCACCCTTCCCACGTGCTCTGGACTTCCACATAGATCTTAATGTTTGGGGTTTTTTTACCTGGTTCTTGATAACACTGAATGCCCTTTGAATGAACTGTTCACTAAGAAATCTCATTACTTGCTCCTGGTTAAAGGTGTCTGGTTAGCTGAGCTCCTAGTTTTAGTCTCCTTTCCTCAGTGCTGTGGCACCTGGAGATTTTGTGCCACATGTTACCCACACAGAGCATAATAAACTTACCTTCTGCTTGGGTGAGCTGTACCTGGAGAGAAACAGCAGGGTTTTTCTGGATGTCTGCAGAGCTCTCTGTGTGTGCATCGTGCAGGTCACTTATGAAAGGCAAATAATTCCCATCTCTGGCAATCTGTCAAGACAGTGACAAATCACTTAGCCTGAGCACTGTTGTATGTTCCATAACTTCTAAGATGCAGGTTAAGAAATATTGCTGTAATAGTTAAAGGTCAGGTGAAATGATGATGTTAAGCCCTTCATAGCAGCTGTGGGCATCAAAGGAGGTGTTTTAGTGCTGGGATTGAAACTTCAAGCACTCATCTGTTGTTCCAGGGTGCTGGTTAATTATTCTTAAAGCCTTCAAACTGCAGGTGGTCATTTCTGCAGCTATCCCAGATGGTGACTCCGTGGTCCTCAGGAGTCCCAGATGAGAGCAGGATCATCTCCAGTGTGTTCTGACCTGTGCTGGGTGCACAGGGACGTGTTCCACAGCTTCTTCTTGAAGGCTGAGCTCGAAGAAGTGGGTCCCTGGAGGTGGGGCAGTCATCAGTGGCAGAGCTGCCCATTTAAAATACACATCTACTCATTGGCATCATTTAGTGACCAGGTTTGGGTTTGAGGCAGCGGGGTCATTTGCATCAGGCTTACAGATTTGACAGAGAGGAAAAAAGAGAAAATGTTGGCAAGAGAGGGCTCATAGGTGGGTAAAATTCAGATTGCCAAACAGTGCAGAAAAGGTCACGAATTTCTTTTGTCTGCTGCTGTGTAGTGCAGCACCCAGGTGGAAAGGTGTGGATTTATTTGTACGTGCACTCTTTTTAGTTTGGCTTCCAGGAGAAGTCCTTATCTCTTCTGCTGCCAGCTTCCTCTGTGTTGCCCTCTTTCCCTCTGCTCTGCCTACGTTTCTTGGTGTGATTTCAATTATTTATAGTGCTTCTTTTCCCCTTAAATTACTCGGCTGTGTGTGTGCTATTTAAGCAGCTGTCACTTCCTCAGCCCATTCCACTGACAGGTGAAGATCCCTGGGCATACAACTCATTAAGAGCATTTCAGGGCTCTTCAGTGCAGGCAACTATATGTGTAAAATTGCAGCTTGATCTTATGGAAGGTTTTGGTTGCAGCTCTGCAATAATGATCCAGTTGTTAGTGTAGAGTAACAGGAGGGAGCTACTGAGGATAATAAGGGGAGAGGAGGAAGAAGGTTGCAGAAGAACATGGCCCCCCCCCATTTTTATTTTTTTTTCAAAACTTAAGGAGCCTAAAACAAGAGGCATATTCTCCTCTCAGTTACATCAATGTGCGTCTGGAAGAAGCTCATTAATATAATTTAATTTCATTTTGACACGGGCTGATGTCACTGAAAGGAGGTCTTTGGTGGCAGAGAAGCACAGGCTCACTGAGCTGGTCTGATTTCAGAGCCAAGGCAGGGAGAGGCAGGTTTAGCTGTTAATTCATTCCCTCATTTTTACCTCTGCAGGGCCAAGCTTACAGAGGAAGCAGAAACTATTTGTTTAAATCTGTTTCTTCACTGCTGCCACGTTCAAACTGAATTAACTCTCATCCAAAGGAAGCCTGCGCTATAGGAAACATCTGCCACTGTCCAAATTGTGTTTGAGGTCAGAATTAGAATGTATGTAACTGTGCAGCAGTGAGCAATGAATACACAAATCCTGCCCTTTGCCAAGGGTTGTTTTGCCAGACATGATTTGTACCCTTCCCTTGTACCTGTGCGGTTGCACAAATGTGTTACTGGGATGTGAACCAGCACCACGTGTCTCAGGAAATGATGATTATAAGGTGAAGCAGCTTGCTAGAATGTCAAATAGTTCCTTATTTTAGCTTACATTGCTTTGCTTATGTATTTGTATGCTACTGACAGTGTTTCTGGATATCTCAGTAATTGATGTGAGGATGTAATTGTATTCACAGTGCATCTGTTTCAGGGGGCAATATTTATGTGCAATGGCTGCTCCATGAAATATTTGTTCTCTTGGCTCCTCCATCCTGTGAGTTGATGTAAGCTCTCAAGGAAAGTACGAACAATTCTGAGAGCTCTTACAGATAGAGTCCTCACAGATTTTTTGATTGTGGGACTGAAAAGAGCTTTTGAAAAGACAGAACAAGTCTCAATATAGACTGACCAGGGAGAGGCTGGTGCTTTGCTGTATTTGCTAAACTTTCAGTCTGCTAAAATAAGAAAAACTAAAGCTCCTTCTTTACAGAGTATTGTCTGAGGACTGGGGCTCTTGGGGTGTATTTGAGTGCTTCAGCTTCTTTCTGGCTTCATTTTGGGTAAACATTCAAGTTTGGAAAAAAAAACAAAAGTTCAAGTACTTTAAATTGTGTCCCAGCTTTCAGACATATTTGCAAAATAACCTGAGTAGTGACTGACAAAAATTTGCTTGGAGGATGGGTGGGTTGATTCTGCTGCTCTGGAAAGCCAGGCTGAGGAAGGGACAGGAGGACAGGGGTGATAGGTGACACCACAGTCTGCTGTCAGGGCAGGAGAAAGAGGGAGATTTTTATGTTTTGTGGCGCCTCTTTTCCTGCTTTGCAAAAAGCTTCCCTTTTATGTGCCTGAGTAAATGCTTTATAGCACAACTGCTGTGACTTTGAGTAATTCCTTGGAAATTGATGGTGAATTTTGACCACGTACAGCCAGTGTCATCAAGTTCCTGAGGATTCTGCTTTTAGTTTGAGATGTGGTTTTTGACTGCATTTGAATGATTGATTTTATATAAATTCTGAGTATTGGCAAGCTTACAATCATTTCCTCACTTTGTTGGTTTAAGCTCAGTTTTCTAAGGGGCTGGAGCTCTGTCCTTCTTCACAAGTTTCAAACTCATACTCTCTCTTTAGCCCAGCTGGGCCGTGGTATGAAAATCCCAGAGATGATCTCAAATCCTCCAGATACTTTTAAACATAGCCAGGAGGGCAGAACAGAGAAGGTGTTAGTGGCTCTATTGGAGGTCAGTATGAACTCCTGCATCAGGCACAGGTGAATCTTTACCAAAAGCATTCTTTTCATAAAGCCCCATCCACAAGAAATGCTTTAATAAAAACTTCCAGTAGAGTACAGGACACCTTGGTACTGGGTTCCAGCCTGGGGAGAGTTGTGCTGAGGCCAGGAGCAATCTCTGTGCCTGGTCAGCAGCTCAACCCATCCCTCATGAAGTCCTGCCAAGTGCAGAAAATAGACAAGACCAAGTGTTTTTTTATTATTTTTATTTCTCTCCTTCACACCTCTAGCAAGAGTTTAATAGTAATCAGAAAGAAAATAATTGTCATGGTTTGTTGTGGGTTTTTTTGTTGTGGGTTTTTTTTTTTAACCTTTGGTAATGGAGCCATCCATTTCAGTATTCCTACCTATGGCCAATGCCTGCTCTGATTTTCGTTGCTCTGGTGCTTTGCTTTCCTTCGTCACAATCAAGATAATGCAGTACAATATTGCACTAAGAATTTCAGCTATTCAATTACCTTTCAGAAGTTGACTTAATTGGCTCTTTAAGTGATAGCTCTCTATTGTGTGCAATCAGCACGACTCAAGGAGGGAGCAGGAAGAGGATAAGGACTTTGTTTCTAATCAATAAATAAAGGTCTTTGAACTAATACTGCTTGCAATTTGTATCACTGGTTAAATTACACCAAAGATGAGAGTCTGCACATTGTTTGCAGAGCACAGCTATAACAGAGCAATAAACCTTTTCTATCAGCAAGCATGTGGTCTGTTTTATGCCCATGTTTCCAGCAAATCCAGTTCTCCTCTCAAAATTTTTGCCTCCCCAAGTATTAGAGAAAAACAAAACAAAAGTGCTGCAGAGCCTGGCACAGATGGTTTTGGGAAAGTCTAATATGTAATGACTAATCATTTATTTTGCACCTCATAAAGTATGCAAATGAATGTGATACCTGATAATAAATAATTCAAAATGAAGATGGGAAGCAAGGGGAGATTACAGACAGAATAAATATACATTAAGCCAACTTTAAAAAACCAAGCAAACCCAAAAGCCTAAGCTCTCCTCCAAGATGTGGTCCATAGGAACAGCTGCTTCTTGGTTCAGGGAATCCAAGGGACTTTGGGCCAGCAGGATTTCTGAAGTTTGCAGTCAGGATTTGGCCAAAGCCACAGAACTCAAGAGCTGTCACCTTTGCCCGGTTCGGTGGCACCTCAGTTCATCACTGATCTCATTCCTGCCTTGGTTTGGGCAGCTGGAAAACTTTGCCAAGCAGAGATTTTTTTTTCTAGAAATGTGTTTTTTATCCTAGTTACAGTGGGGTAAAAGTGATTGGCTGTTCCATACTTTTTTTTTTTAAGCTAAAATTATTAATCATAATTACTGATTTAGTCCTAATTAAAAATACTTTGAAGCCAGAAAAGTCTTCTTGAGATTGCAAGAAGCACAAGACTGGAAGCCACCTGCAGTTCCCTGCTGCTGCCTGGGGCAATTCCCGTTCCTATCACCTTGGTCCCCTTCCCAGAATCCATCCCCTTCCCAGCAGGTGGGTGGTGGGTAAGAACTCTGCACCCCATTTCCAACACCTGTACACGTGGAAGGTTTCATTTTGTTTGGAGGGACATTCTTTGCTATCTCTGACCAAGCTGGGATTTTAGTTGATTCAATATGCTTCCTCCCCTGCTCCCTGCCCCATCCTGGTAGGAGATGGATGATTGTCCTTCAGTGCCATGTTCTTGCTGCAGTGTAGAGAGGACGATGCTGATCTAGATTTATAATGCTGCACCGAAGGGCAGCGTTGAGACTGTTTCATTTGTCAGCTCGTAGGACTTTTCACAAAACTGTGGAGGTAGACTGAGCTTGCCCTTTTACCAGCTAGAAAAGGTGATGCTGTGGTGTCCTGGTCCAGCTCGGCTTTCAGCGTGTCCTTAAACTGCCAGCAATCCTCTGGCAGACACAGGCTGGTGTCAGGCGCCTTCGTGCCCAGGCACCCCGACAAGGCTGTGTTTGTTAGCAGAGGCTTGGTACAGTCTTGCCTCGGTGGAGAAGTGGCACTGAATGGTCATTTTGTGATGACAGTAATTGCAGCATCCGTGTAGTTTCCCCATCCAAGTGTTTTACTGACGGTCCCAAGTGCTGGATTGATTCCACGCTGACTTTGCAGAGCACCCTATCTATTTACAAGATGCAGTTCCTGCTGGTTTGCTGGTAATTTCATCTGTGTTGAGTTAAGGAAGATAGGGGAAGAAGGGCAAAAGAAACAACTTTTTGATCATTAATTTGCTCCAGTGCTTCTTTTGGCCCTGGGAGGGCCTGTTATGATGAAGTCAGATCTATTTTCACATCTGCCTATGAAGAATGTAGAATTTATCTTTCAAATGAAATTTGCTTTGCTGGGCTGCCAGCAGGTTTCTTTCGAGTAGCTATTTTGGTGAAGTATAACCTGAGAATTTTTATTGGCTTAACACTCAAAATCTAGCCAGGGGAAGGTGGAATATTCATCTGTATTGTATTGGTTTCTCCTGTAATGACACATTACTGTCTGTTGTAAAGAAAACATTCCCCCAGCCCAGGGAGCTTGCCCAGTTATTTTCTGCTTGCTCCATTAGCTTGCACACAGACCTCCTGATTTTTAATGTGCATGTGCTTTTCTACTTGTTTAATCCTGCCAACTGCTCTTCTGGTTGGAAATCCATTTCTATAATGCTGGGTATTACACAAATTTGTTGAAGCTTAATGCAGATGATGAGGGGGGGAAGCAAGGGGGAGAGGTTGGTTTGCACGATCCGGCTGCGCCAACTTTCTGCTTCCCATCAGTCACACGGAGCTGCAGCTCGCTGGGGGTGTAAAATGCAGGCAGTAAAGGAAAATAAAGTTTAAGGAACAACTGGAGTGCTGTAAACATCACTCGGATTTTGATTTACAAAATCCAAGCGCAGCACAAATCGTGTGGCTCGCTGTGCCCTGTGGAAATCTCTCTGTATTCCTTCTTTTGAAAAACTGCCATAACTACTAATCATGGGATCATAGCAGAGAGCCCTTCTGTAAATAGCTTTTTGCTCACCACTGCTGTTTACTATCACTCCCTGCAGCATGGCAATCACAGCTCCTCCTTCATAATGAATTGCAGCAGGGCTGCAGGTGGTGGAGCTTTGCAGCCCTGGGTTTGGGGGGGTTTGTCCTGTGCCTGATGTTTTGGGGACCAGAGCTGAGCTGGGTGAGAGGCATTTCACTCTCCGAGCTCCGTGAGTGATTTGCAGTGTTTGTGTAGCCATTTCCAGCAGAACTGAGGACATCCATGCCTCTCGTGCTCTTCTGGTGGTTTTAATCTGTTGAATTTATCCGTGGCATTTTGCCTGGTGGAGAGCAGTGGGAATGTTGTCAGCAGTGGCAGAGAAGGACGCCAAGCTTCTTTTTTGTTTTTATTATTTCTAGTGTAGCCAGGCAAAGTCCATCCAGGGCCCCACGGCAAGGGTTTAAGTAGCTCTTAAACATGCACATACCCTTTTTTTAAGCAGTGGACTAGGTGACCTGTTCAAAGTTAAGTGTAAGTTTATATACTTCCGACTTAACCATCCAGTTTTATTAAAAATAAAGAAACAAAATAATTCTGGCACACTTTGATAGCTACAGCATTTGGAATCCCTTCAGCTTCTCTCTCTTCTCTTTCCTGATTTGTTCCCAAGAATAATTGCAACACTTTTCTTTTTTAGGACTTTGCCCTAATAATTACATCTGTGAAGATCCGCTGGGATGGGTTATCCCACAAGCAGGATTATGCCCTTAAATGGAAAATAAGCTGCTGCAACAGCCAAAGTTTGGGAAAAAATATTATTGTGGGAAAACTGAGTTGCTTTATGTATTACTGCGTATCGTGGAGCTGCCTGGTCAGGAAATGCTTGTTAGCATAGAGATGAAATGCTAGTGCCCTCTAAACATTCATTGCATTCTTTTTTAATTGTTGTTGAAATGGGAAAACATACCTCTAATAAAATACCATCTCATACACCCTGTGAAAGGGATGGGAGGCATGAGAAAACATTTGAGGGTGATAGGGAGGCTGGTCTTGCTTTATGAATTATTTAATTTAATTACTGGCTTCTGCTCCCTCCCTTTCCCCCCAGGCTGGAGGTGGTGCAGGTCCTCTCCAGGCTGCCCAGCCACTGTCTCTCGGCCAACAATTTGGGCTAAATAATCCAATTAAGCTTTTTAGCTTATATAACTCTCTTGGCTTGAGGCAGCAGCTGGACTGACGGGGATACAAGACACATCTGGAAATACTGTACTAAACATACTGCCATGGCTGGAGCCAAAGCCATTTGGAGAAATTTGCTTGTACGCAGAGGATGTCCTTTGAAAAGCAAAATGTATGTTTGTATGGGCTCTTTGCTGGAGAAGTCAAAGTTGGAGAACACTCCTATCAATAAATCCTTGCCCTGGCTGGGAAACTTAACTGGCTTTTCTCCTCTCCCTTCACCTTTGGAAACTGATCTGGCTCTTCCCCTTCAGTTCTGGAGGATCAGCCAGTCCCCATAGTACACTTACCATAAATAACACGGATGTCTGTGCATTTCAAAGCTGGGAAGGACCTCCAGCATCATTTAGTCTGACTTCTTATCCATCATAGGAGCTGTTTGTTATTTAAACTGTAATGTAACTTGGTGTATAACATAGCTCTGAGGAAATGATTGAGGTGTTTTCTGAGAGTTCATTATAACCCTGCTGATTTATGCTAATGGTTAATCATGCTTACTGTTAGGATGTGGGGAACGTACATCAGCTTGTGGGTTGAGGAGAAGCAATTTTGCATTTCAACTTGTGTGCCCAGCACAAGCTTAGAAAAAACCCAGTGCACGTTTTAGCCTTTCAGATGTCTGTTCTCCAGTTGATATCCCTTACTCTCAGTAGGGAAGTTACCAGCATTAGCAGCAGAATGATTTTCCCTTCATGTGCCGTGGTTATAGCTTCATTTTACAGTCTGCTGTCTGATGTTAGAGAATTTATTTGTCTTTGCAGGTGTGCAAGGCTGGTTTAGCACTCACACCCTGCCTGTTCCTGGGTGCTTGGATGGCTGCCTGCCCGACACCTTCCAAATCTGTGCTGGGGGAGGGGTGTAGAAACACTTCCCCCAAAAAAATCTGGTATCACACACACACAAAGCTTCTGGGTTTGTCCTCGGGAGAACATATGCAGGGAATTAGCTACAGCCAACATGCACAAGCCAGGTTGCAATTGAGTGGTGCCAGTGACAACAGAGGTGGTTTGGCATCATCCAGGATCCCTTCAGTATCTTTGCACAGGCAAGGCTTAGTCTGGTTTGTTATGGAAAACATAAAGTATTTCTTCTGTGTAGTAATTTATAAGGCTTTCAGAATACTACTGCTCTCACCAGGCTTTGGACATGGCCATGGGAGTCTTCTGGCAGTGTCGTCTTATTCATAAAATACCTACATACAGATTTATGATTTATAGTTTATACATTTTTGGTTTTGCCATAGTCATGAAACTAAATAATTAGTTCCCCAAAAGAAGCTGTGTATCTTGAACCACTCCTCTCAACCCATGACAGCAGTAGAGCTCACCTGCCTGTCTTGCTCCTGTTCAGAGATGGGTTTGATGGAGATGATGATGACACAGCTCTGACTTCACTTCTTCCTTCTGTATCTGACAGGCTGTCTGCTCTCTCTTGATGTTTTATCCCTAAAGAGGAAGAAAATTGGATTAGGTTTTCTGCAGCAGCACACAGTGGTGATCCTGGGTAATGAAGCTGATCTCTGCATGGGAAGCTTTGGGAAGCTGGATACCAGGATAAGTTATTAACAGGGGACTCACCCAGGGTGATTTGCTTTATAGATGTCTTATAAAAGCACTCCAAAGGACTGATTGCAAAATGTTTCTTCCTGTGCTAAAATGACAGCTTGTAGTACTAGAAGAGGTGCTGAGCAGCCTGGGTGACCGGTGAGAGACCATTTCCAAAGAGGTGTTCAGATGCATCAGGAGTACCTAAAGTACCCAGGTACAGAAAGAGCCTCCCCAGGCACTACAGTCTGACAGTAAACCTCTTTGTACAGAGGGAACAGCGTCTCAAACTGAGCTCTAAATACTTGTGCTGCAAGTTTTAAGGGCAGTTCAATGGGGCTGAGTTGTGCCTCTTGAGTTCCCAGTGCTGTGCCAGTCCTTGCTGCCCCAAGCATGGGATTTTCCCTGGGTTTTGACCTCCAGGACAGATGGGCTTCAGAGAGCAGGGTCAGGCCCTGAACTGTTGCTCCTGCAGGTGTCATTTGCTGGGATTTTGTGCCATTTACCTCTCTCCATAAGAGCTGTGGCTCAGAGTGTGAAGACCCTCTCCCTCCATCACCTTTGCTGAGCAGCCCTCCAGAGCTCTGTTGCTCTCTCTTGACTTTCCCAAGTTTGAAAAATGTCTAGGCTCTTGGTTTGAGCACCTCAGAAAATCCTCCTTTCCTGGTATAAAACTAACTGATCCACCAATTTCCCCTGGAGGGGTAGGGGAAGTGAGGTGCTGCCAGGGCTGGATGCTGCAGTACTTTGCCCTCCAGGCAGCCCAATTCAATATCATCCTGCGCATGGAAACTCTGGACAACTGAACCACAGCAGCTCACAGAGCAATTAGTATTACCTTATATATGCCACCAGTAAAGGTAATGGGGTGTGAAATAATGAAAACCCAAATGCATTTAAATAGATGTATTCCAAGGAAATGAGAAGCATGAACTGTGTATCTCTGCTCACAGGGAGCCTGGAGTGTCCTCTGCCAGGACTCACCAGCACTTTAGGAACAGTTGTGAAATTAAGCATAAACAGCATGGTTCTGTGGTCCTGGGCTGTGGGAAGCACACCTATTTTTGGAGATGTTAAGCAGCACACTGTAAGGCTGGGTGCATTGTCTTTAAGCTATTAGGTAAATCCAACATTGCAAGGAAGCAAAAGCTCTAGGGATGTGGTTTCACAAGCCATTTAAACTGCTCTCCATTTGGGCTGTTGTCCAAAAGGACATCCTGGTTCCCATATGCTTCCTTTGAACCACTGTTTCAGTCAGTTGGATGATCTGGCTGAAAATTAAGCCCTCATCAAGGAAGCCTAATTTTCCAGCTGGATCAGCCCATGGATACGGTGGGCCAGGGAGCTTTGTGGGTGCTGGTGCCATCTGGAGTGTGGGGAGCAGCCTGCCCATTTTGGTACATCTGGCTTGAGGTCACTGAAAGCCACTGATAACACCCTCAGCACGGGGAGTGAGAGATGCCAGTAACATTTCAGAGCAGCAGCTTGTTGAGAAGCCTTCAGGCATCATTTAATAAGCAACCCAAGGTCTTAGCAGTAGGACACCCACGTAGTCAGCATCCTCTTCCTCCCCCAGCTGTTTATTTTCTACCCTTGAAATGTCCTGCAAGCCCCACCTTGTGCTGTGCCATCTCCAGCATCTGTGCTGTGCAGAGCTGGGATGTTGGAATGCTGGGATAACGCTGCTGCTGGCACAGAGCTGGCAGCTCCACTGCTGGATCCAGATGGGTCTGGAACCACGGCTGGGTTAGTCCCTGCCTTCTCAAATAGGGAGAAGTCAAATAAATGGCTGCAGGTTGCTGCTGCTGGCAAATGGGCAGCTCCATCCAGTTGGTAGTTGCCACGTTGTGTTTTCTGTAAGGAGAAGAGATCAGGGGTTTCTGTGCACTCTAAAGCAAGCAGGGGTGGCTTTGGGGAGGGGGTGCCAGCACTGTTTGAATACCCTTTTCTCAGGTTGTCTTAGCTGCTGAATGAGGAAAGGGAGAAGTGGCTCTGCCTGCTCTCTTAGTGGTGTGTGTTTCTTCCCAGGAATTATCCTAGCATATATAATGAAACAAGAGCCCTCAGACAGCATCAACAGTGATAGTTGGTCTAAGTGTACTGTTTAATGGCTATGTCTTGTTTTTCTCTGGAGAGAAGAAAATGTACCCCATTAAGTACTCATGTTACAAGTCTACACCCTGGGGGATAAATATTTCAAATATTAATGCTGAGAAATTTTTTAAGGGTTCTGTATTTATTTTTTTTAAGTGTTCTGCAAATTATTTAAGACTACTAAAATCTTCAATTCAGATCAGCTCATCCCATGATCAGCACTGTGATGATTTAAAAATCTGCTTCTACCCACCAGCATCAGGTCAGGCACTGGTACAATAGGGAAACTGTAACCTGTTTGCTGCTGCAGGTCTGCAGGTAGGGAAGATGAACAATTTCCATGTACAGTGGAGCAAAGGGAACACTCGAAATATCCTCCCACTCCGATACAGTTGCATGCATTGCAAATGGGTTACCCTGTTGGAAAAAGAAGTCAAACTTGACATGGATTGAAGTTCTCAGCTATTAACATCAGCAGAGCCAAGGACTCTGGCCAGAACTTCTGTGATTTCCTTTATATCCCTCAGACTCAGCATGTGGCTCTAACTTTTCCGTACGTGTTCTCTGATTTATAATGCAGCACTGCTTTGTTTTGCTGTTGTAAAATTCTTTCATGTGCTCAGCCATGCCAAAAGCTTCATATGTTATTGATTACACAAATTACCCCTGTTCCAGGATTTCAGCTCTCTCAGACCAGTGGTAACTTTAGTTGAATGATGAGTAGGATGGTCAATCACACAAGGAGGTGGGAAAATGTCCCAACACTGGCTGATGCTAAGCAATAACCTCACCTTTAAGCTGTAAAGTGGAGCTGCTTTTTCCACCTGCCTCTGCTGCATCTCTCCTGTGATGGGCTGAGCTCGTCCATCAGTGCTGGTGGCTTGTGGTCATTCGTGGGGGGATGATGATGCTGTTGGATTTTAGAAATGTTGGGAGGAGGACTAACAAGAATTTCATTTCGACTCCTTCTCGGGTAATTAGTGACAGCTGCTGCTAGAGAAAGGGTGTGATGATTAACACAGTGACCTTTGCAAAGATCAGCTTCCCTTCTTGGAGCCATTCCTTTCAGATGGACTTGTGAGCCATTAGCACTGGGCACAGAGAGAGATGTGTGGATGCTTTGGGGTTTGGAGGAACAAGGTCTCTGTTTCACTGTTAATTCACTATAATTAGGTTGTAATAAAAAGGAGTTTCCTGTCATCCTGTGAGACATTTGCTCTGCCTCAGGATTTTCTACTTATTTAAAGCTCCAGAGTTGGGCCTTGCCAGGACTCAGGGGAACTGTGTTCTGTGTGCTCCAGACATCAGCTCTTTCTTCAGGGTTGTTTCAGTTCATGAGATTTTACTCACAAGCTTTGGTACTTGTCATGAGAGCAAGGTGAAAGGGAAAGAAATCCAGTTGAGAGGTTTGCAAGTGGTGACAGCCAAGCCAATACACCGGAGTTTTTACTGCATGTGATGGTTTGCAATCCAGTGTGAAGCTGATGGCCACAGGTGACAAGTGAAATGGCAAAGCCAGCACTGAGACTGATGCTCCTGGGCCCCCATGATCCATAGACAAGGCTGCTACAGAGTCCTTGGAGTGCATTTTCAGTACAGGAGAGCAACTTGCTTTCTACTGCTATTGTGTTGCCCATGTCCTTAGGTGCATCTGAGAGCACTTTTCCCTCCCTGTGCCATGGAAAAATGGTGAATTAGGCAAGGGCATCTTCTTTTAAAACATGCTCAGGATTGCTTGCTCAGGACTGACCATACATACAGGCTTCCAGCCTTTCCCATTCCCCTTTTTCCCACTTTTTTTCCCCCCCTCACCCAGGTTTCCCTGTGTGATATTGTCCCTTAAAAATCATGTAGAGCTGCAATTATTTCGAGGTTTAATGACCCATGATTTCTGCAATGCTTTATTTTGTTCACTTTCAGCATGTTTTTATTCCCTAATCAAATAAAGAGTATTAAAAACCCACCAAGAACAAAGCCTTCACTTTCTGTTTGAGAGAAAAATGCTTTGAAAGCTGTATTTGTGCTACACAGGTAAATAATTAGATTGCTAATGAATTAGCTTTGCTTTGAAGAAGAAAGCTACAGTGTTCCTAATTAAGCTGTGAGGAGAGACTGATATTTGCAGTCTTTCTCCCAAAGAATGGGGAAGAGGGCACTGCTCACCCAGATGGGGCAGTGATTTACCCACCTGAGTCTCAGCCCCATCTCGTGGTGCCTCTCTGCTTGCAACACCTTCCAGCTCTTTGAGGTTGTTTAAACTCCTTATTTCAGTGTTTTTCCATGACAGTGAATTCAGAGAAATAATACACTTTCTCTGTGCAACACATTGCCTTTTATCAGTTCCAAATTAATATTTGAATTGAATGGTTACTTCCTATATTTTGAGACAAGGAGAATGGGAACCTGTGATATATTTTCATTATATCCCTCTATTTTACATGCTTTTCATCATCAGCCCTATTATTATGCCTACCCTAAGATGAATAATGTCACATACTTTTTTGCTTTCCTCACAGAGCAGGGTTTTTTTTCAGGCCTTTGATCATTCTCATCACCCTCTTCTAAACCCCCCCTTTTAAGTCTGTAATAATACTTTTTTGGATGAGGTGAACACCGTTCTGGGATTAGGCAGCACCACTTTAATACTGTTATAATCTTCATATTATTATTCCCTAATTATTATTATTCACTAAGCAGACTAACATCTTGTTTGCCTCCCTTTCCACCCCCCTGTTTCTTTTCCCCTGGATTGCTGCTGCCTGCAGAGCAGCATGAAGATACCCTGATGCTCTGCTCTTCCTTTCTAGTTAATATTGTTTAATTAAGAACCATGTGAAACATACCTTGATCCCCCTCCTGATTAATTTGCCTCTCTCAGCTTTGGTGTTGATTTGCTATCCTGTTGCTTTTTCTCTTGGTTGTTTGCTTCTTTTCTGGCTTTGGCAAACTTATCTCCATATCAGCTTTGTATCTGGCTACTTCAGAAATTCATCTCCTGCTCCAGATCCTCACTAAATCTATTGGGTGGTGAGTTTACCAATCCATATGGCTTCCTCTTGGTAGTTAACCTTTTGCTATGATGAAAATTTGCTATTTATTTCCATCTTCTTTCTTTTCCCTCTTCCCTTCTCCTCCTTAGCTGCTTGGCAGCAAAATGAATTGCCATCTGATTTGTCTGCCTGGTTAAATCCTTTGGAAGGGTTGGTAGAACCTTAGTAAAAATCATAAGGACTCTTTCCTTTTGTAGGAGCTGCTGCTGGTTTATACCTGCCAGGGATTTCCTCACCCAACATCATTCTTGTTTGCTGCAGGGTAAAACCCTGGGGACTCTCCATGACCTCAGAGCTCTTTGTATCCTTCTCTGTGATTCATGCCAGGGAGCTGGGCTGCAGGAAGAGATCCCAGACCTGCTCTTCCAGTACCCAAAAAAGCAGTCTGACTGCTTCTGCTGTCTCCTGATCTGAGACATTTTAGCCATAGATGATGGGCATCACTGTTTGCTTTCTGAATTTCTGAGTCTCTGCATCCTTGTTTTGGAGCCTGCATCCTTCCTGCAGCCCCCTGAGGAGCTTTTTGCATCTGGGGGTCAGTACCCCTGTGACTTGCTTTCCTCCTTGGAAGGGGAATTCTAATGTTCAATGTGGCTCAATGTCCCCATACTGGGAGGGAAATACACTCATCCCCATCCCTGAACACTTATAACTTAGGATATTGAATGAAAAAAAAAAAAAAAAAAAAAAAAGGAAAAAAAGCTTATTTTTGAAAGGACCTGTGTGACTGTTGTCTGAATATCTGTCTAGATGTTAAAAGCAAACAGTTGCTCCTACTTTGGAATAATAAAGCACAGGAAATATGTATTTTCCCTTCTGAGGAGTGTGTGCTGAGACTAACATTAGACTCAAGCAAGGAGATGTGCACAGGGAATGTGATCAAAACTTAGTGCTACAAAAGGAAAAAAACAGTGACTTAAGAGTGCCCATGTTCCCTGGGTAGAGACCATCAGCAGAGAGCTGCATTGCATTTCTGTGTCATTACATGGAGCAGTTGAAGGCTGAATTGCTGTTAAATATACCACAGGCACTTATTAAATAGTGATATTTAAAAAGCCCCACAAACACACACACACACCAGATTGCAGCCGGTGGGAGCACCTTCTTTATTTAAGGATTATTTCTTCAGACAGGCTGGCTTTTAATAAGCTTTTTGTGCCAGCTGATGTGGTGGCTCAGTGTGAGGGTGGTGCAGGGGGATGCTCAGACTCAGGGTCAGCACAGGAGCCTCCTTGATGCTGTGTGGGTGCTGGGGAAGGGTCTCTCTTGCTGTTGTCACCCACTGGGGCAGCTAGTGCCTTTTACTGGATAGGGAGGGTGAGTACTGGTTTTTGTAACATGGGGTAGACCCTGGTGCTGCAGAATGGTGCTGCCTGCACTCAGGGTCTGAGTTGGAGCATGGGGTTGGCACTGAGATGTGCTTTGGGGTGGTGGTGACATCAAAATATGTTTTGGGGCCCCAATTCAGGGTACAGCCCACAGTAGGTAGTGACTGAGCTGAAGCAAAGTGTAAACTAAGGACAGAGGATGAACATAAGGGACTAAACCACATCAAACCAGGTTTGAGGGCTGCTTTGACTGTGCCTGTTTTCCCTCCTCCCTGGAAGTGATCAAGGCCAGGATGGATGGGACTGGGAGCAACATGACCTAGGGCAAGGTGTCCCTGCCCATGGCAGGAGGAGTGGGACTCACTTTCTAGTGGTACTGAAGACTGCTTTCTGTGTTATTTTCTGTTGTGGTGTTAACCACAAATTATGACACAATATAATAGGCAAACTTAAAAAGTTTATTTAAAAAACTTTTTTGCTTTAAAAACTTTCTTTTTCTTGCAAAACAAGTATAGACTCTTGTGATGAAGAAACCTGGGGTATATTTTTACAAGCAGCATCTAGAAAATGTCTTTTTTGACTCAGTATCCAGGTGGTTTAGCACACAGTGGAGCTGTAAATGTCAGATAACATTTACTGAATAAAGCATCTGTGTTTGCTGTGTGGTGATGGCACTGCTGAAATGCTTTTTCTTTCTACGGGGATGAATCTGTTCCCAGCAGGGCAGTTGCAACTGCTGGAGGGTTTTGAGAGGTTCACCCTGCCAGATCACGTCCACTCCCTGAAATCTGGCCTTGACTGTGTTTGATTTGTTGCTTGGCCTGTCTTGGTGCTCAGTTCCATAAGACAAACCAAGTTTTCAGTGGCTGCTTATGTCTGAAGCTGCCAAAAATTTATGGTTTTAAAAGATGAGTCTAAGACTGCGAACTGCTGGCTCATGGGAGGGGAGGCAATCTCTCACCTTGCTCATCTTACTGGAGCATGGTTGGTGTTTCTGTAGATTTGAAGGAAAAGACCTGCTCAATTTTCACTGCAAGGGCAGTGGCTTTTTGAGAGGTATATTGGATGCATGTCCTTTCTTTTTCTTTCTGCTACTTAACAGAGTATTTTTAGCATCAGACCTTACCTGTAACTCCATGTACACCCATAGAGTCTCTTCCAGGTGGCTTCTGGGGGGCTGCTTTGGGGTTTTGTTCCTGGTGAGTGTCTAAAGTTTGTCTTTTCCTTCTACAGCCAAATAAGCAAAGGACAATATTTTGCTTTTAGTGGTATAAAATGTTTATTGTGGAGTTATTGCCAAATCTCTCCGTGCCTGTGTGCAAGGTGTCTAACACCTGTAAGCTACACTACCCATCAGATTACCATGTAAAGCAGGACTATCCTTTTTCTTATCTCAGGAGCTGAATTTAATTCGCTGATATGGCACGGGAACTGCTAATATCCATTTTAATGGTCCAGTGAAATTCTGTTAGCAGAACACCCAATGAATGTTGTGATTCAATCAGAGCAATCTAGAGTGTAATGTGTGGAGTGGTGCCAGCATTATGTAAATCATTAAACATCAAAATGTAAAAAACCTCCAACCAACCCTCATTGTCACCCAGCTCCAAGAGCACCTGTCAATGGCTGGGATGGGGTCAGAGGGGAGCTGGAGTGGGATGGCTCTGTAGCTTGGTTCCTTGTGTTTCACCTGTTGTATTTTTGGATAACATTGATGCTGAAATACAGGGGGGGTTCTTTGTGTGCTCTAGAGTCCCTCACTGGCCTTTTTAAGTCCTAGAGGGTAACTTGTTATCAATTAAAGGGGCACTTTAAGTAAAACAAAGGAGCATTGTTGTTGCAGAGAAGTTTTCTGTAGGTGCTTTAGTTTTCTGCTCAATGCCATTTGCATTGTGAACCAGGGACTGACTCCACTTTATTTCTGCTGGTTTGGCCCTGGGAAGTCTAGTAGCCATAAAAGAAAAGGAAAAAAAAAAAGCTCAGTTGTCCCCTAAAGACCACATTTCATAAAGATAAATGGTTTAGAGGTTTGGGGGTTGTTTGTAGTTTTTCAACAAAGACTCTTGAAAGTCTTCCTAATGAGACGCAAATCCAGCTAGCAAAGACTTTGCATTTGCTTTTGAAAAGATTGAATTGGAATGAAATCTCTGGCTTTGGCCATGAGTCTGCTCTGCTGGGAGAGGTTATCTGCAGAGAACAAACTGAAAAGTAATTGGTCCTGAAATACGGATGTGTTTAAGATGCAGCACGGGGTCCCTGGGAGGCTGGAGTACGATTTGTAGCACTAATGCAGAATACAGAATTGTAACATTCCTGACTGTGTGTGTATGTGTGAGACAGAATATCTGTACATTGATGTGGATGACTGTGTGAGATTTCAAGGCTGGGGTTCTCTCAGCACTGGCTTGATTTTCTGCTGGTTTAGGATCAGATTAGGTGTTTTGCTTTCACTCAAAAACTGGAGATGGGTAAGCAGTGTGGGCACAGACATCCCAGACCTCACCTCTGTTGGCAAACATGGTTTGCACTTAGTCACTTAAATCAGAATGAAGCCACAGAATTCTCCATCATGGAGAAATATTTTTTATTAAATAGATGGTGGATGGACCAAAACCTTTGGGAAGGTTGCAGGAATTCAGCTCTGCAGAGCCCATGTGCCCCACCAGCATGTCCATGTCCATGTCTACTGCTGCATCCTGACTGCTAGGAGAGGAGCCTGTTCCAGCCATCCCTGCCTACTGCTTCCCATTGTTGCTCAGGAAACCCAGCACAGGGATCTCAGCTGGAGCCCCCAGCTTAAAAAAAACAAAGCTTGGCAGCTGTGTCCAGGAGCAGCCAGGGTGAGAGAAGAGAGGAGAGGTGGGAGCCATCATTTGGTGAGCCATGCTCAGCCAGATGCTTCCTACAGCCACTGTCCCTTTGCTGCTGGCTGTTCCCAACCCCAGGGATGAATCCCCCCAGATCTGCTCTGGTGAGCACTGGGATGGACAGCTGGGGCTCAGCTGTGCCCAGTGCTGCCTTTCTGGGCCCTCAGAGAGCTGGCTGTATGAATCTGTTCGATGTGTGCTTGGAGACTTACTGCCAGCCTGTTTCTAAAGACAACTTGTGCAAGACCACAGTGTGCTAATATTAGGCATGGCAAGGTGTGAAATGTGCTATTTGCAGGGCACTGGGTGTGTCCAGTCTGTGCTGCTAGGACTGCATGTCCCCATTCCAGAGGGTTTTGGTCTTCCAGGTCTGTCCTGTGGACCATCACATAACACTGACTTTTTTTATTAAGCCAGTGTGTTTTAAGCCTGAAGCAACGTGTTATCTCTCAAGAAAAAATAAGCTGTCTTGTTTTTAATATAGTTATAGCTATGAGTTTTCATCCTGCAGTGCTTGAGTCTGGGGATATTTTAAGAACTCTGCTGTCTTGCACTGGGAGGTAATACAATAAATACATAGGTACAGACTGCTGCAGCTTTGAAAGGTAAGTAAAGGATCTCTGCTGAACTGACACTAGGTAAAAAATTTGTTCAGCCTAATTAGCAGCAAATCACTTTGTGTCCAACCTTGCTTGTAGAGGTGGGAGCCAATTTCCACCTCCCTTATCTCCAGCTGCTTGTTATGGCTTTTCAGAGCCCTCCCTGGCTGAGCAGCTGAGGGCTTTTGTGAGGATGAGGACAGCAGACCCAAACCCATGTGTCATTGCAGACCAACGAGTGCAAAATGACATTACTGGAAATTCATGGGAAACTGTACACCCATCTTGGGCTTTGTTTCAGGCTGTTGAAGCTGTCACCGGAACCAGTCACGATCGATCAGCTTTTAAATTTCATGAAATTTTAATTAAAGAATGGAAAGCTTACAAAGACATCATGAGCACTGGAAATAAATACAATTTCACTTCCAACCATTAGCCAGAAAGCAGCAAATGGTCGACTGCACATCCCCATTGCGGTCTAATGAAAAGTACAGCTCTTGGCTTCAGCAGGCAGGTCATTAGTGACTGAATAATCAGTGGCATTTCCCTTCTAAATCTGACACAAACAAAGTGCAGTGCTCTGGAAAAAAACATTAAGTGCAAAGCCTTGCCTTTACCCTGCTCCAGGTATTGCAGAACAAGGGCTAATGGCAGCCTTTAGCTGTGGTTTGGCTTTGATAGCATCCATAGGGCAGTAACCCCGTGCTAATCCCAAATGCCTTGCACAGACACAGTTTCTGCTGTCATTTTATGCAAACATAGGAGGGTGGGCTTGCTGCTTGCAGGTGTTCACAGATGCAGCTGGTAAAAGATGAAAGTAGGAAAACCTATAATCTAGAGTACTAGGAATCTGAAAAGTGTGTGTGAGAGGTACCAGCAGGTAAAGGCTTAGTTCATCCTGGAGTCAATTTACAGCTTGACTGTGAGTTCCCCTGGCAGCTCACAGACCTGGGTGTTAACTTGTTTTTTCTACAGATTTTCAGATGTTTTCTTGATGGCAGTGGAAAGCACGTGGCACTGCAAAGGAAAAGGAAGGACTGGCCTTGTTTATGTCTATCCCTTGACTTTCTCTGAATAAAGTGTTGTCAGATAGATGGGGTAATCAAATGGCTTTAACTTCCTCTGTGCCCCTGACTTTGAAAATAATGGTGAAAGGTTAATAGGAGACAGAGTGCCTCAGGGAGGTCCCTTGTGTTGCAGCAGTGAGTCTTGAAGAAGGTTCTTTTGGAAGGAAATACCCAGGGAGAAAACTTTTCCTAGGCAAAAGCATTATCAGGAGCTGGACTGGGAAGCACTGTTGTCTTGGAAACTCTGTGCTTTGAGCTGTGTGTGTCTCATCTTCAAAATTCCTTTTTCTTCTTTATGGACCCCAAAATAGAAGTTGTTGATGCAGTCAGTGTATCTTTTTTCAATGGCTCTGTTTTATATTTATCCTGGTGTCAGGAACTCTGATGCAGTATTTTTGGTCATTAGCTCTCTTGGTCCTGTTTGGACTAAGGGTCTACTGTTCAGTGGCTAAATCTGATTTTAGGTGTAGACCTGTGAGTTATGGCCTTATTGAAAACAATGGAATGACCACAGATAAAAATGTATTTTTAAACAATAGTTTCATTAATAATGGGGTAAAAAAATGAGCTGGGAAAGTTCATTAATAGGTAACCAACTCCTCTTCCATCTCTCCTATAGTTGGTTCTGGCTGAAGGCTCTTTAAAAAGGGAATGCTGATAAGGTGTGATCTCAAAACAAAAAGCTGTGTTGCCCTATCAAAAATTTCTTTTTCATATATGACATTTATAGTGCAACCTTAAGGTCCTTGTCCAAACATTTGTATTTATAGAAGCACCCAGGCAGCTATTGCTGTGTGACTCTTTAGCCTGCCTTGTTCCAGAGAGGTCTGATTCCCAAAATCCCTTTTGCCATTAGAATTTGGGATTTTCTGCCACAGCTGGAGGAGGTGCTGTGCCTCCCCTCATTTTGCTGCAGAGCAGCATCCCCTTTGCCATCATCTCACTTTTCCTCACCCGGGGTCATCTGGGAGATGTCCCGTGCCACCTGGAGGAAGTCTTCAAGAATTCTCCCAAATTACCCACGCAAACACCCTCCAACATGTGCTCTTGAAACTCTTCACTTTGTGTACCAAAGTGAGGATTTAAAATATAAAGATATTGTTATTCCTTGAGTTTATTGTGGCTTTAACAGGCAGTGATGACGATGACCATCAGTGCTTTCAGTTTTTTTCCATTTGACTCTGATTCCCTTCTTTTTGCTTCAGTAGTTGCCATCTCACACACCCAAACTTCTGGAACTAGGGTGAGATGCTCATAAAATTAATACCAGCAGCTGACTCCCCTTTTCCAAGTAAATAGTGAAGAACTACCATGCAACTTTTTTCTTTTTTTAAACCTGAGTAAAAGAGAAAAATGGGGGTAACTTTTTAATTGTTGGTTTGCAACTTAAACTTCCCTCTCTCCAACACAACCACTACCAGACCATTGCTCCCTAAATCCCTGTTCTAAGGATTGTGGAGGTTGGGCAGGTATGATGGGCATCACTTTTGCAGTGTGAAACCCTTCAGAGCTCAGAGAAGAAAACTTTTCTCTTTTCCACCCACAGGTGACGTTGTGGACATCTACCAGAGGGAGTTTCTTGCCCTCCGGGACCGACTGCACGCAGCCGAGCAGGAGAGCCTGAAGCGCTCGAAGGAGCTCAACCTGGTCCTGGAGGAGATCAAGAGAGCAATCTCGGAGAAGCAGGCCCTGAGGGATATAAACCGGACCTGGAGCAGCTTATCTGGTGAATAAACAGCCAAGTGAAGGATCTGGGGCTGGTTGGAAGCAGTTGCTAAGGAGGAGGTCGAGAGGTGTGCGTGTGTGTGCAGGGCTGCGGGCAGGACGTGCTCTTCTCTCCCCCGGCGTGAGGAAATTGTGGAGTTGAGAGGGACCTGGGAACTCTTAAATTCTTCTTTAATTGGAGGTGCATATGCATCACTAAAAACTGAGATTTGCCTCTGCTGAGGATATTTGCCAACTTGCTTGCTTACGAGCTTTTTTTTTCCCCTTGCAAGTCATACATGCCATTTCCTATGGCTGTATTGAATCCGTATGGAAAATAGGTATTGGATGAGAGGGGGGAGGAACGAGTTAGGCTGCCTGAGCACCCCTTGCCACATTATTTGTTCTTTTTTTTTTTTTTTAAGTTGCTCAGTTGCAGAAAATTGGATCTCTACTGAAAGATCTGATTTGACCTTCATTTGATCTTCATTCTCTCCCCTCCTTCCCAAATATTTTGAGACTTCTTTCAGGCCCTCATGGCTCCTGCTGAACTTTAATTGGGTTTATGGTAGCATGTTAAAGGTTGGCCTGATTTTTTATAACCCAGCAGTAGTCTCGGGTGGCCAGGCTGCTCTAAAAAGGCTTTTTGCCTTGCGGTCTCTTTCTACCTACCATTCCTTGCAAATGATTCCCTTTTCCTTTTTAAGACGAGACCAAGTTAAAACTGTGGAATATCACCAACAAGAATGTGCTGCACCTCCCCACCATCTTCCATCATTTGCCACATTTGCTGTCAAAGGAGAACAGTCTGCAGCCAGCCGTGCATGTGGGACAGGGGCGCACTGGAGGTAAATGGGAATTAGTGCTGCTTCTGGTGCTCTTCCTCACTTTGGTGCCTGTCCTTCCCCTTTCCTCTGGGCCTGGCTGTGGTATGGAGATGAGCAGGACTGGAGGAAAGGCTGCATGCATCATGCAAGCTTCCTTGTTTTTCTGGCACACGGGGTGGGTAAGCCATGTCACATCTGTGAGTCTACAGGGAAGTGCTGTCTGCTCTCGACGGGCACTAAAATGTCCCCGATGCTTCTGCTAGATGTTTTTTGCTCTCTTCCATCTCCAGAGTGCTCTAAGCTTTGCCTGGAAAGTGGTCAGATGGAAGGACAGTTTGCAGGGTGCTTCATGGAGACTGGAACCAATTTTAGGAGATTAATCCCATCTGGAGTAGGACTTTGAGTACTGGATGATTCCCCCCTGCTCCCAAATCTCAACCCAAATCCTGATTTGTCCCTCCTAAACTGAGGTGCTTCTGGCCATGGGAGGGGTTTGAAGAGCAAAGTGAAGTGCTCTTGAAGTTGCTGTTCAAAGGCTGTGAAGCCCCTTAGGAGACAGGGGGCAGGTTCAGGTGTTTCCTTTGTCATCAGTTTTTTATGGGGAAAAAAAAAGAGTCTGTCTGACTGCCACAGGTGCCATGCCAGCCTGGCACACTGGTGTGCTGCTGGGCAGTACTGGGCTGGGGGATAGGAGTATGGGAATCCTACATGGCCCAAGCACTTACCAAGCTGCTGATCACTACTGGATTTTAATGACAGAGCGTGGCACCAAGCTGGTGAGCCACCAGGCAATTGTTGGAGCAGAGCAAAGCATCTTGTCCCAGCACACACCCTGCTCTAAAATCTCTCCTTGGCTCTGGGCAGTGTCCGTTGTGATGGGAATCCCCAGCGTGAAGCGGGAGGTGCATTCCTACCTCACTGATACCCTCAACTCCCTCATCTCTGAGCTGACTCAGCAGGAGAAGGAAGATTCTGTCATCGTTGTCCTCATTGCTGAGGTAAGATGGAATTCTGCCTCTTTACCCCATGTCTCTGGCCCCTATCCCATCCCATCCCATCCTGCCACCTGCCAGACTGGGTGTCAGGCAGGACAGCTGTCCACCCAGAGGCCAAATCTGCTGCTTGCTGGGGCAGATAAGCCCAACCTTGGGCTGCTGTCTGACTCGTATCTTTAGGTATGTCCTGCCCAAAATAAAACACCAGTTGGGCCAGGGAAGGTCAGGCTGTGAGCAGGCAGACATGGACAGCCGCCAGTGCAACATCTGCATTTATCCTTGTGGTCTAAATCATGACGGCTCTTGCAGGGTGCTTGAATGGTTGTTCTCAACATATGCAGGAGCAGCCCCATGATCATGTCTAAGGGAGCTCTCAGACCTGCTCCTGAAGCTGCTTCATTCCTCTTGTATGCCTGTCAGACAGCACTAACCCCTTCTCCAAACTCAAGAGCCCACTGATTTAGGGATGAGACTAATATGCCTCTTTGTACTCGTGTCTGGAGCCCAGAATCAGTTGCTGAATCCAAGGGCTAAAAAGCCTTGATACATTAATCCCCAAGAGCTGCTTTTATCTAAGGGTTTAGACGGTTATTTTTCTCCATGGCTTTCCCCTTAGGATTATTTTCTTGAGCCTGAAGTGCATTTGTCTTAATTTCCAGAAATCTGGTGAGAAAGATAAACCCCAGTGGTATGTTACTGGGAGTAGAACAAGGATAAATATTTGTCTGAGTTTGCTGCCTGTTTACCCATAATTTGACATTTTAAGTAGAATTTGGCTTTTGGGTCTCTGGCTGGAATTTTGTAGGAGAAGTTGTGTATGGATGGGTGCAGCCTCAAGTGGCTGTCATTTCCCTTTCAGCCAGGACAGGTTTGGTGGCTTTTTACACAGAGGGTGAGTTAAATCATGAGAGGTTTTAAGCAGCTTGACCAAAACTGTCTTCTCTTTAGGACTGCAGTAATTTTTGTTGTTTTTTTAAAATTGACTTGAAAATTGGGTGCACACTGTGATGGCAGCAGATGACTTTCTGTGACAAGAGAAGTGAACAACAAATAAATTCATTCTGATACCATGAAGTGCAGCCTGGTAACAGTGATGGTAGTTGTTGCAACTTACCATCATCAGTGTCCTCTTTTGCTGAGCTTGCTCTTGCAGCTACACAGCATTCTCCTTCCATGCAGTGCCACCCACTGATGTGTCTGCTCTGCCCCTTCCCAAAGTGTTTCCCAGTGTATCTGCACTTGGCATTGCTCATAAGGGCTCTTCAGGCATGGGATAAGTGTAAACAGTGGAGAGGTCTGAACCTGGAGCAGATGCTGGGTAATTTGGAAACACAGGATGAGTGGAGCAACTGAACATCCTTTTGGGGATGGGGACTTCTCATTTCCAAGTGCCACCACTAACCACTGCTGGTGTCACCCAGGGTGACCAGCCTGCCAGGGAGAGTTGGGGGCTCCTTGGCTGCTGGAGGGGAGCCCCAGGGTGAGCTCATCAGCTTGGCTGTCACGAGCCTGCTGTTTCAGCAGCAGCTGGGAGCTTGGAGCAGAGCTGTGTGTTTGTTCCCAAAGCCAGGAGCATCTTTCCTGCCTTTGTTTTTCCCGTTGATATTTTCTTGGCAGCACTGGACTAAGCAATGAGTCCAGCACCAAGAGACTGAGCCCTTTTTGGGAAAGAGACCTTTTTCCTCTTAGAGAAAACCCTCCCTTGTCACCGTTCCAGCTTGGAAGTGCTGTCCTCAGCTTGTGACACATATCCCCAGCATCTCACTTCTCGCCTCTGCCCGGCGCCAGGCACAGCAGCAGCCGGTCACGGCTTCTGTGACACTTGGTCTGCAGATCTGCTCAGCACGGTCCCATGATCCATTCAACCTCTGAAAACTATGCCAGCACCAGGAAACAGGCACAGGTTTCGCTCCCGGGTCTCCTGCCCTTTAGATTTTGTTTTCCCAGTCACTGTGCAGATGGTTTCTGTCCAGTGCCTGTCCCTGTGTTTGTACTTATTTTGCCTGCAGACAGCAGCATGCAGCACAGCTGACTTTTGCCTCCCTCCTGGTACAGGTTGTCAGGTTGGTTGTGGGAACAAGCTGTTGTTTTAGGGAAAAAAGCATCAAAATGAGCCTGAAATTTAAAAACTGCACTCTTATAAATAGACCCCTCTTTTTCACAAGAGAGGTAGAGATCCTTTTCTGCCAAGAGTATTTGCTTGGTTGGAAGCCAGCGTATACAGAGGAAAAAGAGCCCAGAAGTTAACACCTTGTGCAAATGCTTGGTTCTGGAAGAGGCAGAAGTGCCAGGAGAGCACGTGCAGTGTCTTGAGTCCTTTGGGGTCCTTTTGATACCTTTTATTAACACTGGCCACAAAGGAGGGCTCCTAGGAGACCATCAGCATGGGGAGACTGGTTAAACTGGACAAAAAGAGACATGAGGATGGTACAGAGGTGCTGACAGTACCCCTGGGTTGTGTTGAAGGTGATTGCTGACCCCTGGGGGGCACAGGCTGAGGCCTGAAGGATCTAACACTGCTTATGTTTTGTTTTCAGACGGATCCACAGTACACAGCCGGAGTGGCAGACAGTATAAAAAACTTGTAAGCACTTCCAAATGACTACGGCAGAACGGGCTGTGCCTGTAGCGAGGCCAAGGAACAGCTTCATTAAGGAGAAAACACACACTTTTCTGCTTCCCTTTTGTTTTGTTTTTGTTTCTTGTCTGGGTTGTTTTTTGTTTTGGTTTGTTTTTTTCTGTTCTTAACCTCTGGGCTTCCTTTGCTATTGCCGCTTCCACTTTCTGCTTGCTCTAAAACACATCCCCTATGTAGCTTCCATTGGGCTGCTTTGTGCCTTCAGTATTTAACATGTGTTCATGCCATTTCATTTTGCATTTTCTGTCCTGTGGCACTGCAAGAAGAGGGTTTGTTTAGATTTCCAGCTATCCTGGCAATTGACATGGTGTCTAGTGCAGCCCTCTACCTGCTCTGCAGTGTCAGAGCAACTAGGCAGCGTGGTGAGCACACCCAAATGCCTCTGCCTTATTTTGCTTTAAAATCCATGATCTGTTTCTCTTCCTGCTTCAGCCTGTTTTTTCCTTGTTCTGGGAGCTAGTTATATTTGTCTCTCACACTAGCTGCTATTTATGTCCCAGAGCCTTAGTGGCTTTTTGCAGCTTTGTCTGTGGCTGTTTAGGCAGAAGCCAGTGACAGATTAATAACCATGAGCCGGTCCAGGCGTTAACAGCATCAGAGCTTGGAGGCAAAAGGCAGAGAGAGAAGAGGCAGGGACTCCCATCCAGCTCCTGTGATTGCACGTTTCCAAAGGATGGCAGTCTCTGTAAGGAGGAGATGCAAATGGGCAGCACGTCCTCCGAGCACCCTGTGTCCCCAAAGAAATGATGGGAGAGAGGTTGGGATGTCTGCAGGGAGGGTTGTGTCCCTGGGCACTTGCAGAAGAGCTGAAACAAAGCTCTCCATCTTGCTGTGGTGGAGCTGGCAGAGCTCCCCTCCTTCTGCCTGCTGGCAGGAGAACACACTTACCGGGGGATAATGGACTGATTGTCCGATGGATCCTGATGAAATTACTGGGCACTGCTGCTGAGAGTGCTTCTGCGTAAAAGGCCTGAAACTTTAATTGACTTAATGATTTGATTTCTCGCTGTCCCCCCTCTCCAGTGCCTCCTGCCCCTCCCTGATTCACTGAAATTATTTTTCTTCCAAATTGAATTGAGGTGATGTGGGGTCAGGGCAGGCTGAGCTCATATTGCAGGAGGAAGAAAGCCATTGCTGCTTCAGTACAAGTTTTGTCAGCTCAGTGAGAAGCTTCTGTTTCACTGCTGGCTGAAGAGGGGAACTGTATAAAATGTTAGCTGGAAATCTTTCCAGTCTGAAGAAGGGAATTAGGAAGGGAAAAAAAAAAAGTGAGTTTTTGGCATTCCCATTGCTTTGTCTCCCTCTGCCCCATCTCCCATCTCCTGGTTTTGCACAAAGAAAATCAACCTTGCATCAAATATTCCTAAAAAGGACGATGTAAAAATAACTTTTCCCTGCTTATCTCTGGCAGTTACAGTAATCTCTGGGTATTGCTTGCAAGGCTGTTGTTCTTTAAGGGGTTCTTAACCCCATTGTAGGGAAAATAGATGCTGATTTTAAGGGACTTTAGTAGAATTCTTACTGGCTGTCCTAACTACAGCACAGCACAGCACAGTGTTTAAAGTAACTAACCAGAAATGCATAACATAATCTCTGTAAAACAGCTTTTAATTACTGATACATTTGGAAAATCTCTAAATGCTGCCAATGCCAGAGAGTTCTTCCTTTGGTGTCCCACTCTGCAGGTCTGTTTAATCTTGTAGGGAATCCATGATGCTCATGGCTGGTCTTTAAAGCTGATCTGTGTTTTTTCTAAGTGCAATAAATATTGAGCAGCACCTTTTGGAACAAGCTGTGAGATGCTCAGACAGAAGTGAATCCAGATGGTTTCTCAGTGTTTCCACTTTTGCTGTCCCATGGTCCTCTTTCTCATCTGTCCTCGATGCCCTCATAGACCAAAAGATATCTGTGTGACTTATTTTTAAAGCACGTGCTGGGACTCTGTCCCCTCTGCCAATCCCCTGCAAACCATAGTGAGGAGCTTTGTGGTGTTTCCCTTCTTTCTTTACAAACCAGCTTTGTAGGACTGCAGAGAGCAGAAGTTAGAGCACTTCAGTAATTTGGGGGGGATCAGGAAAAATAGTTTGGCTTCTCCTGTGGTGGCAAGAGTCATTTTCTTCTGCTGATGGTGTGCAGCACTTGCACACCTGCAAAGTTCTGTGCTGAAAGGCCAGTGTTCCATCAGCAGTCAGCATGTGTGTGCAGGTGAAAGGAGGAATTTTGGGGGGAGCATGCAAACATGGGGCTTTTAGAGACTGTGGGAGGGAGAGAGCAGCTTTAAAACACAGTGACAGTCCCTGCTGGTGTCCTTTGGTAGGGTCTGGAAGTATATTAGCTGCTGGGAGAGTTTTATCTTGGAGCCTGTATTTTTTGGTTGGTTCTGTGGCTAAGTGTTTACCCAGTGGTTTGGTCTATGACGTGGTGTGTCAGACATGAAAGTATTTGTTTACTGCTGCTTTTCTTCCTCAGATTCCCCAAGGAAATACACTCGGGTCTCCTAGAGGTAATTTCCCCATCTCCACATTTCTATCCTGATTTCTCCCACCTGCGGGAATCCTTTGGGGACCCCAAGGAAAGAGTCAGGTAAGAATCAGTGACCTTAAAAACAAGCATTCCCTGAATTTTTTAGCTGCAGCATCTACCCCTGACTGCAGCAGGGAAGGTCTTTTGGAGGGCCAGGTGAGGCTCTGAAACTTGCTTTTATCCAGGAACTGGAAGGATCTGGTGGGGTGGGTAGTGCAGGGCTTCCCAGTTTAAATGTACCTTCTTTTGGCTCCCCCAAGCAGCCTGGCATCCAGGAGAGTTTGTCTCTTGCAGGTGGAGGACAAAGCAGAACCTTGACTACTGCTTCTTAATGATGTACGCCCAGTCCAAAGGCATCTATTATGTGCAGGTGGGTTTGTGCTGGGGGTCAGGGGGAGGTGGGTGTACCTGTGAGTTCACTGTGGCTTGTACCCAGTTGAGAGAGGGCAAAGAGCGTGTCCAGCTGTGTGATGCAGCAGAGTGGGAGGGGGTTTTAACCAGATAGGTTCAAAAGCTGGGTTTCTGAGATGCTTTAAAGTTGTTTACCTGTTAGATTGGGTGAGAAGAATCTGCTCAAAGCATCTTCCAAAATAAACTAGGTCTGTGCCAAAGCTTCCCTCTGGTCTATGCTGTGATTGCTCTGCACAGAGAGGCTCTTACTGGAACCTGCATGGGTGGCTGGCACTGAGTGTACTTTCCTCTTGCAGCTGGAGGATGATATTGTGGCCAAACCAAACTATCTCAGCACGATGAAGAACTTTGCCTTGCAACAGCCCTCTGAGGAGTGGATGATCCTGGAGTTTTCTCAGCTTGGGTTTATCGGTAACATTCTCCTCTACTCACCCCAGTCCTGGCAAGTGTGGGCACAAGTGCCTGCTGGCTCTTGTAAGCACTTCTGCTCTTCATCCAACAAGTTGTCTCCAAGAGATGGTAAAATACTTCAACTTGATCTCTCCCTGTTTTTGCAATGACCCTTGTGTCTGCACAGGGAGGAAGATCCTCAGAGCTGGTACTCACTCGTAATAAAAATAAACCTGGTCAGTGGCCCAGCTGACAGCCTGCTTAGGCATGACCAGTAGCTTCTAGGCTGGATGGGATCTGGAATTGCCTAACAGTGTGCAAAAGGAAGTTTACTTCAGCACAGAACTATTTTGGGAATTGCAGTACATGGTTCCAGTAGCAGCTTGATCTATTATTTTGCATGCTGGTTTGACTGGCTTAAAACTTCTGGTGTTCAGGGCAGGAAATGGTCTGTCCTGCAGCTGGCCGCATGTTTTTCATCCTTATTTCTCCCTGATGAATGGAAGAGTTTTAGACCTTTTGATCCTGTTGGGACCTGTGAGATACTAATGTTCTAATTCTGCAATGAATATTAAATCCAGAACTGTATGATCAATGCCAGCAGTGCTGGTAATGAAACAGAGCTGCATGCTATTGCCTTTACGTAGAGAGATGGACACACATCCAGCCTCCACAGCCCAGTCTCCCAAGTTTTTTCTTCCCAGCTCTTATTCTTGACCAGTTGATACTGAAGCTGCTCTCTCTTCTCCCTCTTCTGTAGGAAAAATGTTCAAGTCTCTGGATCTGAGCTTGATCGTGGAGTTCATCCTGATGTTCTATAAGGACAAACCCATCGACTGGCTGCTGGATCACATCCTTTGGGTGAAAGTCTGCAACCCTGAGAAAGATGCAGTATGTAAACAACCTCCACTGAAGGGAAACCAATTGTGCAGGGGCAAATATATGCTTGACCTGTGTTCCAGAGATTCTTTTTCTGTGGACTCTGGTGTCCTTGTGGATCATACTGCAGGGTGTCCTGGCAGATTGTATAAGCAAAAGCTTGGGAGTTCAGGCTTTTGTAGCCTGTGGCTGTCAGAAAAAGCATTATTTCTGCATCTAGGCACTAACAGGGTATTCCTCCTCCAGTCCTTGAGGAGAGTAACCATTCACTATTCTGTATTGTTTCTCATTCAGTGAGCTTCTCTCCCTGAAGCCATGCTCTGCTTGCTGACTATAACCCTAGAATAACCCTTTGGCTCTGGGCTCATGTGTTGTACCTGCCTGGAGCTCACATGCAGGCTGCCCAGAGAGCTCACCCCAGATGACCCAAAAGCAAGCCCACCATGTGTAGTGTGTCAGAGTGAAGGCAGAGCACACAAAGGTCTTTCTGGGGTTTCCAGGAGGGTGCAGAGTGGTGAAATGGGCTCCATTTTCATGCTGCCATCTGTTTACAGAGCCAGGTGTGCATGAAATCTTGCTGACAGAAGCTCCCATGCCCTGCAGAGGTGGTTGAGGGACTGAAGCAAATGGGAATGGCAGAGGAGGAGGAGTGTGTGTGTGACAGCAAATGTAAGATGAGCTCACCACCAGTTAGTCCTCTATCTCCTCTCTGAACATATTGTATTTACTCATTCACTCCTTCACCCTCCTCCCCCAGCAGAGAACGAGCAGCAGAGTCCCCCTTACAGAGCTTGGAGCCAGACACTTAGGAGTGACCTCATGGCCACAACTACTTTGTGGTGGCAAATACCAGAGCAAGAGGTTACTCCAGGGGTAAATACTCTACTTATGTGTCAGGAGGAGATGGAGCACCCTCAAGGCTCTGCAAAACTGGGACAAGGATGTGGTTTAATTTGTCCTGATCTTGCTGGCTGAGGCTTTGACGTTGGCTCCAGACCCCTGTGTGCAGCCAAAACAATCTCAGTTGATACTCCTTGTGTCCACCTGGCACACGTGTGGCAAAGCAGTCCCCAGGCCTGCTTGGCAGCCCCCAGGGTCCTCACAGCCACGGATGAAGCTGGAGTGGTGGGATGCTGGGATGGAGCTGGGAAGAATGCTGCAGTTTGTGCTCAACACCCAGCCTCCCAGCTTTAAAATCTTCAGCTTGAGCATTGATTAAACACAGATCCCACTGCACAGGATCATCTTCTCCTTAGCTCTCAGTTTTGCTCATCTACCTGGTGGAGCCAAGGTTTTCCCAGGGGAAGCTGCAAACCTCTTAAACGTGTTGCCTTTTTAAAAATTAACCTACTTTCAGTGTGGATTTCTGGCTCCTTTCCCCCACTGTTTGCATGATTAACTCTGCACATTGCCCTTTCAAACATGACTTTCCCTGGTAAATCCCACTGTGCAGAATCAAATTGGTAGCAGAGAGGATTTGTCTTTTTGATTGGAAGTTTGTTTGACCTGAGCTTTTGGTAAGTGCTTTGCCTGTTCTGGACATATTCTACTCTTCTTTTTTAAACTAATTTTAGATTTACCTGAGGTAGAGCTGTGTGAAAGGATGACCTTGTTACCACCGACTGAGCCATTCCCCCTCCTGGTTAGACTGAGACAATGTTGCTTTCAGCAAATGCTTCTTTAGCAGAAGGGGAAAGAGGAAGAAAGAGAAATCAGGAAATACTGTAGCTCCCTCTGTGTGCCTTTCTCCTCCTCTCCCCATCCAGGCTGAGATCAGACCTGATGCAACTGGAGGTTTCTGGCAATGAGAAGGGTGTCTCTCATTAGCATGGCTAGTTTTAATTTTCTAATGTAATGTGAGCTGGATTAGGGGATTAGCTCCTCAGCAGCTCTCAGGGGTCATGCCTGGAATTTCCCAGCTCTGGGCAGGGTGATGCCCATGTGTGCAGGGCTTGTTGTGTTTGGTGTTCCCCTCTGTGCCCTGCCTGGTGCCAGGCAGACAGTGCCAGTGCCTGGCAGTGGGTTTGCTACTGGGGTTGCTTTTGGGGGGGAGGTTGTGAGAGCAGATAGTGGTAGGGGCGTGCATGTGTTTCTTTTCTTGAAGAAAGCAAAAGTTGGAAAACAAATATCCTCTCCCTCCAGTTTTTAACCCTGTATTTTTGTCCTGCTCCCTCAAACTGAGATAAATGAACTATTTTTAAAATGTCTCCACGCTCTCGGTATTTTTCTCCTTTGTCCTTTTTCCCTTCTCCATTATCTCTCTCCCTCCAACCCATGGAAAAACACGAGCTGGATCCAAGTTGCATCTCCCAAATTTATTTACAGGGTGGGATGGGTGTGAAGCAGTCAAACAGCTCAGACAGTGGCACGTGCCATGCATCTGCCAAACAACATTTGCCAACAAGCTGAAAGCCCTGCCTGGCTGAAGGGAGCCTGTACTTGCTACCTGCTCCCTCAGGCTCTGAATCATCCCAGGACTTGCTGTACCCTCAGACACTGGTGATCTCAAGCCCTGAATTAAAGGGAAAAGGCTTTCTTGTTAAGCCAGGCAAAAAAAAAATGAAACAAAATTCTCTGTCTGTCCCTACCTGACAGCACCCAGAGATTTGCTCAGCATTTGCTAAGCTGTGATTGGCAAGGAGACATTTGGCTCTTAAACCTGGACACTGCAGCTGACCAGCAGAGCCTGGGGGTGGCTGGCCAAGAGTCATAGGCAGGTTCCTCCGGAGTGTGGTTAAAAGCCCTCTTGCCAAATTGAAGCTAAAATAACACAGGAAGGTATAGGGATGGAGAAGCAGGGTTTGTCACTCCTCATGCACTTGTCTGTTCCTCTTGTGACTGCAGAGGTTTCAGCATGGGACACTGAGGGGTTGTCTCTTTTCAGAAGCACTGTGACAGGCAGAAGGCAAACCTGAGGATCCGCTTCAAGCCCTCGCTCTTCCAGCATGTGGGAACCCACTCCTCCTTGGCTGGGAAGATACAGAAGCTGAAGGTGGGTACTGGCTGCCTGTTCAAGCTGCAGACAGCCTTTCTGCCAGGCCTGGCCTGCAGACACCCAGGAACTGGCTGCTTTTGGGTTGGGGACATCAGTGACAGCAGCTGGTGGTATGGTGGCAGCTGGATTTCTATGCATTGGTTGTGGTTTATTTTAAATTACAGTTAGCTCATGTAGCTCCTACTTCTAAGTATGGCAGTGACCAAGAGTCACTGCATGCTTTTAAGCCTTGGTTCTGGTCCTTGCCTGAGTGCTCCTGAGATCCAGCCAAGCATTGCCCTGTCTGGTGCCTTCCTCAGACCACTCCTATCCCTCATGCTTCTGCACTGTGCAAATCAAAAGGTTTAAATATGTGATGTCTTATTGCTGGGACCCCTCTTCCTTATGAGTGAGAGCAGCTCATGACCTTTTTCTGCCCTTTTGCTTTGCATCCACCCAAGGACAAGGATTTTGGCAAGCAGGCCCTGAGGAAAGAGCATGTCAATCCTCCAGCAGAGGTGAGCACTAGCCTGAAAACCTACCAGCACTTCACCCTGGAGAAAGCTTACCTGCGGGAGGACTTCTTCTGGGCCTTCACTCCCACTGCTGGAGACTTCATCAGATTCAGATTCTTCAAACCACTCCGCATTGAAAGGCCAGTGCTTGGGGGAAGTCTGTGGGGAGGACCTGGGGACTGCCTGGAGCATGTGGAGATACTTTCCTTTTACTCTTCTGGCTCATGTTTAATTTCTTACCCATCTCATGCTCGACTGCCCAGGAGTAGGGAACCATGCTCTTCCAGAAGAAAGAAGATAAGCTGACCCTTTTTTGATGGGTCCATGTACATTCCTGCCCCTCTGAGCAATCCATGCTTTAGCTCATCTGGCCCAGAGGGTTTCCTTTCAAACCATGTGCCAGTGGGACTCGTGGGAAGGTGCCTGTCAGCCTTTTAGCAGTGCAGCCAGGGGGAAAGCTGTCACGTCCCCCTTCACTCAATGTGGGTTTCCATGGCTTTGATCTCTCTCACAGGTTCTTCTTCCGCAGTGGGAACATTGAGCACCCAGAGGACAAACTCTTCAATACGACTGTGGAGGTTTTGCCATTTGATGTAAGTGTTGTATTGAGAGGTGAGATGGGGGAGGAGTGGGAAGCAGAAGAGGTTTGAGAGAAGGGAACTGCTTAAAGCCATCAGGAAAAAAAAAATCTTAACAAGACTCAAGTGCTGGCTGGGAGCCAGGGGGTCATGCCTGGTGTGGTACCACCTTGGGGGCAGGGATGCTGTGCTGAGCAGGAGATGGAGGGGATGGAGCTGCAGTGGCAGCAGCAGCATGGGGGCAGCAAATGTCCCCTTGGTTTGGGGCATGAGGCTTGAGGTGCCAGGCAGGAGGATGACATGTCACAGGCTGCTGGTGAGGGCAGTGCTCAGGGGGATTGCTGCTGTTCCTTGGGCATTTTGGGTGGCTCTTACCACTGGCATTGCACAGAGCTCCTCTTCTCCCCACAGAGCCTGCAGTCAGATAAGGAAGCCTTGCAAGAGGGAAGGGGAACAGTCGTCAAATACCGCCGGACACCGGATGGCTACATCCAGATAGGTATAAGCAGGGTGGGGGCTGGCAAGCTGCCTGCTGGGTTTGGTGAGACAGCTCATATGTCCTCACCTTCAAATGAATTAATAATCTTAGTGCTTCTTGCTTGGCAAAGAGTACTTTCTGCTTCCCAGGAGCCAGGTCGGAGCAGGATTTAATCATCATTATCTCCTCTCCACCACTGCCCTCCCCCCTTAGACTGGGTGTCTTCTTCAGGTAGTTCTCAGTCCTGTGTTCTGCCTGCCTCTGCCTAGACCTACAACCAAATTATTCAGATTACCCACTCGAGTACTGTGTCCAGTTCTGGGCCCCTCAGTTTAGGAAGGAGATCGAGGTCCTGGAGCGGGTCCAAAGGAGGGCAACCAGGCTGGTGAAGGGACTCGAGCACAGATCCTATGAGGAGAGGCTGAGGGAGCTGGGGGTGTTCAGCCTGGAGAAGAGGAGGCTCAGAGGAGACCTCATCACTCTCTACAACTCCCTGAAAGGAGGTTGGAGCCAGGGGGAGGTTGGGCTCTTTTCCCAGATGACTTTCAGCAAGACAAGAGGGCATGATCTTAAGTTGTGCCTGGGGAGGTTTAGGTTGGATATTAGAAAGAATTTCTTTAGGGAGAGAGTGATCAGACATTGGAATGGGCTGCCCAGGGAAGTAGTGGATTCTCCGTGTCTGGAGATATTTAAAAAAAGACTGGATGTGGCACTCAGTGCCATAGTCTAGAAACCACAACGGTGGTTCAAGGGTTGGACTTGATGATCTCTAAGGTCCCTTCCAACCCAGCCAATTCTATAATTCTATGATTTGCCTAACCTGGTCTTAAAAACCTCCACAACAGGAAATGTCAGGCTGTCATCACTCTGTTCCCCTCCTTTTGCACAGCTGTGATGTCCAGCCAAATACTCCCTATTTTGTTTTGTTTAGCTGTTTGGGGTTTTTTTTGTTCCCCTAAGTGCAGTATTTTGCACTGACAACCACACTGCTGCTGGTTTTCAGCCCATCTAATGCTGGGGAGCTGCTGGCAGGGGCTGCTATGATGTCTTGTGGTTCCCTCGGGGGGATCCCAGCTGCCTGTTTGCTGTCCCCATGTCACCCATGTCCTCTCCCCACCAGGCTCCTTCTCCAAGGGTGTTGCAGAGGGTGAGGTGGACCCATCCTTCGGGCCTCTGGAGGCCATCAGGCTGTCCATCCAGACCGACTCCCCAGTGTGGATCATCCTCAGCGAGGTAAACTGAGCTTCCCTGGCAGCGGGACAGCTCTGCCCAGGACTGGGACTCTCCATTGCCTGGCCTGGCCTGGCCTCTCTCTCTCTGATCCCAGCCCTCTCTCCTTTCAGATTTTTATCAAAAAAGCAGAGTGACACAGACGCGAGGAAGCGTGGATCCCCGGTCCTGCTCCCTCCTCCCCGCGGCGCCTCGCCCGGGCGCAGGGAGGGCACAGGCCCCAGGGGCTGAGAGGCCTTGGCACAGGGGCTGCCAGGCCGGCACCGCCATGCCTGGCTGGTGCTGCGGGGCCAGGAGCTCATCTTCTCTGGAAGAAGAGCAGAAAGCAAACCCAGCACCCACCCCGTGCAGAGGGACGGTTCTGCTGCCCTCGGGGGGGATGTGGCTGCTGCGTGCATCGCTCAGGCCACGGGGGACGGTTTGGGGTCGGGATGAGCTTTAGCAAGCGTGGGGACAAAAAGCACCTTCAGCCCAGGATGGGGCGATGTCTGGCTGTATCTGGGGACAAAGATGGGGGGATTTGGTCACCTTGAGTCCTGCCAGCCAACCCTGCGGATGCACAAGGATGGGAAGATGGCCGGGGACCGAGGTCTGCATTGCCTTCAGCCAGGCGGTGGTCCTGGCCACAGCTGAGGATGGAGCGAGGGTGAGGATGGACCCTGCTCCAGCTGCAGAGAGATGAATCTGAAGGGGTTGGAGCTATGAGTATGGCAGGGAAAGCAAAACAATAAAATATGCCACACTGTGCCTGCCAGCATCAAACACAGCCCCTTAACTCACGGTGAAGTCTCCAGTGTCTTCATGCCTTGAGATTGAGTGCAGAAATCATCTTTTTAAATAACTATTTCAGTTATTAATTGATGTGACCTTTTTTTTGGGAGGTGGGGGGAGGGAAGGGGAAAGCAGAAGTAGCCCAGTTCAAAGAAATAGTAGGGATTAGTGTAAATCCCAATGTCTCTTCAGCTATACACTGGAATGCATTATACTACTTTATGTGCTGTATTTTTTATTATTGGATACATTTGATTTTTCAAGTACATCTCTCTATATAAATATATAAAATAATGTGCACTGTAATAAAAGCTAAATTTAAACTTTTGATATGGTGATGAGAGTCACGCTCAGCAAGAAGGCCCTTGCTCTGGCTCTGCCTGCCTGTTCCCCACCCCAGCCTGGGTGGGTGTCCCAGGGGACTGGGGACCAGCCAGATCCCCTCAGCCCTAAATGGGGTCATTCCTCAGCACTCACCACTACCTGATACTCCCAAAGCATTGCTTATGCTGGGAAAAGCACTTAGAGCAGCCCAGTGGGAGGCTGATTATTTTTTGCCCCAGCACCACAGGAAAGCTTCACCAGTTATTAAAAAAAGAAAGATGAGTCAGGTTTTTTTCCTCAGCAGGGAGTAATTGAAAGCACTTGGGCACCCATACATCCAAAGATGCACTTGTGGAACAGTTGTCTTTCTTACAAAATATGATCCCTTTTTTTTCTTTTTTTATAGCCACACGCAGCTCAGCAAGGAGCTGCCTGCTTGATGCTTCCCTTAGCTACCTGGGAACCCTGAATTTGCAACAAAGTGGGAAATCCAGACGGGGGCAAAGTCCTGCTGCTGGGTTGGTGGTGGGTGAAGTTGGGACCAAGCCAAAGTCAGTCAAGTCAGTGGCCAACACAGACACTGAACTACAGTCAGGCTGCCTTTTTTCCTAAAATTTGTATATAGCTTTAGACAGGTTTACCCATCCTTTCAAGTTAAACACAGCATCTTTTCCCATGCAACCCTGTCCCCTAACCCTCAAATTCTCTCACACCTGCGTCTCAAGAACCATTGATGATCACAGGTGATCTCTGTTGAGAAAAAAATTTTATTTTTTTAATATCTATCCTGGGTATGATTCTCTAACATGGATCATTACAGCACTAAGGAGCAGTGATGACAGCATGTGGGTCGACTGGTGCTCCAGAAGGCAGAACCAAAGGCATTAGAGGGTTTAGAAAAGACAGTGCTGGAAAACCTGGCAGTGAAGCCTGTCAAAAGGGGTGGAAGCTGGGAGGGAGGGAAATTATCACTGAAGAGAGAAGTGCCAGAACCCACCTTCTTTCAAGGTAAGCACAGAGCTGGGGAGATTCCTGCTGCCATGGGAGTCCCTGCCCTGCACAGTGAGCAGTGGTTTGGGCAGCTGTGGTCACCAGGTGCCGAGCAGCTGTAGGGGCTGTGCCAGCTCTGCCATCCACAGGGAGGAATTGGGGCATCAGAAAATGTGCCAGGAATCCAGCCCGTGCCAGCCCCTCCAGCAGCCAGGCACTGGCACACAGAGGTCCCAGCCTGCATGGGAAGAAAGCACCATCAGACACCCCCAGCCAAGCCAGGGCTTGGTGTCCCCCATCCTGCTCTGAGATGGTGCTGGGGAAGAGCTGGTGTGGCCACAAGCATAGGAGGGAAGGAAACCTGGGCTGGGGGATGCATTCTGCACCTCTGGGTTGGTTTGGGGTGCTCAGGGCCTCAGCCAGGTACTAACCATCCCTGTGCAGCCACCACGTAGCCCTGGAAGTACCTGAAGAGGGTGTAGAGGTAACAGCAGCCCCCACACTGCAGCCAGAGCAGGCTCCCTCCCAGAGAGGGGAGAAGACAAGTCCTGGGGGGGCCGGGGGTCCCTGGACACTGCCAGTGCTGCAGCCCAGCTCCATCACCCATGTCCCTGTTTCCCTCTGCAGGTGGGTTCATGGTCACAAGAACCAAATGCAGATGGACTCAGCTTTAGAACACTGTAGATGTTTTAATAATTTTTCTTCCTTCCCTTCTTGTTCCATGCATGCTGGAGTTGGGGCACTCGTCTATCCCTCCAGAGAAAAGGGAACTTGGCTTTCCCCAAGTCACAGCCTCACAGGTACAGAGGATGAGCCTGAGTTGCAGTGGGATTTAAGAGTGGCTTTTTATTGTTTGTTTAAAATAGAATAAACTACTGTGGAAGGGACCTACAACAATTATCTAGTCCTGGTCCCTGACCAACTCAGGGCTGACCACATAGGGCATGTGGTTTGGACTGGGGTTCCCTCTCCATTCCCCTTACCTTGATGGAAGAAGATTCCAGCAACCCAGAGGAGATGAGGATGGGGAAGTGCCTGGAGCAATTTGCCCTGTTGAGAACCAGAGATGAGCATTAAAACCACATCCTTGTATCTCAGAGATGGGTTAACCAAGGCCAGGGAGATGAGCTGGAGCAACACGTTGGGACAAACTGAAAGGGCTGGGAAGAAGCAGTGTTGGGCTGTGCTGGGCAGAAAAAGCCTTTCCTGTAAAATACAAAATCCTGTAAAATACAAAATCCTGTAAAATACAAAATCCTGTAAAATACAGTATCTGCATTTTATAGAAGAAAAGCACCAAAAAAATGCATAGGTGTCACCTCACCTGCATTCATGTGGGCATTGCAACAAAAAACTGTGGCTGAGGGGAAGTTACGTCTTTGCTGAACCCTGAACAAGTTCTGTCCTGGGTGCCAGCACCTTCACAGACACTGAGTGCAGCTACAGCATCACAGCTGCACGGGTGGAGATTCCTTGACAGGATTTAAGGAATGTTATCCTGGCCTTGAGTGAGCACAGCCCAAATCTGGGTGTCACACAAGCCATGCTCCATGAGGGAGCCTTCTCCCAGATCAAATTCAGCAAAGCTGATCAGATGTTCAGCCAGGTTTTCATCTTTCCTTTTTTCTTTTAGTGACAAAAATACAGATTTTCTGCAAGACATGACGGTGGGAGATGTGCTATAGGAGACAATGGGTTTGTTTCTTGATTTTTCCTACATTTTAGCACTCCCCAGGCAATGTAGTCTTAGATTTGGCCAGAAATTTATCAAGCTTGGGGAACAGAGCCAGACTGGGAGCTGGAAAAAGTCTGAAGATCCTTAGGCTGCACATGCAGTTTGAGCTTCGACAAGGGGAGGCTGCCGGGTTTCCATGAGTGAGCAATAATATCTTCTTCTTCTTTTTTTTTTTTTAATATATCAGACCAACTTATCCATTTGTATCCTTTTCCACAGAGAAAACAAGAGAGGAAAAAGCCCCCAGTGAAGAAATACTTTCTCAAACCTGAGCATCCTGAGGTTGCCTGTGCAGAATGGAGCAGAGGGCTACCCAGCAGGCTGCAATCCCCAGCATCACTGGGCTGACACACAGCTCATTATTCAATTAAAAGCCTCATCAACAGCTACCCAGTAGCAAAGGTTGGTGCCTCCCATGCAGGCTGCCTTTTTGCATTGCAAAAGGCCTGAAGCTGGTGGGTTTTGTCACTCCACAAATGCCTGCAAGCTGGCAAGGAAAAGCAGCTGCTTTTTTCAGGATTTAGTGCTACTCTTCAAAGCAGCTCCAGCCAAGTCCTTTCAGTTGCTTACGAAACAGCACAACTGAAATAAAAGATGGGATCTGGTGCCTGCTGGAAGCCAAAGGGAACTAAGAAGGATTCCAGTTTAGCTCCAGCACTGCTCTCCCCATAGGAACAGAGCAAAAAAAAAGCCAACAATGTAGGGATGGGCCCATAAGTGCTGACTGTCATAGTACAATAACTTAAAACACACACACAAAACAGGAAAACTAAAACCACCATTATAGCTGGTTCTGCCTGGAAGGGCATTTGCTTCAATTTAACAGCAAAACCTTAAAAGCAAATATTATGCTATTAATATAGCTTCAGCTACTCACAGTTTGGAGCCAATATCAATATTAAACTTAATTATTATGATGCATTAATGCTCAGAACCTCTTCCATACAGGCACTAATTTGTAATTTGGCTGTCTGTCATGTAGCATGAGGAAGATTATTGTGGATGCACAGAAAGACTCCAGCCAGAGAAAAGTGCTCCAAACCAAACTCAGACCTCTGCATGCATTAAAAAACCAAAATAAATCTAGAATCAGCAGCAATAAGTGTAAAGGTGACTTCAAAGTGACTTCAGTCTTTCCTGGCAGTGACACTTTGCTCAACTCACATCTAGAGGCAGTGACCACAAACAAATCAAAATCTTACTGAGCTCTGAAGATCCACTCGAATTCAGGGTGACCTCTTGTCTCAGGAGGGGAGATCTTGTACTTCTGTTGAGCACAGATCACCTGCAGCACAAAATAGGCTAAAAAAGAGAAAACCACAGGGATGGTAACAATCCAGCATCTTTTTTTTTTTTTTTTTTTTTTTTTTCAGCTAAGCTTTATCTAGCTTGGAATCAAACTAATGCTTAGAGGGGAAGAGCTGACATTGCCTAGCTTCATAGTTCAGGGCTGTCACACACAGCTTGGAATAAACATGCCATTTATTTCAGGCAGGTACTTTAAATGGATATTTGGGTATCCTAGCACAGCTGATGTCCCATGGAGCCAGCATGCTGGCTGGCACTTTGCATCCTCTCACACCCAGCACACAGCAGCAGAGCCCTTGGTGCTGCTCCCCAGCAGATCAAACACACCCAGGGAAGCCTGGAACACGCAACGAAACCTTAATGAGTCCACACTCCATCTCAGAACCTTCATTTTTTTTTTTTCAATCTTAAGGTTGGTGTTTAGAGTATTAGAGCATTCTCAGCCAGCCTGATGGGAACCTCCAGCACAACCCTGTGGGCACAAAACATTTGTACAAGCAGCATCTGACTTGTGAAGCACTGAGATACTAAGTAAGTCAACTAGGGATGCTTGGAAGTGTGGCAACAGGAGGAAAAAAGAAAGGGAGTGATTATTTCTTCCACTCCATTCATGCAGGGAAGCTCCAAGGCTCCAGCAGTTCCAGGAGCAGCTGTGCTGCCAGTGACAGCTTTGACCTAACCCACACTGCTCCTTTGTACAGTTATAAGGAACATGGAAAGTCACTTCAAAAAACAATGAAAACTTGTTAACAAGATCTGGACTGTTCTGCTTTCAGATGACAGGTCTTACTCCCATGATTACTGAGGTTTAAAGTGTTTATATGTGGGTGCACTACTACACTGCTGCCTTTATTGAAAATGAGAATTTTCATATGGGAGAAATGCAAAGGAGCAAACCAATTACTTTGGTGGCTGTGGCAGTGTGCTGCTAAGTGAGTCACTTGGATCAGCAAGTTCCTAACAGAGCAACTTTTCCAGAGCATTACACAGGGAGACAAGGAGCCAGGCTGCAAGGACTGCCTTGTGGCCTGTCTGATTCTAACAAAGATAAAAGCAGAACAGCAGGAGACAGAAGGGAAAGTAGGGACAGATGCTGCAAGATTAAAGACAAGACAGATCCGTGCATGATGGCAGAAAAGCGTTAGAACATATGTAGAAGAAAAGGGAGTTAGAAACATGAATAATCTGATGCTATGTGACCCATGTATTGCACAGCAAATCATCGTTAAATATACAGACATCCAGTCAGGAAAATGCCCACTTTCTAGCATTTTCCACCCTGTGTGCAGTGACCCAGCCCTAAGCAAGAAGTGCTGGGAGAGAAAAGTGTTGGGAGGAACAAGTTTGCTTTTTCCTTTCTGATTCACATGTAGGATGCTGATTATGGTCAGGAGTGAGGACATTGTCCTGCCCTGAGATGCAGCAGGGTGCAGTGCATTAAGGATGAAGAATCAGCTCCCTGAAGCACCTCTCAAAATGAGGTATTAAGACACCCATTCTGCACAAGCCTTCTCAGCAAAGACTTTTAGGAGAAAGAATTCAATCTACTCTGTGGAACCATTCAAACTATTTTTTTTGTGATTCCTGCTTCAAGGTTAAATGTTTGTGTGGATTCCCACGTGGCTCATAGGGGCTGAGCTCTCCCTGCACCTTGATCCTCAGTGGAAGCATCAGCCAGACCTTCATTCTCTATTTGATTATGTCCACAAACATGTCAAACCATCTCAGAGCTGATACCTGCCACATTTCAGTGAACCCAGCAAATAATCTTTGTGGGGAGTGACAATGACAGTGCATAAGCTTTACTTCCTTTGAAGCCACAAAAAAAAGAGGGAAGGGCTGTGAAAGAAAAACGTGGTAGTTTTGTCCTGTTCTGGTCCAGCACAGAGTTCAGCATGGGGCAGGAGAGCATCTACAGAGCACTAAGCTCAGACCTTTGCTAAACTGAGCATAAATAAATTAAAAAGGGGAAGGTTACTTGAAAGAATGCGGAAACTGAGGCCCCCCCCAAGAAATTAGGAAGCAAAACCAAGAATAAATGAAAATCAGCCACCACTGTACTTAAGCTCTGCCATTACAGTGCACCTGCATCTGGATGTGATGCAGGAGGATGTGTAGAGCACATCTCTACTTCTGTGCTTGGCCTTCTCAGGATGAATCTCATTTCTCTAACACCTTCTTCCCAAATATGCAAGAAAAGGTACTGCACAGCTCTGCAGTCCAGCTGCCATTAGCACACATCCTGCATCCTGGGAGGAAGGACACACTTATGATTTTAAAATTGCTCCTTGGCTTCCCAGGCAGAGACCATAAAACCAGGAAACTTTATCCAGAGGTAGATAATGTTTGCTGTTTATCTGCTGGCTTCACACCTATATGGTTCTGACATCAGACCTGTCAGGTGTCATTGGACTCAAGGATCTTCCATTTGTAGTTAGAGGTATTTCCCTGTAAATAGTTTGAGGGGAAACTACTGATGATAGACTTCTCGAACTCTGTTCTTCAAGTAGCACATCTGAGTTTTAAATAATGCTTGTATTAAGAGATTTATCATCTGATGGCTAAAAATACATCAGGTTGCTCAGAGATTCACATCTGTTTGTAAGCTGCGTTGTGACAGCTCTGTGGTGAATTAATTCAGCAATTAAAAACCCCATAGAACCCTTCCCTTATAGAAATACAAATATTTTGATAAAATGGGGGCTCTATCCACACCCCAGGCAGGGAGCATCCCCTACTTTGACCCTCCTGAAGCCCCATGGGGAGAGGCCTTTGCCCAAAGGACCCACAATTAAACACAAGAGGCAGACAGAGCTTGGCAGCACTCTGCTTGTTTGTAAATGGTCTAAAAAAAAAAAAAAGCATCTATTTAAATTAGTAGATGTTGCCAAGTTTCCTTGAAGAGGTCTCTATTTCTGACCTCTTGGATTAGTTTCCAAATTACTATGTGCTATCAGCTCATCTTGCCACCCACTCTTTGCAGCTAAGCTGTAGGAACTGAACACACAATATCTGTCAGAGGAGAAACACACATGTATGTGATGCTCTTTTCCACATACACACAGAGTATGTATGGCTGGAGACTGACCTCTTCCTGAGCTTATTTATTAAACTGCCTTTATTTTGGCTTCCTGCAGCCACTCCAAGTTACACATTGCCTGCTAACATTCAATTACAGAAAATATTCTAAAGACATTTTATTGATTAAATTGTTTTAAGTTTCAAAGTAAAACTTCAATTTCATTCCCTACTAGGATGCTAGCTTTGAGGTTTGTGAACCATTTCAGTCCCCATTAAACAACAAACCCCTCAGGCCCAACACTGGCAACAGCCAAACACAATTTTACCATGTTGGAAAGCAGCAACTTTCATTCCATGAAGACTCCAAGCAAGATACAGGAACCAAGTTCCACAAAGTTCAATATAATTAAATCAACACTATTATATGAAGGACATTTACCTTGCTCCAGGACTCCCAAAACTGTGACAGTGGCAGCAGTTTGGTTTTGGTTTTGGTTTCTCATGGTGCTGCCTGTGAGCAGATGGGATGAGAGCAGCTGCTCTCCCACAAAGCCTCCTCACTGCCCTGTGCCAACACTTCTTCCCTCTACCCCACCCCAACTCCCCCCACACCACTTTCCAAAGCAGTCACATCAGAAAATTCCTGTTCCAGACAAATGCTTTTTGCTGAACTACCCAACAGCCAAAGTTGTGTGCACAACCTGTAAAATTCTACTAATGATATTTACAGATTTTGGTACCATGATTATGTACTGCCAGCAATTGAAAGGTGATGGGCAATTTTCCAGCTCTTTTATTGCTAGCTTAAATCAGCTATAAAATACCTGAATTATGTTTGAGGTTGTAATAATAATTAACATTCATTTATGAATTAATGACCTGACCTTCTGCTCCTGTTCCAAGTAGCGGAGTTGATAACGTGAAAGATTTTCTAGACTTCAGGCAAAATAACTTTGAAATATCACTTCTGCTACTGGATTCTGAATTTTTTTCTGCCCAATAGAGGTCAGTGCAAAAATGTCACCAGGAGTCTGCTTCTGCCTACCCCACCTCAACAAAAAGTTCAGGCTTTAAAAAGCACTCCCAGATTTGCATTAGCTTCAGGCAAAACACTAACACCAAGGAGGGAAAAATAAAAAAAATTACCAGTTTCTGAGTAACCAGCTGGTTACAAGCTGCCATTGAGTCCTTAAAATCTTTGGAAAAACGTGCATTTCACTTCAACAAGGGAAAGTGTTTTCTGTTTTACTCAGTGTTAATTCAAAATGCAAAGCTCTTAATGGGACAATAAAGCAAATAAAATAAGTACTTCCCAGTTCCCCACAGGCTAGAAGCAGCTCATCCTGCTATTGTTACACACTATTACATTTGGTTCCTTAGAAGCTTTTGAAGTTACAGATCTCCTCTCCCCCCCAGACACAACTCAAAACTTGTGGAGTAGTAAAATGCTCAAAATATACTCAAGATTAAGTTAGGATCCACTTTGTGATCTGCAGGCTCCAAGCTGGGGTCATCAACACAGCAGATATGTAGCAAGATGCCAACTTCAATGCTTGCAGAATGATCCTTCAGTGTTTGAAGTTGATTAAAATCCTTTTTAAGTAAGGGGATGCTTGAAATTAGAGTAAAATGAACAGAAATGTACATGTCACAACAAATCCTTTGCCATCACTACTGCTACATCTGTGATCTGTGGCTGGGAGAGATTTGTGATGTTAGTTTAGAACCTAAGAACCAGATATCACTTGATAAGGGGCACACTTGACAAACAGGAAATCTTGCTTAACTGGCTGAATTCTTGGGTCTGCTGCAACTGCTGATTCATGGTGAGAACTGCTTTGAAATGTTCAACTCCGACTAATTCATCAAGTAGTAACTTGTTAACAGGAACATCCAAACACACACACACCCCACTAAAGCCAGGCTCCTTTGGGCACTCATGGAGACACAATGCTTCCCTTGACTTCTCTTCTAACCAAGACATTTAAGAGTCTTAAGAGGCTCGACAATCCAGCAGAGGCTGGAAGGTCTATTCTGGCATTATTTTCCAGTCTCTTCAACTCACCACATCTACGCAGTGACTTCTGAAACCTCTCAAGGCCTGGTATTTTGAAGGAACCTGCAGATATTTTTGGAACTCTACAGTTTTGCACGAGTAGTCCATAACCTCTTTTTCACTAACAACAACAAAGTCTGCAGTCCTACTTCCTACTTCAATGCCTACACCTGCATTATAAAAACAAACCAAAAGAAACCATAAAAACCAAAACAAGCCAGAAGCAAGGGATGTAGCATAAAGTCTTGTTTTCAAAGGAAAGTTCACCAAGGCCTTATTGTCCAGTTAGGCTGACCAAAAGTGTGTGTGTGGAAATGGAGTCATTTCACTATGAACAACAATGCTGAACTCTGCTCAGCTCACACAAATGTATAAAGTCACACCATGTCTGTTTAATACACTAGCAAAATATTTATTTTATAATGATAAAACAGAAGTGAAGGATTTCTTTTTGGTGCGCACCAGTAATTGTAGTAAAAGAATAAGGGGATTAATGGACTCTTTATACATTTCAATTACAAAAATTCATAAAGGTTAGCATCAAATTCAACTGTTCTCCATTTACAAGCATAAAACTTACCATAATACCCCCCCAAACACATATATAAAGAATTATAGTTTTAAAATCTATAAAAAGTAAAAAATATACAGTCAGAAGATCTAACTCTTATTCAAATCTTTAATATAAAATTGTAAACATTTATTTACACAAAGGAAATGTGTATAACAAAATTTTGAGCACCCTTTTCAATTGAATTGTGGTTTTTGGAAGGCAGTGGATGTTGCACAGTGACACTCTCTCCTTTCCTACCCAACCAAAACCGCAGTTTATAAATAAAGCCATGGGCGGCCGGCCAGGTACAGTTCAGGGGAGAAACATTTTTATTGCTCTGAAGCTGCAGCAAATGGAAAGCCCAAGTGCATATACAGACAGCTACATGTTCAAGGGCAGAAAAGGCAAAGCTCAGCCCTACCCATGCACTTAATGTCCATCTAAACCATATTTTCATTTCCATTGAACTGTCTCCACTTTGTTACAGAGATGCCGTATTTCCAGCAGTCTGATCACATTATGTGGCCAGGGCCCAAAACCAGAAACAGGGACTGTTTGTTCTGTCAGGTTAAATGCTGTTTGGATCCTGCTCACGAATGAAGACTGGTGGGCACTGGAATTCAGATTGCCTAGAATCACACTTAATTTTAGTTCAACAGGACCACGAAAAGGCCCTGTCATCAGTCTAGATACCTTCCTGAACAAACCCTCTGGTCAAGCAGGGCAATATCCACCTTAACTTCCAGAAACAGTGGAGGAAAGAGCACATCTGCATTTTCCTAGATTGCCTTTCTGGTAGTCATAATGCAAAGAGCAGACGTTTTTTTCCTCTAATTAAGGAATCACAACTGGATGGATTGGATTCTGACTTATTCAGAACAACATCTGCATGCAAAACCTGCTGGAAAATGGAGCAGATTTCACCACAAACTAGACAGGGAAGAAAGAAAAGCTGAATCCTACTACCCTGTTATGTCTCTCAAGTGTTTGTAAGGGGGAGAAAAAACTACGTGACGTTGAAGGATGTCACTTGAAATTATGAGGTCCCAAGCACTCCCAACAGGAAGGGAAGGCACACTGGTGCAAAGTTAACCTTTAAAAATAAAAATACAGCAAACACTTCTGCCACTGCCATTGCTAGCTTAATCTATACTCTTCTAACAACATTTACCTTGGACCAGTTTTTGGTTTAACTTACCAGTAAACCAAACTCACTAGCTCTTCTCTTAGATTGCCAGTACAAGAAAAGTTAGCATCAGTTATTTGCATCTCAACTACTTATTCTAGAAAATATCAGAAGTGTCAACAACCCAAGTCACTAACAGCCTCATCTTCCCATCCAAAGCCAATCTTTCGTTATCCTTTCAAAAGCTCTACGAGGGGATTAAATCTGCTTCAGTGAAATTCTATCAGCTGTTCAATGGTGGGAGATCCTCTGATCAACACACATCTTTCACCAACAGTTCAACATGATACAACATCAAATCTGTTCAACAGAGAGCAATTCAACGACACCAGGTAAGTGTGCTGGACACAACCCATGTTCCATGCATATTTGGAAAGAATTAAAAGTATTAGTGTTAAAAAGCAGTTTTTTTAAAAAGTGCAAATTGTCTCATAAAGGAGCTGCAGATACAGTAAAATATTTTCCTTCTTTGAAATTAATGTTATCCTTCACTTCCCTTCACCCACTCTGGAAAAAGCCCTCTTCCATGCATCTCTGCAGTGCAGAAAATTCCTAAAGCATCCAGGCTGCTGAGGGAAATTGCTCTGAAATCATAATGCTGGGTTTGATTAGAAAGTTCAAAGGAGTTTTCCAAAATAGTGGATTTTAAAAGGGAAGAGGTATTTGTGCATTTAAAACAAAAGCTTTCAACTTTATTTTAATTTTAAAATAAAGGTTAAGGCAAGGTGGTTTGTTGGTGGATAGGGTATTTTTTTGGTAGAAAGTAAGGACTTTGGAACACTGACTGTTCCCACTGCAGTTTTTGTCCTTTCTGGGATTGACCCCAACATATGGTAAGAGGTCTCCTTGGGCTGACCTGAAGAACCAGCATCTGCTTCAGGGGTTATTAAAGAAGTAAATCCACCAGTCTGTAGAAAGATTATCAAACTCATAACCCAGTACACACAAAAAAAAACACCAAGAAAAGACCAAGTATTTAAAGGGGGAGACTTCCATATTGGAGCAACCCTGATCCAAGTATTCTCCCAGGCTGCCTGTGCTATTATTGCTGCTAAGGACTTTTCACCTCTCAGCCAAAATCTTCATTTCTCATTTTTATTCAGAAGTGAGAAAGTCTTGTGCTCATTGTGTCATTGCCAGCTTTGGGGAATGAACTGATCTCAAAAGTTAGTTTTACTTTTTACAACAAAGAACACTAGATGAGCTGTCATGAAGCAAAGCCTTCACTTAAATACAACTACCTTTGGAAATAAGTTATGAAGAAACAGGTGCAAAGTAAATGGCTTTACAATTCATGTTAAACCTATATAGTTTAAAAGTTGTCCTGTAAGAAATTCCCCCTTTAAACACAGCAAGGTATAAGCCAAGAACTGTGCCCCTCTACAAAAGAGTGCAAACTGCAGCTTAAAAGACTACAATCTATTAAGACAACTACCTAGACTAACTGGCCAGGTTTTAATACTTTCTTTCATCTATTACCAGCATCTAGAAATATTTACTGTGAAATATCACTTGCTTATTGAGAGTACAGGCACATGCTTCAGCAATGGGGAAAAGAAACAATTCAAAACATTTTGCAAGCATACTCAAGCCCCTTTTCAAACAAAAGGTCAGAAGTTTGATGGACAGGACTATAATACCATGTCAATCTACAAACAAATAACAATTGCAAATAATAGCTGCAGGAGACTAGGCCCTAAAAAAACTTGTGCAACTATCTGCTTACTTTCTGCACTATTTCTGTGGAATTTTGTTTTACTTTTAAATAATTAAAAGATTTAATTTTAGAACACTGCAAGTGAGATTCCTGAAAGGCTGGCTAGGACACACACAGTATTTTTTGACCTGTTCAAGTGTGTGACTCCTTAGAGACACCAAGACAGAGCTCAGAGCCCTGCAGACTCGTGTGGTCACTGCTGCCATGTATCAACACTCTCTGAGAAGTGAGTTGTTGAGAAGTGCCTTTCCCAACCATTTACCTCTAATGCCTGCGAGTCTCAATGCCACAGGTTTTTTTGGTCCAAGTGTTGCTTGTATTTCATGAAATAATTAAGAGAAGTAGAACCCCCACCCCTGGCCCCATTTTAATGAGTCCCTAACAACTCATCCAAATCATTCATCCACTCCTCTGAAGTCCTGTTTTTCAGCAAAGAGTCTATCAGATCTGTGTCACCAGATAAGTTCTGAAGTCCATTATTGCCCGACTGGCCACTGTAGGCAAAAGGCAGCTCTTGACTGGTTGTCCTCACTGGGTACCCTTGACTACAGTGCAGATTACTTCTGTTGGACATTTGCTGATTTGGGTTCTGGTTGAAAGCATTCAGATCTGGAACAGTCTGGTTCATGCCAGGCAGGACTTGCTGTGAGGGTACCTGCTGCTGTGCAGGAGGAGGGTTTGTCCGCTGCTGTGCCCCTAAAGATGAGGACAGCATCTGCCCCGAGACAGCAGCATTCAGAGAGGTCATGGGTCTGCTGGTGCTTAGGCTTACCTGAGGCATTCCTTGGGCAAACTGCTGGTTGGCCATCTTTAGATGAGTTTGCTGCATGTGGAAAGAGGAGCTGGCAGTAAACGGTCCTAAGCCACTGTTTGCTTGTGTCTGGTTGTTAATATTAGGGATACCTTGATGCTGCCAAGATGGATTTTGAGCCCCCATAGCAGCCGGTACTCTCGCCATCTGTGGCTTAGATAAGGTTGGATTCAGTGCACCTTTATTGTGCTGCTGAGATATGCTTGAGTTTGCTAAGGTATTCTGCCCATACCCAGCAGGAACAGCAGCACCCTGGCCCAAGCTGCCTTGTCTCTGCATTGGTGTCTGTCCATTGGCACTTTGGGTTGCATGCTGGGGAACCATCTGTGTCATACCAGAGGCCAAGCTGTATAATCCCCCTCGCTGAATGTTCTGCAGATTGTTGTACTGAGTGACCCCCCGGTCCTGCTGACTGGAGCCCGACTGGAGTGGAGGAACAGAACTGTGTCCAGGTCCCATCTGAATCATGTTCTGGGTCTGAGGAAACATCCGTGGACTGCTGGAGCTGGACTGTCCTAAATTACTGACCCCAGGCATGGCTGAAGATGATCCTGAAATACAAAAAATATTTTGGATATTAAACACCCTGGTTCAACCACAGCCAAAATGGACTTGTAGATGCTACAATCCAGAAAGGAGATGCAGCTGCATTTGTATAAACCAACCTGTGCAACCAACACACACTCAACAGCAGTGCTTAATTGAAGAGTGTCAGTTGTTGCTCCTGTTAGCACCTCCACCTTGATCTCAAACACAGATATACGAATGTCCTAAAAAATCTCAATACCACTTCTAAGAGATCAGCATCACCAATTCGAAAAAATTTAGGCTTTAAAGGCAGGACTCTGATACTTCTTTGTGAACAAAGGTGTACACACATACTTTGAAGTGCATGCATGATGCTAGGCTGCTAAAAAACTACCACCAATGTTAGGATGCAGGGGGAAAGCATCTTACTGGAACAGTACAGTCAAGAGGTAGTACAGATACCATGATTTGGGTTGCAAAAAATAGTTACAATCATCATGAGAAGAAAATAATAGTTTTAATTATACTGATGTTCATTATGGAAAAACATGCTCTAACAGGTGTAATACTGTATTTCTGTAGAAAACTGGCAGGAGAAAAAATGTTTCAATGTGATATTTGAAGAATGCTGTTGTAACACACAATCTTTTAGTACTGGTATCAAGTTTTGCAGCTCAGTAACTAAACCCTGTCACAGCTCTACTAGACACTGAATAGCCATGAACACCATCAGGATGAGAGCATCACATTCCTCTTTGCATCTTTTCCCCTCAGTATTTATTTCTGTGGGAACACAGCAAGCAAAGAAACAAAAAAAAGGGAATAAGCATTTTTTTGTACTTTTAGTTTATGAAAACAGACAAGTGGCTTCTTGATGTAAGGATATTTCAGGTAAAGAAATGAGTTTTTACTGTTCTCTAGTTCCACATTCATAAAGCTATTCCAGCTGACCAGTAACAACCATCTTTAATTTATCAGTGCTAATACATTGCAGACATACCCAGCTCCTTCTCCTACAAAACAAAAACATGCAGAACACTAACATGTAACTTACAACAAGTAAAGGGAAATGGTAGCATAAAAAGGCCTTTAAAACAATGAAGGCACAAAAGAATTCTACACAATTCCTGAGCAATACTAAGACTCAGAAGCTTAAGTTGTCCCAGATACCTGGGAGAGGGGAAGTTGTTCATTTGCAACTGAGCAAGAGTAAACATCTGTAAGACAACCAATTCAGAAAATTTGAAGACACCTTCTTATTCAATATTGATTTTTTTTCTGCCATTATTTCAATTGCCACATTTATTTACCTGTGAACTGCCCAACCTGTTGCTGGTAAGGATTCTGTGGCTGATCCTGATACTGGGGAGGAGGTCGGGTCAGATGCCTCTGCAGCTGCTGCTCCTGCTGCTGCCGCTGTTTCTCCTAGGAAAGGCCCAGTGCAAGGAGATTAGAAGACAAGTCAGGCTGTTTCCATGGGTGAATATCTTGGATAAAAACAAGTTATCTGCATGCTCTCATGCAGAGCTGGTAATTAAAGGGGCTTCAGCAACTGTAAAGTCACTTCAGACCTTTGTTCCCAAGGTTCAAACAGTCCATTTAATCATAGAATCATAGAATCATAGAATTGGCTGGGTTGGAAGGGACCTCAGAGATCATCAAGTCCAACCCTTGATCCACTACTGCTGCAGTTCCCAGCCCATGGCACTGAGTGCCACATCCAGTCTCTTTTTAAATATCTCCAGGGACGGAGAATCCACTGCTTCCCTGGGCAGCCCATTCCAATGTCTGATCACTCTCTCCGTAAAGAAATTCAAAGACTACTCGGAGGCAAAAGGACCAGAGCAGACAATACAGAGACAACTCTTTTTCTAGGTCTTGATTTCAAAACTTAAAACACTATACAAGCCTTATATAGCACAGGTCTTCCAAGAAGATTATGAAAAACTGCAGAGCTACATTTCTAACAGAAGCTTTACAAGTTCTGCTACCACTGTTCAAAACCACTTCAGCCAATCCACTTCAAACAAACCCAACTATTCAAAACAACCTTGCCTCTCTGAAAGCAACCTGTAACTCAATACTCAACCTGTAACTAATATACAGTAAAACCATTTGAGAAATAAACCAAGAAGATTTTCTTTAGGAAACTTTTGGGGAAAATGAAATTTAAAGTCTTGAGGGATAGATACCAACAGGACACTTGGCTCCTGACAGCTTCTGCAGTATAAAACCTGCCAGGCACAGCCTTTCTGGCTCTCCTTCCACATGTATCTTCAACTGGCCTAAAACTCTAAGTTAACCAAGTAGTGATACTTACCTAAAGTGATCCTACTGAGTGATACTTATCTGAAGTTGCACAGGGCACATAAATTCCCTTCCAAGAGTACAGGGGTAAAGACACAAGCAATAAGCCTTTAAAGAAGGGACTAGTCCAATGTAACAAATAGGCTGATCTGCATTGCTACCATCCTTCTGAAATGTCTACAACTAAGAAGCTGTTGAGACATGCAGAGGAATGAAAAGGGCAGGCTGCTTGACAGAAAGACCTGCTACTTGCAGGACCAGTCAAACCTGAAAGAGGCTGACCACAGAAGCCAAGGAGAAATGCCACAGTTCTGAGAGAAATGAAGAATGACAGAACCTGCCTCAGAAAGATTTGAAAAAGAAAAGAAAAGAAAAAGAAAAAGAAAAAGAAAAAGAAAAGAAAAGAAAAAAGAAAGAAAAGAGCAAGAAAAAGAAAGGAAAAAGAGCAGGAAAAAGAAAGGAAAAGAGCAGGAAAAAGAAAGGAAAAAGAGCAGGAAAAAGAGCAGGAAAAAGAGCAGGAAAAAGAGCAGGAAAAAGAGCAGGAAAAAGAGCAGGAAAAAGAGCAGGAAAAAGAGCAGGAAAAAGAGCAGGAAAAAGAAAGGAAAAAGAAAGGAAAAAGAGCAGGAAAAAGAAAGGAAAAAGAAAGGAAAAAGAAAGGAAAAAGAAAGGAAAAAGAAAGGAAAAAGAGCAAGAAAAAGAGCAAGAAAAAGAGCAAGAAAAAGAGCAAGAAAAAGAGCAAGAAAAAGAGCAGGAAAAAGAGCAGGAAAAAGAGCAGGAAAAAGAGCAGGAAAAAGAGCAGGAAAAAGAGCAGGAAAAAGAGCAGGAAAAAGAAAGGAAAAGAAAGGAAAAGAAAGGAAAAGAAAGGAAAAGAAAGGAAAAAGAAAGGAAAAAGAAAGGAAAAAGAAAGGAAAAAGAAAGGAAAAAGAAAGGAAAAAGAAAGGAAAAAGAAAAAGAAAGGAAAAAAGAAAAGGAAAAGAAAAAAAGAGGGAAAAAAAAGAAAAAAAGATGCAGAATATCAAATGCAAAGAAATCTTTAGTGTTTCAGGGAATGGCACTAAAGCTACATGAAACTCCAATTCTCCAGCAAAAGGCAGATGGACTGAACCAGAAATCTTTTCTTAAAACTACATCCTCTATCATGTGTATCCAAAGAAAGAAATACCAAATTAGAATGCTAACAAGATCTAACCTGACTGGGCAGCACAAGGGCAAAAACATGGGAAATGCAATATCCAAGTCTGCTCAGCCCCAGAGCAGCTCAACCCCAGCCACCCAAGCTGGGGAGCTTGAGCTCCCCAGTATCACTACAAGAGATGCAAAAGAGCTCTCCCTGCCTAGGGCAGAGGTTGGAACCAGATGGTCCCTTCCAAGCCAAACCATTCTTTGACAGGATGTTCAGGTAATTTTCTTTAAAACATTGCCAGGCACATTCTTATGTTTTTATCTATGCTAGGTCAAGAACTGAAGGAGTTCCACAATACTGCAGATTCTACTACCCTCTCCCCATTGCAATATACTCCCCAACCAAGATTTCAATTCAGAGGGGACTGTGTAATTTCCTTCTTTCTTAAATAAACTGATGGAAAGCTGTTGCCATGAAATTTAAGGTGGCCACACACATGACCATTACATTCTTTCACTATCTCTGTTTTCCAAACTATTACTCCAGCTAAAATCCTGTCTACCAGAACAACTCCCAGCTCTGAAGCTGAGACCACTGAGATTTATTGCCTTTTAACAGTGCTGAAAATTAAAGAAATGACATATTCTGAACTGTTATTAGTTGAAGGACTCCTGAGCATTTAAATTTTTAATTTATTTTGTTTTTTAATTCTCAGTGGCTTTTTTTTCATTAAGCCACTGACTTTTTTTTTCCAATTATCCTCTAAGACAATGCTTTCTACAGCTCTTTCTTGCCTGCCCCTCCCTTCATTGTCTTCAAAGATAAAACTTCAGCAGTTCAGATCATGACACTTCTTCCCCAAAGATACAAATACCACGTTCTCCCTGGGTCTCACAAATCTTTAAATATTCAGCTTCCCCTTCCTCTGTATCAGACACTGGTAATTTCTCTATATGCACAGTGCCAGTGCCTGCATGGACTTTTAGAAATGCAGAAAAGCACTGATTACAGAAATGACACCCTTTGGGCTGATTCCCAGCTGAAAGACTTGGAGAAGTTTTAAAGCTCAGAAGGTTCTCACAAGGAGCTCATTTCCCTGACAGACTCTAAAGCAGCTTTCTGCAGTCTGATGGACAAAGTTAAATCCTTTTGGCAGGATAAGATAGATTAAGATGGAAGTCAGATGCAGGTGTGTTTTTATTTTCCCCAAATAAAAAAGTGAAAGATGTGTTAAAATTTGAAACATGAACTGCTGTGGATCCCACAGGGCAAAGAGGCAGAAAGCCCAATGAACTTAAGAGTTTATTGCTCATTGCTTTATTATTTAAAGCTTTACAGAACACATCAGCAGTATTCCAAACTTCGATTTTATTTTTGCTATTTGATTTGTGTTTCTTTCTTTAAAAAGTGCAAGTATTGTCCTGTATTTTCACACTACTCAATTCTACTAATTTTATTCTTTTCATTCACCACAGAGCCTTGTAACAACAGAAAAAATAATCCTCAGCAATCAAGTGCTATGTGTTTGAGTTACTTTTATAGAAACATAAAGCAGCAATTGTACTTATGATACCAAAGTGCCCTGCACTCTACATTTCCTTATTTTGTGATGTGATAACTATCTGACAAGATCTCAAATTTTCTTTCAGTCCACCACAGTAAAGCAGCACATGGAGAAAATGACTCCCCCTCACCTGCTCAGCCAAAAGATGTTGCTGTCTCTGCTCCATCAGGAATTGCTGCTTCTGTTGCTCCATGAGCAAGTGCTTTTGTTGCTGCTCCCTCTGCTTCTGCTGGTCCATCAGTATTTGGTGTTGCTTCATCACTACTGCTTGCTGCTGAGTGCTGAGATAAGGGGTGTTGCTGTGGTTACCTGCCATGGAGACATTGGGAGCCTGGGCACTCACCCCAGGGCCCGGGACAGAAACAGGAACACGAGGAACATTAGGAGAAGGGTTTTGATCCTGCAGAAAACAGAAAAACAGAAAGAGGTTGGCCCTCTGGAATTCAGAAACTAGACAGTTACACACAGATGAGGAAAGGCACTTTGTGATGATGACCATGATTTGCATTATTTTGACCATTTTACAGGATAGGAAGAAAGACTTCACAAAGTCTACACCAGGAAGGGAATCATAACCCATCCCAGAAAAGCAGAGATTGACAATTATTGCTCATTTGTACAATTACACTATTTAATAAGAATTACTCAAGTTCCTTATATTTTGAAATTTTGCTGAACAATTTCTTCACTTGTGAACCTTCTGACAGAAAAAAAAGTATGATGCAGTTTCCAGTTCAGCTGATCAAAGACAGCCAAAAATCCATCTATAAAGTACCAGACACATAAGTGACAACTAGGTCAGAAACTCCATAACTTCTGTGTCAAGGTACTTCCCAAAGTCCAGCTCTGACAGGGGAGTCCAGCTCTGTGTACTTCTGCTCAGCCAGAGGAACAGTGCCAGTTCACAAACAGCAGCTTCAGTCAACTTTGATAGCTTTTCAAACACTACATTTCATCATACAAAACACTAAATAAATCGTGCCTCTGCTGTCAACATTAAACTCAACAAGTGTTTATGCCTCCCTTCCTAAAGTTTCTTTTTTTAGGATTTATTTAGTATGGATATTAACATATTTTTCCAGTAATCCAGTCATCACCGTATTCCCCACAGAACAATACTACAACAGATAACCCTGCTAATATTATTATTATTATTATTATTATTATTATTATTATTATTATTATTATTTTCTCATAAGTCTGGGGGTTTTTTGGAAAGTGGAACTTGGAATAAGCAAAAATAATACGGAATGATCATAACTCAAGATCTAATACCCCCTTCTTTGTACCAGCAAACCCATTTGAAAGTTGATAATTCTTATAATTTTTAAGCACAGCTTCATCTCTAATTCAGCTAACTGGTTTGGCTGTTGATTCTCACCCTCTGTAATTTTGTAAGAAATCATGAGCCAAATATAGCTAATGCTGGGCTAAGTTGTTCTGTACGTAAGTTTTGAGATGTTCTCCAGAAGAGGTTGTCAGTATTTCTGTTAATTCAGTTCATGTCAGTGCAGATGCAAGGTCACCCTCATGCTTTCACCCAGAGGGAGATGAGACATGCACAGTCATCTCTGCCCTCCCCCTTCTTATATCAAAATGTCTTTAGACTGTTACTTTTGCCAGCTTGTAAAGAGATTAATTTAATTTTTTTTTTTTGTGTGCCTTATGAAGCACACATTGAGCCAAGATTTTTATTTGGACAGTGTGGTCTTGATCACAGACTAATCAGATCTTTCTCAAGGGTTGTTTTTGTTTTCTTTTGGGAACGTATTAGTAGCTTTGGATCCCCAGCAGCTTTAATAATCCTTATAACAAAGACCTTTTTTTTTTTTTTCCCCAACAAGCCCTCTAGTATATGCATTGAAGGCATATGTTACAGAGTCCCAGCAAGGATACCTCCCTTCACAACCTTCACAACATAAATTTCTACCTGCAACATATCTGTGCTAACAGTTACATGTAAGGCAAAGAAGTATCCTCTGGAATTTTCCTTTACAAGAACACCTGAAGCATTTGCTTCAGGCTGCCCATTATCACTATTACTCATTTTAAAGATTTATTTCTCTCTTAACCCATACTTCCCCCAAAGCCAGGAGACTTACCCAACAACAAATTCTTAGATTTGACAAGCCCCAAGGAAGACCCAAGAAATCAGGAATGTAGCCACCCCTTTCATCTTTTAAAAAAAGCAGCAACCAAAGGCATGCCTTTTTTATAAACTCTGACACAAGTAGGGACTAAAAAGAAGGTACAGAAATCAAAGCTTCTTTGAGAACATTATTAACACTCCAGTTTTACTTTAGGCCAAAGTTTACAAAGCATCTATTTATCTTTGTAAATAGAAGCTTTTATGAAGCACGACATAATTTGTTGACCACAAAATATAGTAAGCTGGAAATCACACACGACCACATGACCTAGAAACAAGTATTAGAAACTGGAAAACTGAGTTCTTGATCCTTATCTCATCTTATTGCATACAATAATCTTTATATTTCCAATCATGTGGCAAGTGTTTTGAAACAACACCAGTGTGTACTCTAGCCTTATTTATCCAGCACCCTCTTGCACAACCTGAAATCTGCTACAAAACAAAAGGTAAGAAAACTCAGAAGCATTCACCTGACTGTGTGGCAGTCGGTAGGTAATGGACTTGGGCTTCAAAAGGATCATCCCATTTTGGTCATCACTCACATGAGGCAGAGGTGCCTGCTGGCGCTGCTGTATGTACAGCATGGGAGTCTTGCTCTGACCAGGGACTGTCACCCCCTGCTCACATTCTGCTTTGTAATGTGAAAGAGGTTTGGTGTTTCCATAGTCTAGCATAGAGCCTTGACTATTCACAGGGTTCTGGTTCAAGCTGTTCTGTTGATGACCCAAAATGTTCACATGGTAATTGCCTGCAGCTCTCGGTGAGCTTTTATTTCCCATGTTAGACATAATGATTTTCTGATTGTTGAAGTCAGGCTGGTAAACTGATGGGCTGGTGGGATTTTCCATGGTATATGGGACAGCCAGTGGACTATGAGATTGTCCAGACTGTTGCCACGTAGACATCTGATTTGTTTGGTGGACTTGTGAAGCTTGCTGCTGGTTCTGTAACATCTGGTCTCTCTTCTGCTTGGCAGCAATCTGCTGCAGTTGATGAGCAGAAGACATTTCTTTGGCACTTCCTGCACCCTTTCCAGGTAACAATACACTGGGGAGAGGCCTCTGGACGTTCTGAGAGTGGTTTGATGCCTGCATCATAGGCTGATTAGGGTTTTCAGTCATTGACTGATTGGAAGGCTGAAACATGGCCTGAGAATTGGCGACCGCTGGGGAAGCGGCACTCACAGGTACAGAGGCAGCACCAATAAATGCTGGACCTGATGAAGTGGATCTCACCTGGGGAGATCCCATCTGTTCCTGTTCAAAGGGTGCTGGGGAAAACTCAGTCTTTATGTTAATATCTTGTGGCAATGGAGTCTGTGCAGCTGAATTTGAAGAATCTGCATCTTTTTTCTCTTCAAAGTCTTCGTTAAAGAGATCCTTCATGTCTTCATCGGGAACCGATCTATTAAGCTCCTCGATAAGTTCCTTCCATTCTTGCTCATTAAGATTAAGATCAGGCATCAAGTTATTCTGAGATATAGAACCCCCTGCTCCAGCAATCATACATGGAAGATCATCTACAGGCTCCTGCTTCAGCTCCTTGTTCAAACTCAGAGGAAATGAGTCCTCAGCATCTCCACTTCCATTCATCTGCAGGCTGGAATCTGGAAGACACTTCTTGCTGATGCCATCGAGCCCCATTGGATGTTTTCCATTAAGCTGCAAGGTATCTCCACTGCCAGATTTTTTGTCAAGATGATGGAGTGGAGACACAGGAGGCATCCCATTGGAAGAACCACTCACTCCACCAAGAGCATCATCACGACGCAGCTTCTTGGACACAGCAAACACATCACCATAGCCATTCTGCTGGTCTCCATTCTGAGGGGAAGCAGCACTATCCAGTTTTCTTTTCACAGTCTCATGGAGCTGCTGGAAAAAGAGGAAAGTTGGAGTTATTTAGTTTTATGTTTCACAGATTAGGACTTTTATTCCTTATCAGACCACTGTCTAGCTCTGAATAAAACATTAAAAAGGCTACATCTTTGCTTTGGTAAGATTTGTATGAGATGACTTCCTTACTATAATCCTTAGGGTAAACTTCAAAAAATATTTACTGTATCAAACAGAGCACTCACCTCCCAACAAAACCAAAAGCTGCCATATACTTTGATAACAGTGTCAAAAAGTTGAGAAAGGGCTGTGAATCAAATATATTATGATTTTTGCTATTCAAAATGAAAAAACTGTGAAGAATGTTAAGATTTAGACTTTAGATGGGAGTAAAAACCTGTATTTTATTTGGCCCACGTACATATGGAATAACTGTTCTGTAAGACAGCTTTATAAAGCAGTCTCTCATTAAAATATTTAGAGAAGAAGATTGTAACTTTTGGAGAAGAACTATATAACATTTTGTATATAGATTTTGTACGCAATCACATTTTTGGCATTACAGCAAAACCAGTTTGTCACTAAGCAACTACTGTTTCACACCTATAAAATGAAATTCACAGTTCAGACAATTCTATCATAGCAGTGCAAGTTTCTTTCTTTCTTTCCTCCTTTCTCCTGGAGCATCATTTGCCAGCTGGCCCTTGCTGTACTGTGACCAGCAGAGCCCCAACCAGCTCAACATTTGGCCTCTCACAGAGCTTGCAAATCCACGTATTCTTTTTCTTGTGGTGCCACCTAGAAGCAAACAGAAGGTACAGCAACCAACCAGAGCTTGAGAGCCCTTTCTTTGTTGGGCTTATTTCCTGGCAGCATTATTTCAAATATAAAGTTCTTTCTAGTGACCTCAAAAACACCTGAAAACAGAATTCAGGGACACATCAAAGATGACTGAACTATTCCTTCCCTCCGACTCATTCTGTAAAAATAAAAAAGCTGTGCTGGGACTACTAACACAAACTTGTAGTGTAGGGACACTGCTCAACCAGAGCAGGGAGCTTGAAGAGCAAAATCTGTCACCACCAGCTTCCCTGACCTCTGCAAAATGCCTTCTACTTCTCAGCAGGGCATGAGGAGAATCTCCCCAAAAAGCCACCCAGCTGTGGAGTGGTTCACCCAACAGTTCTCTCAGATGGCAGAAAACCAGCTCATTAAACAGACCTCAAGACAAGTATGCTTATTTTAATATTACTTGCAGTCTCCACAATGCAGTCCACTGAGCCTTAGGGAATAATGTCTCATCCAAGAACAAATGGGAAACCTCAAGATCTCAGCACTCAAGTTGTATGGAGAGCCAGCATAAATGATCAGAAGAATTCTACAGCACTTGCCTGGGCAACAGCATTCTTCAATATAAGGGCAGAAGGACTCATTCAGTTAATTGTTGTGATTACTTTTTTTTCCAAACAGCCTGGAGTTAGCTCATCTTTGAAAAAAACACTTTTTGTATAATGCTTGCATAGGTAGCAGCAAAATTTTTATCTGAGGGATCCACTGAAGCTATCCAGGAGACTGTGATCTTCTAGGTGGCTCATGGAGACAGCAGAGCAGTGACATCAGCAGAAGACCTCATAGGACAAGGTGAGATGTACATTTGGAGAGGAGGCTGGAACTTGAATTCCCTTAATTTGAACATTAGGTCTACAGTTCTGAGTAGCAGATCTAGAATAAATTTTTCAAATACTAACTTGAAAAAATATTGAATTTTACTTTTTTTTGTAAAATGGCAAAACAACAGAAAGTGATGAAGCCTCAACTCAATTGCAACATTTGATTTTCAGCAAGTTTCCCATTGTTTATTTCATACTCCAACTGGGAACACTGAAGCTCAAGGTAGATGAGTAATTTGCCCAAGGTTGTATGATGGGTCAATCACTCAGTCTGAAAATGGATCCTCCTTTATTTTCATAGAATCATAGAATTGGCTGGGTTGGAAGGGACCTCAGAGATCATCAAGTCCAACCCTTGAACCATCCAGCTGCAGTTCCCAGCCCATGGCACTGAGTGCCACATCCAGGCTCTTTTTAAATATCTCCAGACACGGAGAATCCACTACTTCCCTGGGCAGCCCATTCCAAGGTCTGATCACCCTCTCCATAAAGAAATTCTTTCTAATATCCAACCTAAACCTCCCCTGGCACAACTTGAGACCCTGCCCTCTTGTCTTGCTGAGAGTTGCCTGGGAAAAGAGACCAACCCCCCCCTGGCTCCAACCTCCTTTCAGGGAGTTGTAGAGAGTGATGAGGTCTCCCCTGAGCCTCCTCTTCTCCAGGCTGAACACCCCCAGCTCCCTCAGCCTCTCCTCATAGGATCTGTGCTCGAGTCCCTTCACCAGCCTGGTTGCCCTCCTTTGGACCTGCTCCAGGACCTCGATCTCCTTCCTGAGCTGAGGGGCCCATCAATCATTAGGGAAAAATGCACTACTTGAAAACTGACAAACAAGTAACAACTTAGTTTTGAACACCATATATATTCTTCTCACATTTAAGCTGATTTCTATATTAGAGTAGAATATGTGCCCGTTAGGCTCACTGCTGTAATTCCAATTCACACAGAGAAGTCGAGGCAATTAGGATTTTGGTAGCATAGGCACATGGCTCTTCACAGACTGCAAAACCCACCTGGGTTGCTGAACAAATATTCTGAAAGTTCATCTGTGCTAAGGCATTTGCTACTGTACCACACACACCATTTGCAGTATATATACAACTAACTAGTCTAAAATTAAACCATCCATGCTTATAGGATACACCTACTGTAATCTAAACAAGATACAGACCTCTGATCTCCACTACAGGCTCCTTCTACCAATAAAAAACCTAGGAGCTTTTGTATCTGCATGGGTTTTAATGCTTGTAATGCTCAGATACCTGATTCTTAGTGATAACTTTCCTTTAATTGCTCTAGACAAAGTCCTTCTTTCACCTAAAACTGTATGTAAACAAAACTTTGATAAAGTCACCAATGATGTAGAATTTTGGGGTGACTGCTTCCAGCCTTGCTTCACCTCACCTATATCTAAGATTATTTGAAAGATACCATACCATGTATATGCACAACAGCCAACAGACACATGGGAAGGAGGAAAATCTGCTTATCTTCTATCTCTATCAGAAAAGATTGAGCCCAGTTCATAATCAGGACACAACTTTTGAGGTTTAGAAGCTATATTTGCATGCTTGTTCACATTTCACATTAAAAATATTCAAAGGCATGCTTACATTTCATGGCATTAAGCCTACAATGATATTTATGTTACTGTAGTTAGCTACAATACTGCCAGCCAACCAGCTGAACACTGAACTAGTGTGTTCCATTTGCCCTCTTTGCCTTTATCAAGAAAAGACAGAGCTACAGAAATGTGTAGAAGCCAAAAGTTACAGGTTCCTTCCCCTCTGCCATTAGAAACATAAATCCTGATACCTTCTATCTACTCATGTCTCATTTTGAGTACCAGAACCTGAAAATCTCAAACCAAATACATTCAGATAACTACTCTGCAAATAATGACACTTTCTCCTGTAAAATTCCTTTCTTATATACATTTCTTATGTGCTAGCTCAGTTCCCTATTTCCTAAGAGAAAAATAATAAATTAAGTTATTCCATAATTTGTCTGTGTCTATCCAAATAATCTGGTTTTGGGAGAAAGAATAACAAGGAGCATATGACAAGTCAGACTACAACCTATCTACATATCAAGCTGCTCCAAGAGAGTTCTGGAGGCAAGAAAAACCTGTTCTCTCCTGCCAAAAAAGAAACACTGACAAAGTAAAGCATACCTTGCTACTACCAAAATCCCTTAAGCTTTAGTTTTATAGTCCACTATCATTCTCAAGGCACAGTGGCCCTCTGGTATGCTGCTCATGGTTTCCTTAGCAGAATCAATCAATTTGATTTATTCCACTGTCAAAAGATCACACACAGAAACTCATTCCCATTTTCTCAACCTATCCAACTTTGCAACTTCCAAGAACTCAGCTATTTAGCTATTTCCTAAAACTTTTGCCCCAGAAGTATTTATCCAAAGTATTTCAACCAACAGAGGAAGGGTGCAATGAAAAGAATATAAGCAAGTCTCAGTCCTTTGGCCCAAGACAGGAGACAAAGTTTCTCAAAGAGCCCCTCAAGGGCCACGGGCTGCACATCCTCATCTCACACCATCAGAGCTGCATTTTATTCAAGTGAGCAAAACAGTCCTCGAAATGACAATAAATACTCTTACTTATCCATCACAACAACAGGGGTGTCCAACACAGGCACCTCTGATCATGTCACTCACAGTGTGTACATGCTAATACTAACCTGGGCACAGGACCACAATGCCAGGGATGGAGGCATCTCAGCCCAGTGACAGGGATTCCATCAGAAAATGGGCAGCACTCACTGATAAGATGTATTTTATCATTTTGATAAGATGTATTCTATGTCTTAAGCACACCATTTTTAGGACAACACTGCTCAGCTGTGTTGTGGTCTCAATGTGGGGTCAAGTTGGCAGATTTCACACAACCTGCCCACAAACTATCACAAGAGCCCAACAAGAAACTGGAAAAGCTTTAAAACCTCACCTACAACTTTTGAGTTAGCACTGGCAGAGTTCAAAACTTCAGAGTATGAGGCAGTGCCCTCTTACTGCCTAGGTGGGAAAGGGGCATGAATCCCAATGGTACAAAGTTGTTTGGGTTTTGTTGTTCATGTGTTTTTTCACTTAAAAAGGAAAATATTCTCCCAAGAATCAAAACATCAGTGTGAAACACTCAATTTCCGAAACTAGTTTTAAGTAATATGGAAACAATGACATTTCAGTGTGTTAGAATGTAACAAGCAGGAAAATTTAGTTCACATTGTTTGCCTGAAAGTAAGAAATCCTTCCCAATGCAGATTTTGTCATACTTTGAGTCCCATAGCTGAAGATGGTAAATACATCAAAAAAAAATAGAAATTGTGTGCAAGCTTCACTTTTTCTGAAAAAATACATAGTGAACATTGCAGAAACAAAACTTCTTAAGAATCTGGCTCTTACACTGCACTTTTAGGCTCCATATAATGTTCTGGTCTTGTTTTTTCTAGCACCTGTTAGAGATACTAAAATATTCTTACAGGATTCAATAGAACTTTCATTTTTTGCATTTTATTCAGAGTAATCTTAAAACTTCAGTCTCACGATCAAGTTATGTCTACAAAGATCTGTTATGAAATACCAAAAAGAAACATATAATGCTGGTCATTTTCAAAGACAAAATGCTCTACTACTCCAGAAACATAATAAAAATCTAGTTCTAATATGCCTCCTAGCTAGACCCAGCACTGTCACCTAGCAGGGGACACCAAAACAAAGTATTGATTTTTCTGCCATGGAAGTGGTAGCATTGCAGCACAGTCAAGGTCTCATGAACCAGAGGTTACAGCAGGTCCCCTGCACACCCAGGCTCTCCTCTCCTGCCTGGCCAAGGACAAAAGCAGCAAAGATGACAGACAGACAGACAGACAGACAACCTCTTAAACTGGAACAACAATACAATTACCAGGAATTGCAGAGTATGAATTTCAGACAGAAAACATAATATTTTGACTATACAACATAGTAATGACTCCCCAGGTACTGTGCATCTACCCACAGCTTCCAATACTGCACTGCTCCTGCAAGGAAAGCATTTATTACCCAATGTGTTCCTGCATTCCATGGTGCTGTCAGAACCAAACTGCTGGACTGATTTTCATTCTGACTTTAATTCCAGAAGACTTTTGTGTTTGGGTGACTGCCTGCTGGAGTGAAGAAGGGCTGTGGATATGCAGGTCTATAAATATCCCAAGTCTGCATTAGTCACAAGGGGCAGCTTCTGCTACAGGAATTGTTCTGCTGAATCCAAAAAAAAAAAAATTAAAAAATAAAGCCACTGTGCCTTTAGCTGCAACGCCGGATCCTCCACCTCACTTGAACATAAACAGCAGGAGCAGCTCAGTCACTCCCTGAGCCTTACAATTTAGGAAGCATCTCTGCATATCTAACTAATCTAATAAGGGAAACGTTTCAAACACACAACAATACCTCACACAGAATTCACAGGAGACAAAGAAAAACCTGTCGGAGTTGTTGGGCAACAAACTATCAGACTTGTCAGCAAAAACAAACAATGGTGGCAAGACTACACTGCACTGTAGTTATGTATAAATAAGGTGGAAATAAGTTGCTATTTTTGTGGTAAAACGTCATTTCACAATTTAACACCCCTATACCACAACTGACACAAAAAGGAGGTCTTCTGAACTGTTAGTATAGCAGCCAGAGATTTGTTAGGGGAAAGCTATCAATGCTCATCAGTACAACCCAGGCAATCTATTCCCCTTTATTTATTACTTCAGGTCTTTTCAACCAGGAATCACTGCACTGCTCTCCTCGAATTTCTTTTTAAACTTTTTGCTTGGTGACTTTGCTTAAGTAAGAACTCACCTATTATTTATGTCAAAACTCCTACTGCTCCCAAATAAATGCTGCTCTGCTCTTCAGCTTTAACACAAAGCACTCCCAAAACAGGCCACCAACTACACCTCCTCTGCCCATTCCAGAAATACTGTTTGTGGGTTTGTGGTAGTCCTAGACAAAGCAAGCCAGCTACACAACTGCTCTCAGGTGAGGGAAAAAAAAAACCAGTGAGACACAGGGAGTAGATCTCCTTCCAAGAGACCACATCATAAAACAAGGAGTGGAGATGAAAATCCAGATCTTGCCATTCTCATTCACATGTCAGTGAAACACTTTCTGTTGTGCTCAGTGATATGCTACATTATAATCTGAGAAACATAGGGAAGAATGTCTTTCTGCTGCAGAGAATTTAAACAGCATTATTTAGAATGATTTTTTTTACTGACAGCATTATTTAGAATTAACTTTCTCAAATCAGAACCTGGCAAAGAGGAAAAAAATGTTCTAGGAGACAGGTCCTGTCTCTTACGAAATTACCTGTTTCTCAAAAATACAAGATCAATAAAACAAACAACACATTATCCAAACACTAAGTAGCTTCCACTCTGAACAGTCTTAAACAACAGGAATAGGAAGTAAATGTCAACATCTGCATTTCCTAATAAATAATGGTCTTGTAAAAAATTGGAAGTTTATAATTTTTTTCATCTTTTTCTTCAAATGGGTCTACATGGTGCCACAAATTATCTCAGGTATTTCTGTACCAATGCTGCAATCTCTTGGTTTCTGTGGCTCAAATTTTAGAGCTACTTAGAAAGAAAGCAAAGGAAAGAATCCACCCCTTACTTCTGCTTGCAAGCAAGATGCATCCAGCTTCAGAATCTTAAACAGGCAAGAGACTAATGGAAGAGAAAATATCTGATTTTGGCCACATTAAAAATCACACAAGACATTAAAGAGGAGGTGGTGGTGTTATTCTGTTCCCTGTGACTCTCAGGCATTGGCAGATGATCCAAAATACAGTATCTGGGACTGCACACACTGTCCATGTCTGTGGCACTGCAGCTTCACATCCTTCCCATACAAGCCCTCTGACACAAACCCCTTAGCTTCACATGAGGTGATTTCTCTTTCAAGGATGAAAATAAAAGCTTCATGAACTTCCAACACAAAGTACAAGCTTCCAGGAGAAGGTTAAAAGGCATCTTCCTGAAGAACTCTGCATAGTAACAGTAATGATGGTTGACAGACTGTGTGTTTCACTGATCTACCAGCATTCTCTTGAAAGGAATGTGTCCAAGATATTTTAAAACAAGATAACTTTGGTTTTCATCCAAACTTTATCAAATATTGTAAACCAAACTCGTGTCCTTCCCATACAAGGCACAGGCTTGGTCTTGATAACAACTACATGATTGCTAGAAGTAAAATACCAAGCCCAGAGAGGTATCTTCTATGCCAAAGGAATGAAATCAGCAGCAGAGGTTTTTTTGTTGTTGTTTTTCAAAACCTGAATTACTAAGCAGACCAACTTTATACCCTAGTAACAAGGTGATGAATCAGCAGCAGCAATTAAGCTTACAGTCATGTCTCCCAGGAAGGAAACAGCAGGCCAGCACGAGGAGGAGTCATTCATACACTAAAATCCTCTTCTGTTGTGTAAATTGGCCACTGGCAGCAGCTTCCTGAACAAGGAGGGCTTCCCCAGATGTGCAGTGTCCTTCAGAACCTCACTGCTTTTCAGAGTCTTCATTATAATGGATGCTAATTAGATCAAATCCACATCCAAAGCAATTGAAAATAAAAGACACCAATGAATTAAAGACATCTTTCTTTTAAAAGATCAATATGAAGACTGTGGTGGCAGTTTAAGCAAAAGGATTTGATTTGTTAAGGAGCTCTGTGTGTAACAAAAATATGCATTATTAATGGATAGAGCCCCATATGCAAAAAGCCTTAGAGCATAGACAGGAGATAAATAGGAATCCCATCACGTCTTTGGATAATAAAATACAAGTTTGAGTCTTTTTTTTTTTTTGACAGAAGCTGATATTCAAAATCAGTCTACTAAACACCAACTGCCCAGAAAGTTTAACAGAATCAGTGTCTAGAATGCACAAGTTCTCTCTTCCTCAAGTAGCTTTTGGTATCAACTCCCTGAAGTGCTCTGGGACACAAGTATCATCATCTTCAAAAAAGTCAGCAAGCCCTGGATTCTCACGTGTATTAGCAAGAACAGAAATGATTCTGTTGAATATCATTTCAACTCAATTTGTACATACTATAAACCACACACATTATTTACATTAAAGATGACAATTGAGGCACTCCATGTTTCATTATTTTACATTGTGTCCAGTCACACCCAAATACACAGTAACCTCTACCTGATTCTGATTTAAAAACTGTAATTAACGAGGTCTAAGTCAGCAGAGAATCCCATCCTCCTTCCCTTCTAATCTGACAGAACACACAGAGCATCTTAAAAACTGTTTAATTTATATATTAACCTGGAAATGTCTCAGGTTAATCCAGTATCCCCTTTTACAGACACTCAAAACCATACTGTATCATTTTCATGCTGGCCACCGTGTAGAAACACCCGGTTTTAACACAGGTATTAAGACAGGCAGTATTTAAGAGGTTATCCTACTAACCTACATTACTGACACATTAGTACACAGCAGTATATTTAAAGGGCTCAGAGTAAGTTAAGCAATAACTATCCTGATATACAAACAAGGCTGTATGAATATATCCTGACAACCAGAAATGCTAGAGAAGCCAGAGAAACTAAGCCAGTTTTTAATGGGTGGAGTGGGATTCCCGTGGTGTTCACACCCACTGGAGCGAGAGGCAAATAAGCAGCTGCCTTTCCAATGAAATCCTCCCCAATGCAGACCAGAATTAAAAGACATTATTTGGCTTAAAAATTCTTCCTCAGTAATAAGCATACCCTTATCGAGTGACTCCACTAGACCCTAACAGCTTAAATTAAAAGCATAAACTAGCAAACAATTAAAACAAAAATAAAAATCCAAAGTCACAGCAGCATTCGTGCTCCCTCGACAGATTCTGCAGGAACATTTTAGGTGAATTAACCAATCCACAGAACGCTGCTCTGGATGCCTGTAACCCCCTACAGATCCACCCCCTGGTTTCTCCGTACTCTTCCAACGCCCAAAGGTGACAAGAGCGAAGATAAAACCCCCCGATCAGCTGCTAAGTTGCAGCAGAGCCGGCACAGCCTCCGTGAGGGAACGCCAGCCTCAGCCCTGCCTCCACAGCCACCGCTCCAGCCCCGACAGCTCCTTCTCCCTCCTCCACCCGCCGCCAGGTCCCGGTGCCAGACGGGCACAACCCCGCCGGCCGCCGGCTCCCTCCGCGGCCCCGACCGCCCCATCCCGCGCCCGGGAACCCGCCCCTTACCGCGATCAACGTGCTGCTCCGGCCGTGCTGCTCGCCGCTCGCCGCCTCGGCCTCCAGCCCGTTCGCTCCGGTCCTGTCGGCGCTTCCCGCGACGGCGGCGGCCGGCGGAGGGGGCGCGGGAGGCGGCGGGGCCGGGGGCGGCTGCCGGTGCTTGCCGGCCCGTTTGGCCTTGGCCTGCAGGCAGCGCTGGTGCAGGGCGAAGGTTTGCTGGCGCTCCAGCTCCAGGCGCTCCGGGGACACGGCCTGGTAGCGGGACTCGCAGGCGCTGTGGTGCCGCCGGCAGAGCTCGATGCGCCGGCGGAGCCGCTCCATCACCGCGCTGTGCCGCGGCACCACGAACTCCGCCATGGGGCAGGGGGGCAGCACCATGGACCGGAGAGCGAGGGGGGCGGCCGCCGCCGTTCACCGGCTCCTCACACCGGACCCCGCCATGGCAGGGGCTCCTCCACCGCGGGCCTTCCCTGACCTCCGCCGCTCCTCCCCCCCTCCCGCGGGCCTTACCTAAGCTCCCCGCCTGGCTCTCCCCCGCCCCGGTTCCTCCCCCCCCCCCCCGGCCCGGCGCCCGCTCCGCTCTCCCCCGCCCCACTTCCTCCTTCTCCCCCGAGGCCGGTGCCGCTTCGCTGCTCCCCCCTCTACCTCAGCGCTGCCCAGCGGCCGCTGCACACCCGCCCCGGGGTCCCGGCTGGAGCCCGCTCCGCTCTCCCCGGGCGCGGCTCGGCCCTGCGGCCGCCGCTCTCAGGCACGGGCCGGCCCGAACCCCCGACTCCCCATTGTTATCCGCGCCGCCGCCATCTTGAAATTGTTTTTCCCCTCCAGAGCCGAGTTGAGAATAAATAGGCGGAGCTTCCTGGGTGGGGGGGCACGTCACGCCGCGTCACGCGTCACGCGCCCTGAGGGACACCCCCGCCAGCCAATGGGAAGCCGCGGAAGCGCGAGGCAGGCGAGGGCGGCGGCGCGTGCGGGCAGAGCGGCGGCCCCCGGGGCGCCCTCTGGAGCGTTTAAAAGGCACGCGCAGAGAGGGGGCGGAGCGAAGCGGAGGCATCGCAGCCAATCAGAGGTGTGGGAAGGCGGAGCCAGGGGTGATTGACAGGAGAGGGGGACAGCGGCTCAGCTGCCCGCAGCGGCCCCGGCGGAGGGGCAGAGCGGGGCAGGGTTTGCAGGGAAAATCCTGGGGTTTTGGGGCACACGGAGCTGTGGGAAAACGAGTCTTGAACACCAGAGAAGGGAATCACCTCACAGAGCCGCCAGCTTGTCACCTCTTCCCCTGCCTTCACTTTGAATCGACCCGAGATGAAGACAATGACAAAAAAAGCCCAACAGCAGTGATACTTTTATTGATTAGTTTTTACTTTTTTTTTTTTTTTTCCCAGTTGAATCTACAAGAACCTTTTTGGAATGGACAGGTCTGTCGTGTGAATGAGAGTAGAGGCCCCATTCGGCAACACTACAAACTCAAAATCCCTTTTTGACAGGAGGAGGCAGCAGTGGTGGTAACGGGGGGACAGCTGGGGAGGTGCCACAACCACCACCACCACCAACCACCACCAACACCAACAACAACCACCACACACCAGCCTGGTTAAAGCAGAGCCCTGCTGCTGAGGAAGGGGTGAGCACAGCAAGACACAACCAAACACCGCCACCCACCAACCACCACACACACCACCACCACACACACACCCCCAGTTAAAGCAGAGCCCTGCTGCTGAGGAAGGGGTGAGGACAGCAAGAGACAACCAGAGCTGTATCCCCACTTCCACTTCCAACCATCCCTCCTCAGGCCCAGGACTCAGCCTCAAAACAAGACCCTGGCACTGCATCAGCTCCAGCCTCAAGCTGTGACAACTCATTATGGGGCAGATCCAGGGAGGACAGAGCACACCCAAGGACACCTCTGGAACAGGTTGGTTAGTTAGCTGAAACTCCCTTTTATTGTGCGTCAAGCCCAGGATTAGAAAGAAGACAAAAAACACCACCAAAATCCCAACAACCAACCGAAAAAAAATAGGTTTCAGCATTTCTACTGTCTCGTGTTTCAGAGCCTGTATGCACCCTACTCCCCTAGGGTTCTGCTCTCTCCATGCACACAACACCCCCACGTTCAGACACAGCATCCCCAGCTGAGTAGAACACTCCTTTCAGAAGCTGACACTCAGGTGCAGGGACACAAAGCCCCCAAATGCACCTTCTGGTATTTGTAACAACAGTTTCAAACCTAGTTCATAGGTTACAACTGGACTGCAATACATCCAAACCACAGCTGTGCTTTAAAAGTCCTCAGGATAAGCACATAGCCAGTTTTTCCTCCAAACCTTTAAAAAATGAGAGTGATTCCAAGGTTAAACTCAGCCACCCAAGACAGAAAGCAGGATAAAAGGTAACTTTGGCCTTGTCTATCCATTTTGGAAAGTCTTCATTTATTGTAGTGATTATTTAAAGAAGCATACACTAGGGTATTAAAAAAGCTGTAACATGCAGACAGGAGACCATCAGGAGATTGAGCAAAAGCAAATGTAGTTTTACAATTAGCTTTAATATAATACTAGTTAAAGCTGATGGATGATCTTAAGTTCACTTTTGATGCTTTGAAAGAACACGTATGCAAACAAATTGTTTAGGAATTTAAGGCAATTTGCATATTAGATTAAAAAAAAAACAAACATTGGATTAACAGATTTGTTGTGCTCCAAATGTTAGCTGAATTGAAACCATTTACATCTATTCCATCTCAAAGGACTGAGTCATAAATAGCAGCTGCTCCTTGATAAAAATACAGTCCTGAGAACAAGCTAGTAGCAATGCTTAAGCTATGACATCTTCAGTGTCAGAGTATAAGCTATTTTTGCAATAAGGAGCTGTATTTACCAGGTGTTCAACAGGCAAAGGCATTCTAAACATGCAATAGCTCCCAACAGAAGTCTGAAATTACTTCCAGAATCTTGCTTACAAGAGTTTATTTGCACACTGCAGAGAGATCAAGAAATCCTGCTATGCATTTATGATCACTAAGATTTCAAACACAAGAAAGGGATACAACATGAGGACAGGCAGTGAGATGTTTTACAAAAAAAAAAAAAAGAAAAAAACCAAACAGAAACACCCAAAACCCAAACCAAACCAACAAACAAAAAACCAACCACCACCCCCCAAAAAAAAAAAACCAAAAACCAAAAAACACCATACAAAAAGAAAACCAAACCCACAATCAAAAATGAAGAGTTTTTCAGTAACTGGTTGGATTGTTTGCAAGTAATTGGAACACATTTCCCTCCCCAGCCCCCCACTATACCTATGCTATGACCAAACAACACTGGAGTGTTTAAATTCAGTGCAAGAAGAAAAATCTCAGGACATTTAATTTCACTCTAAACAAAGGCAAAATTTTATCTATCTAGACATCCAAAAGCCAACATATTTGGTACAGTGTAATGAAGTTACATAGATTTCACCCTCAGAGGTATGATCTTGTAGTGATCACCTGCATTCCACAAAAAAAGTGTTTGAAACAGTATAATGTTGTAGACTCAATGCTTTAAAAAATTTATTCAGCTGGAATTGGAACTCCCTAACATTCACAATATAATTTAGGATGCATTTGTTACATGAAGAGCAGATAAAAGACTTAAACAGTTTCACATACCAGTTAAGATATTCCACATGCTCCTTCCCCACCTACAATACTGACATCATGGTGGTTTGTTTTGTTTTTTTTTTTTCTTTTCTCTTTTTTTTTTTGGTTTTGTTTTTGTTTTTTTTTTCTTAACAAATACTCAGTTCAACTTGTCTACCTGACTACCTTGCCCATTCTACAGGAGTAGACATACAGTGATAACAGTGAGAGGAAATGGGACACTGTCCTATCCAGTGTTTGGACCCTGGAAAGGAGTAGGCTGAGCTAGGAAAACAGTTTGATGATGAGCTGAACATGAAGCACTTCAGCAACTGAGGCAAAGCTGCACTCAGAAAAAAGCTGTATAGTCACAGAGAAAGGAAAACAGGGGGAGGGGGGAAGGAGGAAGTATCATAACACCCCCCCCCACCCTCCTGCAACAACCCATTAGCTTTACAAAAAGTTCAAGAACTAACAAAATCCATTATCTTCAAGGTCCAAAGGATTAAATGCCACATTTAGATGACCCACTCCAAATCCCAGATCATTTGTCAACACTTAACAAGGCTTTAGCCATGCATAGTATGCATATTCTATAGACTAACTCCTTCCTTCCACCCCTTCATCTTTCCCCTCCCCACAGAAGAATGAAGGTGATTGGAAAATTTCACAATTGGTTTCCCCTCCCCAGTTCTGTTTTCTTTTGAGGGCAGAAGGGTTGTCAAATACATTGACAACTTTTCCTCAAACAATTAACAAAGTTGAGGGGATATAAAGACATTGGTGCACTTAGGAATTTACGTATTTGTAAAAAAACTAGTTATAAAACTGCATTTTTATAACCTATCACTTTCAAGATTCATTGTTATTTTTCACTAATTAATATATTAAATTAAGCCAAGGTCTGAGATCGGAAAAGCTCTACCAATCTACTTAAAACCAGAAAAGAATATTTAGAACCAAAAATAAAAAGGTTAGTTATGTTACATTCCAAAATCCACAGCCCATTATATTAAATGCATTCTTTCTACAGGAATGATGTTCTTTAAAACAGATGATTGCAAATATTTTACTGCTAGACATTCCATTACATTGGATAGTGTGACTGGAACCTGTGGATGGTGAAATCTTGAGGTTTGTCCAAGTTTCAATGTAAGGTGTCCAAGGTCCTCTCCCAGAACCATGTTTGGAAAAAAAAAATAATAAATCACAGGTCAAGTTCTTACGACTTTTTTCAATCTTTCCTTGGCTTTCTGTTTCTGGGTGATCTATTCACAGTTTCCTCCTCCTGAAAGAAAGTAATCTGTGTAAATGTCAAGGAAACAAAGTCTAAGGATGCCCTTAAAAACATTTTGAAAAAGCCTACAAAGAATCTCCACTTTCAGCTCTCCATTAGGATCCAATGTTACTATCCTTCCCTTCTATACATGGACAGAAATCCTCCCTCTTGTTTTCACAGTGGATGTACACTACCTGCTGAGTGTACTCCACAGCTTCAATCCCCTTAAAATGGGTGGAGTGTTGCTTGAAGTTAAGTCAGCCATTATGTCAGTGTGGAGCACACAAGAGGTCACATCCTGACTGCACACAATTCCCCTCCTCTGACAATACAGTTCCACAGCAGTGCCTCTAGTAAGGTGGCCAGCACTGCACTGCACTTCCTGTTCTGCAGAGTGATTAAATTTTCCACAGCTGTGACTCTGGAAGGGAGTATCACCTGAGCCAGGTTAACTTTTAACATTTTAGTAAAGGCTTGTTCTACACGACTTAAGGAAAAAAAGTCACAAGACTTCCCTCAAGGATTTAAGCACTCTTACCTCTGATGCACGTTTCCTGTCCTCTTCCTCATCCTCTTCCTCCTCCTCTTGACTAGCACTTCCTATATCAGCATCACTTCTCTGCTTCTCTTCTAAGGGAAGTAAAAATAAACCAAACTCATTCTTACTTCTAACATCTTCAGTTCACCACTGGCTTTACTCCATGTCTGCCCATCCTGCTTGTTTACTCCATCAATCTGTTTCAAGATTTTACCTACCTATCTTTTCCTCGTTTGCTTCCTCCTCCTCCTCCTCCTCTTCCTTGTCTCCTTTGTCTTTTTCTTCTTCTTTTTCCTCATCCATCACATCAGGCTGAGGAGCATCAGTCTTTTTGTATTCTGCAGCACTTGGCTGTTTCTAAAAAAATGAATTGTCAAAAACAGGCAATTGAGACATTAAGGCACATTCTGCTGAATTTCTTTTCAAACACTGCCACACCCTGTTATCAGAGGCAAGCATTACCTTCCCAGAACAGCAGAAAAGGACAACAAGGAACACTGGCAAAGCCACAGTGAGGATGTAGACCACCCAAAGCCAGGGACGCTCTTCAGCAGCTGCCATCATCTGGCCCACAACACCAGGCTATAACATTAAAAAAAAAAAAAGTCAATTTTCAACCCATACAGTAAACTGTAGCATTTACTTTAGGCTACAGAATTTTCAAATAGGCTTTTTGCAACTTTGAACATTATATTTCATACCTCAAAACAAAGTTAACCTGCATAAGTACTTTTTCCATAGCAAATTCCATACCATTTACATATTAAAAATTAGGCTACACTCAACAGTTCATCTATCAGAGGAAAAAACCTCACAAAAGAACAGTGAGTGCTCATTGCTACTAACAGCAACTATTAGCATATTATTATTAGGAACTCAGGTTCCAATCTGGTTTAGTATAACCCCTAGCCTTGGTACATATAGATATGTATTGATAAAGAGTGGGACAGAACAGCAATGCTCCTTAGTCAGGACACAATTAAACCTCTATTTCTCACCTCTGCAGCACCATCAGCTGCCTTTTTCAGTCCCCATCCATCATTGGCCCAATCATCAGCCACAGCTCTTTCAGTACAGATGATAAAGTTGTCAAAAAAGATGTCAGAAGTCATTGACCATAACTCAAGTCCCACAGCACTGAAGGGAGTCATCTTGAAAGGTTCCAAGTCTTCAAAGAAATCCGGGTTTGGGATCTTCCTAGGTTTCCATATACCCTATTAAAGACAAAGACATTCAATTTCACCTGCTGTAATACAATTTTTAGTTTTCAGTCCATTTTGAAGGAAGACAAATTAATTGCACTTTGTTGCAATCTCTACAGGTGCAACTCATTAGGTTTTGAGAATCAATTTTCATTTGTGCTAACTTGTAAGTGAAACCAAGTAAGAAAGCACTTTGAACCTGTCCACTTGAAACACACTAAAATCATGGCAGTATTTGTATTCTTAATTACACCTGCTGAATTTAAATAATTCTCCTTTTTGTAAAAGAAATGCTGCATTAGCCAGCAGTTTAAGCAATGAAAACACCAACCTGATAGTTCACATTATCAATCATAGGAGGCTTCCATTTGCCCTTGTAGTTTGGGTTGTCAATCATTGGTCTCTGCCAGGTCCCACAGCCAGGGGCTGTCTCACATTTAGGGTTTGCAATCTGAGGTGCCTCCCATTCACCATCCATATCCTCATCCCTGAAAAAGAAAATTCACAGTTCTGAAGTTGTCTTTGTACAGATTAAAAGACTCAGACAATGTCTGACTTCCAGAAAGATGAAGATTCCTACCACAGAATGGAGATAGTGAAACTTTGTATAGCACAGGTCTGAAGATAAAGACACCACAGAAGGAATGAGGATTTCTAGAAGTAGCTACAAAGCACAGCTCAACAAAAGCCAGTCCCTGAGCACAGCCTTCCCCCTGCTGCTCCTTACAAACATGGTACAACTGCAAGATTCCCATCCCTGCCCTGTTCAGGTTACAGTCACAAAAGAGTTGAAAAGTACACAGGTGAACACAATAAGACAAAACTCTTCAGACCAACAGGCAGTAATCATACCAATCTTCAGGCTTCTCAGCATCAGGGTCTGCTACATATTCTGGTTCATCATCCAGCCAGCCCTCTGGTTTCACAGCATTTTCATCTGCTATTTTTGCAGGAGCATCCTCATCCCTGGAAAACAGAATATTACATATTAACACAGAATGCATAGAAGTTCTCAGCCCCAAGGCATGATTCTATAGGCTCTGAGCAAGTCTCCATATCTAGACAACCAGGCAGTTTCACTTTGGATAGGGAAAGCATGACACCCTGATTTCCTAACAGAGCTGCCCTGCAATCTGTTACCAATAGATGAGCCTCATGGCACAGTCATGGTGCCAACTGCATGGTAATATTTGTTTCTTTAAAACCAGCCTGGAAAGGAGGTATTACAGAAATCTCCTATCTTGCTGCAAACACACATTTGAGTTTGGAATTGAGTCTATGATTCACAAAGCACAGGTTCAGACAGAAACCCAGTTATCAGTTTCTGATTTAGGCTGATATTTCAGTCACTTCTAACTGTACATCTACTACAAACACCTGACAGTTACACCTTTTGCAGCTCATTTTTTGATCTTGTATAGAATGAAAGCATCAGCTAGCAGAGCTCTTTCAGGAAAACTTTTATCTGTGGCCAGCACAGTAGCACTAAACAGTAATTCCCAGAAGACACAGATTGTGCCTGCTTTTCTCTACTGAACTGCTGCTTAGATGCCTGAAATGATTTGTGTTTTGATTACAAGGGTGAGACTCTAAACCTTCTCTAAGTCACCTGAAATAGATTTTTTTGATCAAGACCAAGTTAGGAGGTTAAGGTTTCCCTCAATCCCACCCATCCAACAGCTTACCAGTCATCTGGTTTGACAGCATCTGGGTCTGGAATTTTTGGTCTCTCATCCCAATCCTCAGGCTTCTGGTCATTTGGGTCCTCAATCTCTCGAGGTGGATTCACAGGAGGAGACATATCATTCAGCAAATTCCCACTGTTGACAACCGTTTGATCAACCAGTATTTCAAAACTATTATCAGGATTCAAGACTATAAGGAGAAAAGTTCAGGTAGACATTACAAATGCAATACAAAGTGTGTATTCAAAGCATCACTCGTTGCCATTGTACAACTAAAACTTCAGCAATTCAAGCTACCACCCAGGCAACAACTGCCTTAAAGAACTGTTAAGAGCCTTTCACCTTATACCAAAGTGTAACTAGTGATGATGAACCACATCACACCTTGTGAGAATAACATTTAATTGCAGGAATCCTATTTTATATATGCTAGAAGAACAAGTAAGCTTGTAGAGTGAATTACTAGTTACCACAGCAAGTTGATTTTGACACATTAAGTACTGCCTTAGTAGTAAGAATGTATACATTTCAATTTTGCTCAAGAATCTCTGTTACTGACTCTCACTTCTTTCTCTACTGCTGCCTCTGTGGAAAAAAAAGCAAGAGAGAATCTCCTAAGCACTCCCTGAAAGACTGTAGTCATAGCTAAGATACAAGACCAGACACTGTACTTTAAGAATGACAAGAGTTTGACTGGTACTATGAAAGGATCATCACTCCAAGCCTAAAGCCCAGTATAACCCAAATTACTATGGACCAGCACTCAAGAAGTTTAAAGATGTTGGTAATTTTTTTTTATATACTTAATGTATCAAGTTACTTATGACTGCTCTGAAATTCAGTTCTTCTTTTATTAACTTCAAGGTCTCATGACCTCTCTTACATGAATCAAGACTTATTGCAAGGAAGAAATGAGCCTTTGTTTAACCAGATCAGCTTTTTCATTCAGAGCGTTCAAGTGATTTTCAGTTGTACACTGTGTTAAAACAAATATTTAGTTGCTCATCTGGCTCATTTTATGAGCTTTATATTCAGGAAATGTAGTAGTGGTTATTATGCATGGTTAACAGTCCCCATACCCAGAGTATAAAGATGGGTTTTCTTATCAGTAAAGTAAGTTTTCAGGTCTGCATCTGGACGCTTTGCATGCTTCTCCTCATATTTGCCAGTCTTGGGGTTTTTGTGCCGGAAGATGAAGTGCAGTTTGTAGTCCTCTCCACATTTGTCAGGGCCAAACATGATTGTATAAGGAGTTTTGTCATGGAACTGATCCTTTAAGAACAATGTAAAACTTCATTATTATTATTTTGAAATACAAATCAGTCACCACCTGGTATAAAAACTCCCAATTCATTAGAAGTTTCTCTCCAACTTGAGAAATACCAGAGAAATACCCACACTAAAGCTTCTATCATGATTAAAAGGCTCCAGAGGTAACACTGGAATTATCCCAGGCACTTGAATTTGTACCTTTGATCTTTACTTTCTGGAAGGAAAAGAGCAGCTATTCAGGTGTTATCAAAAAGATAAGTAGCAACCACAATGTCTCAGTGTATCTCTAGATTATAATAAAGGATTTTGAAAGCTATCAGCATAGAACTATCAGGAGTAATAATGACCAACTAGCTAGTCCAGTGGGTTTCCTTCACACAAAGTGATAAGCAGCATCAAAAGAGAGGCCAAGTTGTATTTAGTGTGCACACTTACAACTGGTGCATTGTCTCAATCTGAGAGTTAAGATAAAATATGGAATCTTCCTTCTGGGCAACAGATTACTGAGGTTTCTCCTCATACTTTGGCTAGTCTCATAAGATACCTCCTCTTCAAACCTAGAACCTTGGGAATTCTTAATTCTTGCACACTGTCAACTGCAAAGGTCTAGAAATGCTCAGCTAGTAGGGAACCCTGGAGTTTTCATTCAATAGGCCAGATTTCCCTATTTATCCTCTCCAATCAGAAACTGCTGAGTGGAACATACTTTGGAGGTCAGGCCCTAAACATGCCCCACTGCCTTAACTGAAGATGTTTCTTCAGCAGGATGCAAAATGGAAAAGCTTTCTTTCATGGCTAATACTCCAAGTGGCAGCATTACTCACCAGGTTCAATTCAGGGGTTTTTGAAAGCAATTTCACATAGGCCCCACCACACTCTATTCCATTTTGGAAATTTACTTCATACCTAATTGTAGTTTTGGACAGAAAAGGGAAAAACATGAGAAAGAGTTACTTCTGAAAGACAACTTTCAAGTACAGATTGTGAATCAGACTTTTGTTGGTTTTTTTTAAAATCACATGCCCAGTGAATATTAAAAATACACAGCACACTCTAAGGACTAAGAAATATTTCATAAGGGCCTGAGAAATGAGAGAAACTGTGGATTTAGAAGACTTAACCTGTCAAAAAGGATTAAATTGAGTACTAGTCTAGAAGATTATGATCCAGAAGTAGAGAAAAAAGCTTCCCAATATGTAAGACAACAGAGATTAATGAAAGACAGACAACTCAGTTTGCAAGACCACCAAAGCAACAACAACTGGATCCTAGAAGTAGCCCCTTTAGTATTATAAGCATACAACAGTATATTTAGGGATGTAAAGGAGTCTGAAAAGGGCAAAACATCTCTGTCAGGAATAGGCTAAGTAGTTTTGATCCTCCCTCAATGCCAGCAGCTGGAGCAAATGACCACTGGGACTTATTTTTAGTCTTATATTTTGAGTCAAAACTAAACAGTCACACACAGCAAGTGACTAATCATTATTAAACAAAGAATAAGCTAATTCATATTTGCACAAGATAAAGTAGGCAATAATCCACAATCCAACTGATTTCCCACCACCCCCTTCTTGCTAGTATACACGTGCAAGTACCTACTTCTACATCAGTCATGGCCAAATAGAGCTGGACAAGCTGTTCATCTTACATGAGAAATTAATTAAGACAAAGTAAGGAGGATATAAGTGCATCTTTACCACTCTGTCTACTCTACCTTACTTCACTGCATAAGAAGATGCAGATGCACTGACCTACATACAGACCAGCTTTTGTCCAAAGGAACAACTTTCACAATTAGCAGTACAAAAGTCAGTTGCCTGATCTTGTTACTACAATTAAATCAAGTGCCCCAAGGAGCCCCAAGACAGGTTACCAAGTCTGGTTTTCATAGACTTTTTTCTTTTTCAGGCTTCAGGGGAACCCATACTGTTCACAGCTTCCCACTTTTGGAATCTGGGTTGCTATTTTACTCTTACTTCAACAGGATAATAATAGGTTACAGTATCTTGTGTCATCCAGACCCCCCCAGTCAACAAGACCTGTTACAGAATTAACCTCAGCCTGCTGTCATGTCACCCTTGAAGTAACAGAACACAAATCTCTCCTTTACTTACTGTATAATAAGGGGTTTGGTATCAAACACAAAAGGCTTTGAAAGTTTGGATGAAATTGCATGATGCTTGGCTCGGGTTACCAACACAAGCCCTTTGTCTCCTGGAAGCTTTGTGTCCTTCATGTCTTGGACTTCCCATTTACCTAGAGAAAAATTAACCAAACATCATTCAAATTTATTCAAGACAGTCTTTGTTTAGCCCATTTTTGAACAAGACAGTCAGCATTTTGCAGTAATGCCCTATAAAGTATCTTATTAAGGTACTGATATAACATCTTCACTACTTCAAAATCTCCAAGTAGGTGTTTTGTCCAAATCAGAACTACACTTACTGGCTCTTAGGCATATAAACATTCCTCTCACCCTCTTTAGTGAAAAACAACTTTTAACTGGGAAACAGAAACAAAGATTTTCACCTCTTCTTGAGATATGACAAAAGATGTGAGAAGTGTCTGACAGATGATGTCCAAATTTTGGATTATATCCAAAATCTGGGTTGGACTCACCATCATATTTGGAAATTTCATCATCTGTATCATCTTTTTTGGCTTTGGACAGGATCCATCTACAAGACAGACATCCAATGGTCAGAAAAACATACTTTTTTTTTTCCCCCCCTGAAAATCTTGTCCTTAAGGTAAGATACCCCTTGCTGTCCTATGACTACATCCCAGTCTCTTGATCCCCAATGTGTTCAATCCCCAAACCTGCAATATTTTCTGCATTTGCCTCTTCCCACCCCCCAAAGTCACACCATGGTCTCAGTCTTTTCCTCTTGTAAAAAAAATGACCTAAAGTCAGATGAGAATTAAAATATTACACACTTACAGCTTACCTCCCCTTTGTTACCAGAACTTAAGGAAATACTATTTTAGCTCAGCACTTTTAGCAGCCAGTCCAATACAGCCATGCTGCAATCATCACCAACCACTGCCCCTTGATTCTGTTTTGAATAGCCCAGGCTCTAGGAGGGTTTCATTGCCTTTCACCATTTTCTAAAATTATCTGCTGTCCTTTAGATTGTACTCACCCATCCAAAGTTCCTTTATCAAAGGATTCCACAAAATACACCTCACCAGTTGGGACTGGGGGCCTGTAGGTAACCTATGGGAGAAGTGAGGCATTAATACACCTTTCAAGGCACATTCTCTACTCTAAAGAAATACAGGCATATAGAGCTCACATTCTGTCCTGCCAACACTCAGGTACAACTTACCTGGAACATCCTTGTAGCAAACACAGAAGTTATGTAAATATTGCTGTTTGTGCCAAGCCCATGTGCTCAACTGTAACTACAACATAAGTACACATCTAGCTAGAAACATCAGCATTACCTCCTGATAATCACATCAAATGGCAGGTTTCAAGAGTGGATCTAAGTTTGCAGAAAGAACATGGGGGACATGAGGACAGAAGTGAAGCAGCTAGGCTTAATTCCAAGCCCTGCTCCCAGATAACATATTAAATAACATCACAAAAAATGCCACTGTTTGAGGCTGGGGCAGCTATCAAATGAATGTTAGCAAAGTAAAGACAACGCTGATCAGGCTGACAGGAGCTACAATATAAGCATCAATTCAACTTTTAAAAGAAGTTCAATGCCAAACCTTTGGAGTTGGAGGAGGAGTGCTTGTTTCAGGCTTCAGCTCTTCTGCCTCCTCAATCCCATCATCCAAGTCATCTTCAATATCAACAACATCATCACCCTCATTGTCATCATCCATATCATGTGCTTGGACAGCAAGAGTTCCAAGAGCCAGCAGGGTCACACAGAGTAGCCATCTCAGCTCCATGATCTCAATAAGACAAGGAAAAGAGGTCAGGCCAGCACTTCACACAGAATGAAGCATTGCTTCTTGATAAAAGAACAACATGCAAGATCAAATGTAAAGTGCCTTGTCATCCCATTGAAAGACAAGTGCAAACTTATCTTGCCAGTTCTGTTATTTACTGCAGTTGGCTGCTTGAGACAGCTCTAAAGGTGCAGAGGAGTGCAATGTAAAACTGAAGGATTTAATACAAACCCAACCCTGCATGCAAGGCCTGCAGAAGTGTCAGAATTTTGGTCTAACAGAGCTCTGCCAGACTGCATGAGTGGAACAGCAGACACATGTACACAACACCACAACCTACGTAACCACAAAAGCCTAAGTAAATAATAATAAAAAACAACCCACAAACAGAAAACCCAACTGTTTCTTGCTTCTGAAGGACTTTAAATTCCTTCAATGTCAAACTGAACTTTCCATTTGGTTCAGGAACTGAACTACAACTAGCAAGCTCTTTCAAGCAGAGTAATCTACAGAGTAATCAATCCTCTCTCTCCTGGTCAGTATTTTTTTGTGCTTTCATCTGCAGGACACTGGCATTTTCAATTATCAGTCCCCTTTCTTCAGGTTTTATTCTGGAATTACTAAGAGTCATAGATACTACAGACATGTCTACAAGCAGTCGAGATCACTGAGGCAGACGCAGGAAAAAACTTCCTCCTGTTTAACAGTTTTCATTTGATTCCTCTTTTTATGATCTCTAATAGGATGACCAAAGAATAAGGATCTGGTAACAGAGGCTTTACAGAATTAATACCAAAGTTCAACTAATTTATAAAGTGCCCAGCCCATTGTGACACCTAAAATATGGTAGATCTTGGCAAGCTGTAGCTCAAAAGATTTTATAAGTGCAATGCATTTCAATTCTACTTTCTTGCTAGAAAAGCTACAAGATCACTGCACTTTTAAGTTGATAAGGAAGGCAACAACTTCTAGCATGCTGCTCATAGTTTTATCTCCCCAAAAGAAACCCACAAGAACAACCTGTGCCTTGCTCATTTTTTCTCCTTTCAATCACATTCCAAATTTTTCTTCCAATACCAGGGCTGTAACTGAGACCAATACTTTTGGCAAAAGTAAGTAAAAAACTAAACACCCCCTCCTTCCCTTACACTCCTGCCTCAGGGTGTAGCCCTGCAGACTTACAAACATAACTCAAGCAGAGTTAATAGTGCCTGTAGGGGACTCAGTTCACACTAGAAAACAAACTTTCAACTTTCCAAAGCATGTTTAGGCAACTAAAAGAATCCACAGTCTTAAAGGCTTATCAACACTGCCCAGTACTTCAAAACTACGCTGCATACCAGATCTACCATTCTTGGATTACTCTTTAACTCACTGCTAACAACAGAGGGGATGTTTTATAACTACAACAAAACTATTTTAAAGACTTGTGCTGAGGTGATGTCCAGTTTCTCATTACAGCAACATGCAGTTGCAGCCAGTTTTCTAGCAATAGTGATGGCCCTGATATTATGCTCTAAATTCATGCTCATGGTTCAGGCAACTGCACCAAAACACCTCTGAGCCAAAAGGACACAGCTGACAAAAAACTTTCAATTGTTGTTACATATGAGCAAAGCTTTCTTGCTTAATGGACAGTATACAGCCAAAATTGAAAACAGTTACAGATGTGACAGCAGCTCATAGCTCTTACTACTAATGTGGGAACCACAACACAAAACCAAGGAATGAAACTTGTCAAGCAAACATTGGTACCCTTGGAAATTCAAGTTCCTCTTGCACACATAATAAACCCATGCTCCCCCATCATAAAAACCAGTACAGAAAACAAGACCCTGAAACTTCATTTGAAAGAATTGATTTCTGGGGCTCTAGATGTGCCCTGTGTGACAGGAACAACTACATGAGACAGCACAAGAACACCATTCCAAGGGAAAGGTTGCATTTTGTTTTACCTTATTATCAACCAGACCTCCCACACATTTTTAACAGAGATAAATTCAGTAAGATTTCACCCCAAGTTTTATAACTGTGTTCAAAGTGAACTATGCAGACAGAGCCACCATTTCATCAATTGGAACGTGATACAAGGAAATTAATCTTTAAAATACATCAAGGTTAAAGATAAGCCAATCCTTTCCTTCTAAGAGGAAGGTGTTTCTCCATACCTCCTCTCAAGCCTGTGCAAAGGATATTAATGATTTAGCACACAAGTAATCCCTTTAGTAATCTCACCACTGGTCAACATGCAATGAAGTTTTGTTGAAATAACTTAATCACCCTGCTTGAGGCCAGTACCAACTCCATACATAATTACTTACTTCACAAGCCCATCTCAACTGCAATCCTTCGGAAGTATTTGTCAGCTGCAAATGGACTTTGGCAAATGCTAGCATGTAAGTGGCAAATCCACCTCCCTTCATTCATACAAGGCTGCTCCATATATTCTTCTACCAAAGCATCCTAGGGAAACCAGACAATTCTACCAGTGACCCACCCAGCATGGAGCAGGACCTGTCACTCTGCACATCTGTGCAGCCACAGGTATCTCCTCAGTAGTTCTACATTTACCTGTTATTGCTCTGGCTGAATTTGAGGTCTGAGAAGCCTTACTGCAAGCTAGATGTACAACCAGCTCAAGTTACCAAGCAAGCTTCCCCCCCCCCCAAAAAAAAAAAAAAGTTGTAACAACAAAGAGAAGCTAATCCAGTTTCATGCCCTTGACTCTTCATAGACATTGGCAAACAGTATTCACAAGTTTGTATCTCTACAGAGAGCTGTTTAAGACACCTCTTACACATTAAACCTGACTCAAATTCAACATAAGCTACCATTCATACACACTGAGTAAAGATTACTATCTCCTGCTACTACCAGTTGACATGCCAATCACCTTACTCTAGCTTGTATATTGCTACAGGTTAATAATGAAATTTTAAGAAATAAAAAAACATTATGTTCTGTAGTGGGAGGAGCCATTCTTGCTCCTGAAGCTCGACGAGCTGCTGGTCTCTTCCAGGACTCCAGCCACCACACAGCGCTTCCAGGGTAGAAGTGTAGCAGGAAGAGCCTTTCTTGCTCCAGAGGCTCGACGAGCTGCTGGCCTCTCCATGCCTCGCACCAGAGTGAGCTGAGGTGCCTTCTGTGGGTGTGTGTCCCACCTTTATTGGCCCCCTGGTAATAGGGGGCCTGCCCTAACCAGGCACAGGTGGACTCACACCCACTCCCTGGCAACTCGAGGTACCTGGTTTATCTTATTTCTCTACACTGTTCTTTAGAAGACAAATTTAAGTGAAGCACGTTTTGATATTTAAAAAGCTACCTCTATCCATAATGGATGTACTGCTAGGGGAGAAAATTTCAGCTTCACTTCACACAGTCCTTAGGGACACATCATAAACATGACTATGCCCTAGTAAATTAGGTTATTTCTAAACAGAAGATATATGGGAAGGGGAATGGGAGAGAAACTCAGGTTTTGTATAAAACAGGGGAGCTTTAAGTTGCTGGCAACTACCAGTGTTCAATTAGTCACCTAACATGTAGTGTAGCCTTCAGATGCTACCTACTCTGTTGCCAAATTTCTCTCCTGAAGAAGCATCCAACTTCCAAGCAATTATCAGTAGGCATTTTTGACTCTGCCTTCACATCCCTTCTTTAGGTTTAACTGTGTAATATTTCTAAAGGTTAGTGTATTTCTGATCATGGAACTGCTGAAAACCTTTAACAAAGGAACCCTTTCATAATAGGCAAGAGCTTCTGACATCTCCATTCTGCTTCAGTACAACCCTCATTTTCACCCTAACGTTTCAAGTCAGAGATAACTAAAACTTCATCTGTAGGGTTTTTTTTTTCCACTAATGCATTCAGACACTGACAGACCCTTTGGATCGACAGAAAAACTAACTCTACTGTACTCTGTAACACCAAAGCACTAACTATGAAGAGAGTTGAAGACTGTCTCCATGCTAAACCAGCTTCTACACTAGAAAATTTATAGCCAACATTTAAGCTAACATTAAGTCACCTGCCTGTCAAAAGGCTGAGGCATTTTCCCCCAAAATTTCCATGAGCACTGAAAACAGACACCCGGAGCAGCCCCACTATGGAAGCTTTACTCAGTAAAACTAAACCAAATTTCAGTGGGATTCAGAGAGAGGATCAACTTCTTCACATAGAAGTGGCAACTCTTAAAATGTAGGGCTAAGTGATTGCTACCTTTGGATTTCAAAGCTTTGAAGGAAGTCATGCAGCTTCAGAGATCTATTTTTATTTAGAACTCTTTTCACTGGGCATAAAGGGGAAAGTTCTTAATTATGGGCATGACATTGGAAACACCTGACCCACCCAGAAGGCAGTTGTCATCCTTCTCTAACATGTGTGTCCTGGGAAAGGACAGACAGTGAAAGGGCCCACACAAAGGATGGTAAAGTCCTTCTACCATACTTCCAGAACATACCATTTAGAAAGTAACTTCCCTGTCAGGTCAAACAGCCTGCAAAACCAGTTTAATCATCTCCTTGGTTACTAATCTATTGGAGTGGTTCATCAAGCCAGCTCTTAACACTGCATATTTCAGAATGTATAACTACATTTGAATTGCTACTGGCTACCTAGTTTACTACTTAATTTTTTTTTTCAGATGGAACAAGTCATTAAAAATCAGTTACTATGAACTACACCTCAGTAATTTAACTGGGAGAGCAGTTGTTTCTATTTCAGCAGCATCTGAAGTGACAGCTGAATGACTTAAATATAGAAGAATAAAAATTGTTAACAAAGTCCTGTGTTCCAAATGCTTGATTTCAGCATGGTATTTACAGTGGAAGCACACCAGTAAAAACAAGCACAACGTGTCCTCATGCAAGGCAAGAATTATGGAACAAAAACTTAAAGGCACAAAAGTAAAGAAATTCATCACAATACACACACAAGAAAACCCCAAAACCCACACAAGAAACCAAGAACAGTAAGGCTGAGACAGATACCCATTTTCCCTCTCAAATGACATTTTTATGGTTTCTGAGCAAAGGTTTGTAGTCCACTAGTTCCATGTCAGAACTACAGAATAGCAGAGGAAACCTTTCCTACATCTCACACTACCTTCCACATCCTGGCTCCTCTGCGGTGCCAGGGTAACTGTTTACACAGCTTCATGATGAACCAGCAGCTGGTTTAAGATGGCTCGAAGTCCTCTTCCCATGTTATTTTAACCCTGAATCAATACCCCAGTCCAATCCAGCTTGCAAAGGCAAAAACTGTTGCAGCATGACAAGGGAAAGTACTGTAACACAAAGTAAGTAGCCAAGGATAAATGAAATTAAGCTGTTGGCAGCAAAGTCAGCCTAATGCCATAATTTCATGTGCAGTACTATCATCTATGCTTGTTTAAGACAGATCTGTCTTTAGGCAGATTTGGGAGACCTATAGCAAAGCTCAAAAACTAACTGTATAGCCAAACACTCATTTCAACAGCCAGTACACTATTTTTATATATATATATTTATATTTATATATAAAGCACCTATCACCATATTGATAACCATTCTTTGGAACCACTCTGACAGCAGAGGTAAGAACATCACCCCTCATCACCTCTCAGAAAGACCATAAAATTATGTTCAACCTTATATGTAGCCATTTGTATCACGCAGGCAACACTTCTTCTCTTCCCATGCCTGCTTTTGCAGCAAAGCAGCTTCAGCATTTGGAAGATTCTGCCTTTAACATTGTAACTCCATGAATGGCAGACAAGGCTGAACTGCAAACAGCCTTCCTCACAAGTGGCCACAGGCAGAAGCCTGGGAGGTGGTTTGTGTAAATGTGTCCCCCCGTCTCTCTTTTTTTCTTTTCCTTTTTCTTTTCCTTTTTTAGGAGGGCGTGGCTGGGATAGACTCCTATGATTTGTGGCAAGTCTCCTCCAAAGGATTAGCCAAACTTCATCTGGAGAGCTCAACAGTTTCACAGAAAAAGCTGCCTTCTGTTTTGGGTTTAAGGAGCACAAACCAGGCAAAAGATTAGGTGTGAAAGGTGACAGAAACAAAGCTTGTTTTTAATAAGCATTCCAAATATGCCACTTTCTAAAAATAATGTACAACAACAGCACAGATACTGTAAGGGAGAAAACACCATGTACTGCCTGTCAGCAAAGCAATCATTCCTGCAGAACTAGAAGTCCTTGGAGGGCAAAGACAGAACTGGAAGGCTTTTTGACCATGAAACAGATGGGTTGCTAGAACAATTACATTAAGTGGGGGAGAGATCAGAAGGTGCCTCAAGATCTTTCAAGACCATCATGCCTAAAAATCAATTCAAGTTTGTCCTGCTCTAGAACTGATGCCAGCAAGAACAGGCTGCTGCCATGATCACCACTACAGGCTGAAAAATGAAAGGCCAGAAAAGGAAGTAAAAGCCAGGGCTCAGTACAAGTCACAGCATATTCACCATAAAGGATTTATTCTTTTACTTAGGGGGAAGTGCTGCAGCACATCAAATGAGGGTAACCTAAGGGAAGCTGCAAGCTTTCCTACTGTTCTGTGTTTGGCTTCCCTTCCTAGGAGGGCAGCTGATACCAGGAAGCAGTTTACATCTTGCACACAGCTTGGGATATTGTCTGTGAATTGTAAAAGTATTCCCTTCATACCATTTTAAAAATCCAAGAAATGCCAAGATTTAATATAAACATGAAGTTTAACTTAAACCTTTTCCTAGTTTCATGAGGTGCTTTGGATAAACCCATATAATGTGAGCCAATCAACAGTAAGGTTTCTGAAGTCATTTAGAGTGGATCAATTTGAAATTAAAGTAGTATATTTCAACCTCTATTTAACCAGTAGTTATATGTATTACATCATACATTATTACAGTTCCACTGCCTCCTTGCAGTATTCCAGCAACAACCCAAGTCACAGTGGGCAAGACATCCCATAAAACCAACGTGTCAGTAGCCATATAAACATCCCACAGTTAGAAATACATTACACTACTACAGACAAGTTTCCAGACATCTAACATTCTAAACGAGTTCCAGAGTTTTCCATGATGCAGAAACACTGCAGCATTAATTACATTGACACTAATAATAATATAGTCTGGACCTTCACCATTACTAATACTGCTATTAATATGTCATCTTCCCTTCACAACCAAATCACATGCAGTGTTTCCCTTTCTACAGCCTAGAAAGTTCTTAACCACAAAACTGCATGTGAGAGTTCACCCTTAGAATCAGTACAGGCAAGCAAGAAGTAGGCTACTTGCATTTTAATTCAAATGTGTAGGTTGTTTCCATTTTAGAAGTACACAATACAATCCCCAGCCACAAACAAGAACTGAAATGTCATTTCTGTATTATTTTGAAGGCACCCAGTGTAAATTATATTCAGGTGGGAAAAATCAAAGCACAGTAATTTTAAGTCCTCCAAACTCTCAGGCCTTGCTGCTGCAGATTCCTGCTCTGCACTTCACCTTTGCCATTCCTGCTGCTCAAGGGCCACATCTCCCCCAGCTCTTGGGCCTCCAGTCCAGAACCTTGAACACCTCATTTCCAGAGACTTCTACTCCCCCTGGCACAACCCAAGCCACACACTATGCTCTACACCCACCCCCCTTGGGAGTTCAGAGGGCTCACAGGAAGCATCTTTAGATTTCCACACCTTAGTGGCCGACATTAGAACAGGAAGCTTGGTAAAACCCAACTCACACGCCAACCCACATCCACCTCAAAGCTGCTCCCCGTCCCACCCCATCGGGGGCGCGGGGCAACAAGAGGCTCAGTCGGCCCCGTTCCAGCCGCGACCCTGCCCCCAGGTCCTAGAACTTACCAGAAGACCCGCCGCTCCCCGCCAGGCCTCTCAGAGGCCTACAGGGGCCAAGCGAGAGCCGGCGGGACCCGCAGCAGCCCCATGCCCGCCCGCAGCCTCAGAGCCTCCCGGGGTACGGCCGCTCTTCTCTCCCCTCCTCCCGGGGGTCCACACCTCCCCCTACCCCCAGGGACCCGCCGCCCTCCCTGCCCCACGCCGCACACACGCAGGGGCCTCCCGTCACCCCCCACTCCCGAGGCCTCGCATCATCCCATCCCACCCCCCCCTCCAGGCCCTACCCACCGCACGCCCCCCGGCAGGCCCGGCTCCCCCGCCGCCTCACCCCGCCAATCCCCCGGCATGCCCCGCGGGAGGGCCCGCTCCCGCACCGCAGTGGTCGCGGAGCGGGTGGGGGTCACGGCGGGCCGGGGCACAGGGGAGAAGGGGACACTCACCCCCCGCAGCGCCGCGCAGCCCCGTCCGCCGCCCCCGGCCTCCCCTCACCTCCGTCACGTGTCCCCGCACCCAGCGCCGCCGCCGCCGCCCGCCTATCTGCCGCCCGCCAGCCCCGCCCCCGGCCCACCTCGCTGCTCCTCTCCCATTGGCGGAGAGAACTCCCCGCGGCCCGCCCCGCCGCCCGTCCGGCGCTCCGATTGGTTTTTACCGCAGTCGCTCAAACGCGTGCCCGCCTCAAAACCCGCCCCAACGGCGCTGCCCTTCGTGGAGCGCTCTTATTGGCTGGCGGGTTTGCAGGAAGTGTTGGCTGATTGGCCGCCCCTGGGAAGGCCGTTGAAATGAGGGCGGGGTCTCAGCGGCTCCCAGCCCAGGGGCGCTGCGGTGCCTGACAGGGCCGCCCGGCGCCAGGGGCTGAGGCGGAGCCGGACCCGTTCCCGTTCCCCGTCTGTCGCCTCACGGTGTCCCCGCCGCAAGGACGGGCGTGGGGAGGGGATGATGGGGACCCTCGCCCCGCTGCTGCCAAAGGCCCTGAGTCGAGACCCCAGCAGACGGGGGAGGTTCTCCGGGCGCAGCGGAGGAGCCCTGGGTCTGCAGAAGGCTCTCCCTGGGGGGGTCTGTCCGGGAAGGCCACTGCCTGGCACAGTGCCTGAGCACCCTGGTATTAAACAGTAAATACAGCGTTGCTTCTGCCGTCTCTGTTCTTAGCTCCTTGGAAACGGTATTCGCATGTGCCTGGCTGCTCAGAGAATTCAGCGTATCGAGTGGTTTTTGCTTAATTAAAAGCTGAAGTTCTGAGAACACCATAAAAGCTGACACACGGTCCAGTGGGTCTAGAAGAACATCACAGAGCTGCTGTGACAGCTGCTTATTGAAAGGCCTTGTTTAATGTTAGAAGCTGTGATGTGTTTCCAGAATTAACATGTATTTCTGTAGAGGTGAAACGGTGTTAATGCTCAGCACTTACTGATCTGAACAAGTACAGGAGCGTTAAGGGAAGTGCAGAAGAACTGTCCCTGCTGTGCTGGTTTGGAAGGAGAGGACGGAGGAGACACTGGGCTTGCATGGAGGCAAGGAACCATCAGAGGAAGGAACCATCAAAGGAAGAAAGGAACCATCAGAGGAAGGAAGGAACCATCAGAGGAAGGAACCATCAGAGGAAGGAACCATCAGAAGAAGGAACCATCAGAGGAAGGAAGGAACCATCAGAAGAAGGAACCATCAGAGAAAGGAACCATCAGAGGAAGGTTAAACTTCAGGAGTCCCCTTCTGCTGCTGTGTACCTGTGGCTGCATGGGATGGCTGGCAGTGAACATGGCCCTGCCAGGAGGAAAATCACTCCTGTTACCTCATCAGTAACACTGCTTTAAGTTGTATCTGAGCTGTTCCAGCTGAGCACAGTTAACTGGAAAGCTGTATCAGAATGAACCCGTTTAAAGCAAGCCCCTGTGTGGGCTGGGGGCTGCAGCCTGTTCCAGCAGATAGGAGGTGTTCTGCAGGAAGAACAGATTCAGTATTGCTAGGAGTGGCTGAAGAAGGAAGAAAGGGGGGGGGGGAGGTGGGTTGTAAACATAAATCTGTTCTGAGTTGATGCAATGAGTCAGCAACATAAATATCCCCACAGAGAAAATTCCTCTGTGTTAGGACAATGCAAGCAGGGCCCTGGCGTTCAGAAATGAGGCTCAGCATAATTGAAACCAGCAAATCCCTGTTTACACTGAAGTTTGGAATCAGGCACTCACATATTTCCAGAAAGCCACCAAGCTGGCTCCTAAACCTCTCTCCTGAGAGAGCTACACCCAGGGACTGAAGATGCAGACAGACTGGCAGGGAGGCAGCCACAAGCAGCAGGCAGCACAGGAGATAACAAGTGCTTTAAATAAGATAGTAAAAACCCCACAGGAGGATGCTTTAAAGGGTAACAAAGCAGTATAATTTAGCAGGCTGTCTCCCCAATCTAGGCAAAATCAACTTTTTCACACAGGTATCTTCCAAGTCTCTCTTTTGAAACAGGTTATTAACTCCAGCATAACTCACGGGATAGTTTGATGCTATTGCTGCAATCACAGAAGCACCAGGAAGTCAAATACACACACGCATGCCTGTCACACATCCCTCCCTTTCTCTCCCACCCTTTCCCAAAAAAGCAGACATTCCCTCCTTCCTTTTACAACCTGCTGAATCATAGCACAGGCAGGCAGCCCTGAAACCTGCTCCTGCCTCTGCTGCTTTGTCATCCAGGGCAGCACAACAGTTAAAAAAATAAATAAATAAAATGAAAGTAACTGCTAAAAGCATATCCTGTGCTTTGCTTTTGAGATGTTTGAATTTAGGTAGTAGGAATACAAAATCAGCACAAGAGAGAGAGAGAATCCAGAAAGAAAATAAAAAGAGATGAAAAAGAAGAAAAAAAAAAGAGAGGAGAGGGGAAAAGAAGAGAGGAGAGGAGAGGAGAGGAGAGGAGAGGAGAGGAGAGGAGAGGAGAGGAGAGGAGGAGAGGAGAGGAGAGGAGAGGAGAGGAGAGGAGAGGAGAGGAGAGGAGAGGAGAGGAGAGGAGAGGAGAGGAGAGGAGAGGAGAGGAGAGAGAAGGAAAGGGATAAAGGAAACAGAAGAAACATGCACAGAGGTTTAACTGCTTTGGCAGCTGAGAAGGGGATATTTTTAGAGCAGACTACAAACCATCACCAGGGCAAGGCAATGAAAGAAAGAGGGATGGCAGACACCACATGGCAAACAATGTCAAATAAGCCCATTTAGGTGTTTCATGCTTTGCTGTAGGAGATTTGCCTCTTCCCACATTCCACTGATAAATGCTTGGGAAGCTTCCTCTGATTTGGGGTCAGAGGTGAGAGGCAATCCTCAGTTTATTAGTGAACCACAGCTTTAAAAAACTTTAAAAAATCTTTAAAAAACTTTTTCTGTCCTGTTACCAGACAGCAAAACCTCCTATTCTTCCAGCTGATACCTTTCATTCTTATTTCCCTCTAACCTATCTCCAAAGAGTTCTTCCTTAATCTGAAGAATTCCCCCTTCCTTAATCCCTGCAGGACATTGCCGGATCAATAAAGCACTCCTTGCATTTCGAGGAGATTTTCAGATCCGTTTTCAGATCCGACCTTTTCAGATCCATTCTTCTCTGGAAAACTGGCAAGAAGTGAGTGGAAAATGAAGCAGGTCAGAGCTGTGGTGCCTTAGTGACACCACAGTGACAGAGAGCAGGCAGCCAACTCAGATCACCAGCAGGAGAACACTGACTTTTGCTCTTTCAAACTTTGAACTGCAGGAGGGAAGACAAACTCTCAGCTCTGTACGGGGCAATGTCCATGTGCCCTGGTTCACTTTTCATTGAAAACACATTTCTTTACAATGTCATCTGTAGAGAGCACTCGAGAGAAGAATGGGAAAAGATTCACTGATCTTAGCAAAATGGGGAGGGTGTCTAAAGGAAATAATAAAATCCTGCAGTTTCGACATAATTAGTTTCGAGCTAATAAAGGTGAATGTAAGAAGTGTTATAAATTAATTGTTATAAAAGGAGGAAAATAAGTACAAAAAGGGAAAAGGAACAGATAACCAGAAGCAGTGCATTAGCAGATGGATGGGAGGAGGCAAGGGAGACACAGCACTGAGGTGGAAGAAGATGACCCATCCACCTGACACCATTCCCACAAGTTCCTGGAAAGAGGAACTTTACATTCCCCAGGAGTCCCCACTCACCCCTTGGCTTCAAGGGACACAAATGCCTCCAGCCCCACAGGACAACCCAGGCATTTGGCATCAAATGCAGCCCCAGGGTAGCTGAGAGGGCTACAACACAGTGCCCCCCACCCCCCTTGGCAGCTCCCTGCCTCCCCCACTGCCTTCTCTTAAAAAACGTAAAAATTTTGGCAGAGTTGCTGCATTCCTGAAATGCTCCTGTGAACAGCACAAGGCCACCTCACACCCCTTGCTCCTCCTAATCCCATCCTAATTGCTCAAGTCAATAAACAGGGAATTAGCAGCACTTAACTCGGTGACCTCTCTGGACACGCTGCTCCCCCCCTTGCAGCCATCAGCTCCTGGCACTGAGAGGCTGGATCACAAAAGACAAATATTTCAGTTATTTTGGTGAGTCTTGGTCCTGTCTGACCAAAAGCCTCTCGTTATCACTTTTAAGGAAGCTAGAACCCCAGATGTAGGTGGTACTCAGCATGCTGGGGTTTTTTTAATACTCTTGTACTGTTTCCACTAAAATCTCAGGTGGTTTTGCACAGAACCCATTTCTCTTTGTATCAGCAACCTTCTGCCTTCCGTGTCACTTCCTCCTTCATCCTCCATGGCTTCTCTGTGGCTGGAGCTGGCACCTGCCCCAGCTGAAAACAAACTCACCAGAAAGACACATGGTTTGATCTCAGCTGGACGAGCAGGATTGACTTTTTTAGGAGCAACACAGATGTAGGTATGCTTGAACAACTTGTTAAATTGAATCTCTGACACCCACTGTAACTGCTGATGAAGGCAGGTTTGTGCTGGAATCAGTCAGAACAGCCAAGGTGGGACTTTTGTCCTATTCAGCTGTCCCTGCCATGGTGTGTCCAGGCAAGCTGTGGGGTATTTAAACACGGTGAAACTGTTACTTTGGCAGCTGGTTGGGTGACTAGCAGAGGTGGGGACAGCAAAAACCTCATGAGGGGGCTCCTGGTGAGATCGTGCTGTACCGTGGGGTTCCTGAGGTCAGGACACTCCATACAGCTGCCCAGAACTGCAGGAAGTACCCCAGGCCCCTAAGGCTGCTGTGGAAATCAGGGTAAAGGAGGAGTTTGCCTTGGTTGATGAGGGCTGGGTTAAAAATCAGTTAATGAGTCTGTACATCCATAAATCCATGGATCCTGATGATCACAGCACAGCTGCACTGCAGCCAACAGGGATTTCATTTCATGTGCACTCACTGTATCCCTATTAACCACTTGGTCATATGTTCCAGCTGCAGGGCAGGGTGACTTTGCAAATTTAGCTCCCCCTGTGAAAACAACAACAGTGCTGGAGAGTCCCTGCCCAAGGGAGGGGTCCATGTGGGGATGGTCCATGCCTATGGTCACTGCAGGGAGGTTTCTGCAGATGGAGGGGCAAGATAACTCAGTGTGTGCTGGCTGATTAATCCATGTCTCAGTTAGAACTTGAATTTGGTCTTAATCGGGTGAAAATATTTCCTTATATATGTAAGAGCCCTTTCCTGACACCACCTTCTAAACTTACAAACCCACCCAGGTCCCTGCAGAAGCTGCAGCCACCAGCAGCTCCAGTTCTTTCACATCCCTTGGCCTGGGCAGTGCTGCTCCCTCCTGGCTGCTTGGCCAGGAGGCCACCTCGCACGGTGTCTGTTTCCTTCCACTGCCTGGGGTATTCCCAGCCGTTCCTGGTGGGAAAGTAGCCTGCACAGTCAGAGACATTTTGCCTCCAGTAGCAGCCAGAAGATCTCCATCACATTCATCCCAGGCTGGGATCCCTCCTCTCACAGTCAGGACACTGCTTGCTGTGCCCCGGGAGCTGCATTGCTGACAAATCTGCTGCTCGGTGCCTGCTTCTGCATCCCAGCCCCGAGAGACCACCCTCACCTTCTAATTCTGATAGTTTTCTTTTCCTGTCTTGTATAGCTCTTGCTCAGAGAAAACAAGCAAACAACAAACAAACCCCGTACACTTATTTCTGGAAGAAAATGATAGCAAAGCTCTCTTGGAAGGCTGCAATCCCCTCGCTTCCCTAAGGACAGCAGAAGGAGAGGCTCGTTCTGCTGTTACTCCCCCGGGAAGGTCCTGCTGAACGCCCACTGTTCACATTTGCAGCTCCCCACTGCCTTCTGGTGGTAAAAATGAATTAAAATCTCCCTCCCGGCCCGGGCTTTCCCCCGGAACCGGTGCCACACTCGTGTGCTGGAGGTGTAGTTTGGGACCCCCATCTCGCACCCCTCCCTGCAGAGTCCCTCTGAGATTCCTCCTCTATTTTTTTTTCTTATTTTTCTTCAGAAAACGGCTTCATTCTATGCAAGAAACGAAGGTGGGGAATAAGCAAACCCTGTGTCTGTAAGGCTCTAACTCTGCCTCCGGGAATGAAGCACATGTCCAACATTTCTCTGCCTCGCAGGGGCTCCTGGCAGCCCTGAGCACTGCAGGCACCTCCAGGGCTCTCTCTTGCCCAGTGTGAGCTGGTTGGGAATGGTGAATGGATTTCCATCCCTGGTTGCCAGGAGCAAAGCAACCAGGAGTGAAGGGTTTATAGGATTTGCTGATGCTTGCAATTGTGATAGTCATCTCCTAGGAAAGGATTAGCTACTGGAGGTGGTCTGGAGGTTGTCCTGTGTGTGCATGGCCTCTGAAGGACATTGTCACCACCGTAGCAAATGGCTGCCAAGCTGTGCTGTAACCGAGGCTGCCAGAGAATCAGCACAGATGCAGCAGCAGGACGAAGAGGAGGACCTTGGCCAGCCCCTTCCAGCCCATTGCGTGGAGTTGTGTGAAAGTCAGGGTGACCTTGGCAGCTCTAACCTGGTGGTCTGCCAGAGCCTTTTGTAGGAATATGCTGCATTTTCTTGCACTGCTGTGGCTGACAATACTAAGATGTTACTGTGCTGTATGTGGTCCTGCCCTCATTTGAATGATTACAGAGGAAAATTTCCTTGGGTTTGCTGGTTCCTGTCAGCCTGAACTCTTGCCCAAAAAAACATCTGATAATGGGCAAAAGGTATGCAACTTGAGGAGGTTCTTTCATTTGAGTATCAGTGTTAATGTTGTACCTGAGCTGACTGCTCCCAGAAGCTTCCTGAAGGGTGAACCTGAGACACAGCCTCTGGTGCCCATAATGTCTTTGTAGACATCTGAAAACCCTTTGGATGGGAAGCCAAGGCTGTCTGTGTCACCAGCAAGTGCCCAGGAGAGCTCTGCCACCCTACCCAGAGACAGCCAAGGGCTGTGCTGTGGAGCTGCTTGTGCATGACACAACAGAGACAAGGGACCTGATGACTCTGTTTTTTCTTGTACTAACACCAAACACATCTGTCTGTACTGACTCACACCCAGGCAATTGCAGAGCTTGTCCTCTGTCCTAAACCTTTTTAGGCTTACCTAAAAAAGAAAAACAGTTTGGGGTTTGCTGCTGGTTTTTTAGGGGGACACGAAAAGAGAAAGTGCTAAGCATTATTTCAGAAATCAAATAACTTTTTTTAAAGCAGATTCAGGCAAGAGCACATGAACCAGAGATGTATTTAAGCAAGAGTCTGGAATCCACTGGGTTTTCTTCCTGTGATTAGCACGGCCCTAAGGATGTGATGTTCTCACTGTTCTTTCTTTTCTGTCCTGAGGTTAAATTTGCCCCAGTTTCCAGTGAAGCCTGCTGAAAAGCTGTAAATTGTTAAAAACCCCTAAACATGGCTGTTCTAATACTGTTTCCAGGGAAGATAGTGAGTCATGGATTGAAAAGCAGCATTGTGGCTGTGTGCAAGTGCAACAAGGGGTACAGTATTCTCTGCAGAGTTAGAAGATGCAGAAGCTTTCTCATGTAGAAACCCAAGAGAATGTGGGGTGGGGGTTATTTCAGAACTGGCTGGCTATTAAAAAATCAAACAGAAGCTGGGGGACGAGAGGACTCCTTTGATGTGTGGGCTGATAGGAAAATGAAGGTAGTCTAGTGGCAGTCACAGAAAATATCTGCTTGGCACAAGAGTGCAAGGAATGGTTAAGGTTACGCAAGAGAAACTCAACAACCTTTGCTCTCATTTTCAAGTCAAGTAGCTTCGAGTTAGATCTTATCACTCAAGACTTGAATTAATCACGGACTGAGTATTATAACTGAAAGAAATACATCAAATTGTAGAGACAAGCTGCTACCAAGCTCAATGGGAACTCAAAAGAAGGAGAAGGAACAAAGAGATAGGTCTGATAAAGACTAATAAAAATCTCAGCTGTGGCCTCAGGGAATGCTGCTGTTTTCAAACACAAATTCCAGAGGGAAAACCATAGTGCTTCAGTTTTCCATCAAGTAACCAGGCTAGGGAAGAGCTGGAATTCTTTAGCCTCGCTGAAGTGAGCAGGCTTGCAGCTGAGCTGCCTCCTTGGTTGTTTTCTTAGAAACTGGAGGATAACTCTCTGGTGAGTATCAAACAAGCTCACTATTTTGCTATTACATTTCCAGTTAATTGCTTTTATTTATTCTAAACCTTTGCCCCATTAGACTCTTTTTTTTACAAGTGTCTATATGTGAAACTGGGATCAGCCACTGCCTCACTTTATAAAAGCAAATCATTAGCTGCCTTTTTTATTTGGGGATGGTTTAATCTAAAGCTTTGTCCTGTGAACAGGTACATTTTAATCTGATCATCAACTCAGTGACAAGGGTCTTTCCTGTTATTCCCACTGGATGACCCCTGTCCAAGACAGAAGTGGACTGAGCTACAAGCTTGCCCTAATCCTAGATAGCTTTTTGTCAGAGGTTGATTTCTGATACCATTTTGCAAGGCATCTAAAAAAAAAATCAAAGATATCCTCCTCTGTTTATGAATATTAAGATGTAGATCTGAGGCAAACTCAGAAAAATCCTCAGATTAAATTTAACATGAAACCTGTTTCTATTTCTTTATAAATTTTTAACTAATTACTAAATCAGGGTCTGCTTTACAGATTTGCATAGATTTATATATATAGATAGATAGATAGATACACTTGTGTAACTATATTTATAACAAATCTGTATCTATAAGATAAGAACTTATATATACTAAAAATACACATAATTTTAAAAAGTTTGTATATATCTGTATAGGAAACCCAAATACAGGGTTAAGAAGATCACTGGTACAAGAAATATACTGAAAGGGTTGATTATTATAGGACTTTGGGAAGAATTTTAACTTATTTTCACTGGTGTTAAAAAAGGATGTTCTGCAAATAGCAGCTGAGCACATTTATCTATTGGAAATATTGAACCTCTGGAAATTATGGGTAGAGATTTTCCTGTTTCCTGTAGCAATTGCCTAAACACTGGTCCCTGGTAAGTCCTGTACCAACAGACTGGATTGTATATTCCTGAGTAGCCACATCCTTTTCTGACAGAAGTTAAACATTTCAGAAACTAGTAGTGTCCTAATACAACCTCTCACAAAAAACTTGAATTAAGGTGTCAGGGTTTAACACTGGCCCGGCAATTAAACCAGATAACAGACGCTCTCTATTAATCTCTCCTCCTTGATAAAGAAAGGAGAGAGAATAAGGGAGAGAGACTTATGGGTTGGAAACTAAACTACACAACTTTAATGAACAGTAATGATAAATAGGTAAAATTACTAAATATATACAAATATACAGGAAAATGGAAACCACATTCCTCCCTCCTTTCCCCCAATAACTCTCACATCACCACCGAGGCTGCAGGGCAGCCCTGGGAAAGTCCAGGCTGGCCTCCTGGAGTCGGCAGCAGTCGGGAACCAGAGGCAGGAACACACAGGTATGGGCTGGCACGGATCAGGACCACAGGCAGATGAATGGACGGGATCCTTCCAGGATGCTGGGTGAAGGAAGGGAAGAAGGGAAATCGGGAAATCCAGAAGTCTGGAAATCTAGAAATCTGGCTCGGCCCTCGTGATGCCTCAAATTTATACTGAGTGTGATGTATATGGGATGGAATACTCTGTTTGGTCAATTCTGGCATCTATCTTGTCTGTTCCTCCCCAAAGGAGGGCTCAGGTGGGATCTCTTTATCCTCCTGGATGGTAAAATGTTTTCCTCAGAGCTGAGCAGTGTCCTTGGCTCTGCATACCAGTCTCTGGCAGTAACTATAAACATCAAGTGTTATCAATCCTAGAAGCACACACTGTCTGAGAAACTTGCTGTTAATTTCAGCAAGTGCAACTACTTACAAGAGACTTGGCTAAAAGCAAAAGTACAAGACAGAAAATCACCTTTATCCTGGCCCAAACCAGGACATAAGGATAAATCTGTAAGGACCTTACTGTCTGCTTGACATCCATCCTGCAATTCATCAGACACAATACAAGATTTTTCCTTGCAGCATAATCTGTTGTGGGAGAGACTGATCCTTCAAGTTATTATGAGGAGAGGCTGAGGGAGCTGGGGCTGTTCAGCCTGAGGAAGAGGAGGCTCAGGGGAGACCTCATTGCTCTCTACAACTACCTGAAAGGAGGATGGAGCCAGGCAGGGGTTGGTCTCTTTTCCCAGGCAACTCTCAAAAAGACAAGAGGGCATGGTCTTAAATTGTGCCGGGGGAAGTTCAGATTGGATATTAGAAAGAATTTTTTCACGGAAAGGGTGATCAGACATTGGAACGGGCTGCCTGGGGAGGTGGTGGACTCTTCGTCCCTGGAGACATTTAAAAAGCGACTCGATATGGCACTCAGTGCCATGGTCTAGTGACTGTGGCGGTAGCTGATCAAGGGTTGGACTCGATGATCTCTGAGGTCCCTTCCAACCCAGCCTATTCTATGATTCTATGAAGTTATATATTTGTGTTCTCCTCCAGGTGCCCTTTTCCAAACAGAGCTTCATGCTGAAGTTCCCATTCTCTTGTCCATATTCACTGGTGCAGGGATTTTCCTTGCTTTGGTGGTTGTAGCCAGTCCCAGAAACTCTCTGGCTGCTTCAGAACTCTCACATCTTGCTTGCAGTAGAAAGTCTGGCAGATGGGCAGCTGTAAACAAGAAGCAATTACTGGTTTGGTGATGTCAATGAATTAAAATCCTATTTGGCTTCTTCCTTGGTCCAGGCATATCCTTAGAGCACTGAATTATATCAGCAAATGATGAGCAGTTACACGGGTTATTGCTAATTCTCTTTCTGTGGCGTGTGGCTTAGTGAAAGATCTTATAAAAAGATTGTGAGACACGAGTGCTCATCTTGGGAAATTGCAGGAATTTGAGGCTGAGCTCCCTTAAATCTCTCTCTTGTATAATCTGCTTTTCTTTTTTTTTATTATTGACTTTTTTTAAAAAATTTTTTTTTCTAGTGCTGCTATTCCTACTGCCACATGTTCAGTTGTCATATGGATACCAGAGCTCTTTTGTCCTCTCAAAGGGCTGGGCAAATTATTCATTGGTATTTGCAGAACTATAGCAACAGCCAAAAATTTAAGAGGGGTATTCAGGATGAGAAGACCAAAACAGTCAGTAAAGTGCCCAAGCACTTTGTGTATGGTCAGCACTGAAAGCATGCAGGGCATTGCCTCACTTTGGGATCTCTGCAGGTGCTAAAAAGCACAAAATTGCAATGTAAAACTGTGATGACCAGCACTTACATCAGAGCTTTCAAATAGTAAAGACCACACTCTTGTTTACTATGTTCAACTCTGCTTTGCCACCCCAAAAAAACACTACTGTGCTCCTGCAGAGGCAGGAGAGGGATGCTGTCCTGCAGGGAAAAGCTGCATTGAGAATTTTCTTAGTGGAAGTGGCTGCCATGCAAAGTTACTGGGCAGTGTCCCCAGTTCTGTGCAGTGTGGAGATGGATGCTGGAAAATGGGCTTCCTTAAGTGGGATTCAAGAAGCAGCAGGATCCACGCCCAGTGAAATACTTCTTGTGGAAGGTCTATTAGAAATCCTCAAGTTACAGGAGGTTCTCTCTGCCTTTTTCCCCAGCAGACTTCCAGTACAGCTCTAACCAGGAGCTTAAGAACTGCCTGGGGTCACTCAATGAATCCTCTTCTTGTCACCTCCAGGTTTTGGGAGGCAGATAATCTGCAAAGTCCCAGCACTTAATTGCCATTCCAGCTTCCCAGTGGTTAAAAGGAAGGGTGTGTAGGCAAGTTTGGAATTTAGCACTGTTTCTGTTCATTCTATTCTTTCACACAATTGCATCAGGCAACCGTTTCACCTGGAACCCTAAAAATAAACCCAGCTTGTTTTAAAGCAATTCCATTGTCCCAGTGTGACTGCAGTTTCTCACCTTTCACAAAAGCTCCTTGTTCTTGATGAACTCATCAGCTGCTTCTCAAAGGCCTCTGGGAAGATCAAGATCTTCTAACTTAGAGCCCCTGTCTGTCTGTCCTGGTTTCCCATAACTCAGCCCCTTCCTGCCTGGCTCTCTGGGCCAGCACCTCCATAGCTGGAGATCAGAAGGTTCTGGAATGAAGACTGATGGATCCCTGGTCCCAGTGGTACCTCCAGCATTGCTCCAGCACAGCTTCACAAGCCAGGAGTGGGCACAAAGACTCAGAACATTCCACTTCTGATGCCCCCCTCTGCAGTTCAGGCAAATTCCTCCCCCTCTTCCCCACGTGTGAAAGCCAAGTGTGAGGTTTCATCCAGCAGAATTGTCTTTGCCTCAGACAGCAATTGGCAAGTGGAATGTGGGACATTGGTCTCCTGGTGAGCACAAAGCCTGGAGTGTCAGAGGAGGAGTCTCAGCCAGATAAACGTCTCAGTGAGCTGTTTCCAAGAGACTGGCTAAGGAACATTGGGCTAGATAGGGGCTGTCCCCAGACAATAGTATCCCCTGTGCTTACAGAAGAAATGTTGAAGAAATATTCCTGAAGCTTGAATCTACAGACTGGAAACTCCAGGACCATGTAAGGAACACCAACGTGTTCCTTTTGCCACCTAGGACTGGACTGCCACCTGAGGAAGAAGGATCCTTAGGACCATCAGATCTTCAGGTGGTGATAACTCTTGATCTCCCTCTCTCTCTCTTTCTCTGTCCCTCTTTACAGACTTGCCAAATCTTCACTCACTCACTTCATGTTGTTTGCTCTATTTGCTCTCCACCAAATAAAACTTTCCCTGCACCCAACCCTTCATCTCTGGGCTTTGCTTTTACAGGATCTGAACAGTAAGTTACATTGACCACATAACACCATCATAACACCAAGGGGCTCTTCTTTGCAGGGAACCTCCCAGGAATGCCAGTCTGCTTCCTAGGAAATGCCTCTCTGTCTCTCCCCAGTGCCCTGCCCAGCTCTATCTTATAACCAGGCAGGGCTGGCCAGCACCAGGCTTTCTATTTCAAGCCAGATAGAAAAGCAAAATAGCTCTAGTTCTTCACTCCTATAATTTATGGAAAGACAAGCTGCACTCCATGACCATTCCTCAGCCTTTGAGGTATTTGGATGTGTTCTGTAGCACTGCAATTTTTTTCCCCATATCATTATAGGATAACACTAAGTGTGTGTTAATAGAAGATGTGCCAAAGATGTTTGAAAGGCTTGTTTGTCCCTCTGCAAAGGGAATTCCTCCCATTCCCTGTCATATGCACTTATCACTCCAGAGATTCATCCTTCTTTTAGCTTGAAAGAAGTGCAGTTGCCTTTCTGACATTGCTCTTTTGTATTTATTTCTGACATTCTGCTGAAAAGGGAATAGGAAAATTGGCAAAACGTGGAAAGCAGTTTACTCTTGTGACAATAACAGAAGGCAGGACAAGAGATGGGTTTAATTTGCCTGTTTTAATATCTTTAACAGATGTTGACTATAAGAAAGGGATATTATTCATTTGCATGTACGAGTGCCTTTTATTAATGAGTTAAGGGGAGACTTTTGGTATGGCCTCTATACTGATATGCCCTCTAGTCAGATTTAAGATGCCATGCAGATAAAGCTCATCAAACTCCTTCAGAAGAAAACTTAAAAAAAGATTTATCCAAATTATCCCTAAATGAGTAAATGTACCCATTTATGTCGTTTCCCAAAGACTCAGCTTTCCATCATGCTTTTTAGAGAATGGCTTTGAATGTTTTCCCTGATTTATCTTTAAAGTGGAGCCCTTTACATAGGTGTCACTCAAGCAGAGGTTTTAAGCAGCCCAGAGACTGGTTTGGTCCTTAGAAATTTTGCTATAATTAATCATTTGAGAACCTTTACATGACATCTTTGATACACTACAGATGTAGGAATCTCAGGAATATCTAGCTCAACAGGCTAACACACATCCCTGATATATACTGAGCTTGTACTCCAAGGGATGCTTTCCATAATGCCAGCTTGGATGTTGCTGGCAAAACTGGCCACCTGCTATTTCAGTGCCTGGGAGGAGGAGCCTCTGTACAGATGCACATTTTAGGAACACATGGTAATTCTTGTCATACAAATCTTTTAAGCTTATTGCAAAACGCAGAACCCAGGACATATTTTGGCAAGTCCAGGAGATCTGAGGCAGCTTGTGTCCTGCTGGGAGCTCTGGTGGGAACAGCAGGGCAGAGATGGTCTGCAGATGTCCTCACTTCCTAGGAATGGCTACACATGGCCAACAGCATCTCTGAAAGACATGAAATTATGCACTGGCCTTTTTTGCCGTGTTTTAACCCTGTCCTTCCTCTTACAGCTGCAAAATATAGGAATTCCAGGAATACCTCACCGCATGATGGTCTGACTTAACAGAAGGCTCTGCAGGCATGGTAGGGTAGGAAGGTTTTGTTGCCAGCCCCACTGTCCCATCCTTCAGGAATTATTAGCTGAACACAGCAAGAGTCTCAGGGCTGAGCTCTCTTTCCCTCTCCTGAGCTAAAAATCCTCATTTTCTTTTCTGTGGCTTTTCATTCTTTTGAACCAAAAAAACCCCAAACCTCTTTTTTTCTCTTTTTTCCCGGCACAGCTGTTAGAAAGGCACTAATTGTTCTCTCAAGCAATTTCACAGTCACGGGTTTGGGTGTGCTCAGTGGCTGCAAAAGAACTGAAAGGAAAAGGAAGCACAAAAGGCAACGACATTAGAAAATCCTTCCCTACTTTTACAGTACGTTTAGAAGGACAAGGAGCCTCAATGCTTCACAGCTGAAAGGTGAGTGGCAGAGCTGCAAAATGTTCTTTCTTCCTCTAACAGAAAGCTCTTGGCCCATTGTACTCTCATGAAAAACATTTCTACAGGGATGTTCTTGCCTGTAATGGTGCTGGACTCGGTGCTGCTGGCTTTTCCTTGCCCTGCTGCTCCTGGGCAATAATAGGTAAACAAATTCTGCAGCTGCTTCAAACTCCTCCAAGCCTTTTGTGTTGTTTGCTTTGTTTCCCAAGATTTTTAAAATCCTGACTGGTGTTGCAATCCAGCTCAGAGTGCAGCCCTCCAGTGGCAATTAAGGGGCAGAAAGGAATGCCCCTTAATGCCTGTGAGAAGAGGTGGCAGAGCCAACCAGGGGCACAGATAAACACCTGTAGCTGTGACTCAGTTGGGCAGTGCCAGGTCCAGCTGCCTGTGAATCAAGGCCATGGAACTTGGAAAGCAGAATCCACAGCAGGGAGTGAGAGTGGGGGTCAGGGTTTCATTGCCTCTTGCTCAGCAGCTCCATCCCCAGCTGAGCCTGGGACCACAGAACTCATCTTTGTATAGGAGCAAACCCCTGTCAGACTTGGAGAGTGAGTTTTTGCAGTATGGTTGTTCCAGTGTCATTGCAGGCAGATGATGACAGCAGTGAGGTCTTCTTCTTGTCTCCCCACCCCTTCTGCCCCTCTCATCCCATTGAACCCAGGGATGCAGTGGCCATGCAGCCAGCAAGCAGGTCTCCCTTTGCTTGCAGAGCAGAGAGTTTTCTGTTCCATCAGCAGTGTGATGAGTCCCCATTCAGCTGTACAGTTGTTAGATTGGTTACAAACAGCATGAAGGTGCTGGAGGCCAGGAACTTTGTCTGTCAGCTGGAGCCTGCTGTAGCACCCCCCACACTGGGATACTGGTGGTCACCGTGGTTTTCAGGATGATGAGGCTGTCCAGCACTCACAGTCTGATCATCAGAGAGCATTTGGTGCTGAAAGGAGGGCATCTGGGTCTGCTCCTTGCAAACACCAAGTGAAAATGGAAAGATGGCAAGTTCTAAAGGTGACAAAGAGGGACAGAAAAAACATTGTGCCCTTCAGGAGGTGAAGACGACTTGAAAAATTATGCTTATGGGTGAGAAAGGAGGAGGGGAGAGGCATCTGTTATTTATTTATTCATTCACGTTTCCACTACCCTTTATTATATTTAGACTACACTAGATGATACTAGAAGTATTTTGCATTTAATGATGATCTGGGGAGTGAGAGTGCTGTATGGCAGCCTTGACAGCTCCTCCTGGCCCAGGTTTCTTTACACATCTTTTTGCAGTTTTGGATGCAGGTTATGCTGCATTTCCATCCAATGGAGGTGGAAGCTCAGACCTTTTTGTTCAGTTGCTTTCCTTTATCTTTTCTTTTGCTAGCAAGCTGCAGTCAGACAGGAGCAGAGGGAAATCAAATGTCATTAAGCACTGCAAGACCTCAGCCCTTTTGGAGCTGACACAGTAGAGTCTTTCATTTCTTTGACAGCTGAATGAGAGGAAACAAAACACAATGTTCCTCATATTTCTAAACAGTTGCTGGAATGAAAAAGGATCAGTTCTGAGATGAAAGAAGCTGTGAGATTAATCTCACAGCTGGTGCTTGAAAAATGGTGGTTTCCATGTTTGGTATTAGGAGAAATAATAAGCTGGGACGTGGGTATTGCTTCCCTGGGTGCCTTTATCACTTATAGAGAGGCAGAAAACTCGAACCAGCTTGCTGCTTCTTAGAAAGCCTACCAAGGACATAAGGCATACAATGTAATTTCTGTAAACTGCTTTAATCTGATCTTGGTTTCTGTAATAGTGACGTTTAGTGATCACTTTGTCTTAATCCAAATTTCTTTTTCCCTGGTCCAAAGGGAAAATTCTCCAAATGAAGGGACAAGAAGGAAACAAAGCTGCCAGGCTCAGCAGCTCACGGTCGTGCCAGCTTTGCATTCTTAGACAGGAATTAGCCAAGTGGGTCTCTCTTGACATGTGAAAACATCTTTTCCCTTTTGTTATGTCCTGATGAATTTTGCAGGTTTTTACACATATAACTCTCTCCGGTGTTTACGATTAGAGTTAATTTGGCTGAGGTTTAATCAGAAGCCTTAATGCTTCAATGCCTTATTACTTCCTTAACACTGGAAACTCCCAGCTCTTTTGTTGTCCAACAGTCATTCTGTAGGACCCTTTGTAAATAAAGCATCACAGTGCAAGACAGATACATATCTTTAAGAGTTTAGCACATCCTGTCTTACCACTGCAGTGGGTTTTCCACCTGGGGGCTCTAGTTGATGCTGTCTCAATCGTACTGTGCCCAGCACCTGCTTCCCAGAGTCCCTGCACCCAGTGATGGGTGCCCTGAATGCTGCTGTCCTGATGCTGAAGAGGTGCAGAACAGCCCAAGCAGAGCTGTGGTTTCTCATGCAACATCAGCAAGAGGGATGTGTCTTGCCCCTTCTTTAGGAACAGTTTTAAACTCGAGACCCCAGGGGGAGTCGATTGCTGGGCTGTTGGGATTTGTCCCCCCATTCAGCTCCCAGTTCCCCTCTCTCATCTTTTACACTTTAGCTCTCTGCTAGTTTCCCATTTACTCATAACTCATTCCAGCAAAAAGGGAGGGTGGGAACGGAAATACTTCAACAGATTCATCTCTGCTGCTTTATAGTTGATAACTGCCAAGCCAGACTCCTCCTGGTTTTAAGAACCACATACAGACCTTCCCTCTTCATTAGAACAAACCTATGCTGCCATCTACCACTGCCAGCCGCCGCATCAGCAAGTATTAAAGCTGGCCAGAGGAGCTTCTGATCAAGAAATCAAATTTTCTAGGCTCTGGAAGAGTCAATATGTTGGATCAGATTCATCTGCTGGCTGCTGTGACAGTCCTGGGAGTTGTGGAGCAAGGTAGGGACCATGGGATGCACACACACAAATATTTGCCAGCTCAGTCTACTGTACCTCCACTGATTTCCTTTCATTTCCATATTTATTTTCTGTTGTTGCTTTGGCATTTCTCAGCTTTTCAGACAGTGGACTGATAGCTTGTCTGGGTTTTGAAACATACCCAACAAAATAAGTGCCTGGGAAGCCCTTCCTCTGAACTGACTCATTGCTTTAGTTCCAAATTTCTTGCTAGATCTTCTCCTCTGCAAACATGGATAATTTCTTTCTTTGAGAAATGGGTTTACAGCAGCTCCTGAGGTTCTTGTAGGCTTTGGCATACAACGAGCATCGGAGGGGAAATGTGGAAGGACAGGCTGCAGAGAGTTACATGGAACATCTCTCAGCTGTGGTTCCACATTGCATGACAATTCAGTTCAGTGTCTGGGTGTCTTATCTGGCGCATGAGTTTCCTCCTTACTCAGGATTTAAAAGGGGGAAAAAATAAAGATTAAAAAAACCCTTTAAAGTGGCAGTAACAAAGCATCTGAACTGTGTAAAAAAATCTGTAGCTGATCCAGGATCTGTTAATTAGGCAAGAGGGGAAGCAGGGATCTGCTGGAGGTGTGCACATACTCCTCACCTCACTGTTACACCAGGTCATCCCTTTTCCTAGTCTGAAACAATCTGGGATTTTTCTCCATCTTTCTCTGTTCTGCAGGGGTTGCAAGGTTAGAAAGAGACCACAGAACTCTTTCCCTGACCTCTGGCAGTGTGCTGTTCCCACCGTGCCCAGCCAGAGGACTGACTACTGCTCCTTTCCTCTCTTTTGCTGCAGCCTACTTCTTTCTCCAGGTGATCTATGCCAGGAGGATGTTTGGCATTTCTCCACCAAAGATCTCAGGCCCACCTGAATTCGAGAGGGTCTTTCGAGCACAGTAAGAACCTCGTCTTACAAGATGCTTTCCAGATCTCATGTCTAATGGCATGCTTTGTATCCCCTGCTTTGCCATTTATTCCTCAGGACTGTAATTCAGTTATTCACCTCCCTTGGGATTAAGTTCATAGGTTTTAGAGGGAGCATTGAGACTGTTGGCTAGTAAGTCCTAAACACACCAGCCATTGCTGAGAGAAACCTACCAGAAATCTCTGGTGTGGAATGTAGGGCTGATACAGACATAATTGTGTGACCCTGAGTCTAAGGTTGGTTTTAGCCAAGCAGTGTCAAAGCCTCAGGCAGCTTCAGCCCTTCTCTGAACCCCACTTAGTGGGAAGGACAAAGTGCCAGAGACATCTCTGCTAAGCTGGTACAGAGGCAGCCACAATGCAACATCCCTGCTGTGACTTCTAGGGCTGCAATGGGGAGGGAACTGAGAGGGAGAAAGTTTCCACTTTTGCTGTAGTGGACCATTAAAAAAAACAAACAAACAAACTGGCAGAAGTTTCTGTGTCCAGTTCTGAGTGTCCAGTTCTGGGCCCCTCAGTTCAGGAAGGAGATTGAGGTCCTGGAGCAGGTCCAAAGGAGGGCAACCAGGCTGTTGAAGGGACTCGAGCACAGATCCTATGAGGAGAGGCTGAGGGAGCTGGGGGTGTTCAGCCTGGAGAAGAGGAGGCTCAGGGGAGACCTCATCACTCTCTACAACTCCCTGAAAGGAGGTTGGAGCCAGGGGGGGGTTGGGCTCTTTTGCCAGACGACTTTCAACAAGACAAGAGGGCAGGGTCTCAAGTTGTGCCAGGGGAGGTTTAGGTTGGAGATTGGAAAGAATTTCTTTATGGAGAGGGTGATCAGACCTTGGAATGGGCTGCCCAGGGAAGTAGTGGATTCTCCATGTCTGGAGATATTTAAAAAGAGCCTGGATGTGGCACTCAGTGCCATGGGCTGGGAACTGCAGTGGGAGTGGATCAAGGGTTGGACTTGATGATCTCTGAGGTCCCTTCCAACCCAGCCAGTTCTATGATTCTATGATTCTAAGGAGCAGGATCCCTCCAGACACCTCCTTCTCTGATCCTTTGCCAGCCTAGACTCAGCCTTATCCAGCATCTCTTGGTGGTACTACTTTTCCTTTAGGTGGTCAGGGCATGATGTACAAACAACCCAAACAGCTAAGTGCTCCCTCCCACTTCTGCATGAAGTGCAAGCTGCTTTGGCTCTACCTGCTTAAGATGGGGCAAACATTCCTTGCAGCTTTGGGGCTTTTACTGCATATATATATATATATATATATATACACACACAGCATATATGCATATATATATATATATATATATATAAAATGCCTATCACCACCATAAACATTCCTTGGAACCACTCTGACAGCAGAGGTAAGAACAGGAGTCAGCCTGTTAGTATCTCAGTACTTCCATTTCCAACCAATTAAAAAAAAAACAACAAAAACCCCACAAGACTTTGCTGCCAGCCTGCCTGGCTGGTGTTTAACACTGCTACTCTGCCAGGGTTGGAGGGAAGCACTGCTCCACTCAGGGAGGGGCAGTGGGGGTGGTTCAAGGAACCTTTCTGTGCACAGTCTGATTTGGACATGTTTTACTTAATTTCTTGTGCCCTAGAGGCTTTGTTCCTTGCATGATTTGATTCCTGTGAACAAAGGTGGAACGGGAACTGCACAGGAAGGTGCAAGCCTGGAGTATTTTATGGTGAAATCAGCTCTAAAAAGCAAAAGCCTCTGGAAACTGGTAGGGGAAGCAAAAAAGAAAGATATTCCTCTTCCCCTTGTTTATAACCCTCCTCTTTCCTGCCAGGGTGAATTCCTCTGAGTATTTTCCCATTTTTCTGGCAGTTCTGTGGCAAGCTGGACTCTTCTTCCACCAAGGTGAGAAACTCGCATTACCTGGTTTGTCACTGGATCTGTTCCCCTCAGTGCTGACTCAGTCCTCAAGTCCTGCTCACCCTCCAAACAAAAAATTCTGTCTCTGATGGGAGGATAGAGCCAGAGGACCCAGAGCCTCTGTTCCTTCACTTTGGGCTTCCTGCTTGGCTCAAAGTAGCTCTAAAAAGCCTCTGGAGATGGTCACTGTGATCTCTCTCAACTGCAGGTCTGGCTGCAGCCTTGGGGCTGCTCTATATCTGCTCTCGTTACTGCTACTTCATGGGATACAAGGAATCATCCTCAGAAAGGTAAAAGCCTCTGCCAGCATGGGGTACATGGTAACCCCTGGGGGTTTGCATCTGGGGACATAACGTGCTTTGGGGAAGCTCAGGGCTCCCTTTTGGCTACTTCGGGGTCCCTACATGACTCAGCTTTGGGCAAAACACGGGCATGGGTAAAGGGCTGGGGCCAGAGACAGACACAGGGCAAGGCTGGAGCTGCCCCGAGCCTTCATGGGTGTATGTGTGTTCCCTAAAGATGGGAGCAGGGCACAGGACCCCATGCAAAGGATAGGGGACAGCCAGGGGCTGCCTTCCCACCCTGCTTCTCCAGGGAGAAAGGGACCATTCCCAGGTGAGAGCAGCAGTGCTTGATCTCAGCAGGATCCTTCTCTCCTTTCAGGCTCGTCCCATTATACATCAGCAGTGGAGTTCTCTGGATTCTCATTGCAGCATCAGCTCTGGGCATCTTGCATTTCTTCCTCTCTCACTACGTGGGGCTGAACATCCTCCAGCTTCTCCCAGTGTGACCTGTTCCTTTGTCCCTCGTTGTTGTTCTCACCTTCAAGCCCTGCTCCCTCCTGTCCAGAGTAACAGACTGGCTGTACCTACCACAGCACAATCAACAAATCCACCCTCACCTGACTTTTTAACACCTCCCTCCCTGTTGCTCGGCACCGGCACGAACTGCTGAGCATTTTGGGAGGTGTTTTTCCTCTGCAGTACTCTTTGTGCCCTATCTGCCAGCTCCCTCATGACTGATGTGGAAAAAAAAAAAAAAAAGCTCCAATACAAGGAGAAGGTTAGAAAAAATGGACACATAAAAGCAAACTTATCTCAGCCTGAACTTCCCAGTGAGCTGACACAGGGAAGTGCCATGTGTTCCCCTTCCTCCAGCAGCTCTGCCTTCAGCCCAGGCACTAACCGTGGGTTCATGCCAGTTTTCCAGGGACAACACCTAAGAAAGGTATTTGTTTGAAACCAGGTGTGGGCTAAGGCATAACAAAAGAGCTGGGGAATGAACAGGAGCAGCCAACATGTGAAGTCTGTTGGTGCCCTCATGATGGTCATTAGCCATTGCCTCTGGGTCATGTTTTAAATCAGACTGTGCAAACTTATCACCACCACCACATCTAGAACTTCAAACACTGCTGAGCAACAACATACACAAATAAAAAAGCACAGATGTTGTTGTGCTGGGTGTCTCCTTCTGGGTCTGAAATTAGCAGTAAACAAAACCACGGGTGTTTGGAGCAAGGCATCTGCCTCAGTTTCCACTCTGTGCAGTGCTGTGCAGCCTGGGACCCTGCATCCTGCTGGAAGAGAGCTCTGAGTGGGAAGCAGCTGCATTTCAGAGGTGCCCAGCTCCTCGACTGGGAGCTGAGCTGCTCAGCAACAAACAGTGGTCCCTGTGGGGTGGTTTGTCTGGTCTCAGGTGCCCTTCTGGTCTTGGTCTGCCTGTGGCAGGAAGAATTTGCTTCTCACGGAGCCCAGTGTTCACAGTGCTGATGGTTTTAGCCATTACTCTGCTCACGTTGGTGACACAGCTCAGAAAAGAGCAGCAGTGCTCCGTGCCATCCTCACAGGGGAACTTCATGCCAAACCCAGAGAGCAAAAATAACTGCATTAACATGCTGCCAGTCTAACCACATTTTAAAGCCTGCCATCCTTCCCTCCCTTCCCAAGCAGTTTGTACATCTAGACAGTAAGAACAAAAGGAAGGGGGGGGGGGGAGGTTCAAAGCAATTTATTTTTCACATTGTTTCATTTTCTTCCCTCCATTTTAAATTGGCTTATCAAGCAAAGCCCCCAGTTAATGTCCCTTTTAGTTTCTCCTGCCTTGGAGTCGTGCTGCTGTGGTGAAGTTGGCAAACACTGCAGGGGTAAGCTTAAATCCAAAGAAAAATAACTGTATAGCACTTGACACGGCAAAGTTTCACTGCAGTAGGACCTGGTCCTCCCAGGTCACAGCAAAATAAACAACAACAATTTTTTTTTTTTTTCCTAGCAGCTTTGGTAACTTGCTTTGGAAACAGCTGAGTGTAATTTAACTCTGGCTGTGCCTTAGCAAAGCTAGGGAGGAAGAGACGTGGCATCTGCCCTGATGAGATTTTACTTGGCCTTTATATTTCAGCACATCCCACCATCTCCTTAAGTTTATTCTCCATCCTCAACTTTTTACCAGCATAACCAGTCACCTCCCAGAGGGTTTGTACAGAAGGACCAGGCCCAGCTGCTGGTGCTTTATGTCAAAACCCTGCTGTCTCAGCTTAGCCCAGGCTGCTGCTCACCAGTTCTCCAGACACCACCTCCACCTTTTACCCTGCAACCAGTTTTCTAACCCTGCTGCATCAGCCCAGAGCCACTCGCTACCCACCTCAGCCCCCCCTTGTCTCAGCTCCGTGTGTGACAGGGCTGCAGAATGAGCCAGAGGAGGGAAGTTAATGATTCAGCAGCGAGGCTGTGGTAAGAGGCTTCTTCCGCTGGATGCACAGACCATTAAACTCCTGGTGCAGCACAGCCAGGCTGCGGCTCTGGCTGCCCCACGTCTCCAGCTCTGCCATGGGAAACCTGCCCAACACATCTGGCCCTTCGAACAAATCCCAGAGGGGTCGTTTCAGGTGCCTCTAGCAGAAGGAAATCTCCTCCCCTGCACTCAGGGATCATTACTCTGCTACTTCCTCACTGTCGTCAAAGAAAATCTCTTTGCACCGGACCGCGGCTCAAGGACTCAGGCGGGGTATTTAGGATTTACCCGATTCAAAATGCAGCCGCCGCTCAGCACCTTGGCGCTGCATGAAACCACTTTGCCCTCCGGCACCTCCCGCAGAGATGCTGAGCAGCCAGGTTTGGACTGGCAGGGTGTGTGCCGGCGGGTACCGGCTCTGCCGTCGCACCCCAAGGGGACTCTCTCCGGGATCCCCATCCAGCTGGAGTGACGAGTTGAACGGCAATCCAGCCGTGGGCTGACCCACGAAACCAGCTCAGCTCCCCCCACGTGGGGATGTGTGCTCTGGTTTTTCCGCTGCTCAGCTGATGCGGGGAGGGCCGGATGCGGGGCACGGCCGGGCGGGGAGGCGGCAGCGGAACTTCGGGCTGTGCTTTGGAACCTCCCGAGGCCCCGGCTCTGGTCCGGTCCGGCCCGCCTCCGGTTCCCATCGGGAGAGGGCGCCGGTGTCACACGGCTGCGGCCGCGGGGACCAAGGGACGGGGATGTTCGGGGGACCGGCTGCCAGCTGCTCCCGGACCTGTGCCAGAGATACGGGGTCACTGCACCCCAAGGGGTGCCCAGGGCTGCTACAACAGGCAGAACCATGGCAGCACCCGTGCACAAACCCCCCTACTTCAGGTTTCATCTGTACAGGGACAGGCTGTGGTATGAAGAGCACACGGTCTTAAGTTGCGCCGGGGAAGGTTTAGGTTGGAGATTAGAAAGAATTTCTTTACCGAGAGAGTGATCAGACATTGGAATGGGCTGCCCAGGGAAGTAGTGGATTCTCCGTGTCTGGAGATATTTAAAAAGAGACTGGATGTGGCACTCAGTGCCATGGGCTGGGAACTGCAACGGTAGTGGATCAAGGGTTGGACTTGATGATCTCTGAGGTCCCTTCCAACCCAGTCTATTCTATGATTCTATGAAGATTATTGGCGTGGGGAAGTCCTGGAGCCTCACGGAAATGGGTCCTGGATGAGCTTACAACAGGCAGAAGAGCTTCCTGTAAGCGCTTTGTGGATTCCCGTCCTCCCTCCTCCTTCCTCCCCTTGCGGCTGCCGGTTCAGTATCAGCAATGGGGAGGGGAAAGTTTGGCACCAGATATTTGGAAGCAAATTGAAATACAGCTGCAGCCTCCCAAGCAAAGCAGCCAGCTGGGTGGTAGGTAGGCCAACAGAGAGCAAAGGAAACCTGCAGAACCAGCGAGAATTTTTTTATCGCAAGAAACACAGGGTTTGTAAACAAGTTCCCGTCCCTGATGGGGCTTGTTCCCACGCCAGCAGTGACGATTAAACTCTCATCTGCTGCAGGGACACCCAGCGTGTCTGTCTCCACCTAGCCAGGTTCCTATGTCAAGGTTTTTTACGTAGTTGCAGAAGTCTGTAGCTTGTTTTTATCTTGAAAACTTCAAAGACACCCATATGTACTTTCCATCGTGTGATGGTTCGTGCAGGATTGGTGCACAGAGGGGTCTGGTGTGCAGACACCACCGGGTTTACACACAGCTCCCAGCACCAAAACGCTGTGCTCTGGGACCAGGGAAAAATTGCCAACTACACCAACACCTTCAGTCCTGAGGAAGAGCAATCCAGGCCCTACAGAGCATGGAACATGGCTTGGTGGGATTGACTCTGGAATTTCTCTAGGAAACAGCCCGAATAACTTTCATTGAGGGTGTGTTTGGGAGGGGAAGGGCCCAGGGGGCTGGGAGAAGAGGCTACAACTGGTGGCCCTGGCTTTGTGGCAATGTCGTGTCACCCAGGTTTCCATAGCACCAGAATCCGTAACTTGGGGCCAAGAAGAGGGAGAGAAGTAGGTCAGACTGGGCTAACAATGCCCAGACATGTCTATCTACAGCTCAGCCTGATCTGAGAAAGGCAATGAAACAAAGGGGAAAGAGAGGGAAGAGAGGGAAAAAACAAAACAAAACAAAACAAAAAACCAAAACAAAAAAACACACCCAACCCCAAAGTAAAACACAAAGTGTTCATAGTTTGTACAGTGCAGTTTCTTTCCCTGAGAAAAATAAGGACCTTTTAAAGCCACCTTTGTGTATCAGTATTGAGAGTCTAAGGCTAGCATCCACCTCCTGCCCATCTGACAGCAGACTACAAGGGAATTCAAATGCTAATTTGGAGCCAGGCTTCTCAATGGGTCTTTATTTCTCTAGCAGTTCCAGGATCAGAGCTCTGGGGAACCAGTGAGCTGGAGCTGCTAGGATGCAAGTCTCCAGACCAGTACTGGGGGACACTTTCCTTTCCTCTCTCCCTGTTGTCTTACTTTTACTTGTTTACATTCAAGTGACTTGAAGGGCAAGGGAAAAGAAAAGCCTTCTCCTTGGAGTTGTGTAATTGACGTAACTGTGGTAGTGACCCAATTCACATGCTGAGTCTGCAGAGGCTTCACTGGACACATGACAGTGTTTCAGTCATTTTGAGTGATGTATCCATCAATGCCAAAACTGAGGAGAACAGTGTGGGCAGTAAGACCCAGAACCCTCTTGATCTGGGTAAACAGATGGATACAGATCCACAGGGTGCACAACAGAGCAAGATCAGAGGCAGGAGTGCTCTGGGGGAATGGGAGGCTGTTGGTACAAGAGGAGAACCCTCACTGGAGAGACAGAGATGGATTGGGTTGAAAAGTGTGGCTCTGGCTGCCATGTGTCATACTTGTTTTAAGAACATGGTGTTTGGCTTGAACACTCACTGCTGGAGAACAGACACAGCCATGGATGGAAGTGCAGGGTGTTCCAGAGGCCTGGGAGAGCTGCCCCTGGCCTGCAGACAAACATTCACTTTATATTACCACAGGCCACAGCCCTATACAGTAAAAACCATTCCTGGGTTTGACAGTGGGATAAAATCCAAGCAACAACAAAGCTATTTGCCACTTTGTATGTTAACAGATTGAGACAGGAAACTGTGAAAATCCACAGTCTAAGGTTACAATTTGCCTCATCCTCATCAGTTTTACACCTCCTAGTAGTTATCACTTGTAAACACTAAGAAAGCACCAAGACTTCATCTTTCCTCTGGTGACAGAGCCACAGTACACACAAGGCACACAGGGCTTAGTGTCCCCTTTTGTGAATGCCCTCACTCCACAGGAAAACCCAGACTTTTGCTATGGTAGGTTAGGAGAGTGTGTGCCTCATTCCAGCCTTCCCTGATGCTGTGCCTCTCTCTCTCCAGGGATTTTTAGTGTCTAAGAACTAAAGGTAAAAGTTAGGTAGGAAGACCAAAAGTACAGTCAGCATTCAGGAAGACTCAGAGCACTCCTGGAGTGAGAGAATAAAAGAAGATCTGTGCCAGCAGCATGCACATCAGCTGCGTTGCTTTGACATTGCAATACTTGACAGAGAAAGCTGGGTCATGCCAAACAGCTAAGACAACATCAGACAACCTGCAAAGGCTGGAAGTCGGGCATCATCACGTCAGCAGGAATGAAATCAGAGCTGGTGCAGTCACTGCTCCTGAGCCTGCTGTTGGTGAGTGGCTAAACTAGGCTCCATTTCATGAACATGGGTGGCTACAATAACAAGAGCTCAGGCAGGGTGTTATCTGCCCTGATCCAGCAACTCAGTTCTCAAACAGGGTTCAGTCACCCCACGGTACTTACAGCTTTACAGCTCAATCTCTTTCTGGGAGGGAATAACAAAATGTGGATGAGGCTCATTGCAATGGATGCAAATGGACACTTTTGCCCATTTACCTCCTGGCTTCTGCAAGGCTGAACTGCCAAAGAGCTGTAAATGTTCTGCCTGAGTGAGAAAACCTGGGAGAACAGCCTGATGAGCTCAGCACAGCACTGGACAGCCAGATGGCTTCTGGCTCAGAGCTGACTCATGCCCACCCTGTTCAATCAGACAAAAGATGCAGATTAATATGATGGGAGCAGACACCTCTTCTGCTGCTGTAGTGGCATTCACAGCAAGGAGATAGCTGTAGCCATAAAGATCAGAAGCTATTTTGCCAACGGCCATAATTATAATGCTGCAAACCTGATGGTAACAGGCCTGAGTTACACTAGTGATCAGAAAAGCATCAAACAGGTCAGCTCCCAGGATGTCAGAACAGAAGCACTCCTTCTCTCTGAGCTGTGACAAAGGATGGTGGGCATAAGCTGTGGGTGAGATGGGAAAGGGAATGGGAAAGGTGATAGATTCAGACAGTGCAGCAGTGACCTCAGAGAGAAGGAGGGACTTGGGTATCTGCTTTACACCAGGGCTGTGTCCATCAGCCTCTGTCTCCACTTGGTTTCCAGCCCAGCTTGGCACCTCAAAGAACTACAGGTTAGGGAAGGTGGGGAACATGAGCTCCTGGGCACACCACCTGCTGCACAATGCTGCACACCCCCATTTTCACAGTAGTGAATAAAGACAGCAAAATAAAAAGGAAGAAAATAAAGGTGAAGTGTAGCCAAAAAGCCTCTTAAATTGCCCAAAGCAAAAGCTAGAGGGAGGCTGCATTAGCAAAGCTGCAAATTGGCAGCATTAGCAGATGATGAATGTAGCCATGCCAGCTAATAATGTGGAACACACATCATTCATATTTAACAGCATTCTTTACCTGGTATTTGTCACAGCATCACAGCTAGAGGCTGTTTCTAAAGCTATGGGTAGCAACTGAAAGATTATTATTGAATTCTAGAGGTTTTGACTGGAGGTCACACATACAGAGAAACCTACAAAGCATTGGTACTATAAGACTTCCACACATTCCCTGGTTTTCAGACCTCAGATGATGAAGCAGCTCAGCTGCTCGCAGTGTTTGTTGAGAGTTAATCAGGTTTGCAGGTTACCTGTAAGATCCTGAGTTATCCATGGTTATGCAGACACAAGGAACATGCAGCACACATAGCTGAGACATGAGGGATGAAGCTCATGATGGAGGCAGAAGAACAAAGGGGTAGCATCCAGCTAGGAAAGGAAGAAAGGGAAGGCACATGACAGGGATGGGGTCAGGCTGGTGGATAATGAGTTCTGTCATCTTTTCAGAGCAGACATTTAAACTCTGATCAGTGTTCTCCCTGAAACAGCAAATGCTGACCCATAAAACAGTTATTGGCAATTATTTTTTGCGTTGCAATTGTATGTCCAAAACCTACCCAGAGACCAGCATCTGCATCACTTCCAGACGGGTGAAGTGCCTCCACACACGTTGAGATGCCTGGAAAACTCTTGGAGCAGAGCTACAGATTTTCACTCTTATTTTCTTGGACAGTGAAATTCTGGGGAAGAACAAAACCCTTTTAGAGAAAACCAAGTACCAGAAGCTGTAGCCTGAGTTGCTGTCAGACATGATACTGTTCATCTGTTTCTGCTGGAGAGGAAGTTAGAGGTCAAGCTGACACCATGAAACAAAGAAGGCAGATAAACTGATGATGCTTGAGATCTTAAAATCATGGAAGCAAGACCTGGAAGTTTGTGTGTGTAGAATACATAGGTAGTTGTTCCCTTGCTCGAGAAACCTCAAAAATTCCAGCATCGGATGTTTCCTACAATATTTTTATCCTCTCTTATTCTTTGCAAGTGTGTTGGCTACCTTTAGTTGCAATAGCACTTACCAGAGCTGGGCTCTATGGAAAAGGGTTAACAATTGCTGATAACAATAACTCCAATTGTTATTGTAATCTTTCAAATACCACCTCTAACTATATGGCTAACTATAGCTCTTCTTGTAACTGTTTATGCTTTTGCCTGTGTGTAGTCACATTCTTCCCCTGGAGTGTCAGCACCCAAATTCCTGTTGGATGTGTCAGGTTACAAGGCAGGCAAGTATTTTGCCTACACTTAACAGCAGTTACAAATTTGCAAGAAAGTCGTGTGACCTTTCTCCTAACACTGGACGGATTCGCATGTAGCAAAACTTCTTCCTGGTGTGAACACAGGATGCTTTGAATTTCCTAAGAGAGCTCTGAAGAGAAAACGTGTGCCAGAATGGTGTTTAACTACAATAAACACAGAATCGGGGACATTTTGAGTGAACCAGGCTTTATTTATGACTGAAAATTAGATAGCAAGAAATCAGCCAGCACAGCTCACTTCAAAGACACTGAGTGACGTGAGTTAATGCGTGACACAATGCGTGAAACACAGAGAACTCATTTTCCCTCATTATTCAAATGCCGTAATAGGGGCTAAGAAGACCGATCGGACCAATAAAACGATACATAGTAAATGTACCCTGGTCTACGGTTATTAATATGAAATAAAAGACAAAAAATATCAGTAACTCACTGTGAGAAAGGCAAAGGCTTCAATAAGGATTAGCAATGGGATTCGCTTCCCACAGACCACTCAGAAACAAAGCTGGGAGAAGCTGCCACACCTCCTCAGTCCTAAGGTCACCGCTTCTCTGTGCAATCGCACAGCTGTTTTAATTTAAATTTGTTTTAGCTAATGGTTCATTGTAACAGTATTTTGCAGAGGGATTGGTCTGGTCAGGCGCAGGGCCAAGGGACTTGCAGGTACCAAGCCAGAGAGTGACCATTCTTATCACCGGGACACCCGGAGATCTCCGCTCAGCCCGAGATCCAGCTCAGAAACCTGCGAGCATCTCAGCCCAAACAAACAAACAAACAGTCCCTCTGAAGGCACGATCCGGAACGCTGGGGGTTGCCAGGTTTTCAGCCACAGCCGTTACCATCCACACTGTTTGCATTTCCGCGCCAGGAGCTGCAAACGGCGTCACTCGAACGGAGCGAGGCCACCCAGGGGAGGGTCCCCCCGGCAGCCCAGAACGCGGCTTGCCGACCCTCCCGCAGGCCTGCCGAGCCGCGCTGCCCTTCGCTCCTTCCGCCGCCGCCTCCGGGGCTGGCAGCGCGGCCTAACCCCTCCCAAGCCTCCCGGCGGAGCGGCCCGCGGCCTCCTCCCCGCGGGACCAGCCCGCTCCCTGCCGTGTCCCCCCCCGCCGCGGCGGGAGGCGGAGCCCAGCCCACCTGACGACGGCGGGCGCTGCTGCAGTGCGCGGAGCCGCCGATCCCAGCTGGCCGCCGGAGCTCCGCGGCCGCAGCCCGCTGTGAGGAGGGGTGCCGGAGGCGGGGGGGGGGGGGGGGAAAGAGAAGGCGGGGAGGGAGAGCGATCGGCGCGGCGGGCGGGGAGGGACAAAGCCGCCGCCATGTTTGGGTAGAAAAACAGGCGAGGCGGGACCTGGAGCAGGGGCCAGGAGGGGGAGCCCGTCCCGGTGTGCGGGCAGGGGGGGAGCACAGGGGTTCCCCGCAACCCCTCGGTCGTTACCGGGTGCCCCAGGCCCGAGGGGCCGCGCTCCTGACCCCCCCCCCCCGCCACTACCCCCCCTTCCCTCACGGCGCTCCCCCCGCGCGGCCGCGTGACGTGACTCGCTGGTTCAATTTGTCGCGCTGCCATTGGCTGGCGGCCCGTGAGGGAGCAGGGGCGGGCGGCGCGTGACGTCAGGGCGCTGCGCAGCGCGGCCCGCGGCTATTTATAGGGGCGGAGGGGCTGCGCAGAAGGAGCGAGCAGGCGGGTCGGGCCCGGACAGGCAGGCGGCTTCTATCGCGCCTCATCCCCCCGAGAGCGGGGGAAAAACGTCCCGAAAAGCCCCGATCTGCCTCCGCTGGAGCGTCTCTTCGGCGGCCGCTGAGCTTTTGTTTCCGTTTGCGCAGCGCCCGAGCGCCCCCGTTGAGCTTTGTCTTGTCCCGGCCTCTGTGGGGAAGGCGCGGCCAAGATGGATCCTTGCCACACTGAGGAGACCGAGGGCGAGATCCCCGGTTTGGGTAAGGCCCGGAGGCGGCGGCGCGGGGGGTGGGGGTGGGGCGGCGGCGAGGAGGGAAACGCGGGGGTGGTGGGGGTGGGGCAGTACGGCCAGGCCGCTGCGGGTGGGGGAGGGGCGGCCTGTCGGTCGGGCCCATCCGTTCCAGGGCCCCGGAGGCGCTGACCTCCCCCCCCCTGTCTGGGCCGCGATGGGGTCGCGGTTCCCGGTGAGGACGGCCCTGGTGGCGGTAGAGGCCCTGGTGGCGGTGGCCCGGCCGGGCCCTGCCGGGTGGCGGCCTCGCGGCGCGGCCGCATGCGCAGCTCCCCTCCCCCCCCGCCGCGTGCGTGGTGGCGGCCGTGGCGCTGTGGGGGCTGCGGGGCCCGAGGCGGGGACTGCTCCCGGCGGCGGGGAGCAGCGCTGGGCCTGCGGTCCGGCCGGCTCTCTCGCTGCCTCCTGGTACCGGAGGGAGGGGGAGGAGTTGTCGTGTAGTCGGTGCGGGGGGGAGGGCGGCGGGGGGAGACCGTAAACAAGGTACGATTAAATTACAGTTTATTGCAGGTGTAACCCTTGCGACTACACCACTGTCCATCTTAAATAGCGTAAATCCTGTGATAACAGCGATTCAATAAAGCAGAAGTTTAAAGTAAAGGTTTCTGGACGCCATAACAGTCTCGGTCTTAAAATGCTGAACTCTGGCAGTTACTGCAAAACAACCCGGCCTCAGCGCCTGCTATCGCTGTCGACTGGGTTGTTAGCAGCTGATAACCGGTTAACTACTCAGTCAGTAAAGTCAGTTCTTAGTCAATACTATTTTAAAGTCTTTATTAAATAGCTGAGAATATACACAAAGTTATCAAAGAACCCCAAAGTCGTTCAGTTTAACTATATGAAATATAGCAAAACCCATACAGGTGAGAAAAGCAAAATAACAAACGAAAAACCCCCAAACCATATTTTGCATTTCAGTCTTGCCTTAAAAAGCTATACAGGCTTAGTATTGTCAGGGAACACACGTTGTTAGGTTTAACTTCTGAAATATAGGGATTTGTCAATTCACATTAATTTTCATCCTCTTAAGAAGTCAGGAAAGATTTAACCTGTGAAAACAAAAAGCATATATATTTGATATGTTAAAAGAGAAACTAAATCACCAGTGTTTTTTCTTGGAAAACAAATGGTTTGTTGCTGTATTGTAGGGATTGTTCTCACCCTACATATAAATTACCACTTGAAATAATGCTGGGTAGAGCAGAAGGTTGTGAACCCAAGATTTGCAAGTTTGTTACTATCGAGTAACTTAATTGCTTAAAAATGAGTACTTATAAAAGGTAGCTTGTGGGATGTTTTGCAGAATGTTGCTTCATTAAATAAATTTGTTTTTTTTTTACATTAGCAAGCTCCTTTGTAGGAAAAGTTTTCTAAAAATTGAAGCCAAAGATCTGTATAGCAGCTAACAGCAGAGCCAATTGTTCTGTGTGCTGAGTGGTGAAGGGAGTTGAGTGAAGACAACATGGGAAGATGCATTTGAAGTGGGGAAAGTTTAAAGATGGATGAGTGTAGCCTGGTTTGTGCCTCTAAGCTGTTAATTTCTGGTTTCTGTAAGGATATAACTAAACATAAATCTCCACAATCAAATACTCTGCTCAGCTCCCCATTTATAAAGATATATTTAATTGGGGGAATCAAGTGTGGCTTGAAGCAGTTGCTTCCATTGGTAACCTAGAACAAGATTTGAGAGGGCACATTTTGCCACTTTACAGTAGTCTTGGTTTGTGTCCCAGTGAGTGAAATAAGTAATGTTACAGCTCTGCTTGGAGGGTTGGGTATGAGCCTGGTGTCTTTAAGGAGGTTAGTTTTGGGTTTGTTTTTTTTCTGCTGTGCACCTAGTGGAGACAATTTCTCCAAATGGAGAAAGGTTGGCAGTTTCCTAAGTCTTGACTTTCCTTGTAGTTGGCAAATGCCATTTTGACTCAAGAAACCTATTTATTATCACCTTGTTTCCTCAGGGTGACTTTCCCTCCCAGCTAGTGTCACTTCATGCATTTACAACTCTGTACAAGTTACCTCTGTTGTGTGTTACCACAACACAAGTTATTGGATGTGTTGTGCTCTGTCCAGGAAGAGCACAGATCCCTAGAATGTGAGGAGGGGGCATAAATAGCACTGAGCTGACAGCAGTTTTTCTGAAGACAACATGGCTGACATGAATTGGACAGAATTCTGTAAACTATTTCTTGAATAGTGTGGCAGTGCAGACTTGGCAGAGTAGTCTGACAACTCTGTTTGTGGTGTACTTGCATCTGCTGCAAGTTTTCCCTTGAACTGTGAGGATGAGGGGTTCCTTATTTTTTAATTTTTTTTTAGTAAACATAAGAGCATTTTTTGCAGCCATGTAGCTTCTGAAATCTGAAGGAAACAAGTTGCAGGAGCCTCAGGCAAGCATTTCATCACAATTTTTAAGCATGTATAGTGGTAATAATGGCATTGCAGAAGAAAAGGAGATGTGAGGAAATGTTACTTAATCCTTACCTTACTGATCAAGTACTCCTGTTTAATCTTATCATTCTTAAAATCTTCACTCACATCCAGAACTAGAATGGGAATTTCTTTAAGGTTCTCAAAATCAACTCTGTTAGATGGAAGAACAAAATGGCAGTAAAAGCAGTACAAATTACTATCTATAAAACTATCCTGATCTTCAGTTGCTTTCCAGACTATCCTGAGGGTGCAGAATTATGCAGATTACCACACGAGCCCAAGATGTTAATGCTGATGCCCATGATATTAATATAAAGCCCAAGTCAAATCTGTCCTTAATTGCTCTTGTATAACCCAGTACAATATTATGTCACTGTAGCTGTAATTTATTTCCCAAATCTGGCCTTTCATATTTGTTTTTATTGTTCAAGTACAATAATACCTGGGGATTTTTTTGTACAAGTAAAGGAAGGAGTTTATGCTTCTTACCTTGAATTTCATTGTTACAGAATCAATGAACTAGAAATGTGATTTTGATGAGGAAGTATTTTTTTAAATTACCACTTCTGTCACATCCACCCCTTTCCAGTTAACTGCTAATCCATTTAGTATGATGCAGTTTTAAAGCTTCCTTTCATGGTGATGACCTCTTTAACAGGTTATAAGACTGGTATTTAAAATGTCTTGGAGATAAGCAACACTTTCTTTACTACAGGTTAGGAGCAAAAGGCAACAGTAGTTTTTCTTTCTGTGTGTGAAAGCCATTTCTAAAAAGCAGGAAGTGTGCTGAACAACACTTTGTTATAGACTTGAGTGTTCTATGAAAAATACAGGAAATGCTTGCTCACAAGTTTTGAAAGAGTACACAATGTAAACATTCCCCAAGTTCTTCAATATTCAGTTACTTCTATGTGCTAAGCTAATCTTACGTGAAACCTAGGGACGTAGATGTGACTGATAATGTACTTTTCCTGGAATTGTTATGCTTCCCATTCAGTAGAGTAGTACTCAAAAATATTCCAGGCTCTTGTAGGATAAAAGTCTAGACTCTGCTTTCACATTTACAGATTTCTCTAGACAGGAAAGCTAGAAAAGGAAGATGGAAGGAAGGTATGCAGAAATCACTTAGCTGCTCACTGGTTTCTTGTGTCTAAACAGTGCCTGCCAAAAGCTTTTGAGTATTGTTTATTTTGAAGCAAAGATCAATGTATAAACCTTGCAGTCATGCAGGTTGAAAGGTAGTTGGGACCTTGTCCTCTCTTACTCAGAATTGGAAGCTGCTTATTAGGTAACTTATGTGATTGGCCACTGAACACTTTCAACTCTGTCCTGTTCTGTATACTTCCAGGAAACAAAATTCACATCCTTGCTGCATAACACATAAATTCCCAGTTGAAGCCAATGCTTAGCAAAGGCTTTAAATTAGATGAAGTTCCATCTTTTGGTAATATTTTTTCCCTGACAAAATGATCACCTCGCTGCATGTAACAGTGTAATCATTTCTGTGCCTAGAAACCTGGAGTGCATATAAAGATAATCCCAACTTTGTGTGAACCTAGTCTTAAACTTTTAGTTTTATCCCTTATCAACTTAAACATATGGTAGGAAAGATAGTTGCCTCTAAGTTTAAACTTGCTGCAGAAACTGATTCATACCTCATAGTCCTTTCATGAAGCCAGGCTTCATGTTTGTAGTGGAGATTTTCCAAATACTCAAGTTCAATTCCTTGCTCTTCTTCTCTTCCCCTCATCTGTAGCCTTTCCATGCATTTCTGAAGGAAAAAAAAGCCTGGTCACTAGTAATGTTTTGAAGGCTCAATCTGCTAAATAGCTCAACTAGTTCTTTAATAGCAGGAGTTCTAGATATCAGCAAGTATTAATTTAAAATGCTTGGCTGAATATATATTAGTTAAATCCAGTAACTTCCCTTTAAAAATAAAAGCCAAACTTGATCCACTAAAAGATCATCTTCAGTTCATAACTGTATGGCAAGGGAAGTCCATCTTTATTCAGAAGTTCACTTCCAGCTTTGGATCCTTATTGGGAGTGGTAGGTATTGGCAAGGGTAGCGAGGCCTTTCCCAACTGTGACAGTTCTGTCATCAGTATGGTAGCTCAGAAGTCAGAGTATTTAATCTGGTCTCTGAATGAAATCTGAATTCATAATTCCCATTATGTTTAGGGTGGATGGGAGCTAATTCAATGTTAGTCATTGAAGTATTAACCCTCGTAAGCTCCTGGAAACAAAAGTTGGAGCTGAAAAGAGTGAACATACCTGAGGTGTGGTTCTTAGGTAGATCATGCCATCCAGTTCTAGATCTGATTCAAACTGATTCAAAAGCCATGTGTGCCAGTCCTGGTAAATAGCCCACTCTGTTTCATTAATGTTTCCAGACTCAAACAGGTTAGATGCAAATACATATCTGCAATGAAAGGCAGTGGTCATTCTTGGCATGAGGTTAAGTTAACTATAAACCCACTTTTTTTGTTAAAATCAGAATCATGATACTGAAAGAATCTGTTCACTCGTATCTGTGCTGTACTCTCAATACCATCCAGTTCTTACTGCTGAATCAGACCTGTTCCTTGCAAATAGTTTTACCAGAAGTGTTTCTCCAGCTCCCTGTCTTTAAGCATAAGGAGCTGGAGCTTTTAATCTGAGCTCGTGTTTTTAGAATAATTACCTGTCACTGTACACAGATCTCTCAAAAAATTGCACTGGATGTTCAGCTTCCCGTAGCTTGGCTGAGAGAGGTTTTAACTGTGCTCTTACTCTACTTAAGCAAGCATAAGTCTGAAATGTGTAAGCCCATCTTGAGGGTTTATCATAGAGCATTTGAAGTAGATTTCCTCCACTCTTCTGAGATGTTGAGAGTTCCTAGGGGACAAAAGAGAACTTAGTACTGGCACATCTGCAGGATTTTACTCCCCCCCCCCTTTTTTTTTTTCAGTCCAGAAATCTATGTTAAAGCAAGATTTGTGGCCTTGAATTTTTTTTGTTTTGTTTTGCTTTGTTTTGGTTTCTGGAAAATGCTTAAGCACAGGAATAGGGGTTTGTTTCTCATCATAGTCTTCATGAGATCTCTAGAACAGGTTGTTCATTAGAGTTCTAGGCTTTAATGTGAGTCTTGTGGAGAAGGGGTGGTTATTTGTAACCTACATTCCATATCTGTCTAAAGAGCATTTACAGTTGGGTCAGCTGGTGTAATGGTGAAGATGACTGGATAGTGCAGACTCCTTATAGCTGAATTTTTGGGATGGCTCCCTGGCCAACCACTGCACCTTCTTGTGCCCCTTCCCTACTCCTGGAGCTCCCCAAATTCAGCACACCCACCTCACATTCATCCTCGACTGTCTGGATGTTGCACCACTTGGCGATGGGTTCTGGGATGATCTCCCACTCATCACTGTGCTGCTCTAGGAGCCTGACAAATGTTGATTTCCCTGCAGCTGAACAAGATGGGAAAAGTTCAGAGCGTGTGGATGAGGCTGGATTTACTGATTCCAGTTGTGAGGCAAGGTTAGAGGTGCGCGGGGACCCCGCGGACAGGCTTTGGGGTGCTGCGAGCAGAGCTGGGCGCTGGGAAGGGCAGGAGGAGCTGCTTGCTAGGGCACCTTCGGAGAAAACAACTCTTTAATCTCCGGCGCCAGAAGGCCGAGCCGGCGATAAGGAGGTGGCGGAGGCTGCGCGCCATTTCAGGAGCAGAGGGAGGCTGAGGCGGGGGCGGGGCCTCGCTCATTGTTCGGGGAGGGGCTGCCGCGCGTGCGCGGCCCTGTGGCGCGGGGGAACGCAGCCGCGCGTGCGCAGCGCGAGCTGGTCCCGGCGGGTGGGGCGAGTGGGGGAGATTCGGCCCGGGCGCGCTTAAAGCGGCTTCGCGCTGCCAGAGCACGACCCTCGGTACCGAGCCCGGTCCCGGAACGGGCAGGGAGCGAGGGAACGGCCCCGCGAGCGGGCGGAGGGGCTCCGGTGAGCCCCGGGAGGAAGGGATGTTTGTTCTCTTAAAGCACACCCAGAAGCTGTTAGCCACGAACGGGGATATCTGGGCCCTGGGCAAGGCGATGGCGTCAGTTTCTGACTATCGCCGGGAGTGCCCCCCTCCCTTCTCCCTCAGCGAGATCCCATCTTTCCGTAGAGGTGGTGGGCAAGAAGCCGCTCCTCTCCTAAAGCATCTCCTCCGCCCTCTCCGGGCGCTCCTCTGCCTTCTCCCCCTACCCCCGGTCCCTATTCCGTTCCCCGCGGCCGTGCTCACCGATGTTCCCCTCAATGGAAATCTTCCTGAGGCGCTTCTGGAAGCTGGAGTCGAGGGAACCGGCGAGGCTGTGGCAGTGCCGCTTTGCAGGGGTGGACATGGCGCCGAGCGGGAGCACACGGAGCTCTCGGCTGCTCCAGCCCACTTAAAGTCTCCCGCCAGTCGGGGGGCGGGTTGGCTGCTTCCCGCCACCCCTCCCCGGGAGGAGGCGGAGGCGCTGCCCCCTCCCCCGCCCTGGCGGGATGGCGACCGATCCCTCCTGCTCCCGCCCGGCCGTTGTCTTCAGGGCGTTTGAAACGCGTGTTCACAAGTGAAATCAAGCCAGAGCGGCTTTGTTCAGGAAGTTTCCGCAAAACGGTTCCAGTCACTCACCTGATTTGCATTGACTGATTTGCATTTGTTTATCCATGTTGCTTGATTTGCAGATGTGAAGTTTAGAGTTTGTTGGGGTTTTTTGTTTTTTTTTTTTTCGTCCAAAAGTTTCTAGGTTTTGGGGGGAGGTAGTGGTGCGGATTGGTATCTGTTAAACAAAACATTTCGCAGTTATGTAAGGGCTGAGGCCATGCAAATTGTCAGTGTTGGTAGTTACTGAAAAGGAAGCACGCATGGGTGAAAGGTTTGATAATGCTTTTTGGCTCCACAATTCCTGTGTCAGTGTTGAAGTGCCTGGGGCTTCACTGAGTTTCATAACTCCTGCATCTGGGCGGGCAAGTAGGAACTTGTTCTTTCCAAAGTAATGAAAGGGGGTGGGAAATTCTCAGCTGGTGGGTTTTATGGGTGCAAGTATCCAGGGCTGTGTGGCCACAGTTCCTCCTGCAGCTTTCTGTTACCTCTGTAATAATGAGGTTCAGGGGGAAATCGAGCTAGGTCTGGTGTGTTTGGAGGAGACGGGAGGGAGTTATATTTTTCTTTATGATAATTATGACACATGTCTCTTCTTTCCCCATCTCCTACAAACACACCAGGCTTCAGTGACCGAAGCGAGCAGATTGTTTCACGTGGGGTAGCGTCAGCCTTTGAAGCTGGTAAGTGATAGTTCCCGCGCTTCTCCTTGTCCAGCCAGACTCCTTACTCACTCTCCGTGCTTGTGTGTGTGTGGGGGAGCGAATGTCGGTAGCGGGGACCGCTCCCTCCACCACCCCCCCTCTCTCCGCGCACTCCGGCGGCCCCGGGTGGGAGGGCGGGAGGGTCGCGGGCCACGCGTGGCGTGAAGAGCGGCGCTGAGAGGCGCGTGCGGGCAGGCCCGTCCCGCCCTGAGCGCGGGAGACGGCGCCGGGGCTTTGTTGAGCGGGGCAGGCAGGGGACGCATGCGCAGAGGGCGGGGGGGCCGGTGGGCCATAGACTAGCGAGGACGCATGCGCAACCTGGCGGGAGCGAGTCGGGCGGCCATACCACAGAGCATGCGCGGGGGCGGGGCTGGAGCCCGCCGGGTCCTCGCGCACGCGCCCCGCACCTCATCCCGCCGCCACGCCGCATCCCGCACGGTGTCCCGGCGGCCCGAGCTCTGACGGCGAACGCTCGCCACACGCCGCTCTCCTGCCGGCCACGGGTGCTGGGCGCGTCGGTGGGGACAGCCAGTCGTCGGGCCCACCAAGGCGGTGTCTGGGTCCGGGGTTCTTTGTGCGGCGGAAGGGCCGGCCCAGCGGAAGCGGGAAGTACCCGCCGCCATTTCCTAGCGCGCTCTCGCCACAGGCTCGCCCGCTCGCTGCCGCCTGACTGGGAGTAGGCGCTCTCCGGACAGCGGATCAGGCTCGGAGCCCTAGAACCACCGCGGAGCCCCACCATGTGTGCGTGCGGGGATGGGGCTGGGCGCGGGCCGGGGGGCGGGCCGGGAGAGGCTCCGTGTGTGTGAGGCGGGCAGCGGTCCGAGGTAGAGGAGGCTCGGGGGCGGGCGGGCAGGCAGGCACAGGCCGAGGGGGCCGCCGGGCGCTCTGAGGGGGTGCGGGTGGCGGCCGTGTTGTGCGGCGTCTCAAAGGGCTTGCTTTGGTCTTCTCCAGCAACCACAGAAGCTGAGACGGAGCAGAGCCTCACCCCCAACGTGATGCTCAACACGGAGAGCACCGAGGGATATGTGGTGAAAGTCAGGGGGCTGCCTTGGTCCTGCTCCACTGAGGAAGTGCAGAGGTTTTTTTCCGGTAAGTAGAACTGTTGGGGAATTGGGGTGTGGGAGAGAGGCTGATTTGTGTTGTCAATGCTGGATTCCTTGAGTGTACACAATGGATGAGACACTTGACTAGAAAGTGGAGCTTATAATGCAACAAGTGTCTCAGTTAAGATGCAGCATGAAAAGGTAGGATTGTGCTAACAGGAACTAGAGAAAAAGGAGCTTAACCTGTCTGGGATAGTCACAACTCCCTTAGATTCATTTACAACCAGAAGACACAAACTTCCATTTCAAAGTAAACGTCAAAATTCTTGTTTCAGGTTAAACTGGATCAATAGAGTTTTTGGTGCTGCCCTACTAGGCTCAGTTGCATTACATACATAATGTGTCATATCATTCCCCCAGCTTAATATGTTTTAATAAGTTGTGGTGCTAAATACATAGGTTCTTCAGTGGCTGGAAATTTTAAGGCTTCTTCAGGAATTCAGCACATTTGGCTTTGTTTTGATTAGTTCATTATGCTTGCACTGATAATATTCTTTGTGCTGATGAGAAAGTTAAGGTCAGCAGCTAGCACATGTCACTTGTCCTGAGTCAGGAAAACTTTGTTATATACAATGTACACTTAATAGAATCTAGAAAGTTAGGAGGGGAGGGATCTCAAAAGATAATCTAGTCCAACCCCCTCTGCCTGTTCTGTGCTGGACTCTTCAAGTAGTTCCCTGCCCTTCTTGAACTGAGGGGAGCAGAACTGGACACAATATTCCAGATGTGGCCTCACCAGGGCAGAGTAGAGGGGAAGGAGAACTTCTCTTTACCTACAACCACCCCCTTCTATTGCACCCCAGGATGCCATTGGTTTTCTTGGCCTCCAGGGCTCATGGTCAGCCTTCTATCTGCCAGCACTTCCAGGTCCCTTTCATGTATGCTGCTCTCCCCAACTATACTGCTACCTGGGGTTGTTCTTTCCCAGATACAGGACTCTACACTGTCTCTTGTTGTAATATATTAAATTTTTCCCTGCCCCACTCTCCAGTCTGTCCAGGTCCCTCTGAGTGGCAGCACAAAACACATTTATCTGTAGTATTTTTCTACTTTTCAGACTTAAAGGGAATTTAAGTTCAGTTCATCCTTTAGTTTATTGTTCACTGTAAAAGCTGTAACAAGAATACCACTGGTTTGGGCTTCTTAATGTGCCTCGTGTTGTTAGTTTTTACCTTGTAGCACATCTGAAACTTCTAAAGTCACCGTGTTCCTGTAGTGATTAAATCTGGCTTTTCTGTTTCATTTGCAGATTGCAAAATTCTGAATGGGGCTCTGGGCATCCGTTTCATCTACACCAGGGAGGGCAGACCCAGTGGAGAAGCATTTGCTGAACTTGAATCAGAGGAGGATGTGAAATTGGCCCTGAAAAAAGACAGAGAGACAATGGGACACAGATACGTTGAAGGTTTGACTCAGTTCATCTAGTAACTGATTAAAAGTGTGTTTGGGGTGTTGGTTAATTACGTTTGTCTCTTTAAAATGCATGTGAAATGACAAATGGGCTTGTATATCCTAAGCTCATTTCTAGGCAGATTGCTTTTAAAACTCTTGTGTATTCTGGGATGCATTAATTCTGAGTGCCTTTTACAGTTTTCAAGTCAAACAACGTTGAAATGGATTGGGTTCTGAAGCATACTGGTCCCAACAGCCCTGATACAGCTAATGATGGTTTTGTACGTCTTAGAGGACTCCCATTTGGCTGTAGTAAAGAAGAAATTGTACAGTTCTTTTCAGGTATGTGAGGTAAAAGTTGTAGCTGTAGCACTATTGATCTATGCTAAAAAACCACAACAGCTCGCCATGGATTGCCCAGCAGTACTTCCAACAGGATACTGATAGGTGTTAAAAAAAGGCAATTCTTCATTAGTTACCTGGGTTTGAGACATCAGTTCCTGAAGTTCTTGTTCATTAAATAGTTGAGGAAACTCCAGAAAGCTGTTTAAATTTACAGTTAGTGGGACATACTGTTCCAAGTAAGGAAGAGAGCAGAAAACGAGTGTCTTGTTATCTAAATTAAAAGTGAGTAATTGAGTTGGAGCACATCTCCATCCACAGTCCTGGCTGCTTCACCCTGTGCAGTGAAGGATGTAGAACATGCTTACTGCTGGGCTCAGCACAAGGAGCAGGATCTGAGGATGGGCATGCATTGTGCCTGTGATGTTTAATGTGTGTAGAATTAACATTAAGCAAAAGTCCAGGAAAAAACCCCAAAAACACTGCCACCACCTAAAAAACCCCAACGTGAAAAACCTGCTGGAACTCTACCCAAGTACAGATTCCCCCTCTCCCCTTTTCCCTTCATAGGGGGCAAAAAAAAGCCCCTTGATATTGCATAGCTTGACATTTTTGTGGATGAAGAGATACAGTTTTGTGTTGACTCATTCTCACTTTTTTTGCAGCTGTTGCATATTTTAGGAACTGGAATACTATTACAAATGCCTAAGAACCAAATCTGTTTTATCTAGGATTTAAATTAGTAGTAGATTTCTAAATGCAACTGTTAAAATTAGCTTGGAATATTTTGCCATAACAAGGTATAACTGAGCTTACTGTTTTACTTTTAAATACAGTAGAAATACTTCCAATTTTACAACTTCAGAGCTTTTTTTTATTATTATTATTTTTTATTGATATGTTGTCAACAAGAGCAATTCCTAAGCATGTGCATTTTAACTTGTTTCTTACATGGTTGATTCAAGCTTTAAAAACTGTTAATGTGCTTAATGTACAAAATGTGCCTCTTCTGTTCAGAAACTAATACTTCTGAAATTACTTCATGATTTTTTCTTACTTAAGCACCCCCTAAAGTTTAAAAAAATTAATGCCAAAACTCAATGTTTGCGTAAGACTGAAGTTTACATGAGTGATTCCTAGTAAAAAAAAAAAACGCTGCATATAAAGCTGTTTGATTTGCTTTGTTCAAATTATAATTACAAGTTCATCTTGAATACTTTCACAGAATTGAAGAGGTTTGTAATACGTGAACTTCTTAATGCACCCTGTACTAGATGCTTTATCTGAGGAGTTGTCCCTGACACTCGGAACACTCAATTTTCTGTGCTCTGCAGGGTGGGTTAAGAAGGTTAACTGAATGGTATGTGATGGTGGATCTTTCTGTTGACATGCTTTTTCTTCTGCTGTTCTGGAATCAACATACCATTCACTTACAAGTGTTGAAAATTCTGGTGTATATAAAGCTTTAAGAAAAACTCATGACTGGGCTTGTGATGTTAATATTGCCCCCCTACTGGGGTTATTTGTCCTTGGGTTGAAGGGTTGGAAATCGTGCCAAATGGGATAACATTGCCGGTGGACTTCCAGGGGAGGAGTACGGGGGAGGCCTTCGTGCAGTTTGCTTCACAGGAAATAGCTGAAAAGGCTCTAAAGAAACACAAGGAAAGAATAGGGCACAGGTGGGGATGGATGGTTGGTTGGCTATGTCACTTTTCTTATGGTAAACAATTAAATCCATATTCTCTCTTCTGAAAGTGTTAACATCTGAATAGAAATAGTATTTTGGTCTGTAACTCTGTGAAAAGTAAAGGTACTGCTAACGTGTATGGCACAGACTGTTTTGATTGACCCAAAATAGAAGATTAAATTGTTCTAAGTTTAAAGTGTGCTTTGGAAACTTGATAATGCTGGAGGAGTGCAAAACTGATAGCTTGAAAGCAACAAAGTTGAGAGACTATGGCTTTAACTTCTTAAATAGCACCAATTATACCTTTAGCTCTAAAGACATGCACAGTACTCTTATTACCATAAGAAAATGTGATAACTTTCTAAACTTGTTTTATAAGTTGAAATGTAACAAATTTTCTTACTGTATTAATCTTCAATGTAATAAGCATAGCTTTCAAGAAATTGTCACAAAGGTGTTTTGGTTTTTTTTTTCTATTTTACTTGTGACTCTTTTTCACTGAGGCATGCACTTCTTGCCTACGCTGAATCACTGAAGCGTAGGCTGGGTTCACAAGTACATGCAGAACTTTTTGTAGCATCCTGGTGGGTTAAAATCTTGGTGGAGATCAGGTTTTTAACCCTCTGTTTACACTCCCACAAGTGCTGAGTTGAGCGGACCTCAGTCCCTCCTTTGTTTTTTGACTAACACTTGAAATTGGGGGGAGGAGGGCGGGGAATCAATATTGCTCCCCCACCCTTAAGGTTGGGATACTCTGAAGTATGAGGAGCACATAAACCCTTCAGTAACTGTAATTTCTTGAAAATACACTGATTTGAAAGTAACGTAGGACTTATATAATACGTCATTGCCTACATAATGTAAAGAAACCTGGCTTAAAATACGCTGCCAGTTTTGAGGCTATGACTAAGTGGCTTGTTTAATCTAAAGTTGTGAGGTGTTTGTGGAAGGGACTGAAGACTGACTTCTTCCTGTGGAAACACTCGTAGGTACATTGAGATCTTCAAGAGCAGTCGAGCAGAAGTGCGCACTCACTACGACCCTCCACGCAAGCTCTTGGCCATGCAGAGACCCGGTCCTTACGACAGACCTGGTCTTACCCGGGGATATAACAGTCTTGGTAGAGGAAGTAGCTTGGAAAGAATGAGGCGTGGAGCTTACGGAGGAGGTAAGTATATGATGTCCAAGAGGGAGCTGCTTAACTGAGAAGCAGCAACACTTGGACCCTGGTATTGTCTTCTCTGATTTGTAATTGCTGGTTTGTATGTGTCCTTGGCTTTATTTCTTCTAGAAGAATCTGAGCTTTCTAATAGTAGCTGTCTGCAGTGTGTTCATGTATATTTGGATCTCTCTGTGGTTGAAATGAACATGTTGTCCAATCTATTTATAGGTTATGGAGGTTATGATGACTACAATGGGTATAATGATGGCTATGGTTTTGGGTCTGATAGATTTGGAAGAGGTAAGATTGCTCTAATAGGAATAGTAACTGACCTTTCGACACGTGTCAAAAGAAACTAAAATACATCTGAAAGACCTAGAATGGACTCTTTTCTCTGCAGGAATGTCGGACCACAGATACGGCGACGGGACGTCCACCTTCCAGAGCACGACCGGCCACTGCGTCCACATGAGAGGTCTGCCTTACAGAGCTACAGAGAATGACATCTATAACGTGAGTTCCAGACCTGCCCATCCCCTAAGTGCATGGCTTTGAGAGCCTGTGATGGCTGTTGGACGTGTCAGCTGCATGGCAGCTAACAAGTGTCCTGTTAGAGAAAAGAAGGGCTTGCTGTAGGACTGAGCTGTTGCATTGGTGCGTTTTAATCTGTGTGACTGTTTCGCATGTAGTTCTTCTCACCTCTGAACCCTGTAAGAGTACACATTGAAATCGGACCAGATGGCAGAGTAACTGGGGAGGCAGACGTGGAATTTGCTACTCATGAGGATGCAGTGGCTGCCATGTCCAAAGACAAAGCAAATATGCGTAAGTATGACCGAGGATACAGTGCTCTAGAGAAAGAACAGCACTGCTGTGTAGTGCCTCTGCTGTAACTGGAATGCCAGAGGTTTTATTGCAGCCTTACTTGCAGTGAGGCAAACTGAGCATGGGTCTGGTGTGAAATGGCAAAATTTTCTTCTTTCAGAACACAGATACGTAGAACTCTTCTTGAATTCTACAGCAGGAGGAACTGGTGGTGCCTATGGCAGTCAGATGATGGGAGCAATGGGTATGTGTAACAGTGCACTTCTAAGCAAGCACTTGCTATTTAACAAAGCTGGCTAATTTTATACAGCTCCTGCTTATTCTGTGCCTGGCATAAAAACTGAAATTCATTCTGTCTTAATCACACAGTCAAGGAATCGGAAGGGGTAGTCCAAGATTGGAACACTAGCACATTGGCAGGTATATATAAACTTTTTGAGAATACCTTTGAACAATTAATAGGTTGAATAAACTGTGTTGCTGAATGTGTGTGGGGTGTGTGTGTGATGGGGTGAGTGATTCCTGGGAGTGTGCTGGTGTGGGAGTGAAGCAGGTGATGCCTCCATTTTTTCCCTCTCCCCCCAGTCCCTTTTTTTTTGAGACCAGAACATAGTCTGGTGATGGAGGGTGTATCTGTTGCATGTGATATGCCATTCAAGCCTGATCTTGGTGGTGGGAGAAAATCTGTTTGGAATTAGGAGAAGCTGAATTGTTCTAGCAAGTTGCAAAATTGCTTGAGGATCTAAAATGTGTGTTTGCAACACAAGTCTAAATGACCTTTTGCTGTTGTGTATGTAAAGCAGATACCCTTCTTGATACCCGACTTGCCTGGTTTCTTGGAGATTATGGTGGAGGTTGGTTTGGAGGGTTTCTTGAGGGTGGTGGGATGTGTATGTGTAGATAAAAGCACCATAAAAGGAGCAGTGTATTATGAAATATTTGAAGTCTAATGCTGATAGTTTACCTATGGAGAAGTTCTTGTTGGGAATATAGACAAGTGATGAGGTGAAGAGCAGCAGAAGCTTAGGTAGAGATCTCTTAGAGCACTGCTGTGATGTACAAGCAGTGTGTAACAGCCATTAGTCTCTGTCAGGACTTGTCTGCAAATGAGTAACTCCAGTTAATGGGTGGGCAGAGGGATGGGTACTGTCATGGGCAGCAGTCCTGTGTGAGGGCACTTGGAGCCAAGTTTAAGTCTGTCAAAAGTGCTTATTATATAGGATATAGCAGCTTGATCTATAGAAACTAAAAATAAACCCTTGTAGTCAGTGTTACACAGTTGCAAGTGCTTGGTGTAATTTTAAAAGCTTTGGTTGCCACTCAGTTACAGGAATGGCTTTAGAAACTTGCAGGCTTTGAGCTTGCTTAGGTGATACACCAGGGAAGGAAGTTACCTGGGTGAGAGCCAGCTAGTGCCAGAGTATGAGGGCTGTTGGCCAGGTGAGGGGTGGGTTTGTTGATCATGAGCAGACCTTGACAGGCAAGTTCTGAATGTTTTTATTCTTAACTTAAAAGGAAGCCAATCCAGTTATGGTGGTCCAGCTAACCAGCAATTGAGTGGGGGTTATGGAGGAGGATATGGTGGCCAAAGCAGCATGAGTGGATATGGTAAGAGCATTTCTTCACCGTTTTTAGGTGGGTGAGGGGGGGGTGGTTTAGCATGCCTTACAGTGCTGTTTGCCCCTGTTAAAGGGCTCTTGTACAGATGGGCAGCATAAGCCCTGAAAGTTTTAAGGCTTGATTGTTGTAAATGTTAAAACTAATGGAAAATTGGAGGGGAAGAGTTTTAAAGTGGGAACTTGGAGCTTAGGGGGAAAACGTGGGAGATTTATTCTGAAAGGGGGAGGAAACGCCAGTCTCCAAACTTGTAACTGCTCTGTACAGAAGCTGGAGACAACCCTAGTTTTAAAACTCCATTCAGTACAAACCGGGGAAGGCGTGTGGGGGCGGCTGGGTGCTCGTCACTGCCAGTGACCAAGCAGAGGATTCAGAAAAAGGGGGGCAGGACAGACCTGTCTCTTTGATTGAACAATCACTGAACTTCTTTTTGGGTACGGCGCTGTAAACTGACACTTTGCAGTATTGGGCACAGTAGATGGTGTTTACGCGGTGGCCCAGCAAGGACAGGCGTTGGGGGAATGCTGCTACGAGTCGGCCTGAGCCAGCTGTGAACCCGCTGTCGGTTTTCCCCCTCAGACCCCGGGAGCCAGGGCGCCATGAACAGCAGTTATTACAGCAGCGGGAACCGCGCCTCCATGGGAGTGAACGGCATGGGCGGCATGTCCAACATGTCCAACATGAGTGGTGGCTGGGGAATGTAACCAATCGCTGACTTTTGGTCAAAATCTTTTTTTTAAAAAACAAACAAAAAAAAATACAAACAAAAAACTAAGTTTAACAGTTTTGCAATACGAGCTTGTGATTTATGCTTTACTGTAAGTGAAATTCAGGATTGTTATTTTAAAACCTTTCAGGTTCAGTATTTTTGAACATACGGAAATGAACATTCATCTAGGATGTAATAACCAAGTTGAGTAAAGACTATAACTGTTAAACAATTTCGAGCGTTTCTCAAGTTAGTTTTGTTGTAGGAGTGTATTTAAGCAGTAAGCGTATTTAGGTTAAAGCTGTTTGAATTACGTTAAATGTTGCTCTTATACCATATTACATCCAACACTGTTTTGAATACATGTTGAAAGAGACATGCTTTTTTGTAAAGAAACAATATAGGAGCTGTGTCTGAAATTCAAAGTGAACATTTGGCATGTTAGTTCTAGTTTCTTTCTTTTAATATCCTGTAAGGCACGTTAAAAGCTTTTTTTTTTTTAAGTTAATGGGGGAAACGTGTTGAGACGCAATACGGCTACTTTAGGATTTTGGTCTTGGTGTTCGTATAAAATTCTGAGGCCTTGATTTAATCTTTCATTGTATTGTGATTTCCTTTTTAGGTGTATTGCGCTAAGTGAAACTTGTTAAATAAATCTTCCTTTTAAAAACTGGAACTCACTCCTTATTGACTTCCAACTTCTGTGGTGTTAGTTCCATGTGCAGAAGTGTCACTGTGTTTCCCTGTCCTCAGTGATTGTAGCACCCTAATGCGCGCCTGCCCATAGCATTGTGACTGCTCCTAACAACCATTCTCACCTAAATGATGTTAAAGTGACAATTATTTCTCAGCCAGGGGAGGAGAGTGAAGAAAAGAAGCACCTCTGGGTGCTGGGAGTGTGTGGGTTTGAAAGTGCCAGAAGGCTGCAACGTGAGCAGGGGTATTGGCAAAGGGGGGCTGAGGGGTGATTCTGTACTTAATTGTAGGTGGCTCTTTGGAGCCAGTGTGCTGCATTAATGTTGCAGCTCAGTGCAACCATGTTTCAATAAATTCACCTTGTCAACCCTCACGCTTAAAGATGTGATTTTATAAGCAGCTGTTAACAATTCCTGAGCAGTAGAACTTCTGCATCAGCTTCCATGCACTAAATTTATTTGCTCTTTCCATGTAATCATTCCTTTGAGGTCCCTTTCTACAGTGAAGAAAACCCCACCACTTTTTGCAGCAGTGGAGCTTTGGAAAGGGTTAAATCCTGATCACTTTGTTCTGCAGCCACTGGTGTCTCTGGGCTGTTAAACTGCTTCATTACCTGGGTCCCAGCACAGGGCTCTGTCCCTGCTGAGCTCCCACCAGGCCTGGGGGGAACTGAACAGCCCCACGGCAGCACAGGGATCTCACCTGGCCTTGAGCTGTTCTCTGTGAAGCCTTTGAAAGGAAACAGCCTGTGTGCAATTGTGTGCTCACTTCAGTGTTAGCAGTAATGTGTAGGTGTCACCTCCCTCCTCTGACACCTCATGTGACAAGCTGCTTTCTGCCCTGTCCTGCCTGAGCCCAAGTGGCCTTGCTCAGGCTATAAGCATCTTTAGCAGCTCAGTATCACCTTCCACAGCCCTGTTGTGTCTCAGGGCCTGTCAGAGCAAGCTGTCACTTCCCACATTCCTGAGGAAATAGGGAAAGTTACCTCTGCAGAGCACTGACCTGGGCACCTTCTGGGAGAACACCGTGAGTGTGTGTTCTGGTCAGTTATTCTGGGGGTGTATCAGCTACCTCCAACTTAAGCCCTGAACCTGTGTAGCAGTACAGGAACATTCCCTTCTGGGCCCTGTGATGGGCAGCTGTTAAAAATCAGAACTTCACTCTTGCTGTCAGTTCTTGCAAAAGGTTTTATTGTGTAACTACTGCACTGTGGTCACAGCGACTTTCAGAACAACTACAAGGTGTAGGTTTTAGACTCCACAGTGAACTGAAGGCACATTCATTGACACTCCTCATAAAGCTCTTTCTCTATAGACAATTCATAAATTGACTTTTCTTCTCTGTACTTTGAGCAAATACAAAACTGTACACAGCCAGTGAAACTCACAGGAGCACCTACAGTGACAACACAGAGGGACTGCAGTTAATGTGTAGACAGACATTGAAGAATAGATGGATCAAATAAAGTTAGAAATGCCATATACAAATTTTAATACAAATATCTATAAAAATCAGAAAAAGTAAATCTGCATTTTAGTTTTCAAACAGAACTTCAAGGGAAATTACAGTCAACATAATTGTCTTACTTATTCCAGTTGGAGAAACATTAGCTTGCATAATCCCTAAAAATTATTTTAGACTGCTCTGTCCTACACTGGAATTACTAAAGAGACCAGACAGCCTGCTGCATAGAAGATGCCTGGAACTCAGAATTAACAGAATAATGGCTACTTCTCCAATGTTAAAGTGGTCCAGTCAAGGTTATGAAAACCTTAGGAAGAATTAGATGAACACCGTTGAAGGAGTAAAGTGTGACAAGTGTCACAAACACGGACAGGTTTGGGGTATGATGGCAGTGCAAGTTCATTACTGGAACACGTGTTGCAGAAGATGTCCCCACAGTTTCTGCAGTGATGCTACAAAACAAAAAGTTAGAATAAGCTCATCTGCCTAAAAACTGAGCAGCACTGAGGAGATAGATGAGACCTTAAAGCTTTTGGAAGTGCACTGACATCACCCTCTGCTTCCCAAGAGGCTCAGCCCTCCCAGCAGTGGTTCCTCCTGTGCAGAGGACTGATCCCTGCACAGCTTGGCTTCCCTCTGGTACCAAGAGTTGAGCAGGCCTGGCTGGGGCTGGGGCAGCTGCTCTGCTGCCTTTTTGCAGCTCCCTGGCACAGCTTGCATGGATTGCCAGCTCAGCACTGGGGAGATCTGGTGCCTGGGCTGCCAGGCTCCTGTGCAGGCACCCCGAGCTGTCCCAAACACTGGGGCAGGGCCCCAGAAGCAGTTCCCTGACACTGAAAGGCCCTGAGCATGGGCCTGTGAGCACCCAGTCCTCCTCACACAGGGTAGGGAGGTGAAACACAGGGAGAGAACACAGCCCATGACAGCTCCCTACCCAAACAGAATGTTATTTTTAGGATGGGAAATACAAAATAACCTGTACATAGTTAACATGCCAACAAAATCTGGGATAGTGTCAGCCTTCCCTATCAAACTAGGCAATAGCACAAGTTTTGTTTCCTGTGACAAAAGGAAAAAACCACTGAGCAATACCTTCCTTCTTGAGATAGAGAATTCCTTTTCACATTGCTTGCAGTGTGTTGCTTCATCATCCTTCAGCCAGGTATGGCCCTAGAACATTATAATAAAAACCTCACTGTACACACAAATATATCAAACAAAATTCAAAGGCATCTTACCAGCACTGCTGGTGCTTTTGAAAAGCCATTTGTTAAAGTAGGATGATCATGATGAAGTTTGTTGGTGTTAAATGAAATGCGTATCTTTAGCCAAACTATCCATGAGATTCAGAATACCTTTAGTGCTTTATTTACTTCTTTAATGTCTTCCATCTTCAACTTTGACCTGGAAAAAAAAATATTCCCTCTGCAGGACTTTGCATTCAGTTGTATTGAATTTTACCTGCCATTTCACTGTGCAGCCACTGAATTTAAACTCTAATTCTACAGTCAGCTCCCTCTTACAACTCTGAACCACTCAGTGGCACCAGGAAGCTTTGTCACCTTGGGGCTTGCCCCCTTATCAGTATATTCAGAAGAATGTGGCAGAAGCACAGTTCCAGTCTAAGAACTATGTATTTACTGTATTGTTTCTTATCTCAGCCATCTTACTCTTATTTTATGTTCCTATGTATAGTAGCTGTCTCCTAAAATTCTCATGTTTATTGATTTTTATAACTGGATGCATTTTAAAATTATTTGTATTAGTTTGATACCCCATCCTCCAGGTTAAGTCACTTACAGGAGTTCAACTCCTAAAACTTACTGGCTGAGGTGAAGTCCCATTTCTTGAAGAGCTTGCTCCTGCTCCTCACAGACTTTCTCTAACTGCTGTTTCTCATCTTGAAGTTTTCTCAGTTCCTAAAAAATGAAGCACAAAATCAAGGACATTTTTTTTGTGCTAGGTTTGATTTATAACCAGGATCTGGAAGTCTACCCAAACTACCCAAGCATGTCAAAAGAAACAAGCTCTTTTACAAGACCACCTATGTCTAAGGTTTGATTTTTAGAATCATGTAGCTGAACTACCCAGGTGTTCTTGTAGAGCACAAACAATGAAGTAATTTAATGTTATTTTCCAGAAAGAGAGGAGGATTTTCAGGCTTTAAACAACTTTTTGAGCATAGCTGGAATGCAGCACTCCTATGCCCACATATGAGCACACAGACAGATACTGGTGTACAATTGTGCCTTCAAAATCTAAACTGCTTGACACACAGGAGCAAAACCTCTTCTGATTAACAAGAATATTCGTGGTCAAAAAGTAAACTGTGTTCTTTTCAGTGCTGGAAAACATATCCTTATGGCATAAAACTGAAAGACCTCATGCTGTCACTGAAAGCTCTGAACTTGCTACTTCCTACCTGAGCAGGGGTATCTCACCTGGAGAAACCAGCTGATGGGACAGCTGATCAGCTTTTTGTCCCCAGCTACCCCAGCTTGGCTTCAGCTGACTGAGAAATGGCTCAGATGCTGGTGCAGCCAAGGCAGGGCAGAGAGAAACCTCCTCAGATACCTCTAGCTTGGCTGTTCCTGTTGCCTGAGCCCTGTTCTGGCATTTCACATGCAGGCTTGTGTCATACCAGCCAAGTTTGAAACCACCCAGAGGAAAGTTGTACAGAAGAAATACCCTACTACAGATACAAACACTGCACTGGTTCTAAGTCAGTTTTAATCCTGCTGAACACTGGGCAAGTTTGCACTGTGTGTACCTTTTTCAGTCCTTCCATTTGTTGCAATTCTGTTTTAAGCAGAGCCGTAGCATCCTTCTCTTGGTGTAGTTCTCTTTGCAAAGTTTGTCTTTGTTCCTTTTCAGATTTTAACTCCTTTTCCAGAGTTGAGCTGTTTAAAAATAATTCACCCTAAAAAACCTTATAGCAGAAATATATCCTATACTGCTTAAGGAGACCTCTGGTATCAAAAGAAACCTTGTCCAAAACAGGGCAAAAGCTAGAGTGGTGTTCTGAGAAAGGAAAGAACAGGGATGTTATGGCAACAGACATCAGAAACTATATTAGCATTTTTAGGTCACAGAGTTTAAAAAGAAAAAAAATGCTGGAAAAAGCATTTCAAAATTCTCTGCTCTCTATAGAGAAGTGCTGGGCCTTCCTACTGCTCTCATACTGCTGTCAATGCTTGCTGAAACCAATATGATCCAAACCTTACCCCTCTTTAGATCTTAGCACAAAAGGAGAAGAAAGCATTTATTAATGAAACGGCAGAAGGGAAGGAAAGAACTTGATCAGATTAAATACCATTTGCTGTCCATCTGGGACATCTGTTGCCTACAAGTGTCAAGCCTGCCAGCAAGCTCTTCCTTCATCTTGTTGCATCTTTCTTCTGCAGCCTGCTTTGCCTTTTCCGCATGCTGCAATCTACAGAGTAAGGAACAGGTACATGAGTTGTCAGTTCACATGCTTCTTACTTCCACCCTCTCATTCTGTTTTTTTTTTTTTTGAGATTTACCATACAGAACTTACTAAGAGATTGAACTGAAAATGGCAGTGGAGAAAAAAGACAACACTTTTGAAAGCACCTGTTTCTGCAAGAAAAAAAACAAAACCCAAAAGTGTGAGGCATACTCAGTCCTAAACTAAAATGGCTGTGATTTTAAACAGCCTGCCTATGGAAAGAGCTTTGGTTTCCAAAAGGGTCAATTATGGGTATGTTTGTCTGGGAAAAGAGAACAGGCAAGAGCAGAGGGTGATCAGGATGAGAAAGGACAAAGAACATCATGCCAGCACACATGCCCAAACGTCTGTAAGGGTGTATGGAAGGTCATCCTGTAAAGGTTTCAGTTGGAAACTTTCTACTGACTTCAGTGTTGACTTCTTGAGCTTGTGATTATTACCTCTCTTCCATTTGTTTCATAGAGGACATCATCTCATTTGTTTTTCCTTCAAATGAGGATATTGCTTCTGTTTTCTGTTGTAATGAACATTCTGCATTCTGTAGGAATAAGTGAACATTCCAGGTAATACATTTGAGTTTTCTAAAAGACAAAGTGTTGGAGTTTAATGAAAAGCTGCCCCTAGATAAGGAATGTTTAGTTTGTTACAGGCCATGCCTGGGTCTGACTGGAATGTACAAACAAAATGCTGATAATACCAGAGCAGACATTCTTCAACTTTTTTAGAGCTCAGAAAAAAACTTCATGGTACTAAGCTTTCACCCATGATGTGGTCAGCTACAAGCCAGAAGTCTTTTCCTCAGAAGGAAGCTTGAAGAATTGCATTACCAGATTAAATCAAACAGTGTAAGAATGTGTATTGTTACTATTATGATTTTAATATAACTGTGCTCAGTGGGCACAGAACCAGGGAGCTGCAAAAAAAAAAAAACAAAACAAAACAAACCATACCATAAAAACTGAGAGAAATCCCCTCTGAATTTCTGGCACCAGGTATGGGAGGGTCAGCCCAGTTAAATTCCTGATATCAGCAGAAACAAGCTTTGTATATTTTGTGTGAACACTACTCCTCCATCACTTCCCCTCAGAAATGCCTACTGGAGTATTTTTTGTCCAGCTGCTCTTTCTCTTCCCCACTATGTACATACCTGGGATTTATGAAACATCTGCAAATTAATGGCCTTCACTTCTTCTAATTGTTGGCGAAGTGCAACTAAAGTGTCTTGTTTTTCATGAGTATCTTTCTCCAGAAGTTTCATTGCAATTTCCATTTCTGTCTTCATTCCAATTTGGAGCTCCAACTCCTTCTCTAGTTCCTTACAAAGAGATTTCCTAGTTCATGCTATGTAGTCAGATGTCAGGGATAAGCATTTCCAAAATCCATGCAATCCTTGCATAAACTGTGTGTCACCCCTGAGTCTGATTTTACAGAGGAGTCAAATCTCAGAGAACACCTTAAGTCAGTAAGACCAAAATGCTATTCCAGCCCTCCAGACCAGAGGAAGGGTGCAGATCTGCTGGAACAAAGTGTAGAGCTCAGTGTGTAACTTAGGGACTGTCAAATGAAACATTTCTCCTGGCAGCTGGATTTGGGGCTGACTTAGAGCCACAGATCTAAGTCTCTGCTGTAACAACACTGGTAGGTTCAGCAAGTATCTTGTATTTGTAATGCTACCTTAACAGAGACAGAATCCTGTATCTTTTGTTAATTGCCTTACCAGCCTGATTTTTTTTTCTTCTTTCAGCTGTTTCCAGACATCACTGTACATTTCATCAAGACCCTGTCGTGACTGCTTATAAGTATCCAATTCCACTTGTGTATCCTCTTTTGTTACCTACAAAAAAACATCAGCAGAAAAGCCATGAGATCACAAAGCTATGTATTTGAAGTAAACCTTAAGATTTTGGGTGTGTCCCAGCATTCCTACATGCTATTTCAAGTAAAATCCTATTATTTCACAATAAATGAGTGGGTAAATGTTAATAAGCTGACATTTCCAAAAAACAGTGAAAATAAAAATAAACTATTCTAATACTTCTAATGCTTTCTCTCTTCTGTAAATATAGGTTTAAGTGTGTAGTACAGAACAACAAAATCTAACACCTGTGCATACTATACAAAAGAGCAGTGATCTACACAGTAACATGCTAACCTTTCCTAGCATTCCAGTTCAAAGTCCTTTTGAGAGCACTAACTACAGATGCTCAAAAGAAATAATTTATTTTAAGGCTCCTCATCATCTTTAAACAGGTTGCAAACAGGTTGCCCACCTCTACACTTTTTTCACTCCGTTCACGAATTAATTCATTCTGTTGTTTTAATTGCTGCTGCTCTTCCTGAAGGGATCCAATCCGGTCAGTTGCTGCTGCAAGCTGTTTACATAGAGAACATATTTATTATATTAACACATCATTTGGAGGCACTCTAAAGTTAGTATCTCAGCCTTTGCAGCAGGTGTGCTGCTCACTTCCCCTTTCGACACTTTCATTTCCCCTAGAAGCTTCCTGACCTTTTTGAAGCCCTACTCACTGTACAGCCCAAATTAATAAACCCACCACATTTGTTCAGTTGACTTCTGCTTCATGTCCACATCAATTATTTTTAAATATCAACTGTGTAAAGAAACACAGCCTAGTGTAAAAGGCTGAAATCCACCACAGATCTATGATCTGCAGTATTCGTTCTGGTATGAACCAAAAGTCAAGGTTGAGATTCACTGGTGGAACCTTATGGCATTTTCATGTGGAGATACCCCCAAAAGTAAGAAGTTGGACTACACACTCTGACCTCACATATACTGTAATATAAACAAACTGTAAACCACCACCACAAGAAAACCAAAAATCCCATTATCATACATGCTGCTGGGTTCTATTTCAGTTCCTGCCTAGCAAAGGTTTCCTAATTGAAGTGTGATTCTTTTCCTGAGCTCTGCTTACGTCATGGCAAATACACATCTATGTGCAGAAGGACAGAGGGACAAGTCATGTTCATTACAGTGGTATGATTACTTTTAGGTGGAGACACCACTGCAAGATAAGAACTGGATTAAGGAAACCTGTCTGACAAATAAAGTGTCTTGTTTTTCATGAGTATCTCTCTCCAGAACTTTCATTGCAATTTCCATTGCCCAAAAGCTTTTTAACAGCTAACGAAGTGTAGAAGCTTTCCACAGAGCTTTCTCCACACGCCAGTCCTACCAATCCCACATCCTTCATTAGTATCAACTCAAATATTAGGTCTAAGGTATATTCTTAGTGAGTTTTGCCTCTGATAGAAAACAACTACAAGAAACATTTAACAGACCAGGCACAAACCTCTTCCTGGAGTTTTGAATTGGTCTTTTCTAAACAGTCTATTTTGTTCTGAAGATCTGCAACTGTGCAACTGGAGCAAGAAAAAGAGAAGCATAAAAACAATAAAAGAAGTTCCAGTGCTCAACATTTATTCCTACCTTCAATCAGATTTTTACTATCTTGTATTTGTGCATAGTGAAATACTTTGGTACACTCTTCCTCTAAAGAATGAAAGTCCAGATTCACTTGTAATAATTTAATCTTGAAAAATTAGCTCCAAAATCTTTTGTTAATCAATAATAAGTCTCAAAAAAAGTCAACTATTACTGTTTTCTGAACTGCATATGCCATCAGAAGAGTAAGACTACAAAGTAAAACTAAGATTTTGGGAAATAACAAGAAAACACATTTCAGTATTGACAATAATCTACCAGAGTGACAGCAGAGACAGTCAAACTCATACTGGAAAGGCTAAACAGGACAAGTGTCTGTACATTAAAAGAAATTAAAACCCCACCTTAGATGTCGGTTAAGTTCTTCCACATAATGCTTCTGGTCAAGGACAGCTGTAATCCCTCCATCTCTAGTTGTAAAAGACAGAATTTATTGATTGAGAAGAACCTCCTTAATTCTAAAGTGCTAGTTTGTACTATGGTTTTCAACACAGATTTGCAAACAGAATTGAAAACTTTTCTTATAAAGATATTTAAGGGTTGGACTCGATGATCTCTGAGGTCCCTTCCAACCCAGCCAATTCTATGATTTGTGCCTGAGCCAGACCAGAAGCACTGGGGAAATGAAGCAGCTGAACAGTAAAGTGCTCTGAAGTTGAAGAAGCACAAAACTATGAAGTCCTCCCCATTCACTACAGTGATGCAGTCTGCAATTTACCTAACATTTTACCTTCAAGTATGTTTTTTCTTTCACAACTGATCTCTTCCACAAAGATATCTACTTATGTGAGAGCATTTCTGAAACTGTGTAAAAGGAAAGCAGTGACCTGGTAGTGAGTGACTTCCCAGATCACATTTCCTAGAACACAGTAACAACACAACCTAGAATTCTGGGTGCTTCTGATTTGGTACCAGGTTAAGACACAAACTCACCACACTGTGCTGTTAAAACTACCATGAGCTCAAACTTTGACAGTTAGTGCTTTTGTTCAGCTAACAAAATGCACTTTGGATTATCTTTTTTTGATGATTAACAGAGTTTAAGATCTCTTGCACTCCTGTGCTCCTACAGAAGAACAGGCTTGCTCTACAAAAATACAAAGATTTAGAATTAATAATTCACCATACATACTGTTTGCCATCACTGTCCTGTGTTTCCTTCAGGTACAAGGAAAAATCAATCACTCCAACCTGAAAAATACATTGAAGGCATTAAGACACCTTCACAGTGCAACTCTGTGTTGCAGCAGGCATTACTTTATTTTTAGAAAATGGTAAACATCTGAAGTTTAAGTTAGAAAGGCAGATAATTCCATATTCTTGCCCTCCCTTGGCTCCAGGAAAAAAAAAAAAAAAAAAGAACCTCACTCACACTTTCTAAACCCAAGCACAGAATCTTAGGGATATATGACATTGAGTTCTTATAAATACATTAATAGTTAGCCATGTTCATAATTTGTAGAACAGGCAGCACAATGTCAACATTATTTTCTGAACATTATCTTGTCATGAACAAAAAGGTTAATAAGAATAAAATTCTAGCAATGTACATTTTTAATTCAGAGAGAGAGTTAGACTTCTGCAGTGCTACTGACACATTTTGTCAAAGTTTACCTAGTTCAAAAATAAAACAGACTGGCTGAAAGAGGATGTGGTCTCAAATGACAAGATCCTCTCAACACATTAAGCAGAGATTCATGTGAGGCATCTATTTGTTTGCCTTACAAATACCTCAAAACATTCCTTATACTCCTGGTTTGTTTCATCAAAGCAGCTGAGGTATCTGAGACCATTGCTTGCCCCCACCCAAGCCAAAAGGAAATGACCATTCCTTCTCAAAACAAAAGCTCCCACAAGTCCCTAGAATCTTGGTCTTGACAAAGTATCTCTTGCCATTAGCTTAGTTCATCCAATTTTGGTTTATCATTAGACATTCAAATGTCTTCATCTGTAAACAACGGCAAACCCAGGCTGCAGACCCCATTTAAGAATTCTAAAGTATTTATGGATGTGCTTATGTCTACTGGAATCTTACACAGAGTGATCTTATTTAAGCTTTAATCTTCACCTGGGAGTCCAAGTCTTCTCCTTTCAAGCAAAGGTTTGCATCAATCACATTCAGTCCAACAAGCAGACCCACAATGACTGCTCCTTCCTCCTCCATCATCAACGCATCAGGTTCATAAAATTCACTATGAAGAAATAGTGAATTTATTCACTATTAATAGGAGAAATATAGTATGGCATCACTGCACATCACAACAATTCTAATGATGCTGCCATAACTGAAATCATATAAATAGTGAGGTAGTCCATATAAAGCTATCCCTCTTTTCTAATTTACTGCACAAAATGGAAGATGCAGAACTCTCACAGAAAATACTTGTTTCTCTGTAGGTTGACTGCGAAAACAGTGAACAACTTGAATCTCTGCAGGTTGCATGGAAAAGCTTAAACTGGTCAATTAATAACTGGTCAATTAATGACCCCCAGCAATGCAAGGTTGCAGTGATTCAGTGAATGCAATCTACTCATGTCTGTACTGTTACCTTAATAGATGCTTATGGTCCAAGAGTACTTTGAGATAATCTGCCAGCTTCTTTTGCATGAGTGCAAGATAAAGCCAAGCCCTTCCCCTTCCTACAGCAGTCCTACAATGAAAAAAATGCATGTTTTGGTACAACAAAAAAGGATTGTTAACTAGATTTTTACATTTCATTCCTCCCTTTACAATGTTTTCTCTCTCGAACACAGAAGTGTAGGAGTAAATTACATTGCTTCAGTGAAGGGAAAGTATATTGTAAAATCTTCCTATTTTGGAAAGATACAGATTTTCAGCTACTACCAGATACCAGATACCACCATTGATACCATAGTATCAATATCATAGTATCAATACATAGTATCCTAGTACTAGGATACATCCTAGACTTCATGGTCCTGAATTATACAGATGAAATACTACCAGCACACACACAAAGCAGACAAAGCCATAAAAGTGAAGGAAAGAAGAGGAAAGAAAATATCCATGAAGACCCTACAGCTATTTTAGCAAGCTTACAGACGTTTCAAAATGTTTTTTTTTAATCTAACAGCTTTGCTTGAATCAGAAGCACAGAGTGTTTTGTGATGTCCTCCTCAGCTCTTGGAGGATATCAACAATATATGCTATTTTTCTTTCTGGGAACAAAATCTCCTTAAGCAAGAGGAAAGGTGATGTAAAGGATTCGCTTTAGCAGCAGTGTAAGTGAAATAAATGCATCAGCCCCAACAATCAACTTACTTCAGCTCTGGCAGGTTTTTAACACTGGTTGCTATATCTGATGCTTCAGGACAAAGTTTTTCCACTAGCTCCAAAGGACCAAAAAATGATTTGTTCTGTCCAATAAAAGTCTTCTTCACTATAGGAAGTACACAGAGAAGTTTGTGAGGAATAGTGGCAACCTTCCAACTCCCAAATCACAAATTTTACCTTTTGTTATCCTTTCTCTTACCAACCCCTATCATGTGAATGAAAAGGGGGCATTAAACCACCGTGATGGTTTCGGAGGTACAAAATACAGGTTATATTAGTAGGTGACAACACAGTTGTATCTCTAACAGGGATTAGCATCATAAGGTGGATGTGATTAACTTTAATGTCGGGTGAGCCAGGACACAGACAATTTATCTGCCTCTCCTGCGTGGCAGCTGCGGGGAGTGGGTGCCCACCTTTCAGTCCGTGCTTGAGGCAGTGCTCCAGCACCACGAAGAACTGCTGCAAGGGAGGGAAATCAGAGTCCAGGGTCCGGCCCAGGCTCAGGGCCGACTGGATGAGAATTTTGATGCTGAGCTTCATCATGTTCATGAGGTTGGCACGCTCCTCCATGCTGTGGTACCGCGCACCTGGGGACACGGCACACAGACACAGACACAGACACACACGGACACAGACACACACAGACACAGACACAGACACAGACAGAGGGATGGAGACAGAAACGCTGTTTTTAGAAACGCGCTCCCGAGCCCTGACAACGCTGACAGGAGCGCTGCCGCCCCGCCTCGTCTCCATCTTGCGGGGCTGAGCGGCTGGAGCAGAGCCGGGTGCAGGACACGGTCCGGGGGAATCGTCAAGAACCGACACGGGGAGCCCCGCTGCTCCGGCCCTGCCATCCCCAGCACCCTCCGCCCGCGGGGGGACACGGCACATCCCCACCTCCCCCCTTCCTTTTCCCCCGGGGCTGTCGTCGCCACAGCGGGGGTCCCGTACCTGTGCGGCGGGGCGGGCACCCCCACCACCGGCTGAGGAGACCCCGCCCCGCCCGCGTTACCACGGCAACGGCACACGCATTCCCCCCTGCCCCGCCCCGCCGCCACTCTCGCGAGAGTGAGACTGCCCCGCACCGCGCCGCGCCGGCCGCCATTTTATGAAGAGTTTCTGGCGCGGGGTTCGGCCGTGGGCAGCGCATCCCCTCAGCCCTCCCGCCGGGAAGGTAGCGCTGCTCCTCCCCGCCCAGGCCCGACAGGCTCTTCTTGACACCTGCAGGAGGGCGAGACAAAAAGAAGCTGCCGGCGACCACGTTTTATCTCCGGTCAACAATAGGTTCTGACAGGATGCCAATTGCAGGCCCGAGGTGGCCTAAACCACCTGCTGAGGGCCCTGCGGGTCACCTGCGGATCAAACCTGGTCATGTTCCCGTGCTGTAATAGCAGTTGCTGAAGACCAACAGGTAGCCCCCATGTCAGATAAGACTGTTAACAGTGTTTCTAACACCATGCAAAAGTCTCTTTGGGTACCGATTTTCCATTGTTTTCCTTTTTGTGCTCATAACTGAGGATTAAAACTGAAAATAGCCTTCTCTAGAGGAGTGAAAACAGGAAGTCACCCCCATCAACTCTTAATCACAAAGCACACAGTCCCGTCAGTGTCCTGTTGTATCAATCCCTACAGTCAGGGAAGTGGATGCCTCAAAACTGCATATGATGTCTTCAGAGAGACAGGGTTAAAAGGGCTGTCACACTGTCAGGTTACACATCAGGAACAGGAAGTAAGCTGACTGCCAAAGCAGAAAAATCTGTTGGTTTCTTTGGGTATTGGGGTGTTTCAGTAGCAAAGCCAACATATTTTTGAATTTTAAAATACTGTGAATAAAAGGTTCTTTATGAACTGGAATTGAAACATTGTCTTAGTAAGAGTTTGTGTTAAGCTAAATAATCACTTGAACAATATTTTTTAGACTGTTGAAAATTTACACAGTCAAGTACATTTTTTGCAAACCTCTGGACAAGTTGGTACATGTGAAATAGGGAGGTATTAGAGACATTATCGAAGCCCAGCCTCAAGGATTAGGAATTGAGTTAGCTAAGTGCTAAAGATCACAAACATGCTGCAGTCTTTAGAAGAATGCAGTCACACTGCCTGGTAGCTGTTTACCATAATTATTCACCACAAAAGTCAGAAAACACTGAAGCACAAAGAAAAGCTACCAGCTCATCATCTCTTGGTCTTTAAGACTGAAAGTCTGTCTTGATTTGTACTCTTCAAATTTGTAGCTCCTTGCCTCCTCTTCAAGGCAGGAGATAGTTTCTTCAGTAGCAGACACTGGTTTTATGATGTGCCTTTCTGAACATCCAACTGACAGCACAATGTGCTGAACAGTTTACATCAGATCCACAGAGATGAAGTAGCAAGCAGAGGTTACAAAAACCTCTGGAAAAACATGGCAGTAGGGAACAAGTTGCAAGTTTTCCACAAGTGGTCTTGCTGGCCTCAGCTTATTTCTTAAAAATACCTGAATTTATAGTGCTTGGTCAAAGCACTCGATCAAAGGCAATAAAGAACAGGTAGAACAGGTAATTTAGTGACTGTTCATATTTCATATGTAAGTTATGAACAGATTTTTCATATGTAATTTTCCATATAATTCATCAATGTATTATCCAAATACTTTGAACAATTTGGGAAGGTAGTGTTGTATTCCCTTACATTAATCCAAAAGTTGATGGTAAAAGTTCCATTAAGTGTGGTAGCTCCATTTCAAGCAGAAGAACATTTTGTTCCCTACCCCTCACCAAATGCTGTACGTTGTTTTGAATTACATCTATTCACAGCATTATTCCAAATACAACTGAAGAAAATGGGATATTCTGCCCACAGGCAGGTCAGATCCCAGTTCAAGATGGGCATTCAGAAAACAAATTTGTGAGATGTTTGGTGTGGGAAACAGAAGAATCTAGGTCTTTCTGGACAGACAATCTTAAACTCTTAACTATGCAACACTGAGGAATTTTTATAGAAAAAAAAAAAGTCCATCAGCTGTAACTTACTTCATGCAGTCACAATTCATCCCCACAGAACTCCAGCTTGATTACTTAATATCATAAAAATAAAAAGGTCACCATCTGTTAGCAAAATGATCAAGCACTTATCCAAGAGCCTGGGGTACAGGACTCCAGGCCCAATTTCTGCTACATTTGACCAGTCTTATTCCCAGCATCACTGAGATTTGATTTCCGTATGAATTCAACTAAAGAATTCCATCAGAATTCAACCTTTAAATTCTAAGAGAGCTGTTCCATAAATCTCTGTGAATCCTGATGTCAAATAAAGCAAGCTGGGGATAAAGAGAAGGCATTTTTAGCATAGTTAGAAATAATTTATAACACATCTGTATCTTATTTCACTTGTCCACTTTCTGACAAGAAGCCTCTACGAGAAGTGCAGTCTGGGTCTGTCTCTGAACCAGCCCAACTAAGAAGGAAAACTAATGGACTGGATCACCTACTGCTGCTGAGGTGAACTTTTAAGGGAGAGGGAGAAAACGAATCAAATTAAAACCTACTGCACAGAACTAAAGTAAATTTCCCCAAACACATAAAAAAGTTTAGGGTTCTTCCGATTCTAATCCATTTTGCCGAGTTCTACATCTGTGTCGTTTGTATCATTTTGCTTAAAGAGAAAGTTGCAGCATCAGATTTAAAAAAACCTAAAGTCATAAACACGCATGGCTGGCACTCATCAACAGCACTTACGGAGCAAGCTTATTTGGGCACCATAAAAGCAAGTTTACTAAATAAACATGACCATACTTGTTTTTGCGGTGCTGTCAGTGCTGACTGGTTTGGGTATGAGTCCTACCAAAGATGCAGACTTCAGAGCGTTGCCATAGCTCAGCGCCAAGTTTTCCGAGGCTTTCTTGGCCAGCGACAGGATGGGTGCAGACCACCTCCCTTCTTCCGTTTTCTCTTTTTCCTCGTTTTTCAGCTCAGCCGCGGCGGGGATCTGGGTTTTGTCAATAATCTCGAAGTCTTCCTTCACTTCCGCGGCGGTCGCTGAGCAGCTCTCCCCTTCAGCCATCTTTGACTTGTCATATGACACCAGTCATGAGCAATCGAGCAGACAGACCTGCTCCTGATGCTTCCCTGACTGCTTCCCTGCTTCCTGCCTGCTTCCCTGCCTGCTTCCCTGGCTGCTTCCCTGCTTCCTGACTGCTTCCCTGCCGCCTTGCCTGCTTCCCCGCTTCCCTGATTGCTTCCCTGCTTCCTGACTGCTTCCCTGCCTGCTTCCCTGCTTTCCTGGCTGCTTCCCTGCTTCCTGATTGCTTCCCTGCCTCCCTACCTGCTTCCCTGCCTGCTTCCCTGCCTTCCTGCCTGCCTCCTGCCTAGTTCCCTGCCTGCTTCCCTGCTTCCTGACTGCTTCCCTGCCTTCTTACCTGCTTCCTTGCTTCCCTGCCTGCTTCCTCCCTGCTTCCCTGACTGCTTCCTGCCTGCTTCCCTGCTTCCCTGCCTGCTTCCCTACTTCCCTGCCTGCTTCCCTGCTTCCTGGCTGCCTCCCTGCCTCCCTGCCTGCTTCTTTGCTTCCCTACCTGCTTCCCTGCCTCCCTGCCTGCTTCCTGACTTCTTCCCTGCTTCCCTGACTGCTTCCCTGCAGGTACCCAAGAGCCAGCTGAACCATTTTCGAGCAGCTGCACGGACCATGGGACCAGCACTTCCAGAACTGAGCAGTTTTCTTACTGTTAAAGTTTACTTACACTTAAAGACTCGGGGGTGAAAGACGACCAAAGAGTTGACTTTTCAGCAAGAGAGTATCAGATACACCCTTTACAGGTTTTTGTTGCTGTGTTCCCAAACATGATTTCAATTAGAAAATTTATAGAATCTTTGGAAATCCCAGATTTTGGCAGTTAAGTTGTGACAACTTGAAGACAACTTTATCACTCTGCCAATAATTCAAGTCATCGTGGCTTGATTCAAATGATGGCAGGTTCCCTCTTGTGAAAATTTTTGCTTGCATCACTGACATTACAAAATAATTGTAGTCAATAAAGCTACTTCATTAATGTATTTGAGCTGTGTCTGATAAAATAAAATGATGGGAAACTGAAATTAACCTAATATGAAAATTTGACTTTAATATCTTAATATACCTTTGGATATCTCAAAATATGGATGTAGCTATTAATTCATGGCTCAGTAACCATTTTTCCATTCAGAAACTGTAGGCACCAGACATACATCACTCAGCCATCAGATAGCAGATGATGCATATTAACTTTTGTTGCTACCCAGAACAAAGTTTTGTTTGTTTTTTTGTTTGTTTTAAGAAATATAAGAGCAGGAGGGAATAGGATCAGTTTCAGTAGTCTTGCATCAGAACAAACCTTCAGGTCTATATCTTACTTATTTTCTTAGCACAAGCTACTTTAAGATTGATTCTGTCCTCTTGGCTTCTCAAACACTGAAAATTTATCAACTTTCCTTCTAAAAAAGAAATGTTCGTGGAAGTTCTTATATTTTTGTTGTGAATTCAGAGGTCAGCAGCCTCTTATTCACTCATGATTCATGTGAGCTAAGTATAGGCTTTAAGCTAATTTTGCTGAAAAGTGGCAGAGGTTTTACTCCATCTGGTGGGCTCCAGCAGTGTTTGCCCGTGTTTATAAGGAAGTAGCCAGCAGCTCCGCAGGTTGTTGCTGTCTTGCAGGGGATTATACAGATAGAGAGCTGTGTTTGACTTGAGAAGAACTTGATATTGATTTTCTGCCTTCTACTATCCATGCAATATTAGTCAGGGAAATATTTGCTATAGAAGCAAAGCAGAATTCTAAGCATTGAAATAACTTTTCTGCTTCCACATATCTGGAGAATAGGGCATCATGGATTTGTGATTGGGAAAAGAAAAGCAAGGCCAGACTCCTGTTTATCTCTCAGTGTGTTGTTTCCATCAGGTAATGACAGGTTGGGCTCCCTATAAAGCCTTGCAATTTGCTACTCTGTAAAAATATGAAGTGAAACTGATACAGAGTCTGTCATAATTTTTCCTTATATTACTGTGAAAGAAACATTTGATCATTTTCTTTCAGGTGTTGGCTGAGATCAAATAAAAAACATTTTACTGTGGTATTCATTTTTTTGTTGTTGTTTTGTTTTGGGTTTTTTTGTTTGTTTATTTGGTTGTGTGTTTTTTGCTACACAGGCAAATGAGGCTTCACTTATGAATAAGCAAGAAGTCTTGTAACATGCTAAGTGAGCCCTAAGGTAAAGCAATTTGTTTTGTTTACAAAATACAATTTTTTGAGGAGTAGTTTAGGGCAGCCAAGGAGGGTGTCATTTATAGAGGATACAGTTTTAAGCATGTTGGAAGAAAAAAGGCGTGTGTGTAACTTTGGATTCACAAATTTCTCAAAGAGGGGCACTAAGCATGAATAACACCATTCATTTTAGCTCTGAGAGTGGGCTCATTTTATTTCTGTCTTCTGTGGATGATGTTTCACTGCCGTGGTCTCTTTTCAGATCACTAGTCCAGCTCTTGTTACTCGCATGAAGATGAGAAGTGTTTTCTTTTGAAAGCCAAATGTATGGCTTGTCTAGATCTGCCAGGGTACATAAATGTCAATTCTGTGTAATCACTAAATAGAATTTTTGAGACTGTTAGGGCTCACTGAAAAGTTAATCAGGTAACTAAGTGACCCACTTACTACTCTTTGCTTTTTCTAACCTTAGAACTCAAGAAGATGGTTCTAAAGAAAAAGTATAATCATGAAGCTGAGCTGGGTGAATTTTTGTTCCTTTTTAATGCAGATCTTGCAGGGCCTTGTTTGGTTTTACTGTGTCATATCCTCACCCCCCCGATCTTCTTAACAGTTTTAGCTGTTGTTCTACCTCTAGTGCAGTTAATTAATTTTTTTTAATATTATTTCCAGGTCATTCTGTCAGCATACCTATAATGAATCAAAGCAATCAGTACTTTTTTTTTTTTTTTTTAAAAAAAAAGCATAACTTTCTTCTCCCTAATCTGAATGTACCAGTTAGTGCCATTCTTGAGGAACAGAAAATAAATTCCTTGTTACCAGTGCAAGAATCAGCTGTTTGAAGCTCAGTTCAAAGGTCATTAGAGTCCCTAAGAGGAAATAGAAATAATATTAGGTGGAAATATGTGTCATTGTATTAAATAGAGGAAGAAGTAGACTAGAATATTGAAGAGAAACTTGCATTAGATATTGGAATGGAATGAAAAGAACAGCAATAGAACTCAGTTAAGACCAAATACTCACCAGATGTTTATTAAATGACAGTCTAAGGAGAAGTGTAGTGTATGTGTTGTTCTACTCTGAAATATTGCATGCTTTTGAGAAAGAAATAAAAATCAGCTTTTAGTAGGAGTATAGTGGACTGGAATATGGAGCATTAGGAAGTAAAACCACCACACCGATTTTTCTTTGTGTTATTTACCATGTCTGTTGGCAGTGTAAAAAGGGAGGCAGCAAGGAGAAAACTTCCCACTAGGTGACACTGCGGTTCTGCTTTATTCTCAGCTCAGCACCTGACGTACCCCGAGAGCTTCCTTGGTGTGAAGCTACCAAGGAATAAACAAATCTGTCATAAGGTGTCACCTTCCCAGCAGGTGCTCTGCATGTCAGGTGTTTGTGGTAGCCTTAAAATACCTCGTGGATTTTTCTTGGAACAAAGTTTTTAAAATAGGCAAAGAAAGAAGTTAAGGCAGTCACCTGAGCAAGCCCTGAAGCTGTGGTGCCCTGAGGTATGAGGTGTGCTAATGGGAAACATCTGGGGAAAAGTATTTGATGATTAGATGATTATTGATGATTTAGATGAGGGGATTGAGTCCATCATCAGCAAATTTGCAGGTGACACTAAGCTGGGGGGCAGTGTGGATCAGCTGGAAGGCAGGAGGGCTCTGCAGAGGGACCTGGACAGACTGGAGAGTTGGGCTGATCCCAAGGGGATGAGGTTTAACATGGCCAAGTGCTGGGTCCTGCACTTTGTCCACAACAACCCCATGAGGAGCTCCAGGCTGGGGACAGAGTGGCAGAAAGGGACCTGGGAGTTTGGATTGCCAGGAAGCTGAACATGAGCCAGCAGTGTGCCCAGGTGGCCAAGAAGGCCAATGGCATCCTGGCCTGTATCAGGAACAGCGTGGCCAGCAGGTCCAAGGAAGTGATTCTGCCCCTGTACTCGGCCTTGGTGAGGCCACAGCTCGAGTACTGTGTCCAGTTCTGGGCCTCTCAGTTTAGGAAGGAGATTGAGGTCCTGGAGCAGGTCCAAAGGAGGGTAACCAGGCTGGTGAAGGGACTCCAGCACAGTCCCTATGAGGAGAGGCTGAGGGAGCTGGGGCTGTTCAGGCTGGAGAAGAGGAGGCTCAGGGGAGACCTCATCACTCTCTACAACTCCCTGAAAGGAGGTTGGAGCCAGGGGGGGGGTTGGTCTCTTTTCCCAGGCAACTCTCAGCAAGACAAGAGGGCAGGGTCTCAAGTTGTGCCAGGGGAGGTTTAGGTTGGATATTAGAAAGAATTTCTTTATGGAGAGGGTGATCAGACATTGGAATGGGCTGCTCAGGGAAGTAGTGGATTCTCCATCCCTGGAGATATTTCAAAAGAGACTGGATGTGGCACTCAGGGCCATGGGCTGGGAACCACGGGGGGAGTGGATCAAGGGTTGGACTTGATGATCTCTGAGGTCCCTTCCAACCCAGTCGATTCTATGATTCTATGAAAGTAGTTGCTTGGTTAGGTTTTGTGGAAGGTTCAGCTTGTGCCTCTTGGGTTTGTGTCCAGGAAGATTCCCTGATGTAACCCGAGCTGCTAATGAATTCAGAGTCATTTGTCAGTTCTAGAGTTTCATGTATGGTGGTGAAATGCTGAGTATTTTACAAAAGGTATCGATCTCTTAAAAGTTGCTGCATAATGTTCCAAGCACTTTGCAAGAAGCAGGAAGTTTCATGAATGGCCTAGTTTGGTCTGCTCTATGGACCAAATTGGAAACCACCTATTTGAACAGTGTAATTTATAGATTTCATGACCTATTTTTGGGGAACATTTTTCATGGCTTATCTGTTTGGGGTTTTTTGGTTGTGTTTTTCTTTGTCTCTATTTTTTTTTTGTGTGTGTGTATGTGTGTGGGTTGTTTTGTTTTGTTGTTTTTTTTTTTTTTTTAACTTGGTTTTGTTTTTTAGGGGGATTTTGGTGGTGCTTTTTTTCCATCTTGGCTCTTACTAGCTTGACTGTTTTCTAATATTGCATGCAGACAATTTTGGATTGAGTATAATTTGAGGATTTTATAAAAGTGGTGTAAACCAACTGGACTGAAGGAATTATAGATGGGATTACAGGCTGAATTCTAGTAAGATATGAATGCAGCATCTTTGGAATGTGCTGACAGATGTAATGCAGTTTTCAACTAACACAGATGAGAATACTCACAAATGACTTAATTAGCTGAAGAGCTAATGGTGTTCTATTGTAATAGAAATCTTGCAAATTGCAGAATAAATCATTGCTGGATGTTATAAGCCAGTGAAATACACTTATGTACTCCCTAGAAAAGTCTAGAAAAACACATGCTACATAAAACGTGTGCTACTTAGTTTAGTCATATATTTTAAGAGAAAATATCAGAATTTAATTAAAAATTTAATCTGTTATCCAAGGCAGCTGAGAAAAATTGAGACTTCTACTTGAGAGGATTTTTCCTTCCAGTAACATGGCATGTCTTGCTGTAATGTGGCTACAGAAAATTGTAAGGCAATTCCACAAACAACTGAAGTCTTATAAATGAGTCACAAATTATTATTCTTTCACATTTATTCTATTTAGAGCCTCAGTTTATACTGTTTCTGTGTTTATACTGTTAACCTTTTAACCTTGAATGGTGCTGATGTTATCATATGGACATATGCAGCTTGCTTCCTTACTTACTGACAAACCAAGGAAGCATTACAGATTTTTCAGCTAGAAAAAGTTGTAAAGGTCATAATGCTAAGAAGGTTTTGTGTCCTACAGGTGGGATTAACAGAAGTTTATACCACAGCAAAGTTCTGTTGACACCCAGCCTAATGGAACAGAGATCTCTTTGAACTATCTCCAGTCATCAAGAGTTCCTTTTTAGACAGAAGAGCTCCTCCTTAGGGCTGAACTTTAAAAGCACACAAAGATGAAAGTTACAGAATTTATCAAATGATGAAAGAGACATAATTTATAATAACCAGGGTGGCAATAAAAAAGTGTAATAATGGTTTCAATGAGATCAAGTGGAGAACATGAATCTTTTTTAGGTGAAACTTGTATGACATTTTGAGGTGTGTGAAAGAAGAGACCTCTAATTGAATTGCCACTTTGTGCACGTGGGGAGAGAAAGACACCTCTGGTAGATGGCTGTGTGTTGTTAACAGACAGTACTAATTGGCATCCAGCTATTAAGAGACAGTGTCTTCCCATCTCTCCCTTTCCTCTTTGTTCTATTAATTCCAGAAGATTTTACACATTGCCCTGAATTTTGTTTGGAAATATGGTATTAGTAAATGTAGAAAAAAGTTCTAGCCTTGTATTTGAATGATCTTCCACTTCTAAAAACCAGAACACTCCCAGACCATGTCTGCAGCTGGCACTATTGACTGAAGCAGGGAAGAAAAACGTAAATAGTCATATAAACTAAAGCTAAACAGTCTTTTTATTTTCAAAGAAACATAAATGTTTTTTTCTAAAAGTATAACAAGAGCAATAAAAAAATCCTGTCATTCTCCACAAGTTACATTTTCAGGCTGTGATCTTGTCAGATTTCATAAACTCCAAGCTCCAGTACTGCCAGGAGAAGTTGGTATTGATCTCCCTTGAGTCAATGCTTCATAATGGTTTAGGGCACAAAGCCACACAAGGTGTGAACTTTTACATAATCCTGAGGCCCCACTTTAGCCTTTAACTACTTCAGGGTTCTATATGAAACCTGAAAATAATGAAGGAAAATCTCTCTCTTGTTTCACAGTATTGTAATGCTGCCTTAGAACTTTTGTAAAAGGATGGCATTTCTGGTGTATCTCCAAATGTTCCAGATATGATGGTTCTTGCCAGCCAGGCATCTGCTTCCAGGATAAGCAAATCTCAGTTTTCCTACTAATGTTTTATTTGCTTCTGAAAATAAAGCTGACAAGTAGTTTCAGGTAAAGGAGAAAACCTGAGTATGCTGCTGAGAAAGATGAGTATATGGGATATAAAGGCAGTCACAGCTGGTTTCCTTTTAGTTGTGAATTGAAAGATCATTGAAGAGCTGCATGGGTCAGAAATACAGTTGTTCTTTATTTTTGGAAAAAAAATGTCTTTATACATAGGACAAATACTACTTGATTAAAATACTTCACAGCTCAATGCTAAGTCATACTGCATTTTACTCATAAGGAGAAGCCTTATGGCTAAGATACTCCAGTGGGACTTGGAATATCATTGTTCTCTTCCTAGATCTGTTGTAGTTTATTTATCTTGCAGTGCTTACACTGTTTATGGTTCAGAACTTTGCCTTAGTATTCTTTCCACAAAGTTGTCACTATCTTCATTTTGTCTGCTTAGACTTGAGGGTTTTTGGAACAGGGACATCTCAGGTAGAAAGGAGGGCAACCAGGCTGGTGAAGGGACTCCAGCACAGACCCTATGAAGAGAGGCTGAGGGAGCTGGGGGTGTTCAGCCTGAAGAAGAGGAGGCTCAGGGGAGACCTCATCACTCTCTACAACTCCCTGAAAGGAGGTTGGAGCCAGGGGGGGGTTGGTCTCTTTTGCCAGACGACTTTCAACAAGACAAGAGGGCAGGGTCTTAAGTTGTGCCAGGGGAAGTTTAGATTAGATATTAGAAAGAATTTCTTTATGGAGAGGGTGATCAGACCTTGGAATGGGCTGCCCAGGGAAGTAGTGGATTCTCCATCCCTGGAGATATTTAAAAAGAGACTGGATGTGGCACTCAGTGCCATGGTCTAGCAACCGCAACGGTGGTTCAAGGGTTGGACTCGATGATCTCTGAGGTCCCTTCCAACCCAGCCAATTCTAGGATTCTATGATCTTACTGTATGATGACACATAAATGCATATCTCATGCCGGGCACAATCAGAGCTAATGTGGTTTGGGTAAGCAGATGTACATTTAATGCCACTGCATTAAAAAAAATAGTAAAGTGCTGTTTCAAAATGTAGAGGACTAGGACTGTGTGATAACAGAGGAAAGGTCTAATCTTTTTCCCTTATATGATTGACTTAGTGTGTTTTCTCACCCTTGTGCCCATATTTTATAAAAAACCATTACAGAAAAAAATCAGCTTAATTCCTGAGGCATTGCCACAGTTTTAGCAAAAGACCAACTTTTTTTTTTTTTTTTTTTTAATGGAAATTCAGCTGCTGTGAGAAACATGTGGTACCAACAGTCAGCTCTGACTCAATAGCTGGCATATAGCCCTACGCATCTGCTGAGTAAGCTGTTATTCCTGAGTTTGCAATTCAATGGCTTACATTTGGTTGGAAAAATTAATAGTGATGTGATAATACAGTTTTGTGGCTTCTTTTTACCTGGTGTATTTCTCCCACCTAACATCTTTCTTTTAGTACCAGCCTAATACAGAAATTACAAACAGTGGTCTCTTTTTTAGTACCTGACAATCTCTCATGCACCTGTTTCTTCTGATTTATCCACTGGACTATGAAGGACAAAATAAACCTGATGTTATGTTTTTGATGATGATAATAGGAAATATTAGGAAAAAGGAACTATGCTTTTATAGAATTAGCAGTTTTTGCTGAGCTGAACTCTTGTCTCTCAAAATTCCCAGACCTTTCAGTCTTAAAAAGGGCAAAATATTTTGCAGAAAAGCTACATTGTAAAATAGGAAAATGAAATAGAGATTTAATGGCTTTTTACATTTTGGTTTACCCTGATACAATCAAGTTTTATCCTTATTTTGAAATGCTGTAGCAAGGCATGGAATTACTTTAAAAAGAGCTCAGTCTGCTGCTATCTCTGCATTTGCAAAGAAACTTAGGAAATCAAACTTTAGGAAACCTTATTTTAATTTAGTTCTGAGTCTCGAGTTCATTACTGTCACTAAGACACTCAGATTTAGCTTGACTTAAATGTCAGAAAATATTATTCAGGTGTGGAAGACACCAAAGATCAGAGCTAACTCCTGTATTGAATCTTAATTAGCAAGGAGACCATGGGAAACTCAAGAGGCTTCTATGAACTGAGAAAACAACCGTGGCATTCTCTGGTTGGCTTTGGTTATTTGTTGCTGACTCTGATCTCCAATGATGATCTGCAAAGAGCTCTGATTCTGGCTCACATAAAAATTGGTTTGCTTTCATATTTGTCTGTTAAATCATTCTTAACTCTGGAGGGACCATCACCTCATAAGAGGCACTTTATTTCCCATTGTGTGAGTTAGAGTTTAGACAACAACATCACAACACAAAGCTTCTTTCTCCTCTGCAGCTCAGTGTGCTTGGTGTTAAATACACATTCTATGCATTGAAACTATTTTTTTTTAAACAATCAGCAGGTTTTGTGCCTCATTATCTTTAGAAAATATTACAATATTTTTAATAGATGTAATAAACAAATAGCTGGGAAATGGGCTATTGCATTATCCTTTGCTCGAGATAAGACCACAGGCCATGTCATACTTAACAGACCCATCTGGCATCTGGGAAAAAAAAAAAGAAAAGAACTTTGTCTTCTGGCTTTTCTTCTTTGATATTTGCTCTTGGCAGGATTATTTCTAATTAGATTGTTCCTTTTCCTAATCTTAGGAGGGACACACACGGTGAGTGAACAAGCAGCTCTTGCATCTGAGCTGCAGCTAATAAAGTGCAAATTCTTGCTGAAACTGTGGCTAAATTTAAATTTTTAAGAAGTCCATTGTCACGACTTATTAAACAATTTCCCTCTGTTATGTGAGGGCATTATGGGAGCAATCTGTGAAAGACTCTGTATGAACTTCAAATTCCTTGGACTTGGGTTATGGTAAATCTTAGGAATTTACAGGGTCACCTTGAAAAATACTTAAAGCACTCAGAACTCTTGGGTGAGTTTAGCTTTTATTTGAGACATGTAAAAATGTTACCATGTACTTACAGAAGGAAATTCCATGCCCTCATGGCATGCACTGTATTGAAAAGTTGTGTGATTAATGGATGTGATTAACAACAAATGTGATTAACATTTGTTGGCTGGTGAAAGTGATGCTTGGAGAGGATGAGATCAACTTTTCATTATAAAGTTGATCAGTCAGCATTCTGGTTGCCTGTAGCATACAAAACTTGATTATTTTGTGTTACTGAAGCTTCTATTTATGATGATGCAGGAACAGGTGTGGAAGATTTCAGTTAGTGCTGAACTGGCATTTTTATACAGAATGGAGCTGGTGCAAACTTGTAATTTTCAGATTGCAGGAAGGTTTGTATTCTGTGTTTTATTTTCATCTCAGGATAGGAATCAATGCACTTTCTAAAGCAAGTTCTTAATCCAGCTTTCTTTGACACATGGCTGAAAAAATTGTCTATGATCATGCAACACAGTTTTTCTAGTGGCTGCTTTGCTGTGTAAAACTTCATTCTGGTGTATTGTGGCCATCTTCAGATATGTAGCTACAGGTCCTTTGAGAAACAAAATATACAGGACATCTTGAATACTGTTGATTTTACTTCTGAGGTTTTACCTCTAGAGAAGTTTAACATAACAGTTAATGATTTACAGAAAACTTTTAAAATTGTTTTCTGGTTAACTGAGTCCAGGATGTTCTGAGTGAAGGTAAGAAGTCACACTCTGTGTGTTTGCAGACCTCAGGTCTCCCCTGAGCCTCCTCTTCTCCAGGCTGAACACCCCCAGCTCCCTCAGCCTCTCCTCATAGGGTCTGTGCTCAAGTCCCTTCACCAGCCTGGTTGCCCTCCTTTGGACCTGCTCCAGGACCTCGATATCCTTCCTGAACTGAGGGGCCCAGAACTGGACACAGTACTCGAGGTGTGGCCTCACCAGGGCTGAGTACAGGGGCAGAATCACTTCCCTGGACCTGCTGGCCACGCTGTTCCGGATACAGGCCAGGATGCCATTGGCCTTCTTGGCCACCTGGGCACACTGCTGGCTCATGTTCAGCTTCCTGTCAATCCAGACTCCCAGGTCCCTTTCTGCCTGGCTGCTCTCAGCCACTCTGTCCCCAGCCTGTAGCGCTGCATGGGGTTGTTGTGGCCATTATGTCTGTATTTGTAGGAGAGGTCATTCACTTGTAGCCTGTGACTGCCAACTCTTCACTTCAAGAATAGATTATTGACCCTTTTCTACCACTTCTATTATTATAAAACTTTTTTTTTTTTTTTTTTTTGCTGTTGGTGAAGAAGCCATTCAAAAATAATTCTGGCAGGGTAGCTAAAGCCCTGTAAGTCACATGCTATTTTAGCTTTTTATCTTATCAAATTCAGGAGGTGAAAGTGATATAGTAATGAAAAGTCAGAAGGGGGAGAAGTGGATCAATATATTGCTAAATTCTTATTGAAATTCTCATGCTTAAACTGTTCTGGGTGGTTTTATTTCTGCTTAACATTTGCTGAGTAAAAGTCATTGCCCTAGAGATGCAGGATTTATTGACACATAGAGATGAAAATGATTAGCTAAAAGGTTTCTACACGAAGAGAATCAAAATCAACTGAAATGCTACAGGGCAGCTCATATACAGTAGGCTGAGCAATTTTAAATAAGTTATTAATGGTCAAAGCTAAAAGTTGACCTTATTATTATTACACCAATTGTTTATACTTTACTTCCTCTGCAGAGACCCTAAAATTCAGAGAAAAAGTTTCATGTATTTATATATAGCTTTATATATCCTGTACACACACACAGACATTTTGCTTGCTAGAGTTCATAAAGCCATTGATACATTTTCATAAATTTACTAAGTACCTGTTAATTTATTTGCAGATTCCAGCTTTTCAAGAACTGACTTTATAGAATGTTCCTGCAGTCCTGACACAGGTAAAGCTCTATGACAATGTAGTCTGATTCATTAGGAATCATGCTCAGTCATTTTTCATTTGATTTCATATGCCCCAAACTAGGTGTATTGCTGGAGTGTATTTAGCTTTTCAAACATCTGAAAGGATGGTTTGGCTTCCAGTGCCTGTGAGTCTGCCAGCAGGACTGGGCAGAACTTCTGCTTTTTGGCCTCCTGAAGAGCAGGCTGTGTCTTCAGACTTGACTTTCTCTTGATTTTGTACAGGTGGAGTATAGTTTAACTGTCAGGCAGATCAAACTGAAAGATGGTTTGGTTCTCTCAGAATTCAAATACAAGGAAAAAGTCATTCTTTACTTAGATGGCATTCAAAGGAATTTACTAATCCTACCAATGCTGCTTACAATTCCAGTATCACTACATTTTTAGTGATAAACTCTAATAGGCCACATTTTAGCTTCCCTCATGCAGTTTCTGAGTGGACAGTCATCTTTACACATGGTTCTGAAGGAAATCCATGGTACTTTGTAAGAACACACTGTGTTCCCACCCCAGCATGCTCCACAAATGCTCCAAGGGCACTTCTTGTTGTGGAAGCTGGAATGTGCAAAAGGTGCTCAAAATGGTGTCCTGGTGGTCCTTAGAATCACAACTGGTTTTCAGGAAAAGGTGTCTTGCTGTTCAGCTTGTCTTGACTAAGGACAGGGCTTTATATATCTTACTGTTTCTCATCATTAAATCTGGAGTGTTTTATGCACAAACTGCTAAGTAAAAATGATTAAATACAACCCACAGTTCAGAGAAAATGAGATGAGAGATTACCTGACACCAGACAAACCTGGAAGTATTGAATAATTATGTATATTGTTGCAGGAAATGTATAAAATTCTATTCTAGATTTTATGCAGGTTTTTGAGCTCTGAGCAGGTTTTATTTTCAAGTAGAAATTATTAAATATAATTTTTCAATGCTTTTATATGATTAATTTAACAGGCTGATCTTTCTTTGAGTACATGATAAAACCCATCCACAGTGGTGAGCTATATATGGAGAGTTTTATTGCTGCAGTGCTTGATGAAATTATTCTTTGGAAAATTATAGAGAGTCAATGAATAATTCAAGGAAAAGAATAAAACACAATCTAATGAACTGTGTACGATTGAACTTTGACATTATTGCAGTAATGTGTATATACAAACCTCTCTGTTATTCTGGAAAAAAGGTTCAAGTAGAGCTTAATTTTTATAAGAGATGTTTTCACACTTAACTTATCTGGGAGGAAAAGCCTCAATTAATTTCCTGTCCATACTGAATTACTGGGCTATGAAAAAATAATTAATAAGCTCTCTAATAGATGCTTTAGACTGGTGTGGTAGAGTCTCTGTTCCCATCATCTTGTATAACTCCTGACAGAAGGGTGGGGTAAGAAGAATGGGCACACCCAAAAGCTTTCACACCTTCTTACAATCCCACAGTCCCACAGCAACAGGGAGTGGGGCAAGAGAAGGACATTTCCTACTCCAGAAGGTTAAAGCCTGGTTAGTGCCACACTCCTGCTCTGAACCTCCCCCAGGATTTTGTGCTCCCACCCTCCCAACTGTGCAGCTTAGTACAGGAGTGATGTGAATACCTGTATTATCTTCATGTTATGCAAGTTTTGACTTTGGAGACAGTTTTAGGCAAAAAGCTCCATCACTTCAATGGTCTTTGAGCCTGGGAAAAAGACAGAATCAAAATCAAGCCCACCCTCTATTTCAAACAGCTGCAGCAGTTTCAGATTCTCCATCTTAAAAAACCCCAAAGTTCTATGGCTCCCCTCCCAGTAATTTCTTACAAATATATAAAATACGTATATTATTTATATTTATATTTATATATGTATGTTGTTTGGTATATAACATGATGTCACTTCTTCAGTGGCTGTAAGTCCCTGTAAGTAAAGCCACTGTTTGCAGGAGGTGGATAGGAATTTACTCCAGCTGGTGGCTTATGATTACCTTTAGCAAACCCAGAGCATTCTCTGTTAGCCAGAGGTTTTAGGTTCTGATTTCAGTGGAGCTGTTCAGCTTGCTCCAGGTGGGGACCTGCCTGGCTCCCACTACTCTTTCTTTCAGCTTTATTTAAAAAAAAATAAAAAAAATTACAGCACGCAGAAGAAAAAAACTGTGAACTCGATATGTTGATCAATGTCATCAGGTTTCCTGTAGATTAACTGATCTTTAGTTTCAGAACCTTTTCTTGCTTCCCCCTTGCTACAGATCCCCAGCTCTTAGGTTTGTCCCTAACTGGAAGTGTATGAAGAATCTGACTGGAGCTGTGTCAGACATGTGCCATGGTGCTGTGATGCTGTTGATGTCCCTCACTGAAGACAGTTCACACAGTACTCTAAAAAGAATGTAAATGAGAGTAGGATCAAGCCTTTTCCTGATTGTGTTGCCTTTTTTCAGAAAAAGGAAAAAGGGATGATGAAAAGTCAGATAAGTAGTATTCTCATTTTTCTGTAAAAGTCATGAGTATTTTCTTGAAATGGCCTTCTGGCTTATTATAAAACTCCACAATTTTTATTTTTAGTTTCTTTTCGTGACTAATTGTAGTTTCACAAAAATGGAAATTTATCAGTGTGTGGGAATTGATCTGCACTCATTTTTGTTCTTTTCCCTGTTCAATTTGAGGATCTGCATGTTGATGCACTCTTTCTGAATTAATGTTTATTTCAGTAAGCTGAGGGAATTGTTATGATTACTATGAAAGGTGCTGGTATATATGTAAATGAAATGCAGTGGAGTAGGAGAAAGAAACAAATTTGTATTGGAATTCAAGGATAAGTTACCCTGGTCAAAGCTTCTAGGCAAATATTATTTCATATATCAGAGCTACTTCCTCCTTGTCTTAATGAATTCTTGTACTGTCAATTTGTGAAAGGGAAATTGAACACCAACATTAGTTTCATCATAGTCACCTGATATGCTACTGAAATATTTTCAGTTGCACAAAGTGTAATGTAAGTGCACTTTAAGGAATCCAGGGACACAATTGTGTCCTTGCTGGCAGTGCATGATGATTGGATGTTTTAAGACTCCTCTTTACAGCAAAATTTGAGTTATCATCTAGTCCAGACCCTTCTTAGTCTGCAGAGAAACAAATAGTCCTTCTTAAAGAATTTTCATAATTCATATTTCATCTTCATAATTGGGAATAAGTAGCAAGAAATAATGAACAGAGATTATTCATGAGGCAATCCTACATTTGGAATTGTGTCATTTTAAGAGAGAAACTACCTGCACACAGATGAAATTCATTAACATTAAGAGCAGGTTTGAGTAAGACTGATACTCTTCATAGAGGTGAGCTGTATATAATAAAAAGATATATTTTTACTGAAAAAATGAGGTATACATGGATCAAGGTCCTGAATATTTGAGGGTACTGGACATAATTCATTTTTCATTCTACTTTTTTTTTTTCTTTTTTCCTTTTTTTTTTTCCCTAATTAACAGGAGGGAAACTGAGGCAGAGAAATGACAGGATTAATTTGTGATGTACCTGCTTATCAGGAAACTGTGAATTCAGGTTTCTTCTGCTAGGTCATCTGATGTGTCCTTTCTCAGAGTAGAAGTAATTTGAATAATGAGAAAAAGACTTAAATATTTATTATGCATCTCTCTTAAAATGTTTAAATGGGCTCTTGAAATGGTGTTGGGTTGTGAGAGGTGGCTTATTACTGTTAAATATGGTGAGCTATGATGGGTCAGATAAAACAGGGTGCTGTGATCAGTTGAAAATCCAGATTTTAAAGTGCAACTATTTTTTATTTCACTTGATTTTGTTTGCAAATATTTTACTTTGATAAACCACTTAAAAAAGTTGTTTTAGGAAACCTGGTTCTTTTGTTAGAATACAGGGAATGCATCTTTTTTATTTGAAATCTTGTTTCTCTGTGAATTCCTTTGATACTTGCAGCATGTACCACACACAGTGAGATCAGTTATCAAAAAGGTGACTTTCTAATGCAAGTTAAAGGCTGAAATGATGAATTTCACATCTGTTAAACAGACTTAATTTCTGGTGACATTATAAACTGAAAAGGGCAACAAGCTCCTTTTTCATCACAGATCTTTCCAAAACAGATTACAATCTAGAATGTGTTCAGAATTGAAAGTAAAGCATCCCCAAACTGCTGAGAGATCTGAAGAACTCAAGTTACCCTGTTAGGGCAAGACTAGCTGAGTTTTTGGGCTATGTTTTGGCTCACTATCTTGAAAGTTCTTGCTGGATTCAGTTTTATAATTCCAAAGCTTGGCTCTTGGAGCAGATCATTGGTATCAGTAACCTCTGGTAACATGAGCTATATCCTACCTGACAAAAGTTAGGCTCATGTTCTGCATGATTGAAGGATATGAACATGAAAAACACCTCTTAATCATAATTTAACATTGGCATAGCCAAATTCTAAATTCCTTATCTCATGGCAAGCATGGAAGTATTGTTGGTGTAAAATTTGAAGGAAGCATTGGGAAGTCATAATTGACTTCATGGTATAAGAAAAAATCTGTAGAATCAAGCTGGCAAAACATCCTTTTTTTCAAAGAATGCTGCATAATGAAATACCTGCAGGTTTGATATATTCTTTAATAATTACTTTGAAACAGAACTCCTTAATGCTTTATGATTTCTTTTTATCAAAATCTGCCCCATCTCTTTTATGCCCAAACCCTTTTCTCTCTTCAAGGAAGAGATTCTAGATTGACTATTTCTACCTCTCTGATGAGTATGTTGTAGAACACATCTAATATTTTATTTTTTTTTTCCCCTTACAGAAGATGAGGTATATTCCACCTTTGCAGATAAAATTAATCTGGAAAGGAGTTTTAATAATTTGTTATTATTATATGGATTTCTAAACTATAGTCTACAAGCTACTGGTTAAAATACATTGTCCTGGACAGACTTCCAAGTCTTTGATTTAGTGATATTTTCAAAGAGATCATGATTGTTTAAAATCTTTCTAGTAAGAAATACCATTATGGAATAGGCTTAGGCCATTTGTTTATCTTGTGGTTTATATAATCTGCACCAACTCTGTTCTACATTTTTAAAGGAGTGCTTTCTCTTCCAAAAAATAACTGTTCATTTTATGTAAGAGCCAGCTCTGGATTATGAACCACTGGAAATTAACAAGGTAGCATCTGTGGAACAGCCTCAGATCCTCTTCAGGATTGAAGAGTTATTGTTTCTCTGAACTGGGGGTCACACGGGTCAGGAAAACATGGTCATAAAGGCACCAAACAATTATTTCCAGGACTGCATAGCTGAGAAGCAAAACAAGAATTCCAGAAGAAATGTTCTTTTTAACACATTTCTACTAAATAAAAACACACTGCAAAGTCAGGGCTAAGAAAAAGATAGAAAGAAAAGCTCTAGTTACAGAAGCTTACTGATTTTCCAACATGATTATTTTGTAGTTCACTTCACTCCAACCATTTTCTTCTAACATATGCACATCCTCACAATTCCTTTTGTAAATATCAGCCCTGATAACCACTCAGGAAAGTGCCATTTGTTTTTCACATATGTAGCTATGAGCTCAGTCACGGGCCTGGCATTGCTCTGGTATAAATATGACTTCAAGTTGCTTTGAAGATTGGAGGAAACACAACCCAACATTTTGAAAATAAAGATTCAATAACTATCACTTAGAGGAATGTGTGACAATCCTTGTGCCTTTTGAATGTGGGGATGTCATTAATGGGGAAATCTGTGTGGTTGAATCTTCAGCATAGTGTTACTTTGATCATAGATTTTCCCTTGGAAATTATTTCTTCCTTCCATTTTTTTTCTCCAGAGGATATTGGTTCTGCCTTTCACCTTACACTTGTGCCTTGTAGACTTTAATTAAAACACCTTTTTCAGAACAGAAGGGAAATTATAAGTATGAAATTTTAATGAAATGCTTATTTTTATGAAATATTCATCCTTTTTTTATTCTAGTCTACATCATTCTTTGTCATTTTGGTCCAGCAGGTGCTTGAAGGGCTTTTATTTTCTATTTTCAATGAAAGTTTGATGTTATTTGATGTAAATAGATTCTGACAAGCTAAGGGTATAGCTGGGTCATGCCAAAGGTAGTCACCCAGAGGAGAGTTTCTCTGGGAAGTGCTGTCATTCTCCTTTCCCTTGCAGCCAATCATTTAGTAGGCAAGATGGTATCACTCTTGTTTAATAAAATAAGTGTTACACTGAAGAAGCAACAAAGAATCTTGCAATATTTCCATCTGCTTTTAGCACAGAGAGAAGTGTAATGCATTTGCCCAACATTTGCATTGCTATCACCAGTTCTTGAAGAATCAAACATAGCAACAGGTTTTGAGCTCTGTCCAAATAATTCTGCTTCAGCATCACATGGGTGAGCAGAAGCTAACGTCCTTCTGCTCAGATGTCCTTTTCAGAGTCTTGCAGGGTTTATTTCTGAGAGTCCCTCTTTTTTTTCAGAGCATTAAGTCTGATTCTGTCCTATCTCTTGGCTGCTTCCTGAACCTTTCATGCCTTCTATCATCTAAGCAGTTTCAATCTTTCTGGGATTTTTCTCACTAATGTCTGACAGTAGTAGAAGGAAAGCGCTGGTGAGGCCACACCTTGAGTCCTGTGTCCAGTTCTGGGCCCCTCAGTTCAGGAAGGATATCGAGGTCCTGGAGCAGGTCCAAAGGAGGCAACCAGGCTGGTGAAGGGACTCCAGCACAGATCCTATGAGGAGAGGCTGAGGGAGCTGGGGGTGTTCAGCCTAAAGAAGAGGAGGCTCAGGGGAGACCTCATCACTCTCTACAACTCCCTGAAAGGAGGTTGGAGCCAGGGGGGGGGTTGGTCTCTTTTCCCAGGCAACTCTCAGCAAGACAAGAGGGCAGGGTCTCAAGTTGTGCCAGGGGAGGTTTAGGTTGGATATTAGAAAGAATTTCTTTATGGAGAGAGTGATCAGGCATTGGAATGGGCTGCCCAGGGAAGTAGTGGATTCTCCGTGTCTGGAGATATTTCAAAAGAGACTGGATGTGGCACTCAGTGCTATAGTCTAGAAACCGCAACAGTGGTTCAAAGAGTGGACTTGATGATCTCTGAAGTCCCTTCCAAACCAGCCAATTCTATGATTCTATGAAAGGCTGAGTAAAGAGAAATGGAAAATTAATTTTCTGTGATTTTTAAAAAAATGTTCAGTAGGAAAGAACATTATGGAACATTCAGACAGAGTGACTTGAAAATGAAAAATCACAGTACTTGTCTTTAAAGCAAAGAAGAGCTTGGTGCTCTGATCAGGAATAACCAAATGGGAGAGACTTCTGTAAGACCAAAGCAAAGGGGAGGATTGTATTGTCTAAGACATTTTCTTCTCTGAGAAATCCAATGGATTCTGTCTGACTCAGGAGAAAGTGTAGAAGTCTGGATTCTTCTTTAGTCTTCACTTTAGCAAATACTCATCCAAAGTAGTGGCAGAACTAAAACCTTCAACCATGACATTGTTCTCAAATTCTCATAAAATACACTGCTTTTTTTCTCTCATCATATCATGTCAAGACAGTGTAAACATCAATGCCATTTAATGAACTATGATGCCAGCTCATTGGTTCCAGGCAATGACATTTTAGTTAGCTCTACTATACAAAGATTAATATTAGCATGATCACTTTATCTGATTATTATTTTTTAAGATGTTGCAATTTTATAGACATTGTATAAATAAATTTTATTTGTTCTTCTTCTTCTTGCAAGCACAGTTCCCTAATATTAAATCTTCCAACATCCTGCATCCTTTCTATCAGGGTGTGCTGTTGCTGAGCAACACCAGATTTGCTCTTTAAAATTATCCAGGTTTCTTTCACCAGCTTTGTGAGTTGGTGCAGCAGGGAAGCAGTAAGATGTTTTAATGCTTTAAAAATATATGCAATTTTTGTTCAAACTATTTATTATCATGGCTTGCATTTGGGCCATGACACATGACTATGTGGCTGTGTCTTTTAAAAAAATAGAGTTTCACATAATTTTTTAATGCTGCTACAGGGTTTTTTGTAATTATATAACTGTACTTGTATAACATACATTAACTCCTTAGATATAAGTTCAAGAAGAGAGAAAAAATAAAACATGGATGTAGTTAGGAAAGTTCTTCTTATGAAGATTTTTAATTGATTTTTTTCCCTAACACATATTTATTTCTGCTTTCTGAATGGTGTCTGTGTGTGGATTGTTTATAGTTGGAACTTCAAGATAATTTACCCTGCTCGTCAATCCTGCTACCCCTCAACTGTCCAGATACCACAGAAGTTGGCAAAATATTTCTTTTATAACTGAGTGCTGTAGGAATTACTTTTCTGTAGATTAAGTACTTTTAAGTACTTCACCGTGGGATGGAGTTTTAAACCTTGACCACAGGACCATGCAAATCACAAATGTTTAATTCTTCAGTGTCAGTTTTAAATGACAGTGGCAAAAACTTTCACTTGTAATAAGTACTTTATTTAATTGATCATGTGAACAATGTGGCCATTACTAGCACTGTGATAAAATGTAAGATTTGCACATATGGTGAAAAGGGTTGGACTTGATGATCTCAGAGGTCCCTTCCAACCCAACTGATTCTATGATTCTATGAAAAGTGCTCCTCTGACCCTTCCATTCATGTCTGAGCCTTGAGACTCTGAGATCAACTCAACCATTTCTACAGAAGGAAGCATATGCAAAAAAGGAGGCTCTTCTTAAATAAATGGACCTAAGTTTTGATAGGATTTGGCATTGCTGGTGGAATCTCAAGCAAAAACTCCAAACCTTGGGCACAAGAGAGGGGAGAGGGCTGTGTGTGCCTTCCTGCTCTTCCATGGGAGTGCTGTGGAGAGAAGTCTGGAGCAGTCTGGAGCCATGCTTGCACATAGCTTGAGAGCTGTTTACCAGGAGCTGAGTCTCTTTGATCAATGTCCTTTCCTGTGTTCAGCAAAAAGGAGTGTTTGCATGAGTTTAACCCACCAGTACAGGAGCTGAGGGAACAATCAGTGCCAGTAAACTTGGAAATGGAGCTGAAGTTTCAGGCACAGAAAGGAAGAGACAAGGCTGCAGCTTCATACTTGCACTCAGCTGATTTTCAGCTCCCTGTTACTAAGCAGAACAGTTATCTTCAGCTCATGCACTTCACTCTCAGCTGCATATGTCCACTCTTCTCCAATGTTAGTGCTTGTGGAGCTATGCAATTTGACTAAAAATGAGTATTTGGAGGGGTTTTGCTGGGTTAGTTTCCAGTTGCATAAGTTCCCTTATCAGACTTGCTGTGCAACCTTGAGAGAACGAAAGGCAGCATCAGAGAGGCAGTGAGAAGTAGTTTCATCAGGAGGGGAATTCAGAAGTCCCCCATTTCACTGGCAGACTGGATTTCTGCTGGATTAAAGCAGCCGTGTAACCATGGCCACAGATCTCATAGGATAGCTAAAGGATTTTACAGGTCTTCTCTATGCTTTTCTGCAAAGCTTGTAAATACCTGCTTTGCAAAGGAATAGTGTTGCAAGAACCTTGTGTGTGAACTTCTGGAGGTTTATGGGACTTTTTTGTTGTTTGTATGATAAGAGAAGAGGGAGTTCTGGGGAGACATATTTGCATAAACCAATAGTACAGCTGTCAGCTGAACACACATGGAGGAGAATCTTGGTACATCTCTTCTCCATCACAGCTTCCTTCTTACTGAAGCTCTTCTCGTGTGCTCAAGTCCATATAATGATTAGGCATCAATTTTAAACTAAAAGGAGAGAAAATTAACCCCCTGAAAGATAAAAATAATGCACGTCCAGAACACAGAAGGCTGGAAGAAATGCTTTGGCAGTCATTGCAGAAGAGGCAAGGAAGAAGAGCACAGCAAATAAGGATCAAAAAATGTTGATTACCACATTTTTAAATCTCTGAGAGCTCCTTGAAAATGTTGACCCAAGCAGAGATTACACTGAAGAGAAACAAAAGGTGGTAATTACTTAGGAGCTAATAAATCCAAGAAGGAAGAAAACAATACTATCAGGGGAAAGTGTTAAAATGATGTGCAAAGGATGAAAGGATATTTTAAGTCCAGATGTTCCTTTATGAATTTATGGAAGATGAGCCTGCTTTTGAATAGCACTTTGAAAGCTCTCCAAGGAGAGAAAAAAAATTTAAAATTCTGTAATTCTAATATAGTTGTGAGAAGTCTTTTTGTTAATCAGGTCTCAGAAGGATGTTCTCAAATACAGCTAGGTATTTCTCTTTAAGAATCTCATTTCCAGTGATCCAAAAAAAAAAGTAATGGTTACAATTAGGTTACTGACTAGGTACACCACAGCTGATGACACTAACAGGTTGTATCTCTATGTGCTCGCTTTGCTGTGGTCTTCTTGTTGTGATTTCTGTCCACCTTTCTCTTAGCTCTGCATGGATGTTAAGTTTTCTTTGGACAGAGAAAGTTTTTTGATTCTGTGTTGCTACAGAAGTCTCATGTTTGGCTCAGTTTGGCTGCTTTGGACTCCTGACTCTCACTGATCCAATTTATCAAATGGAGTGACAGTAATTCCATTAAGTTGAACAGCAAGTTGGAGAAAAGAAGTCGACTAAAAAGTGAGCCATCCAGACTCAAAAAGCATTAGAGCAAATGAATAGAACTTAGTGTTTATTATTGAAAAAAAAAATCTAAGGTTTTGTAAAGGCCATCTCTTTATAAGATGCTAAACACAAGCAAATCCAACGTGCTTTGCTGGGTCATAGCATCTTGAAAGAAAAAAAAAAGCATAAATCCATGCAGTGGACCTGAGAAGTGACATTAGTCTTGTTCCTCTGGATGAAAAACAAAGTTTAGAGTACTCTCTGTGTTCTAAAGAAGGCTTTGTCAGCCACATTGTACTTAGTTTCCTTCTCACTGGGGCACTGAAGGTTCTTACATTCGGCCAATATCTCAGTCAACACTTTTCAAAAGCTGACAATTTTTTTCGTGTCATTTGTTTACATTTTCCCATTAGCAGAGTACCAAGTCTTAAAGACAGACCATGGCCAGATAATTATCAATTTAGTAACTGGAACAGTGAACTGAAAGTGGAGGAAGAGTTTTCTGATAAATGAGGCTGTTGTTCTTTACTCAATTGCTTAAGGGATTTGAAGCTTCTGGCATACTGATGAGCAACCTTCAGCAGGTCAGAAGGGTAGGTCACAGATTTTGTCTGGTGTGCTTCAACTCTTATGAAATCAAATTGCATCCACTCAGCTAAGTGAACTTAGGCTTAGTGTAAAACATATTGCAGAGCATTCAAGAAAATATTTTTTTTCTCAATTACATGAAAATGAAGCTAGCGAAAGTCTCGAGTGATGAAGGATTTTTTAATGACATGCTTGATATTTCAGGATCTTTAATTTCAGTTTTTGAAAGTCACAAGTAGCTATGAATGCTGCACATCATTATCTAGAACAAAAACTTCATGATTTCCCTGAGCACATCCTGGAAATAATGATCAGTTCCTGCCTACAGAAGATAACAAACAACAAATATTGTACTGTAGAAAGAATGAAATTTTGCACTGAAGCACTTGCCTCATGACTCTTAATTTGCACATTATTCAGATGGTATCTAAAAGGATATTTATTTATACACCAAAAGTTAAACTCATTAAAAAGCACCACCACACAGACAAAACAAGATGTATATTTATTTTCCAAAATCTCATTAAATGCAGATATTTCTTCTACATTTCCCTTCATAATAATGAAGCACATACAGAGTTTCTTTCTGCTGGCACTGAACAATGAATTTTTTAAAATGAGGTGTACAGTTCTTACAGACACAACTGGTAGGACAAATGTATTCTGCCTCCCCTTCTGCTTTTGCCTTAATGATCTGCCAAGGACTCTGCAACACCTGGCCTGATCTCCTTGTTCAGATGTAAGTATAACTTGAACACATTGTAAAAATATACAGTATTATTAGTTGGAAGGGAGCATGAGAAATAATAATAACAAAGGCTTTAAAATATAAGATTTCTCCTTGAATTAGTTTCATCTTAATGTTTATATAACTCCAAACAGCACCAGATCACAGAAAGGCAGGTTGAAATATGTCAGTCATGTTGCTTCCTTAGCAGCATCACATTCCATGGCCCTGCCTGGGATGTGTTTGTATTTGTTCACATTTCAGCAACTGCTTCATAGTAAACCTGTACTAACAGCTCAGCTTTACACTGTGAGTTCTTGCAAGTGAGTCAGCTCATCCTTACCAAGTGTTGCACTGAACACTCAAAGGCTCAAACTTAGATTTCAGGGCCCCAAATTCTCATCCTCTTATTTGTGAAGAGTTCTCCCTGATACATCAACTCATCTTAAACTGGCAAAGTAAATGTTGTCCTGAAAAAGGCTTCCAGATTTTGTCTCTTTTTTTTCCTCATGCTTATGTTTAGAAAGTGTGGAATCTTTGTTAGTTTTAGAACTTCTGATTTACATTTAAAGTGTGCCTGTTAATCATGCTCCCCTCATAAAGTAGGAGGGAGTTTAAACTGTGTGAAAAGTAAAAAGCTGTCTGGTTAATTTCTGTATGTCCTTTACTCTGGGTAAATGGAAGATAAAGTTCCTAACACATTGATACACACAATTTCTAATATGTGGAGAATCAGAATTACATGGAGGAGGTGTTATTTCTGGACCTGGGTTTTTATCTGCTGTTATCAGTGGCAAAATTCTCTCAGAAGAACTGGCCCTCAGATTTCCTAATCAGTTATTTTTCTTAAATACTTTTTAAAAACATCTCATGGATCTATTAGCAATCAAAAATAAAGTGCATGATCTTTACATACTTGACTTATCTAAATGCTTTGGCCTACCCTCAAAAGGCTCTCTTTTTTCAAAGTTTTTTTAAACTGGAAGGACATTTTAAATTCCTCCTAGTATGAGTAATCAGACTAAAGTCTGGCAAGTGTTTGTACATTGCAAAAAAGATAAACAAAGTGTGCAACTTCCAAAAGTTTTTTTTTCCTCTTTCTCCTTCTCCTGAAAGAGTCTGTAATTTTATTCAAAGAACAACATCAAAGAAGAAAAAAGTTAAATCTGTTCTCTCTCCTCACTTTTAGGGACTTGTTAATGTGACAGTAATATTTATTTTTGGCTTCTTGAATTCTCTGCAGAATCACATCAGTATTCATCTATGATAGTTTTTTGAACAGATGTTCAAACTAGAGGTCTTTAGTGGAAATCTATGATTAATACCCAGGTCTGCCCAAAGTGTCCTGGAAAAAAATCTATTGTCTGTAACTGTGATCTAAGTATCTCTCTAAGTTCTTTATAGCTCAGTCTCCATTTCAGAGGGAAAATAGTGGATTAGGTAGTGAGAGTTACACTTCTTCATTTTCTATTATTAAAATAAAAGTATTATCTCATTAGTATGTGAGGATGAATTCATCAGTAGGGCTTGATGACTAATGAAAAAGTTAACTTTTTATCCTCCTAGAACTGCAATTTCCATATTCCAAGAACACTTCATCAGGACCAGTGTGGCAGTTCCTGCTTCTCTTTTCCCAAGTACCACCAGGCAACATCACTTTCTGAAGATTATGGAAGAATTTCTGTCACTGTGTGATGTGAATGTCTCTCACTGTGACCAGCCCAGCATCTGTGCAGATGTGATGAAAGGGTGCTTCACACAGGGAACTGTACAGAATATGCTGAGGCATCAGAATCTTAAAAGAAGGGAGGGGTATTGTGTGCAGAGGAGATCTCTGTTTCTCTTCTAAGTTTTACTTCTTACTAGATTGAGAGTTACTTCATTTTACACAGATCATCAGCCTGTAATAAGGATTTGCTGTGCAGGGCTCATGACCTTTGCCTTAAAAACTGTTATTGAGTTTCTTTCTAGTGATGAAGTGTTCACTGCTAAGAAACAGTCCTGAGCATGATGATAAAATATTGCAAATGCCAAGTTGGGGCTGTACATCTCCCAAGGAGGTATTTTTCACACCGGAAATATCTTCTGCTGAAATACTCCCAGTTGGCCTAATTAAACCTGGGAAGCAACTGAATGCCACATTTGGCATCTTTATGTTCTCGTGCTCTTAACCTATGTGTGCATTTAGGCTTCAGTAAAGGACCTGATAACTTTAAAATTGCAGAAATACACCTTGAGTCCTGTGCCCAGTTCTGGGCCCCTCAGCTCAGGAAGGATATCGAGGTCCTGGAGCAGGTCCAAAGGAGGGCAACCAGGCTGGTGAAGGGACTCCAGCACAGACCCTATGAGGAGAGGCTGAGGGAGCTGGGGGTGTTCAGCCTGGAGAAGAGGAGGCTCAGGGGAGACCTCATCACTCTCTACAACTCCCTGAAAGGAGGTTGGAGCCAGGGGGGGGTTGGGCTCTTTTCCCAGGCAACTCTCAGCTTAAGGTTGTGTCATAAGCAGGACAGTGACCTCTAATGGCAAATAAGCAACTCACATGATGAATTGCTAAGACTTTTCTCATTATAATTTTAATGAAACTTTATTTTTCTACTTTTCCTCAGGGCCCACAGTAGGCAAAGGCAGAGAAATAGTCACCTAAGGCAGCAAACCCCAGGCGGGATCTGCTGCCAGAGCACTGGCAAACTCCTGCTGCTGCCTCAGGAGAAGGCAGGGTGTAAAACGTTGTCATTTCAGGTGTGAGTGCAGGAAACCCCTCAAAAAAATCTGTTGCCCCATGTTATGTTATCTCATCCCTTTGAAGGGTGCCAGAGGCAGACAAGTGTTACTCCCTTTCCAGATCTCTGGCCAATTTTCCCCTCCTTTCTTCCTCTGCTGGGAAAGGTGTGACTCAGTCACTGTCCTTCCAGATGCCAGCATTTCTTCCTTCTGTTCCTGTGCTGAGAAGCCCTGGGCCAGTTTTATCTTTACTAAAGCAGCACTGTGAGTGCTCTACAGGTACAGGTCCTGTCTAGACTACAGCTGAGAAATGTGAGACAGGCATTGATCTGCTTGATGCCAGAGAAAAAAACCTCTGATAACCTTTTCTTTTTCTAGTTAAACATGACAAACCTACATTTCTCTATGTAAAATCTTTACTAGCACAAATTCAACTCTAATCTAATACACACAAATAACAGCTTGATGACAATTTTGAACTTTCTATGTAATATTCCCTTTAGCCTTCATAATACTATTTGAATAGGGATAATGCAGGAAATGCATGTGGGTAGATGACATACAGATGTACCACGTCTGGATCTTTCAGCATCACTTGCAGTCTGGTGCAGACAGTGCTCAGCAGTGCCAACACTAACATGGTGTCTGTTTTGCACTTTTGGAGCATAATCATCAGGTCAAGATGAGAAACATTTGTCAGGGTGGAATTGGATCAAAGTAAACCTTCACATTACTTGCCCAATCTGATCCTTAGCTTTCTGGGCAACAGAGTTTGAATTTTTCACTTTTAGCTGTGAGGGAAACTGGAAACAGTTTGGCCAGAAAATTTCCCAGAACACCCTAACCAGAGCTGCTCTGCTCCTCAACTTTTTTGGTGAAACTGACACTTTCTCTCAGGAATTTTTTTCTTTTCTTTCTTTCTTTCTTTTTTTTTTTTTTTTTTTTTCTGCAGCTCACATCTTGATTATTCTTCCAGCTGGTAACAATTTTATTTTGCCACTTGTTGTGCTACACAGATACAGGCTGCAGATTTTGAAAGCATCTGAGAAGTCAGGTTTTTTTTTTTTCACAATTATTTCCAATCTGACTGAAATCTTGTGAAAATGAAAAAATTTGTGATTTCAGCCTTACTTTAAAAATGGATCTCAAAGAGCAGACTGTTTCCTGCACATATCACTGTTTAGATAAGCCCCTGGGAACAAGTCAGATGTTTTCAGTATTATATTTAATGATGATGTTTTACACTATAAATAAGCAATGTCCATGCATTAGAGACTGCTAATCAGTAGACTGGAGAACCTTCATCAAAATAACTGCATGCCTATAGTGTTTTGTTTTAGTTTGGGGTTTTTTTTGCAGTAACAATAACAGTGTTACAGGTTGATGGCAACCTACCTGGAAGAAGAGACTAAATTATGTGAAATAATCATTGGTATTCCAGATTAGAATTATCCTGTTTAATTTGATTAAAAAGCAAAGCACAAATGAAGATTTTTATATACAGTTTGTAGAGTTGGATAATTTGGAACCTTCACTGTGGTCTTCTCAAAAAGGTTCTCTGAGTAGCAGAGGCCTTAAGCATCTTTCTTCTGGGTATCACTGTAGGGTCATTCAGCCAACAGAGTGTTAAATTCCTCTGAACCCATCCTTCAATTAAACTTTTCTTTAGTAATTTTTTGAATCCCAAATTCCTGGGGAATGTTGCAGACAATGTCATCAGATTTTTTAAATCTTTGCTATGACAAAACTTAGCAGAGGAAGCAAATTGTCCTGCATTTGTTCCATTAGGACGAGTAGAACTTCGACAAGTATCCCTGATTTTGTGATAGATGATGATCTCTTGTAAAGATTTTATAATGTGGAACTTGAATGTTTTGCAAAGGGTTTCTTGTAAAAGAAAGCTTTAAAAACCACTAAGAAATGTTGTGACTTTAAAAATGTATTTGCAGCCATAAAGTGATACAATACCCAAAGACACAGATCAGTCACACAAGATTATTTAGGCAACATGACTTCATCTTCTAAGTTCTTAGAAGTTTTCTATAATGCAAGCATCCATATGCACTATTTAAAAGACAGAGAAAATTAATCTGTGATAGAAGTTTTGTGTAGGTTTTACATTGTACCCCAGATTCTGATGACAGCTTGTGCTCTTTGCATGAAAGGCAAGAGAGTTCAAATTAAGGACAGTAACCACTTGGAGGCTTAAACAGTCTACACACAACAAAATTCTGCAATTAACCTTAAAATCTGCCTCTGCAGAACTGCAGATTAATTGGTTTTATCTCCATCAACCATGAACAAGCAATATACTGCATTGGAAAAAAGAACAGGAGATTTCATCATAGCAATGAGTTGGATTCTTAGTGGATCTGTAACAGGAATTTAAATCCTGTAATTCTTCACAAACCTGAATCTCCAGTTCACTGTGTATGATCCTCAAGAAATTCTTCATCTGTTCAAATCCCGTAGCAAAGAAGATGGACAGAAATGTCTTGTTTGACAACTATATATTTTTTAGAAACACTTTTAACTCACTGACCTAACTAACACTACGGAACAAGAAGGCAGTATGATAATCACAGGTTATCACAGTCACTGATGAGTTAGAAGAACTGTTAAATTTGTCAAAAAAATTTTAATTTTTTTTGTTGGTACATGCTGCAGAATTTCAGATAGAATTGAAAAAGAAACTTGATTTGTTGTACCACAGAATAATGACACATGTTGTCCCCACTTGAGTAATTCTTCAGGAAATTAGCACAGATTTACAAAGGAGAAAATAATTGTTTTATTCCTTACAGTAACAGAAATTCAGGAATGATGACTGAGGACAGTTGGAAAGCCCTTCCTCCTTGCTGCCATTCTGGCATGTAAAAACGTTCAGAGAATGATGAGACTAACAGAACAAAGTTTATAGTTTTTCATTATTGACATCTAGGTGCCACCTAGCAAGGATTAAGTAGTAAGCACAAAGGACAACAGTAAATAGAAGCATTCTGCCTGAAATAAAGTGCTAATAGAGATGTCCCAAATGGTCTTCCTGTGGATTTCTGGAATAAGGCTGAGTAGTTCAGATAAGGCAACCTGAAGTGAGGTGTTACAACTTGAGTATAAAAGGCAAAGTTTTTCTATCAGTTCCCTCAAAGGTCTAACTGGTGGAGTTACACCCAGAGTTGGCGAATTAGGCCTTTTAGTAAAAATCACAGATGTGCAGCAAAGCCTAAATACGTTGCTTCCAATCTGTTCCATCCATTTGTACCTCTGGAAGCCCCCTTGACAAAACAAAGGGAACACAACACCTGGTATTCCAAGCAGATTAAAAGCTACGGTTGACAAAACAGGAGAAACTTTTAAAATGATTTCTAGGAAACTATAATAGGAGTTGCAGTTTAACACACATGTAATAAAAAGTTGCATTTTTATATACCTGAACATTTTATGGAATTTTGAGGTGTTGTATTTGAAGACTGTCCACTGCAGCTCTGAAGTTTATCAAGTATGAATTTGTAGGTCTCATGCTGAGGGATAAGTGTGATGTGACCATTTTTCTGCCTTTCTGCTTGAAACAACCAGATTTATTTGAAATGGGCAAGTTATTCTATTCAATCTGTTCACAGCACCTCTCTTCCTACTTTCATACTTGGCTGCCATTACCATTAATGGGAGGTATGCACATAGAGAGGAAATTAAATGTCTTAATTTTCTTGCATCTGGTAGACAGCTGTAGTTGAGAAGCATGCCATACAGGAGACTGAGTAAGGAACAGCATTTCCTTTTATATGCTGATTCCTTCTGAAATAAATACAGGCTATGGAATCAAGTGTTTCAATATCCAACTACTGCTGAAAATTTTACAGCTAATCCCCCAGACAGAGTGTTTGACAGGAATTACCTGTTTCGTTTCCCCAAACCACTGTTTTTGGTTTCTCTATGCAGATTACTGTTCAAAAGGCACCATGGACAAGTTGAAATAGTACATGGCAGCTTGGGAACATCCCAAGCATGATTGGGCAGAGTTAGTCTGGGAAAAAGATGTTCTTTCTCTAGTTTGTGCATAGATTTCTGGTGAATCTATAGTGTTTGCAGTTTTTCTAAACCTGAGACAGCAGCACAATTTTCCTATACCACCTCTGTGCCCAAAGAGCTAAAATGAGTTGAGGATTATTAAAAATTGCCTGTAACAGTATCAGATTCATAGCACCAGAGATCAAGCCTGCTCATTCATAGAGAGAAACAGCTTAAGCAGCATCACACAAACTGACACTGATCTGCCCACAGCTGGTTCAGAAACTTTGTTTCTGTGCACACTCAGGAAAACACATTTTAGGATCAAACACATAATAAGGACCAAACTACAACAAGTTAAGAGGGTGATCCAGGGCCTGTCGAAGTCAGTGGATACTACTGATGTTGGTGAACCCAATGTTTCTCTCAGGATGAAATTTCATTACCAGATTGAGCTGATGGATGAATTGCCACTGATCTGTTTTATTCTTCAGCCAGCCCAGGGCAGAAGGTGGGACAGAGTTTTCCAGTGACAACTCATTTCTAAATTGGATTAAATTTTATATGGAGCTACATCCTTACACAGCAGTGACAGTACAATAGGGATGTAGAAAGCAATTTATTGCACTGTCATACGAATGAGAAAAATATTTTATTCACCAAAGATACCAAATTTCTCTCTGGTCTAGCACATGTCTTTCCATGCCCTGTAATCACCATAGTAAAGCTGCAGCAACATTCCTAGCACCCTGGGCAGTATGGATGTGTAATAAAACTTGTTCTTTACCCAAAAGACTTCAATATCTGATCAGGAAAAAATAAGCTTTAACCTTAAGTAACCCTTTTCTTCCAACTCCTCACTCAGACTAGTAAATCTAAGTTCCCTCACAGAATCCCTAATTACTTCTAAGTTTTTCCATTTATGGGTACAATTTTCTTTAATTTTTGTTGGCTGTGGTAAGATAATGTTGATGTCTTTATTTTCAGTGTGCACAAATACTCTCATTATTTGTCAGTTTTTGTGTGGCTTTAAAGAACTGCTGCTTTACAAGTGAAGAGTCAGACTTCAGAGAGTGGCCAACGTGTGCTGTCCAACTGACTGTGAACATTTTGCAAATTACATTTTATGAAGATTAATCTCAAAGGGAAAGTGGGCACTGACAATTCATCAGAGTGGTATGTGGTTCTTTTTGCTTTGGACTCAAATAGGCCACAGTGGCAGATATATCATCTGAGTTACATAATGAATTTGTCACTTTTAATTCTATTTGGGAAGATTTGTAGAAATTAGAGCTTGATGATTTGGGACTCAGTCTGTACATAGTGTTCTTGTTGCACAGAGGGAAGAATAAAAAGCCTTGTTTTAGGACTTGGCTGGTTGTCCTCCTGCCTGGGATGGTTTTCTCCATTCCAAGTGTTTTTCTCTAGTAGAATTATGGATGATAAAAGTGAAACAGAAGTAGAAACTACTAATTGGCAACTTGACCTTAAAGACCAGAAGTGACCATGAATGAACTGAAAACTATTTCTACAAGAGTAAATACCTAATTCTTCTCTCACAGGGGTGTAATCAGAAAAACTAGAATCCAAGTGTAGTGATTCGGGTAAAAAGAAAAAAAAATAACCAGCAGCATCAAGTTTTCACTGGTTCCTGTATGATGCTGTGTTTAGTGGGACATGGTAAGGGATATGTCAGGCTTAAGACTCAGTATAACAGCAGTGGGTAATCTCTAGAATTTAACAATTTAAACAAGTACAGCCCAGAAATGCCTTGTTCCATTTGAAAGATGGGATCCTTAGTGATTTTAAGCTAGCTATGCAAAATCCAGTTATTATTAAACAAATGTTTACCAGAACAGTTTCACTGAAGTTAGTCTGAGCATCTTTGAAGCAGATTTCAGTTAACTTTTCTCACTTTTCCTTGTTTGTACCATGCATTTTATTGTCCCATCTTATTCTGTGCATAGCCTGAGAATGGCAGGCAGCTGACAAGGATTTCTGCTATAAACATCATTTTTTCATAGTTTCCAGTGAATACAGAGCTTCAGGGATTCTGAGTGCCTTGGCATAAGGTGGGGTAAAAGATACATCATGTTTGCAGGGTGTTAGTATTCCTCTGTGATGATGCCAGTGTGCCTCTGCTTTCCTGTGGGGATGCTCTGTTCCAGAACAAGATTTCAAGTCCTTTATTCTTATTCTGCAGAAAGCAGATACAGGACAATACTCAGGATATGATACTTGTTCATCTGTATTTATCCTAGTCAAGATATGCTGACAAGTTTTTAAACAGCATGGAAAAGCCAGAAGGTTTTCTCTGTTTTCAGCTTCTATATGTGAATCTTAAAATCCCATGCTAGAACATGTGGTGTTGTAGGTGATGCTCTTTAAAGACAACTGTTCTCTTACATACCTGATGTGATTAAAAAAAACTCTATAGAACAAAACAAAGCCACACTATTACAGTTTGTGTCTTATCTTTCTTAAATCTCTCAGAGGCTCTTTTCAGCCTTGATGTATTGTCTGGATCTCCAGAGACAGCTCATGAACCTTGGCTTCCTATTTATTCTTTGCCTACTTCTAATTTTACTTCATACTAGCACCTAATTCTCTGTGCCAGCTATTTGTAATACATCTCTATTAATGAAGCAAAACTGAGCAGAACAAGAAACTTCTTACAAATCCCCTCATGCTGTTCCTTTGCCTGCATCCTGTCACCTTGTAGCTGCTTCTCTGCTCACACTGTTGACACTGAAACCTTTAGAGGCAAGGCTGGTTTTTATTCCACGTTTGCCCAGCACAGGGGTAATCTTTCCTTGCACTCCAGCTACTGCTATCATGTATTTGCACAATAGTAATGAAGAAAGGTTCTAATACTTCAGAGAATAAAGAAAGGTGGAAAAATATAGTTAAAAAGAAGGATTGTAGTGATGTAGGATTCATAGAGACTGAAGTCAAAAGATGGAAGAATGGGCTGGAGGTCATCAAACCTGTTACCTGACTTCATATACATTTCACAGGAGTGTGACTTTATGTCCAAATAATTATCAGATCATTCTACTTTATTATTAATTTTTAATTAAAAAAAACAAAAACCAAGGTTTCAGAAGAGTATATTTATCTTTGCAGAGAACTTTCAATATAATAAAAAGGTAGCACCTGAATCAGTTATCTGTGTCTATCAGGACTACTCTGGTCACAAAAAGAAAGGGAAACAAGGGAAAGAGTAAAACTGTCTGATCCCATTGTACACTCAGACCTGATTAAGGTTTTAGATAAGATTATGAAAGTCACTCTACACAAATATAATAAAATTGAAGACTTTCTGTGGGCATAACAAAGACTTTTAAACTCATATTGCAATCAAATAGCCAATCTCACTAAAAACATCCCCCTGACTGAGAGTCACAAATACCAGATTAAAATCTGAACTAAAATGATCATAAACTAAAATAAAAATAGTGATTATTACAGTGGGATGGGGCAAAAGACAGTTCTTTTAAACAGATGGATGCTGCTGTCTAAGATGGGGTTATGATTAACTCCAGCCAGGAACAAATGAGTGATGCTCATTTTCATTGGACTTCACAAAAAACATTGGGGAGATAATTTAAATCACATGAATCCAACTGAACCCAGCTATCCTTTTCATCCCTTGTAAAGTTAGTAAAAAAAAAATAAATTATAGACCGAAATGAAACATTTCCAATCAATTTGCCAGTGCAATTCATGCCCTGTCAAGAAGAGGAATTGCCACAGAACTAAGAAATCCCTTCTGTTGATCCCATCACATTTTGGAGGCTGGAGGGAAATGTCACTGGCCACGGCCAGCAAAATTTCCAGAAACCTCACTGAGAAACTGATTGGGTTTGAGAAGAAAGAATAAGTATAAGACTAATTCCATAGGAATTCTGTCACTTCTCACTAAACCAAGCAAATAATAGGAGCCTTTCAGTTGAATTTCATTAAATTTTGGATCTAGCCTTATACAAATATAATGTTTCATCGGGTATCACAAAACACTTAAGTAGATCTGTCTTTGAGAGGATGTTTATACTGCTTGAAATATAGTACTGACAGGAATAAAGACTCTGAATTGTAGCTGGCTTAAATGAAAAAGTTTCTGTATCTCTTTTCTTATGGAATCATTTTACCACTTTCAGTGAAAAGCCAATCTCTGTAGGTTTTTGGCAAAATTTACTGGCAAAATCAGTAGGTTCCCCAATATATTCTACAGATCCCAATAACATTTCCATGAAACCTTGTTAATTCATCCTACTTCAAAATCTTTGGTTGCTTAATCAACAGAGCAAAATGGGTTTGCAATGCAACCTTTCTAGTAGCTGAAACCTGTAACAGAACTGTTGAACTCCAAGGCAGGAATAACAGAATTAAATTCTAAAGGCTCTCTCTGATGGTGGCTGCCAGACTGAAGGCCTCAAGTAGCTTTAAAAGCTGCTACTCCAGTCTTGAGAGATCTTCTGTCTGAGGGAGCTGGACCCTATTCCTTGCATAATAAGTTTAGTTTTATCACATGTTCTGAAATGTTTCACTGGCAATTTGAGTTCAGGACTCACAAATCATAGGTTCTCATCCAGCTACTGAAATTCGTAGATTTTCCTTATGGAAAATGTATGTTATCCACATAGCTTTCTGTTGCTATGGCTGGAGATGGGAGTAGAATTTTGCAGCACTTCTCTGGGCTTGAGAGATGTTGATTTGCCCAGAACTGTAGCAGTGAAAAGTGTCTGCACAACCAGTTGTCCTAGATGAGAAGCAATAGAATAGAACATAAAATATGGAAAATATGTAAAATATGTAAAATATGGGCTGTATTGCAACTTTGCAAATCAGGCAGTAAAAATCTATTCTAAAAAGTCACTTTGAAAATGTGATTAAAAGTTATTTATTTAGTTTTTGTTCAGGGCCAAAATACAAATCCAGTTACACTTGGGGGTGACTGTCTCTGCTGTGAGACTTTCTGTAAAAATCCTCATGGGTCAACTTATCTCCAGTATGATTCCATGGTATTAAACTCTGTCAAATGTTCTTAGCAGACACACAAAAAGGACAGGAGGTAATTTGTGGTGTCAAAGCTTTATAACATGTAATCCTCTGCGAGGATTTGTTATTTTATAAAAGTGATGGTTGTCACTTCAGTAGCTTTAGTGTTTTCTAGACTTGTGGCTGAAGCATCTGAAGTAATTCCTTGCAGGGCTCAGGGCTGTTTGTTGGCTGGGGGACTGGGTGAATGCTGTTGCTGGGAAACTGAGAGAGAGACAGAAGGAAAATGTGGCAGGTGGAAGCAGCATGTGGAAATGGTGGTGTTCCCTTTTGTTTTTAACAAGATTTCCCTGGTTTTCTTATTAATATGTACCTGTAGCAGTCTATCAATAGACTGTTTGAGGAAAGAGGTACTTGGCTAGCATTAGAAAGTTAGTGTGGTCAAAGCACAATGAAGTTAGATTTCTAGATTTCAAATAAATTGTTAAATTCTTGCCCTAATATTAGGGAAGAAAATGCTGCATGTGTTCCGAGAGCAAGGTGAATATGTAGCTAGTTACTATTCACATTATTTACTTGGGATGGAGGACCTCAGATTTTTATGAGAAGATTGCCAAGAAAGCATCTTGGCCATCATTCCAGACAGAGTCTGCAGATGCTACAGGTGTATAAATAAATTAAAAAAAAAAAAAAAAAGAAGGATAAAAAAGAGGGACAGAAGCTGTATTGGAAACTATTTCTGTTGGCAGGAGAGGGGTGTAGTGCTGGGTGCATTATGACTGTGCTAATGGAACAAGCATTTTTAAAAAGAAGACAGAAAGAGATAAAGAATACAAGAATTTTCTTTTAGAATAAATATGTGTAAAATGTCTGGCATCCTGCTGTGGGCTAAATCAAGGTCCTCCAGATTAAAAAAGCAAGATAAATTTGCCTAAAAGACTGAAACACCCTGCACGAGTTTGTAGGATTTATATTCCCCAGAGGCTGGACACCAAAAGAAACCTCATTTCTTAATGGCAGAGCCCAGTATAAGATGGCAAATAACTTTTTGGGGTTATAGACAGCTGAGATTTCTTCTCTTTTTTCTCTTTGAGTTTCCCCCAACTAATGCAGGATCTACAGGGAGTAAAAGTCAATATGTTTGTTGCTGTGTTTGGACTAAAACCAGCAGAGATCTGTAGGGAGTATAAACTTTAATTTTAGATATCCACTCCAATGATACAGATCTTTATGATCTTCTAAGGGACACACTGACCTAGAATGTTACAGAAACTTTCCTTCTGTTGTTTATTTACTTTTTGTTGGTGGTGGTTGTACTCGTGTAACAGTGAAAGAAAAGTTCATTTTTAAGTTGTAGAGATTACAGTAAAAGAGCTGAGAACCTTCACATGGGAAGGAATATGCTAAGAAAAGTAATGCAGCGCTACAGACTGGGGACAGAGTGGTTGGAGAGCAGCCAGGCAGAAAGGGACCTGGGAGTCTGGATTGACAGGAAGCTGAACATGAGCCAGCAGTGTGCCCAGGTAGCCAAGAAGGCCAATGGCATCCTGGCCTGGATCAGGAACAGTGTCACCAGCAGGTCCAAGGAGGTGATTCTGCCCCTGTACTCAGCCCTGGTAAGGTCACACCTTGAGTACTGTGTCCAGTTCTGGGCCCCTCAGTTCAAGAAGGAGATTGAGGTCCTCGAACAGGTCCAAAGGAGGCAACCAGGCTGTTGAAGGGACTTGAGCACAGACCCTATGAGGAGAGGCTGAGGGAGCTGGGGGTGTTCAGCCTGGAGAAGAGGAGGCTCAGGGGAGACCTCATCACTCTCTACAACTCCCTGAAAGGAGGTTGGAGCCAGGGGGGGGTTGGGCTCTTTTCCCAGGCAACTCTCAGCAAGACAAGAGGGCAGGGTCTCAAGTTGTGCCGGGGGAGGTTTAGGTTGGAGATTAGAAAGAATTTCTTTATGGAGAGGGTGATCAGACCTTGGAATGGGCTGCCCAGGGAAGTAGTGGATTCTCCGTGTCTGGAGATATTTAAAAAGCGACTCCATATGGCACTCAGTGCCATAGTCTAGTGACTGTGGCGGTAGTTGATCAAGGGTTGGACTCGATGATCTCTGAGGTCCCTTCCAACCCAGCCTATTCTATGATTCTATGATTCTATGAAAATCTAAGTATTCCATGATTTCCTTCATGTGCTGTCAAGGACTTACAGTTTATCTCTTCTGAAAACGATGAGGTTGTATGGGGTACATTGGCTTCTGTAACTCATTGCTAAAGTCAGATTATGGGAGACAGTAGCTGTGCCAGCATGGAACATACAATATGTAAGATGTATATGTTGACCTATGTAATTATTACTGGAAAACAAGGATTTTCCACTGAATCCAGCAGGATCTTCTACCAGAAGTCAGTGGGACAGAACTAGGCAAAATGTCCAGATGAGATGCACTTATGAGATTTACATTTGCTTGGAGAGGAGGCAGATCCTCCTTTAAAAAAAAAATAAAAAAGGTGTCAAACATGACCCAGTGAATATAAATGAAGGGAGAAATTGCTGTCCATCTGCAGCTGCTAAATCTCCATGCTGCCAACCTTACTCTGAACTAAAATCAATAGGACTATTCAAAGGGCAAGGTAATGCTCACCATAATGCAGTAGCTTGCTAAAATACATTAAAAGCAGTTTCTGGGGACCTGTTAAACTTGTGCAAGTGCTGATGACAAATAACACAGTGAATAAAACATCTTTTACATACATTTATTTCAAATCCTTCTGGTTTTCAAGCTTCACTCTTTAGGTAGAGTTTTTATGATCCCCTTGGTATAATACAAATATGACTATTGCTTTGCTAGCATAGGTACTGTTATTCAAACCTCCTATTTCTGTACACCAAAAATAACTCCAAACCAAGTTTATGTCCAAAATTCACGAAACCTTATGAGGTCATATACATTTGGAGTGATGCCCAGCATATGCATAGCCAGCTTTCAGGATGGTGAAAGTGCTAATACATGTAAAATCTATTCCATCAGATTCAGCCAAGACATGCCCATGAGCACAGAGTGATGCAAAAATAAGTAGGTGTCAATTAAAGGCAGTAGGAAGTCACTGGAGTGGAGGCAGTCTGCTGCTTTCTTCCAGGTGCAAACCCACTGAATGACATATCCACAGGTCATCTGCTTCTCAGAAAGCATGGCAAGGGGAAATCTGGCTTGTGTTGTGGCTTATTGGCAGAATTTCTGCAGAAAATGAATCAAAGTGGCACAAGCAATCATTAATGGAAACCTTCTGAGTTTCCTTTGGCTTCTGCAACACTGCTGCCTCGAGCCATGCCAAAGGAAGCGTATCAGAAATGTCATTATCCATGACATGGGAGGGGATGAAATCCTGTGGCATCACCACTCTGTGCCATTTAGCAAGCCCACTTGAAGAAGCTGCCTTGATAGAAGCTGCAGTGCCAGGCTCAGTGCTTTGTGAGCCTGGATGCAAACACTGCTGGCAGATAAACCATAGGATCAGAGAGAGGGAGAGAAGCTGCTGGGAGCTGCACAAGCTATGTGAGAATCTTGTTGTCAGGGTCACACTCAGGTCACGTCAGGTGGCAGATTTCAGAAAATAACTTTAAATTTTAAAAGGTCTGAATTGCAAATACTTGCACTTGATTTGGGGAACTGAAACAATAGTATATAAATGTCCCTGACTGCTTTAGGTTGTTCTCCTTTTCAGGTGGTGACAGTAAATTCTTGTAAAGAAACCTCAATTATTCACCTTTAGGGAATCTGAAGAAGTGTCCCCCAAACTTACAAACATTGTGTTAGAGAATCTTTTTAAGCAGTAGAATTTTTGACCGTGATGCATGGCCTCTCAGCCTTATCTTATTCTTTTAACATAGAATTTTGCCTAGAAGCTTTTGTAGGTAAGAGCAGGTAACACTATCTACATTTTCTATATGGAAAATTAAAGAATAGAGCTTGATAGCTGGATTTGCAGTTATTTGTGAAAATTCCATGGAGTCAGATGTCCAGGTGCCCATAAAAATCTCATCCTGCATGACTTACCTAAGGTCACAAGGAAAGTCTGTGGCAGAACAGGAATTTAAGCCAGATCTCCTGACTCTCTTAAACAACACCACATTTACCCTGAATTAAGGCAGACTTTTTCAGCTAGAGATTGCTGAGCATCTCTGGTTTTAGGACAGTAAAGTGCATGTCTGCTTCAGCTTCTTAGATGGCAAACCCAAGGGGTTAAGATTAACTTGCTCATACCATTCTAATTCAGATATTTAATTCAGCTGCCTGCAAGAGGACCTCTGAGTCTGTGAATAATGAGTAAAATTACACTGTGAAGAGAGTTCAGGACTGAGGATGCTCTGACTGCCCTCTCCAGGCTCCACTGAGTATATTGGGTGTCCAGACTACTTGTGTTAGGTTGTTGCCTGAAGTGAAGTCCTGGGGAATATAAAAGTTGGTATCTGGCTCCCTGAAGAGAAGAAGAGGTGAAGCCTTGAAATGAAATAGGTTTTTACTCAGCATGTTTTGGAGGAGCTGATTAGAAAACAATTAATTTCAAGCTAAACATAATAACTGCAGCAAGCTATTGAGTACAAATAATGTGAAAAAACCTCAGGGAAAGCCCTTTTAATACTACAAAGATATTTATTCTAATATATAAAGAAATAAATTTATTAAAGATGGATCATTTTAGAAAGCTGAGCTTTATTCATTATCTTTATGTATAAGTGTGCCACATTATGTACTGTACTTTAATTAGGGTAGGTGATTCAGTTAAGTGATCAGTCAGAAGATTTATTTATAACAGCTGTCATCCAAAATATGAGAAAAGAAAACCAGGAACAATTAGTGCTTCTTTTAGCTCTTCCTTAAATGCTCTATTTTTAAATGAGGACTCTGCTGTTAAGGCTTTAGTGTTATTTCCTTTATTTTGTCATTAAAGTAGGCATTCTACCCATTGTACTCAGTTCTTTAATAGTCTGATTCTAAGTTTATTGTTGTAAATCAACATCTTTGACTAATTTGTCCAGACCATAATTGCAGCCAGTGCAAAGAGTTAAGGGAGGTGTCCTGATTGTTTATTGCAGGGCTGAGAAAGTGCAGGGCTCAACCTTGTCCCTCACAATTACATGGTTCCAAAAAAAGCTTCTGACAGGCATTACTCAGAGCAAGTTCCTACCCTGAAGTTTGCTTTTGATAAATCTAAGGTTTTATACCAGAAGAAACGGCAGCTGAAATTACAATTGATTAGAAGATTGATTCAGTAATTGATATTCCTCTTTGGATTCATAAAATATATAAAAGTTGCATTAAAAGAGCCACTGATCATATTCTGAATAAAATGGACAAATTGGAATTTTGGGGGAGACGTTTGTTCAAGGCACTATAGTGGATTCACTGAAAAGCCACCTCACTTCAGAGAGAGCCAATGATTGTGTTTTAAACTGTCTGACTTTCCTCAAAGGTAAGCAAAATCACTGCACAGCCAGGGGGGCTGCTGCTTCCAGACACTTAGATAAAGTACCCAGTTAGTCACATGTGTAGAAACTCAGTGCTCTCTGGAGGTAGCTGTCAGTATTATAATTTAATCACCCTGGGATCTGCTATGGGAAATGATAAGACATGAGGAGAATAGTTCATTCTATGTAAAATGTCATGGAAAAAATGAACACGAGGCTGCAGATGAAAGTGAAAAATTCACAAAGTGAAAAGAATGTCTGTACTCAGTGTGAACATAATCTCCCCAACTTTTAATCCCTGCGCTTCCATTTCAGAGTTAAATAGCACTGAAATTCAGAATATCAATACCAAACTTACAGGCTGCTCCAATTCTTTAAGTCCTAAGTGTCCTCAAAGGTTTGAATGCCTGCAGAGAATTAAAAAAAAAAAAAAGAAAAAAAAGAAAAAAAAAAGAAAAAAAAAAAGAAAAAAAGAAAGAAAGAAAGAAAGAAAGAAAAAGAGTGTGCTGTGCTTGAATCATGGCTTCTTCAAGGAACTGTCTTTTAGTTCAGTGCCCCCCAGAGAGGAGGCTGTGGGAGGATACAGAGACACACCTATATGCTGGGCATATGCCAACACCTGGCCATGTGCCTGGGGTAGTGAGGAGCCTCCAGATCCCTCACACCCAGGTAAAGTCACACTCAAGCAGCAGCAGCTTCTTCAGCCAAAATGATGGCAACAGACACTCTGGGTCTCTCTGAAGCAAGACCCTTAATCTCGCAGGCAGATTCTTTTAAGCACCAGCTTGGCTACACCTGTTCCCAACACTTCCTCCCTGCCATGGGTAAATTTCCAAGAGTCTGTGACCCAGCACTGCTTGGTTTCCCCAGGGCCCTGCAGCATTGCCTGCCCTGCAGCTGCCCTGCTGCCTAATGGTGCAGTCATGCTCTGAGCTGACAGGTGGTGCGAATGTAAGTGAGCAAGGAGAAATAATAAAAAGGGATCTAAAGAGCTCAGAAATGCATGCAGGAAGCAAAATGAGATTCAAACTGGAGAAGTTCGAGCTAATATATCTGGAGGAAATAATAAATTTGGTTCTGATGAGCTCGATAGCAGAAATGTGAAAGGAATTCAGAGATGACCGACGAGAATGAATACCAGGCAAGACAGAGCAGCTTCTGCAGAAAGAAGAATAGCACTAAGTGGGCAGTCCTGTAGCTCTTATTCAGCTAATATGAGGGGATCAAGTTATTGCAGAATCTGTTCCTATTCTCATCCCAATAAAAAGTATAATTACTGTTCAGATGAGCAGGTAATGAGGACAACTCAAAGGGAAAGAAGGATAGGAACTGACTGAACTCAGGTGGAGGAAGCCACGGGAAATGCTGCTGTTTGAATCTGTCAGTGATTCCACTGTCCATTCACAATGTTAATATAAATGCAGCTATATATAAATTATGCATTCTTGGAAGATGATTTTAGGTGACTAGGAAGCTGAGCATCTGTTCTGGAGGTGAATAAAATGGCAGCTGATCTCATTGTCAGAAAGGCAGCATGTTTATTTCCAAACTTTTTGTTTGACACTTGGCTGGGTCTCAGCGTGGATGATGCAAATAACATATTTTGAGAAGTGCATCCCAGTATTTGAAACACATGCATGTCTGATTTAAACTCTTTTGCCACAAATTGATCATGCCAGCTGTTGGGAAATGCTCACCAGTAACCATATGTTGCAATCAAGATAAGCAATTACTGTATGTCATACATGTTCTAAATTAAACAGGAAAAGCTCATGGTTTTAAGGTAAGAATCCTCAGGAAAAATATTATACCATTTACTCTGTACACCAGTTATTAGAGAGCATCATTGCTAATTAATACCAGCATTCCTGCTTTGTGCTGATGCTGCTGAGATCGTGAGAGATCACGAAACCAAATAACAAAATGTCATTTCATACCCTTGGGTTGCAATTCCATGTCTCTGCAGGAATCTTACCCCAGCAAGAACGGGATGAGGCTGTGTTTGTGTTATTATTATTTCTGCTTCACAATTGTTGTTTTAATTGTGACTGAGAACTCATCCATTTGTTAACAATTTGGGATTTTGTTAAAGGTGTGGCAGTCAATGTGAGCTGTTTTGGAAGAAAACAGTTGGAACAAATTACATTGATTGCTCTATAGAATTAATCAAGATGCCAATAAAAACAAGAGTACAGAATCAGGCTGTTTCTACAACAGTAGGAGACAGGACCAGAATGTTTTTGTGGAAGTTTTCTCTGTATTACTTTATGAAGTTGTTGAGAGCTGTGTTTAGTGCTGTTGTTCCACCAGCCTCCAGTGTAATGAAGCCCAGGTTTGCTGGAACACTTGATTCCTGCTCTTTGTGAGCCTCCAATGTTGTTTACCCTTACATGAGTTTATTCTGGTTCTCCCTCTTGCTTTCCTGACAGTAGTGCACTTTGGGTAGATAAAGTGAAATAAGTGCTCTTTTGATGAAGTGAAAGAGTTTAGTGCAGAAGGAAGAAACTACACAAATGAAATGCAACAAAAAAGAAACCCAATCTCAAGGGTGTGGGTGTGTTTTTAACCATCCTCATTTGGATATCCCTTTCTTCTAATGCAGAAATGTAAATAAATCAGCTTCACAATAGTGTTCCAAAGGTGAGAAATATGGGTAAAGTAATATGCATCTTGCTTTTAATGAGGAACACAGGGTTTGGGATTGTAATGTGGGATGTTCTGTCAAGAGTATCTAGCAGCCTTCCAAGTAGAATCACTTTTACAATGGCTTCTGAAATAGAGTATAGAATCATAGAATCATAGAATCGACTGGGTTGGAAGGGAACTCAGAGATCATCAAGTCCAACCCTTGATCCACTACTGCTGCAGTTCCCAGCCCATGGCACTGAGTGCCACATCCAGGCTCTTTTTAAGTATCTCCAGGGACGAAGAATCCACTACTTCCCTGGGCAGCCCATTCCAATGTCTGATCACCCTCTCCATAAAGAAATTCTTTCTAATATTCAACCTAAACCTCCCCTGGCACAACTCGAGACCGTGTCTGTAGACACTCCCTGAACAATTGTTTTTACATAAATGTTGCAGTATGGCAAATACAGAGATTTAAGAATCACTGATTGCTTCGACACCATTGTTAACACTTGATGTAGGAAGTTGCTGTCCTTATCCTCCAACCATGTATGTGTTTCCCTTGAGCTGAAGGAGATTTTCCTCTAGTTAATATGCAAAAGCAGGCACACCACTGAGTTGCCTGTAATCTACCTTGTGCAAGGCCATGGGTCTTGGAAAGGCTTGATGTAGTACATACAAGCTGCCTTTAAAGAGATGGCTGACCATATAATATGGTTTTAATTACTAAATTATATCCAGAATATGTAAAAAAGGTGTTTTTATTTGTGTGTGCTGAAAGAGATGTTCAAAATGATCTTAAATAGAATAGTAAATCCTGATGGGGCCTTGTGGTTCTTGAGGAAGACTCAAACCTCATGGCTTTTTATTTCACAAGTGGTGAATATTGCCCCCTGGTATAACTCTTCTTTGCATTTGGTGTGCAGTAAGTTTGGGACTTGTTTAATAAACAGCTCACAGAGCTGTTGAATTTTGTATTTTGCATTCATAGTGTTTCTTCTTAATTTTGAGATAATAATCTTAGATAGTCAAATAGATCAGGGAGGAAAAAATACTTTTTATGCAGTCAAATCCTCTGAATGGGTATTTTCTAATTGGTTTAGAAAGCAGCTTGCCATTGCCTTGGAGAACACTGAGAACATCAGGGTGTTGGAGTCTTCAGAGATCATGGCTCTTTCACTGAAGCTCTGAAACAGGAGCTGAGCCATGCTGAAAATCTAACTCCCTAGGTAGATGCTATGAACTCATGGAAATTAGTGCCCCAAATCCCCCCAGAACGGGACCATGTTCTAATCACAACACACTGAGCCCTGGCCATGATCAAATCTTCTACTTCTGAACTGTTCTATTCAGTCCCTGTGCTACTGTGTCTTTACAGTTCAGTTTGAGGCTCTAGATAAGCAATTGCAGGGCAGTTCTGAATGAAAAGCTAAAAATAATTATATTGGGGATATCTCAAAAAAATTTTTAGGTAGTTACAGAAGAAATTCCTCTCCCACCCTCTTGAAATGTGAGCATTATAATAACATATATGGCAAAGGAAAGCATCTGTATCAACACCTCCTAACATAAATGAACGGAAATACTGACTTTGCCTACTATTATTATAAAGGTTGTTAGGACTGCTAATAAAATGTTTCTTAAGCTCCACAGCTAGATGGGTTTCCTGTGGAATTGTCTAAACCCTTCCAATGCTAACTGTTTTCAATATTAAGAAAAGTATTTGCAGAACTTCTGTACCAGAATAAGGCCACCTTTCCCAGGAAATACAGCTCCAGTTACAGTTGTATTGAAAAAAGGCCAAAAGGGCCAGAGCAGAGCACTTATAGACACATTTCCTTGTCATATGTGGAATGCTAAATTACTTCTGATGTGCAGCACTTGTGTTTAGAATTGAATTTGCAATGGGAAGCTTACTGGAGCAGGACCAGCAAAAGGATACTAGCAAAAGTGCATGAAGAGAGACTCCTACACCCCTTGCCACTCAAAACCTTTCTACCCCACATCCACAGAGCACTTTATTTTCTCTTGGGTTCTTGTCTCTTTTCCAAAGCCCACAGGCTGCCTCGCCCTTCATCTTCCTGAATTCTTTACCATTTTCTGGCAGCCATCTGCTGTGTCTCAGTCGGAAATGTCTGCTCTGTCTTCATTTTAAAAACCCCGACTTTATCTTCCAGTTCTGTTGAAAAGGAGAGCACATCCTAGGTTGGTGTTCATGGGAAGTTGTATCCTTCTCTCCATAGCCATAACAACGTGCCCGGAGAGGAAACAGGCAAATCCAAGAGCAGCTTGCAGAACAGAAAGGGAAAGAGCCTTCAAACAGTCTTTTATTCAAACCCAAATTGCTTGCTGAACTTTTAGCTCAATTTTAACGTCCCTTGATGCCGTATTTTAAAATAAATAGACAGTGTTTTTTCATTAGTATTACCCAGCCTTCTCTTCCTGCTGTTGCCATGATGTTCCAAGCAGTCCTGCAGTGGGTATGTGAGAGGTCTTAATCTCTGCAGATTGGTGACAATAACAATCTCGCTGGTCACTCAGTTTAAACAATTTAAAATACCATGTCAGGAATGAAAAAATATTAATCACTGCACAGCTAAAAAGAGTTCCTTGCAAGAAGCCTGAAATTGTGGATTCAAAAGCCTGCTATGGGGATGGTACTGAAAAGGAGAAAACCTTTGCCATGAAATCCAATGTCAAATTAGCAGTTAATGAGAGATCCCATGGTTTCTGAGTGCAGGTCCTTGGGGCTCAACTTCTCTTTTGCTTGAAGAGAAACAAAGTGGTAGTATTTGGATATTTTAGGATAACTTAAATATAAAAACTGAACAAAGTAGTTCCTTGTCATTATGACATAAGTGGCAGGTTGTCTAAACTGCATTTCATGATTATGAAAGCAGAGACTAACTTTTCTTTTGTAATTAACCTCATTGGAGTTAAGACATGAGCATGGTTGACCTTGAAACAAGAATCAATATTTTTTTTGCTTGAGTATATGAGTATTTAGCATGCTAGAGGAACATTTTCCCTTTTTTGTTTCTCAGATCATTTAAAATACAATTTGATCAACACCTAATGTGAAGTGAGATGTAAGAAAGGACTGACTGTAGATGTTTAATCTAAGTTGCATGTTCTTTCACTGTTCTGATGTACCAAATTACCAAACCTTGTAACAGTGAGCAAATGTTTATCCAAGTGTAATGCAGATTCATTATGGTGGTGTTAGATTATGTTTTGAGGAAATGGTTTCATGGTCCGTTGAGACTTGGGTTTATTCCTGATTTTTCAGCTGACCTGCTGTTTGAATGCAGGCAAGTTATACCCTTACTCTCTGACAGTGATTTTCTTACTGTTCCTCGTGTGGTGTTTATATAAACAGTAAGATGCTTACAAAAGAGTGAGTCAGTTACTGTATTTAATAGGATTTAGCACAATATGATCTGGTCTTGTTTGAATCTGCTTGGCATTACAGTGATTCAAATAATTGCTTATAATCATGGCTCTTAATTCACTGCAGTTGCCAATGCACATTTTTTGGGGGAATCTGTATATTAATCCTCTCTTATACTGATATTCCTTTAATGAGGTTGAACTGCAAAATTCAAATCTAGTTATTCAATGGCCTCAGATTGAGAGCTACTTAGTTTAGGCCTTTGTAAAGGTCAGAGGAATGGGAATACCAGTTTCTGTAGTAACACTGGTCACCAGTAGCTCAGGTAACACTTCAGCACTCCCTTCAGTTTGAGGGTAGAATTTTTAAGGACTTGCAAATATTTACCACTTTTTAGTTTCCATTAGATGTGTATTTTGTTTTGAAAATGATTTCCCTTTTCCCCTCCTGATTGCAGTGCCCAATTAAAAACAGGACAATATCAACTTAATGAGAAACTTCAAGTTTTTACCACAGTATAGCAATGTCTGTGCTAAAATTACATTTAAAAGATGAAGTCAGGTGGAACACCATCCATAAGCAAGATCAGTGTAGCATTGGAATAGGGAAATTTCAAACTTGTAAAAGAATGAAGCAATTCTTCATGTTTGTAACCTTGGAAAAGATGGCATTTTAGAAATAGTTTGGTTATAAGGAGCAATTTCTTTCCTCTCCCATGGAACACAGCAGCTATTATCTATGATACAATGCCAACTGGAGGAAGCAATACTGCAGATTTCATGAAAACAATAAAATCTCTCTCCTTTTCCCTTCATTCCTCAAAACCAGGATTGCTCATATTTCTGATACTTACATATCCAGTAGCAAATACTGTTTGAATAATGACTTAAAATAAAAAGATGGAGTCATGGAGATGGTATTTGTTGCTCACTAGGAAGAGATCCTTTTTCCATGTGAACAAAATCAGATTTGTGTATGGCTTGTGCTACAGCTACATTTCCCCTTTTGCTCTGCAGTTCAGAATCAGCATTATTTACAGAACTGCTTCTTGTTAAGACAGTGGCTCAGAAATCTAGAAAAAACCTATTCAGAGACTACCAGGAGTATGGCTCTTAGGTTAAGAATTGCTGCTAGCATTAGTGCCTGAGTGGTCTGTAACATCCCTGAACTACGATAAACCAGGGAGAAGACTTCTAATTGTGTGCTTTTGTTTAGCTTCTGTAAATAGAATAGAGTTTTGGTTTTACTACTATTAGGAAATGGCTGTAATACTGAAGCTATAAAGATCCTACATACATTTTAGCACTCTATATGTACATGAGAAATCCCACAATTACCATCAGACTCAATTATTAATTTAACTCCTGACAGTTGACATGAGAAATATGACACATCTATAATATTTCTCTAAGAGAGGATATGATTCAGAAGAATATTTGGCTCCTTTTAAAATATTTAATTGGCATCACTTTTAGAACCAAAGGCGTTGATTCTGTTCCTTATTTTGTGCATTTGCTTTTGTGTGTACACAACTGTGGTGAAAGCAGGTTTTACAAAAGGAAGGTACAGAGATTAGAAACTGATCAGTTTCAAGAATCCTCCCCAGTATCACGCACATTGGTACATCCACATCCTGCACAACGTGGACTTCTTGCAAAACCTGCCAGGCACAGAATGAAATCCCTCTTATGAGGACAGCTGGAGAGTTATGCAACTTCAGGAGGATTATGCAGATGTGTGTATTCTGTGAAGTTGTCTGATAGATTACGAGCCTGTGTAGGTTTGATTTAAAAAGGAAAACAACTTAATTCTCTTCTGTAGTGAATGGAATGTTTCCAGAGAAGGCCAGAAGCCTGTAGTCTGCAGAACTGATAGAGCCTGACTGAGGGATGCATAGACCTATTTTTGGACTAGCAGTGAGAGTCCAGCCATGTTCAGAGAGATGCTTTATTCTGTACTCTATTCAGTGCAAGTTGTGTTCTCAGTCTCTACAGAACTCACTTGAAACTCAGTATAGAGTGATTATTTCTAATTTGGTCCTATTTAAATCTTCTAGTAATATACCACCTCATGATGATGGATTATTTAGTTATATTAAAATGTAAAACATGAAGTAAACGTGTTCTGTCAGTAATTGCATCAGTTGTAATTTTATTGGAAATCTTTGAACATGGTTGTACTCAGGCACTGCCCTATCAGAACTGCATGTAGCAATCATCTTCAGCATCTAAACAGGAATGCTGGAAGCACATATGCAAAGTGAAAGGCACAGCTATTTCTGGTGGCTGATGGCTCTGTCCATTCAACCAAAACGTGCCTTCTAGCTGGAGAAAACTGCATGGAGCCCTGCAGGTCTGCTGGGCTGTTTTCAGAAGTGCTTTGGAGAAATGAACAGGCCTTGCACTTGTGAACACAGACAGATCAGAAATTAAAGAGTATTTCCTGCTTTTAAAGAATTCATCTTTGACACAGAAGACAGACGGATGCTTTTGAAGTAAAGTAATTCACATAGAGCACTGCCTAAAGAAGAGAGGACCAGAAGTTGCTAGAGGTGGAAATGGTTGTTGAGGAATGCAAAGCATATGTACTTTGATCACTGATACAGTATCCCTGGAGTAGTATCACATCATTACTGGGAGCATGGAAACAAATCCATGAAATACCACACTGCAGTTGGTTAACTATTTTGAAACACAAGCAGCCCCCAAAGCCCCAAATTACAACACAAAGGGTGAGGAAATAAACTATACTGCATTTAGTAGGCATATTTCATATTTTTCACTTATTTCTGTGTTTAGGGTTTCTCTTCTATCCAACTATGATGCACTTTAAATAATTGTTACCAACTCCATGTTAGAGACTGGGACACTATAAGCACAGCAGGCTGAAATAATTCAAAAATGTGTTGCCAGTAGGTGATTCTGATTGTATTAACATCCATTTCACATGAGGGTCACAGCTCTGAGTTCAGTGAATTTACTCTTGATTTATGTGTCTATAAAGGACAGGAACAATCATAAGATATTCCCTGTGATACTCTGAAATCAATACAAAGAACCAAAGAACAAGGAAAGCTGCTAACAAGCTTTCAGGTCATGGACTGAGCACTGCAGTCTACTTGTTAGCCATTGGTTGAAAGTGGAGCAAAAACCAGCTATAAATTTGCTAAACATTAGTTACCTGTTTGAAAATGATTTTATTACATTTGTGAAATGAAGAAGGTCATTAGAAACATCCAGATTTCCCCTTTGTTCCCTTGGGGAACTGAAATGTCTACTGTGTGATTTACCTTTGCTGCACCAAGGCAGCTTTCTACAGCTTTGGATTTTCAGGTGAAAATTGTTTTTTATGATGCTTTTTAAAATTATTACTATGTTTCTTTACATTTCCATTTCTGTGAACTTGCTTTATCATTTCCACTAAACTGGACTTTCTTAAGCTGCAACAATTTTTGTAAACCCCAGGTTTTATTAGTTTATAAGGCAAACATATAATGTGTTTACCCAAGTTAGAGCAATTCATATTGCAGGTTATAGCCTAACATGTCATTTGGAGAATAAGACAAAGAAGAGCCAGAAACATTTAGGTCTTTTACTGCATGTGTTTCAATAATAGCCCTGGGCTTACTAGAGATTTTCCATGTTATTTTCCTTTGATGCTAGTGTGACACAATTTATAGTACAGTTAGGAGTGCCAGTTCACACTCAAATAGCTTCTGTTCTGGGATTAAAAAGAAAATAGAGTTAGGATTCACTTTCTGTGCTACAAAGGTGAATTGGAATTATTGTATTTGTAGTCCTTTTCTTGGGTTGTCTTAGTGAAAAATAGTGCAAGAGGCTTGCTTTCAAGTATTTCTGAAGAATCCCTGCCCTCATGCCTTCATCTGAATGAGTAAAGGATTAGGTAGAGCTTCCATGTGCAATGTCTCATAAGTTGGCAGGCTTAAAGACTGGAGCTAAAGAAAATGCAAAATTCAAGATATATCTCCTTTTGTCAGGTGGAAAATGCACATTCCCAAAAGTTTTCCTCCTCTTGACTGCCTGGGAAGTGTTTTCCTTTACCTTTTGGGCACTGGTGACCTCCCCCCTGATTTGGCAATTCTCACTGAGTCAAATTACAGGAACCTTCTGAGCTTGTTTGACTTGAGGCTGCAGATATTCCATATTGGACAAGATCCCAGTAATCTGCTGTGCTTTTCCTTCTGTGTTACTTATATACATAAAGAGCAGCCACAGAAATGATACAATTTCTGTGGCTGATGAAGAACCATCTCAAAATGTAGGATCCTGGATTGCAGTAAATTTTTCTAAACCTAATTTGCAAGGACATTTCTGCTCAAACCCAGTGCTAGCATATGAACTAAATGTTTCTGCCATTGCTTAAAGCTTAAACTCATCTCTGAAGATGCAATTATTTATGGTTTTCTCCCTTTCAGCTTTATGGCTCCCAGAAAGCATTATTAAGGATAAAGAAAACAGCTAAGTTGCAAATACCCAGCATCTCTCGAGGTGGTAGTGTAGGCGGTGAGAAGGAAGAAGGGAAATAGCTTGAGACTTCTGTTGTTAAAGGAAATAATTATTCAGATAAATTGTTTGTAAATGTAAAGAATAAATACTGTTTGAAAAGTGTGTCTACAAGTACTAGATAAGGATTGCACGGGTGGGTATTTGAAAGATAATACCAGCTGTTAAGGTTTTGGGATGGAAATCTTTATTTTTCTACTTGTTTCACTGAAATGCTGTATTGAACTTTGGAGTTAGGCAGGTCACTTTCTTCACTGTCTTACTAACTCAATAGACCTCAGTCTCCACTGAGCCTTCTAGGCATCACTTCAATAAAAATATACAAATAATGTTTCTGAGGCTGGAAAAACTCCCAGTCTATTTTAAATGGGTATTTGTTTTTAGTGAAGATAGAAATTACTAAGAAGTCCTATTATCAGTGCTGCAGCTGCAAAACAGGCAACTGGAAAGTAGAATTTGTTTTATTTAGAGAGATGACTAGATATAAAGGTCTTGATAAAGCTTAATTTAAAGAAACTACTTATGTTTCTTAACTCCTCTATTTTGTGAAAAAATCCTATTTCTTATCTGTATGCCATTAGATTTATAAAGAAATATTTCAGATGCATTTTCTGGTAGTTGTAAAGAATACTTCCAGTTTTTTCTTAATATATACTCTTTATGTGTATACTTACTCACTAAAACAATGCCTAGACTGAACAACAGATAAATGCTGTCAGCAGTGGGTGAATCAGTGAAAATGTTTGGTGTGGTTTTTCTGGAGGGTGAAGAAATCTGCATGGCTGAAATGCTTCTGAGCTGGTTTCTTTCTGGCTGAGCAATTTGTAAATATGGCTGGTTGAAACTGCTCCATCAAAATTATTTCTCAACAATAAATTAATATGTTGACTAGAAACATGTTTTTCCTCCAGAAATGCTTCTTCTGGAAGATGTTGATTCTTCCCTTTTTAAAAAGTCATGGGGCACAAAGCCAAAATATTTCTGGCAAACTTACTAAATGTTTTTCAGAGAAAATTATGCATAGATAGATTTGCACAGGGGGAAAAAAAAATCCCACACCCTTGATTGGGGCCTGGTTACCTTAAGCTGCCTTTACAGGTAAAGCTGACAGTGAAAGTGATGTCCCAGAGGGTGACAGATCTTGTGGCCATTTAACTTTTGTTCTGAATCACAAATCTGAACTTGGTGACTTGCCCAAATTTGTGGCATAATAAGATGGTAAATAAGCTCTGTCTCTCTGTAAGGACTGAAGCCTGCTGCTAGGCACAGTAGGAATGTTTTATTGTTACTTGATGTTTCTGAGATGTCAGACCTAGGAGAGTCATTTTGGCACCAGATTGACATGAACAATATGAAGAAGGGTAGAACAAGTGTTGAAAAAGGTTTGGTTAGTTCAGTGACTCCATTTTCTTCCCTCAAAATAGATATCTCATAAATTGGAAAGGAACTGGTTAGTAACAAATGAGAATTCTTCAAGAGGGAAATCAAATGTCCCAGTACTAATTAGTTGAAATTAAGATCATTCAAATATTTATATAGGGAAAGCAAGTATTCCGGGAACATGCTGGGATAAATCACGTGGCTGGAATATTAATAGCGAGGCAATAAATCTGCACAGAAAGAATCAAGGTGAAAACGGAGGGGAGGGATTGTACTATTTATCAAAAGTCAATTATACAAGCAGTTAAATACAGATGGTTAGGGAAAGAAGTGGTAATAATGAAATTTTATGTGTTATGCTGACAGAGAAGATGTAAAGGGGAATTAAGGTGGAGCATTTACCGTGGGCCACAAAATCGGGACAAGTGGCTGAACCACAGAATACAGAAGAAGGTGAAGGAAACTTGGATCCATTCCCCTCGTTCTGTTACTTCCTTCCTTGAGCCTGAATTCCCGTGTGTGTGCAGTTCAGCTCCAAGCCTGTGGTCAGGAAGGAGCTTTGGGCCCTGAGCAGAAGGAATTTGAAGCTGAGTTTGGACCAGTTTGCATCCTGAGGACTGTGAGCAGACAGTCAGTTACCTCCTCAGGTGATGCTGTGCCCTTGGGAGAAGGCACAGTGCTGCAGCCCAGCACCTCCCCTCCCAGCCCAACTAATACAGGGAAAGGATTGATTTCCCCTTGAAAACAGCAAGAGATCTTAGAAATCTCAAATATCTTAGAATTCTCAGATGGGAAATCTCAGGTTTCTCATTGCAAGGTGCAGCTATGTGTCTTTTGAACACTTTCATTTAGCAAAATTAAATGTTGAGAGAACATCACCACAGGGAAGGTCTGACTGCAGTTTATAGAGATGCATCCTCCCTAGATCAGGAGCTGAGAACACAAACTTGGTGCAGACAAGAAGATCTGTAAATCCAAGGAAATCCTCAGGCAGTCTGTGCTGCACTCCATATTGGTTTCAGTCACAGTGCTGCTTGGAGCTCAGCTAGCTTGTGTGAAGCTGCTTTGGATGTTTCAGCATAAGCTTCTAGAACACCTTTCCTGGGTATTTTTTCAGGACACAAAGTCTAATTTTCTGCTTTTTCTAAGCCTGCCTCCAGTAAAGCAAACATCTGTGTGACTGTAGTCATGTTTGGCAGCAGCACAGTCGTATCCTCAGATGAAACTATCATAGCACAGTTGCAGTATCTAATCCTCCTCCCTTCAATGCTGTGAGATAAACATAACCTGACTTTGCACCAATTAATTTAGAGGTTTGTGGACTATGAGTAACGCAGCAATACATACATTTCACATTGAGTTTTTCCAGTTCATTCTCAAAATCTGAGGCATCCTGCTGGAGACACCCATAGCAAGGCCTTAGCATAGCAACCCAGGCAGTGACCTTAGCTGTATGTGCCAGGAATCCTGGGCAAATAGCTTAGGGAATGGGAAAGGACTAGTTTTGAGGAGGGCACTCCCCTGAATTTCTGTTCTCTAATGGTGCAAGAGCAGGGATGTAAGAACCTCTTGTCTTGAATTTCACTCATTCAGGCTCTGTGGTGCCTGGCTTGCTTTGGGCAACTTCCTCAGGGTCAAACATGGATTCATTTTTCTCTGGAAGGATAATGGGCCCAGCACTGTGCCATGTGGCACATCCTCAGTTGGTCTAAATCAGCATCATGAATCTATTGCAGAAAATCTTGGCTCTTCTCAAGTCAATGGCAAAACTCTCACTGACTTCAGTGGGGGATCAGGATTTATTCCAGCAAGTTCAGAGGAAGCACAGTTTTCACCAACTGCAGAGGTGGCGCCATTGGTTTGCACTTGTTCTCTGCTTGGTTTTGTTTAAGAGACAATTCTAAAAGAAAGTTGTAAAAGACCTCCACCAACCCCTGAAGCCCATGGAGCTTTTGGGTCTTGGCCCTATGTGATAAGTTAATAACATGTGCACATAGAATTTGGTTTCTGCAAATAAATAAACTTCTACATGAAGGCAATTACTGATTCTTTTTTATTTAGATCATTACTCTGCAGTACAGCTGTTAGCCATATTAAAGCATATTTTCTAACCTCCAATATTTTCAAGAATAAAAATGAATCTTAATGGGTGGAACTATTTAATGGGGTGTTTTGTATTTCTATAACATACCCTGTATCCTTTATTTTTCTGAATGCATCATGTACAAATAAGAACTTTGATTTCAAACACAAGGCCAACCTGACTCCCTTTCAAGTTTTATGAGCAGAAGTTATTTCAATTTGAGCAGGATAGGATGGATGGAACATAAAAAAGCCACATCATCAGCTTAAAATACAAGTCCAATAAAAACGAAGTTGGAACTTTACCAGCTGTGTACTGATGAAAGTATATGAGATTTTAAGTAAGAGAAGCTGCTCAATATGGACTCACAAACAAAACAAAACAAAAAATGAGCCAAGAGAAAAACAAACCAAAAGGAGGAACTGGGAGAAGCCTGGTGCAGACAGCAATCCCAAGCAGAGGTCATTTGAAAAGATGTCTGAATGTAATGTGCAAATTGATCTACTCCAATATTCAGACTAATCTTTCCCTTCTTATCCTTAATTAATATATTATAATACATGCTGGGACAGCCTGTGGTAGGTCAGGACATGGGCTGGAGAGGACAGTGAGAGCACAAGAAGGGCCATTAGGATTCTGCAAGGTTAAAGTGGGAAAACCAGCAAATGATCCTCATAATGTAACAGCTGAGTAAATATATACAGTATCTGTAAGGAATAAGCAGTGTGGCATTTATCCTGGCCATATGGAAAATAATACAACTTGTTTTTTCCCCATAAAGGCCACTCTTGGTTATTTATTTATTTATTCATTTATTTTTAAATCTTCTTATTTGTTGTATTTATAGTATTCCTGAATGCTTTTAGGGTCTATCTCTCCATTTGCAGATATCTAATATAAGATGGCAATGCAGCAAGTAATTTCAGTCTTATTAGCAACTAGTCTAAACCTTTTTTCTCCTGTGAAATGGATGCTTGGAGCAGTTTACTGGATCAGATCAAGATCTCTGATCAGGAAATGCTCATGTTGGTGGCACTTTCTCCATTTGGCTCCTTGCTTTCAACGGCAAACCCAAGACTCCAACAAAAGTCATGCCAAGGTGCTTTAAGTTTGCCCAGTCTGGCTCTGGTTTCCTTTGAACATCACTTTCCATGTGAATTCACCGACCGGAGCCGGGGACCACGCAGCCCACGGGCCTCGGTAGCAGCCGGGCTGGGTCCCCGCTCCCGGGGAAGGGGGGGGCTATCGAGCCCGGCGGGTGCCTGTGTTTCTTTTCTCTGCAACCCGCTGCGGGCCAACTCCCATCCCCGCTCCGGGTCCCGGCTGCGGACCCCCGGGGAGCGGCAGTGTCCCTGCGGGGCAGCCCGGCGGAGGGGCGCGGTGCGGGGCCGGGCGGTGCTCGGGGCTGCCCGGCGGGGCGGCGGGGCGGGCAGTCCCCGCTCCCCTCGGCCCGGCTGCGCCGTGTGGCAGCTCCTCTGTCAATCAGCCTGACTTCACTCCTGCACGCCCTGTGTTTCCAGTATTATACCCCCGCCGCCTCCTGGTGTCTCTGCTTCGCTGCGAGCCGGGAGCGCGGCCGCCACTGCCGCTGCGGCTGCGGCTGGGCGAATGCGCGGGCGGCGGGGCAGCGCTGAGCGGCGCTGAGAGGCGCGGAGAGGCGCGGAGCGGGGCTGTCGCCTTGCCCGCCCCGGCTGCGGGCAGCCCGGGCGCCGGCCCCCTCCTCGGGCCAGGGTCGCCGAGATGGACCCACCCGCGGGCATCGCCTGCGTCCTGCTCTGCTGCGCGCTCTCCCTGCCCGCCGGCGCCCTGCGGCGCCCCGGGGACAGAGGTAGGTCTCCGCCGGGACGCCTCCGGGCTGCTCGCCTTGCCCAGCCGCCGGCCGGTGCCTTGCAGCCCGTCTGAAGTCGCGGCTCGTCGCCCCGCGGTTTTGTGCTCCCCTTGAACTTCTTCTGCCTCTACTTTTGCCGGGTTTCCAGTTGCTTCCTGCGAGCGGCAGGCGGGGATGGGGACGGGGGTACCCGAGCAAGCCGGCGGGGAAGGAACGCGGGAGCCCCGCCGGCGGTGCCAGCGCTTGCGCCGGTGCCCGCGACCCCGCGGCCGCCCGCTGCCTGCCCCGCGGAGGGGGCGAGCCCCGGAGGGCAGGGCTCGGTGCCCGGAGTTCACCGTGCGGGGTGAAGCACATGGCAGCCCGTCTGCATCCTCCTTCTCCTGCATCACCACCGTCCCAAACTCCCGGGGCTCCCTCTCACACCACTGACCGTGGTGTCCCCAGTCAGTTTGAGGGCAGTTTGAGGGACGTTGCCTTTCCCTTGCAATTTTGCCTCCTGCTCACTGAGCTCCTACCCCTGTCCCTCCGAGGGATGACGAAGTGGATCGGTGCCCGCTCATCATCGCCTCCCACCCGAGTGGCTCCAAAGCCCCCGAGGTGACCCGGGTGGGGGGGGGGGTGCGGGTCCTGGCTGGGTGGGGGCGCTGGGGCTGCCGCCTGGTGTTTCGGGAAGCAAAAGCCAAGTTTGAATGAACTCTGTACACTTCATGATAGTGAATCAAGTGTCTGTACAGAGTGCAGTGTCCATCTGCCTTATGTAAGTGTCTGCTGTGCTAATGAATAATGGAATAAAAATCGCGTGGCACCAGGAAATGTTTAGTTCTAGTATCTCTCTCCCCTTTTGCTTTCTCCCTGTAAAGATCCAATTCTGAGGAATATAGAGGAATACAACCTTGTCATACCCACCAGCACAGATTCAGAGGGCAGGTTCTTATCCCACTTGGTGTCTGGACCGCCAAAAGCACGCTTCAGGAGGGCTGCAGAGGACTTGCAACATGAAGCAGCAAACGAGCAAATATTTTACAATGTCACTGTTTTTGGGAAGGAGTTTCACTTCAGGTTGTGGCCAAACTCCAGGCTCGTGGCCCCTGGAGCAACAGTTGAATGGCAGGAGGACTCTGAGGAGACTCACATTGAACCTCTCTATGGAAATTGCCTCTATGTTGGGGATATCACTGATGTGCCAAATGCTTCAGTTGCTATCAGCAATTGTGATGGGCTGGTAAGTTACTTTTGTTATTATAACAAGGATTATTATATTAATTTCCTGCAGTCTTTAAATATAAAATGTGTGGACTGTCAGAAACTCACACCTCATATGGTAACTGTGAATGCAAATTAACTAATGTTCTCTTGTGTGGGAATAGCTGTGCTGCACCAGGCACGGCTCTACAGACAGTGGCACTAGAAGTTTGAGCACATGCTCTTTGGGAGCTACTCTGGAACAGTGCAGCTGAAACCAGGATTTCTGTTGATTTGTGGTAAAGTTGCTTAATGGGTCTGACAGTTTCGAACGGATGATGAAGTGGCATATTCTCAGCATCCTCTTCTACTTTTCACTTCCAGCCTGTGAAGGAAATTTTAGGACAGTTAATCCCAGATAACAGGCAGGACTGCCCTAGAAGCAGATACAATAGGTAAAATATGGTTTTGCCCTGGAAAATTTTAATTTATTCAAAGTCTGTTTTCATGGCTCTTTCCCTTGGTGAGTTTCATTGCCTAATCAAGTGATTGATGGAAAGTCACAAAAGAGTTGGAGTTCTACAAGCAAAAGAGCTCCCTGTGAATCACCTTGCAAGACTTGGTGTATTAAAACTCGCTGCAGCTTTCTGTTCTGGAGTGCATGTTCAGCATGCACTCAAATTATAAGTGTTTGTCCCTGATGTCCTAAGCTATCATATTATTATTTGAACAGTAATTACTGCACAGCATTATGTTGAGTGAGAAAAAGGCTATGTTTTTTACAACAAGTTTATTCAGTCAGTATTTTCTTGCTATATCCTTTAGAATTCTCAGTTTGGAGATTACTTAATTTGAATGCATTCTGTTCAGTGCACAAAAAGCGGGAATGAGTCAGTTGTATTTCTGTTTATTTAATCATAGAAAGTTGTTCTTTTGCTCTGCCAAGAAGATAACATGTATGGAGATAGTATGTTGACTGTCTGAGAATGGAAAGGACTCAAATACTTTTCCCCTTACTCCTTCCTTTCCTGTGGTTTCTCCTAGCTGTGTGCTTGATGAGTAGGTTTTAATGTTGCAATTGTTTGATGTGGGCAGCTCTCTGAAGGCAAGAGGAACACCAGGACTTGGAAGATGAGCAATTTAGAAAGCAGAGTATGAGCCTGAAGGCCTCCCTCTGGTGGGGAAGCAGAAGTTCTTTGCCTTTCTCATACCTAGCACAGATGATGTTGTGTAAGGGAAAATTTCCTTGCTTTGGGCACTGCAGAATGGAGCCAAAGGTAGTCCAGGTAGCCAAGAAGGCCAATGGCATCCTGGCCTGTATCAGGAACAGCGTGGCCAGCAGGTCCAAGGAAGTGATTCTGCCCCTGTACTCAGCCCTGGTGAGGCCACAGCTCGAGTACTGTGTCCAGTTCTGGGCCCCTCAGTTCAGGAAGCAGATTGAGATGCTGGAGCAGGTCCAAAGGAGGGCAACTGGGCTGGTGAAGGGACTCCAGCACAGATCCTATGAGGAGAGGCTGAGGGAGCTGGGCCTGTTCAGCCTGGAGAAGAGGAGGCTCAGGGGAGACCTCATCACTCTCTACAACTCCCTGAAAGGAGGTTGGAGCCAGGGGGGGGTTGGTCTCTTTTCCCAGGCAACTCTCAGCAAGACAAGAGGGCAGGGTCTCAAGTTGTGCCAGGGGAGGTTTAGGTTGGATATTAGAAAGAATTTCTTTATGGAGAGGGTGATCAGACATTGGAATGGGCTGCCCAGGGAAGTAGTGGATTCTCCGTGTCTGGAGATATTTAAAAAGAGACTGGATGTGGCACTCAGTGCCATGGGCTGGGAACTGCAGTGGGAGTGGATCAAGGGTTGGACTTGATGATCTCTGAGGTCCCTTCCAACCCACCCGATTCTATGATTCTATGATTCAAAGCAGCTCTTCCATGTTCAGCTGTGCTGAAAGGTTCAGGAAGATCCTGGGAGCAGCTGTTGCTTGCATCCTGCTGGCTCCTCTCATCAGCACAGTTGGTGACCGGCAGGGCAGTGGGGGAGCTGGTTCCTCCTTCCTCCAATCTTAGCCAGAGTTTGGACTTATGTTTGGGGAAGAGAGCTATGATAAAATGTAAAAGGAGTTAAAGACCAAGTATAGATAATACTCCAAGGCCTCCTGTTGCATGTGTAGATTTTCACCGTATTTATAAAACACTTCTCTTTTTGCATTTGTAAGTAACTTCTCAAATGCAGAGAATTAATCCAACTCTCAATTCAATTACACTCAAAAATAACTAGAAACCAGAAAGCTACCTAAAGAATTTTAGTTTTCCACAGCCTGCGTGCCCATTTTCAGCATTCTTGTTTTCATTGGAATTAACAGGAAGGTTGGTCTGGTGTTGGAGCTGCCACATTCTAATCTGGATGCCATGCTGGTTTTTGCATGCCATTAGCAATTTTGCTGATATATTTGGAAATGGCTTACTGTTTCCTCCAGTGTGTATCTACATTGTAAATGTTTCAGGGCAGAGATCATGTTTGTTTTCACCTAGGTCACTGAAGCCTAGGAAGTATTACCTCAATATCTTTAAGCATCTGGCTGTAATGATTTCCTTGAGATTGTGCAGTAAATCTATTGTGGAACTACAAAGTGAACTCCAGTCCCTTGGGTACTATGTTCCATTTCTACTCTTTCCTTCCATCTCAGTTTCTTTACTTCTTATTCGGGGGAGAATTTAAAACAGGTATCAATAGAATTACACAAACTCCAAGAAACTTTATTGGTGGTTCCTCAAAAGTCACTGGTCCATGGACACAAATAAGGAGCAATAACCCACTGAAGTTAATACTGCACTTAACTGTCTCTCATTTTGCCGCCTTATTTCTTTGTTCACAAGGAGTACTGAAGAATCTCTGGAGCAGTGTAATGCCAGCAGTGCAGTCTTAGGCACCACTGGGCTGTGCATTATTCTCAGGTTTATTGGTATTTCAGATGTGAATGCACAAGGCAAGAATTGGTTTTCTGTGTTCATTTTTTATTTCACTTTACTTCAGTGGAGACATTCCACAGTATCATGGATTTTCTTTCAGCTGCCTAATGCTAAACATGCTCTAGCCAATGCTCTTAATATACCCCAAGAGTTTCCACCTCCATTTCTAGATTATTCTGGAAATAGGGATGGTGGAACTCTCTGACAACTGAGTTGTCAACTGACAAGTGTTGGAGTTGTTTGTTATAAACTTGCTTCATTTAACTCCTGGTATTTTCTTGAACTGCTTGCTTTTGAAGGTGGTTTGACATCTGTCTGTGTTTCTGGTGAGCTTCCAGCTTTTGCATCCAGACATTAGGACTGAAATGATATTTGAATTGAAGTTTTGTAGTTTGATCTTTACATTGCAAACTTTTGTTGATTGAATCTGGTTCAAGTCAGTGAATGCATCTGCTACCTTGCCAACCTCTGATGTTATTTCCTCTGAACATCCCCTTTGGCTTGCACTTCACTGCCAACTGTGTCTTATTTTTCCAGTTATTGTCTCAGAAGAGTCTGCCTGGTGGTGTTGGCATTGCCAAAACGAGTAGTTGTTGGAGGGCTTTACATGAAAATAGTAGATCTGTGAACAGATTTTTGAACTGTACTAGAAATGATGAAGATTTTTAATATGTGATAATTCTAAAAAATGAAAAGGTACAGTGAATTCATACACAGAATTATCTGCTACCTGACTGAGGAAATACACACTTATTTTGGGTCCTCCTGGTTTTCTGTAACAGAAGTCAGTAACAAAATAAGTTTTATTGACCTAAAAATCAAATCAGGAGCAGATGAAGAGAATTTCTGAAGTATGGAATCTAGGTATGTTTCCAGAACTGAAGTGTATCTTTGTGAATCACTGGAAAGTTAGAGCTAATCGATAGCTTTTTTAACAGCTTTCTTAGTTACAGATGTGATTTTTACCATATACAAATATTTTGTGAAAACTTTCCCACATAAGATAAAATTACTCTGGACAACTCAGAGTCATCCTGGTTGTCATGATAGTACTCAAACTAATTTTCCATTTAAGAGGCAGAACCAACGTGGTCAGCTGTCCATGGCCTGCACACTGTTGTGGAAGATATTGCACTTTGAGTATGTTCTTGGTCCTTGGCCAGATCCTTAGTTGTGGTTGCAGCTGGAGGATGCAGGAGCTGGCTGTCCTCTGCAGGGGTGAGCTGTGAAGAAGTGCTTAGAGGCTGTAAAAATGCCATAAGCCAATAAAGAGTTAGAATTATGGCAGTCTTTCTTTATTATTGTATTAACTATGGGAACTCCCTTTCTTCACCCCAGCAGATGAACGTGCCATGATGAACTCTTTGTGCACCTGGATTTCTTATTTTGATAAATATTTTGGCAATGCTTGGGGCTGATGTGCCACAGCCATCTTCTTCAGGCTGACAGGATGGCAATGGTTGGCTGTGGAAATTTAGAAACATAAACTCTCCCCTTCTCCTTCCTCATAACATTCATAATCTGTGGGCTACAATGTGTGCTTAAACACAAGCAGATACAGGAGAAAAACAATATAAACACCACATCTGGTACAGATAATGAGCACATGATTAAATTAGGCTGCAGTTCAGTTAGACTTACTGACAGGGTCCTAAAAGGCTGAGGATCACAGCTTCAGGTTGACTAAAACACTGTGATCTTGCACCCACTGAAGCAAAGAGAGGAACATCAGTTTCAGTAACGTAGTCATAGCATCATTATTATAATCCTCTTCTTTTTTTTTAGAAGTTGAAATATGAGCTGTCCAAAAATGTCACTATATTGTCATTAAATGGGAAGCTATTAGAAGAGATCATAGAGTGAGAAAGCTGTACAGGACTTTCATAGTTGTGTGTTTCCTTATGGGACTGTAAGCATTACATGTCTAAGGGTACCAAACCATCGTTCTCTTACTAGTATAACTGATATAATTGTTTCTTCTTATCTGGTGAAATAGGCAGGGTTTGCTCCACAACATTTCAGTCTTTGCTTTGTGCTGTAATAAACCTTGCAAACCATTTGAGAGAAGCCTTTTGGCTGGCTGCTTGCCCAGAAGCTATTTCTTCTAGAAATACTTGGGAAGCCAGCAATGCTTTTTAGACTCATGCCCAATACTAACAGTAAGGGTAGTACTGGGCTGACCTGGGTGGGTTTGTGGTGATCCACTGACTTTCTAGGCAGTCATGAAGCTTCAGGGATTGACTGGTGCTTTGACTACTGTTCATGTAAGTGACTGTCTGTCAGTTGTCCCAAAACTTTGTGACATATTATTTGTATTATTGGTATTTTCCTCAATGTTTTGAAATCGGAGAATGAAATGTTTTTCTTTTCTGCAGTTGTTATTTTACAGGGAAGTATTCATATAATCTAAGTTTGGGCACATCGTGTATATTGTGAATGTAGGAGCCCAGGTTCCAGATTCAGTCAGTGATGTTTCCTGAGAACAATTCCAGCTACCCATGGGAAATGCCTGTCTTTCTCCTTCCTGGAGGAATATTCCCTCCCCTCCTTCCTACCACATTCCCTGCATTCCTGAAGACATTTAAACACCTTGTGAAATCTGTCCTTGTTGAGTATAATCCTGCTTCAGTTTGAGCATGAGTTTGAGCTCTGTGAAGTCAGTGAGTTTTAAGGTTATCTTCTCAAATACCTTCCTGACAGATGCTTTCCTGGAACTGGCCACAGGTGAACCCAACTCACCTTAGGCAGATCATGTAATTCACCTGGAAAAGAAGGTGAAGGATCTGCTCACAATGAATACAGTATGAGGGAGACACAAACATCCTTATATAACTCTCTTATTTTTCCTCTTAGACATCCATCTCCTGCTTTCATATGGATTTACAATTTAGTTTAGTTTCTGTTTTATCTGGTTTTTGGATTACACTGGTTTGTGATGTAGCAAAAAAGCAGAACTCAAGGTAGCACAATATTGTCTTCAAAGCCTGGTCAGGTTGAGTGCCTGACAGTTAAAACAGATGCCTGCTAAGAATTCCAGTAATTATTTTTTGTATTCTATTTTCTTAGCATTCACATTATGATTGGGTTGCATCCATTTTCAGTGGATTAAAAACTGGCATACATAATATCTTCATTTTGGAGCGTTTTCTCTTTAAATTAAAATAAAAAGAAAAAAACAAACCCAAGTTGCCATCTGTTTTTTGTGTAACAGCAAAGCTCACTGTGAGATTTTTTCATTTTGGACGAGTAGGACTGTAATACAGTGGCAGAAGAAATGCAAATATTTCCTGTTAAAGTATAGAACAGAGTTAAAAAGCCATTCTCTTTAAGAAAACAGCAGCCCTTCCTCTGCAGGTGATCAGAGGGGATCTCCATTAACCCACGTGGTCCTTTGAATTCAGCTGGGGTCTCTCCATGTTTAAACCAAGCATGGATGTAAATTTTAACACAATCAGAGCCTGACTGTGCATCCACATCTACACACATGACATAAAAAACCTACATAGCCTGACAGAAAGCAGCCCCCAGGACAGAGACTTTGCCTCATAACCCAGTGTTCATGTCCCTGGCCAACACCAGCCTGGCTGGACAGCCTCTTCTGCTGTGTGAATTGCAGACTTTCCCTTTTAAATGTTACAGTCTGAAACACAGAGAGTGTAAACACTGTGATTCAGCCTCTAACTGGAGTAAATTAGCCCCATTTTGCTGTCCTTAAAAGAGACTGTCATCAGTAAGTACTTTTTTTTTTTTTTTCCCCATCTTCTGTGCATGGTTCATCTCACCTACGTTTTATCTGAGAGCAGAGTAAGTGATTTCATACATCATACAGGTGGACACCATCTGGACAGAACATCCTCAGGCAATCAAAACTGGTATCTTTGTGGTATGTTGTAGGCCTTTGGATAAAATATAGGTATTTCCTTATGTCCTGTTTGACCTTGTGTTGCATTGTCCTCATTGTGGCAGAATCTCAGCTGTGCTATTTTTTTCAACCACACAAGAACTAATTATTAAGAGTATTAACCATGTATATCCAAGTAATGTGCCTAATGGCTCCTTCTACTTTACATCTTGAAAGATCCAAGTATAGGAACTAATTTTGTTAAGGTCATAATTACTTTCTGGGGTAAGCAGAACATCTATTTCAAGAAGTCTGCCCCTCTTCAGCTTCCAAAGGTGTGTTCCTCAAAAAACACTATTACCTTACTTAGCTGCCAGCTCCGTGCTTCCTCCTGGCACAAGGTGTTCCAGTATTCTCTGGGAATTTAACCATACAGACTCCTGCAAATGGCAAGAGAAGCCCACACTTTGAGTTAATTACATGTTTACCTTTTGGTACAGAAGGTTGGAAAATAGTATTTTGGATCAACCGTAATTCCAGCTGTTGCAGAGAGCAAGACCTTTCCTTCACAGATCACACTTGTATTTTATTCGACCCACTTCTGAGCACTTTTTAGTACCAGTGACTGGTGCTTTGTAAGCAGGTCAGGCTGTTACTTAATTGCACACTAGGACATTTGTCACACTGGGTCTGATTAAAACAGAAAACCAGGGAGCAGGCCTTCAGTTGGAGGTTGCACAACCTCGTGTTTGCTTCCTGTGAACAGCTCTTCCGTGCACACCCTTTTCCAGATCACCTTCTCCCTTTATTGCTTTCCTTCTTCCCAACTTTCAGTAAGTTCTTTGACACATCACATCTGGTTCCTTTAGCCTCTTTATCTGTGTGTGTTTTAAGTTCATCTTTGTTTGCAGAGTTTTGACACAGCGGGTTCCCAGTTCTAATGGTCTGTGGAATGAAAGGCCCACATTTCACATGCTATTTTCAGCACTGTTCTATTAAACTGTAACATTGAAAAGAAAAGTGTCTTCTTCAAGTGCTGAGGAGCACGTTGCTTCCTCACATCTAAATCACAGTCTTTGCTATAGATCCTCTGAGTTATTCCCAGGTCTCAAAGTGTCTGGTACTTTCCTCAAATCTGGAGTTTCTGGAGTCATAAGTGTGAATCTCAACATGAAATTTTTTTATTTTTCTTCCAAGTAACTCTTTTCTGTTTACAGGGGTGTTTTTAAATAAGAGTGTCTCTCAAGGGAGAGACAGACAGACACAAGTTGTGTTTCTTGAACTCTCAAAAATCACCAGGCCAGTGAAAATCATCCCAAATATGTTGTTCTGAAGGTATCATTCTACACTACAGATGAGTCTCTTAATACCTCATAGCTATTGAGAGGGGTAACCCTGTTCCCCTGGCTGCTCCCTGTGCTCTGCTCCCCTCCTCCAGTACCCTGCTCATCTTATCCACCATATATTAAGTAGCCAAACCAGTGAATCTCTGCCTGCCAGTTTAGCTGCTTGAACTGGTTCTCTGTGGGGTGAGATGGATATTTTCTATAGGCACAAGGATGAATGTGGAAATGCTGTTTTAAAAATTGCTTTTTTTAAACTTTGCAATAAAATTCCACTTCCATTGGACAGGAGTGGTGTAGGATCAGAGAAAGGGGAGGGGTTTGCTGCTGTGGGGAGAAAAGTCATTCTGATGGCAGAAGGGAGAGTGGGAAAAGAAATTGGAAGGAAAGGACAAATTGCTGAATGATAAGAATGAGAGATGGGATCTCTCCTGTCGTGCATTTACTTCTGAGAGAGTTTGTCCACTGCCATGTGTTATGTGGACTGGCTGCCCCTCAAGTGGAGGAGATTCAGTCACTGAATGTGGTAACTTTGGTATCATATTAGCCCCTCTGGTGCCACATGAAGAACCTGCTCTCACCACCAATTTATATACTTGCATTTTGGGTTTTTTGCTTCAAGTCCCTTGTAGGACAGCGTTTGTTTTCCAAAACTTTGCCTGATACAACTTGCTTTATGCTTTGATCTTGGTAACTGAAGTGTGTTACACTTTACCAGCATTCCCTTCAGGTTTATGTTCCTATTTCTATGGGTGTATGTCAAATTGAATGTTTTGCCTCTTCATTGCTGCACCCATGACCTTTATCTTCAAAACAAACAAGTACACTGAATTCTGCACTTGTGCCTCTCCCCACAGAGAAGGCAGAGGCTGAAACTGCTCAGGGTCTATAGTACTTCCTGCCCCTCACACCTGCAAATTACAATATTATAATTTTTCTTTGGTTATGGTAACCTATAAATAAACCTACTTTAACTTCCTTTCAACTGTCATTCCTTTTAACATTTTGTGTAGTTGCCAACTCTGTGTTTGAATTTCATTATATGGTCAGATCACTCTTCCCCAGCATTTAGTGTCTAGTCCAGTGGGCCTCAGGGGACATATTACAATCCATTTTCTACTGAAATTAAACATGAAACCTACTAATCCAGTAATGAGAAAAAGTCAGTGAACATCACCAGTATCTTTGTAGATAAGAAAAGCTCCTTTCACCTGCAACTAGATAGAGTTAATTTAATGCATTTAAGTTATTTCTCTTCACTAGGTGTATTGACTATAGGTAGCTGCTGTTATTGCCATTTAATGAAGGTGAACTATTTCTAAAAGCTTTTTGAAGCAAGAAAACCAGGAGGAAATGCCTGGCATATGGCTAACATTTAAGCTGATCTTTAAAAGACATAAAAGCAAAATATCTTCCTGAGGTTTTAGAACGGCACAGTGCCACATCTTGATGTAGGCCCCGAGTCTTTAAGCCTTTATTAATGTGATTTCTGATTTATTACCACTGTAAGAATAATGAAGTTGACGTGTGGAGAAGAACCTGCGTGGCTAACAAGCAGGCTGACCAGCAGCTGTTCCTGACCTCTTTTCTTTTCCCCCGTCACTTGCAATAATTAAAAGAAGCAGCTCATGAAATGTCAAGAGTGATTGAATTTTGTATCCAATACAACATGTTTCTACAGGAGCCTGGAATGTTAAGTCTCTCAGCCTGATCTTGTGCCTGCTTCCCACTGGTACTGGGCAGTCCCTCTTTCTTGCAAGTCTCCTCCTTCTGTGCCCTGGGGGCTGCAGCCTCAGCTTCCAGCACTTCCCAGGGGCAGGCATCACCCCCAGGTCCCTGGGACAGGACCTGCAGATTCAGTGCTACCCTTGCACAATGTGGTCTGTAGGATGAGTTTCTCTTTCAGTTTGTGTTTCCAGAAGTGCTTTTTTGGCATGATATTATGAACATTGTACTCAGTATGGGATAAAGAAAGTCAAAATAATACAGCATGTCCAACAGGAAAGAAAAAGTTTATTGTCTTGGAAGTAAAACTATTTCAAGAGCTAAACACAATAATAAACAATTTGAAATTCAATATAAGTACAGTAAAATGATAGAATGTAGAAGGGAAGAGGGGAAAGCACAAATTTTACTCCAAAGACATGCTAATTTTGCTGCTATTTCCCCCCACGAAAATACAGAACTAACATCCATTACCTGCTCAGAGCAGATGCACCTTGCTTGTTCTCCCATGGTCAAGTGTGTGGCTTCCAAGATAGACCCCAGGGCCACTGTTCATTTCCATTACAAGAGTTGATGGGGAGACCTGCTTGTAGGTCAGAGCCCATAGATCAGAACTGGAAAAAGAGCCTGCAGAAAATACAGAGTTTAACCAAGGGTAGGTGGCAGCACAGGCTCTCGTTACTGTTTTAATGGTGGTTTTATTTGTTTTAAGTTACGGGGTTATATTTTAAGTTATGGTTAAGTTATTGGGTAAATGATGCTCATCTGACTCACTTGTAGAAGAATCCATTTCTTGATTCTTTAGAGTGTGAAAATTGCTGGGCTTATTTCTTTTCCCAAGCAGAGGTGCTGTGAAAGAAATGTAAGAGATGTTGTTTGGAAAGCATTCTGCAAACCAGAATGTATTTGAAAAACAGTCTTTGAGAAATAAATCACTACCTGATGATGATGACAGCTAAGCTGGGCCAATAGTCTTTCACGTGCCAACACTGTCTCATGTGACAGGAGTTATATTGGAAGCTGGCAGGCTTTGAAGCTCACAAGGCTGAAAATGTCTAAAAATTGTCATATACTTAAACAAAGTAAGCAATAGCTAGATAAAAATATGTCCTTGAAACTTCTCAAAACACCTGTCTGTAGAACAGTGTGAACTTACCAAGGTCACAATCTTTTTCCTATTTGGAACAACAACAAAAAAAATGCAAATCCCAGAAGCAAACCACCTCAGATCAATAACAATAATGAGCTTAAGGATAAAGAAGTTTTAGGGATGAATTTGGATTGATTTCAGATTTATAGCAAAGCTTGAAATAGAGTTTCCTGATTGTTTTAGCTTTCTTTTTGAAAATGGCAGATCCACCATTGAACCAGATCACCCAGTGAACCAAAATATTTAATCTCCAAGTAAGTACTAGAGGTGTCCATCAATATTACATTTATTTTCAAAGTTATGGCACATTAAGGTTAACGTAAGCAGTAAATGTAAAAATGTGATCAATCAAAGGATGATTTAGCACTCTGAAAGAGGAGTAGTAAGTTCAGTCTGGATAAGTAATAGGCAAGCAAAGGACAAGACAATTTACAAGATGTTTTGAATGAATATAAACTCCTCATCAGGAAAGGGTGATGACTTTACTATGCAAATAAAGTTGTTAGTTCACTGCAGTCAAATTAAGACCAACAATATTCATACATGTCTTATAAAAGAGAAGAAAAAGTTGAACTTGTGAAAACATGGTATAATCTTGTATTTATCTAAACAGAGAGTCATGTAGAAAAGATAACTCAATGTAAATTTTTATTGGGCCACATTTTTCTCTATGGCCACATCATTGCACAGGAAGGCCCAGGAGGTCCCATGGCAAGAAGTTGATCACTTGGTTTGTTCCAAAGCTGCTGAAGCAAATGTGTTCAGTTCCACTGAGTTCATTTGGCTTCAGATGGGCAGGCTGATTAGCAAAGAATTTGGGACAAAAAGCAGGCCACGGAGTATCCCACATTATAACCTTGTCTTTCACCTTGTTCTCTGTTCCCTGGTGCAGTGGTGAGGGAGGTGAGCAGGAGAGGTTCAAGTGCAGCTTTCCCATTGCTGTTTATATCCCGTGCACTGGAAGGAACAGAACTGCATTCTTCTGGAACTGAAATAGCTCTGCTAAACCTTCTTCCCCTTCTGCCTCACACCACATCCCCACCACAGAAGAGGTGATGCATTAAGCAAGGGGGAGGGATCAGGAGAAACCCTTCTCTTGTCCATGCCAGGAGGATGAGGCAATTCCAGCTGCCTTGAATTTGCAGGCTCATTCTGAGAGCCCTTCTGTCTCTCTCTTCCTATGAAGATGGGGCCAGAAGGGAGAAAGATTTTCCTGCTTACTAAGAGTGCCCTTCTTTGATTCTGCACTGCTGGAGGTGCTGTGGTGGGAAGAGCTCTCTCTGCCTATCTGAGATCAATAGCTCTGACCTCAATAAAACCAGCATCACTTAAAAAAACCCCAAACGAACAAAAAGCCCCAATAACAACAACAACAAAAAAGCCAAATACACCCCCCCCAACCAAAAAATCTCCAAAGTAATGAAAGAGAAACCCTAATTGCACATCTGTTCAGCAGACTTTTGTGATAACTCAGCAACAGCTAATTGAAACTCCTGGACTGTAAATATGCTTCTAGTCAAACTGGAGCTTACTTTCTCTGATGTAATCTTATTTCAACTCCCCATTGCCCTCTGAGACTCTGGTGGTCAGGATTCCAATGATCTGTCAGTAGATAGGAAAATTAAAAGTTGGTTTTATGCAATTATAATGAGTCAAACCTCTGCTAATCTGCACCGTGTCTCCGTGGGTTTCTGGGAGCCCTGTCACTTTGCATTAGATGAGGACCTGGCCTTATGTAATGAGATGTTTTTACACTCTTCTGGTGACATCCCCTCCTCTGACAGTCTGGATTGCAGGCTGCCATGGTTTGCAAAGAGATGCATTAGTTCTTGGGAGGCAGCAGGGCACACAAGATCACTGAATACATGTGCACCATTAACAAGAGATTTTGTTAAGTAATAGAATCAGGATTTGTTTACATGTTTGGAAACAGCAAAATCCATTGGAAGAGGAGACCAGGGATCTGGGCATCTTTGAAGGTTCTCAGAGTCCTTAGTCATGAATGAGCAAATGGGTCAAAACCAGCTGTAAGCACTGGTTTTTCTCACACAAAAGCATAAGCTCACTGTAGGCTTCCTGTCTCTGAGTTACCATTCTGACGTAATTTTTGTGACATTTTCATGTTATTATGCAGGCCTGTTGAAATCATGACACTGCTGGCAAAACTATTGCATAAATATGATGTTAGTAATGTGAAATTCATCTGTGATGGATATACAGAGGGTTTGGAAGTGTTTAGCTGCTTCTGGCAATTTTGTGTTCCTTCAGGGTGATGGAAAGAGAGATTTGCTTTGACTTCTGGATTTAAGAAATGTTTGTGCCTAGGTAACGTTTTTATAGTGCACTTCCAGAATGAACTTCATGCAGTCTTTAAACCAAGGATATAATTTTGGAATACTGAGTCACTGCTAGCAAGTCCCACAGTATATTCTAGTTATGCCACTGTGGGAAACTTGATTTTTTTTCTCTTTTCATTTATATTTAATAAGTGCCTTTTAAAAAAGCACTAAACAAAGTTCTGTTAAACTTCATCTTTTGGTGAACCACCTAGTGAATATTACAGGGGAATAATCTGTCACACTGGTCAGAAAAATATCCATCCCCACTGGCATTGGCCATAGGAGAACTGCAGATTGCCTGGCGTTTGATGCAGAGAGTCCTCCTGCTATTCAGTAGGTGGTCTCCATAAGCTTCTTTAGCATCCATGCAAGTTGGTCTTGTCTGTGTTTCTCAGCCTTGTAGAGCAGTGTCAGTGAGGGCAAGGCAGAGACACAAAAGTGGGAAGGCATCTACCTTTGCTCCAGATCCTTCAGGTATTGATTATATCTCAAATATCACTAAGAACCTGGCTTGCTCCCTAATAAAGTGACTTATTTATTTCTTTTCCTTCCTGGACTACTTTATCTGCTGCATTTGGCCACAGTTTCAGAGGAAAGCTACAGAGAACAATAAGGTTGATTCTAGTAATAGATTTACTTTGTTAAGTACTACAAAACATCCTGTCACAGGTCATCAGCTATACTGTCTGTAGCTTTTGCTGCTTCTTGAAACATGAGAGCACTGGGCAGTCCCAGAAGGCAGCACTCTGCATGGCCTAACTGGCCCTAACCCTTGTGTTTTCTGGTCTCTGTGGATGAAGCTGATGGTATCCTCCCTAAAACTGGTTCGAGGTGATGGCCAAGCCTGTAGGTTCTCCCTCCTCACCTTCACAGAGCCAAGACCTTCTCAGCATCACTGAGGAATGTGGAGCAAATGGCCATCTTCAAAAGGGCTGCCAAGGGGTGGTTAATGTGCTCCACCACTGAGTTTACATTCCAAAGCTACACAACTTGTTTGACTGTCTACCTCCTCCTCAAGGGCTGCTGCTGGGCTGCTGGGCAGCACCACTCTCCTTTTCAGGAGCTGGAAATGGTTCCTTCACTGGAGAAAAATGCACTGTGGTTCCTGTGGATTAGTGCAGTGTTTGGAGCAGGAAGATCACTGTCTCTGTGTGTTTTGGGGGAGAGGGAGGGCTGGGTCAGGAAAAAGGCCAAAAGAAAGAGCAGTTAGGGATATCTGATCAGTGTCAGCAGGGCAAGATGCTGAGCCCTGGCTCTGGAGTGCTGTGCTGATGAGAATAGTTTATGAGCAGCCCATGCAGCAAGAATGAGCAGAAAACACTGTAATTCTTGGCTATTGAAAACAAAATCCTTGTTCCATGACTATTCTTCTTTAACAAGTACCCCCACAAGTGAGAATAAAGCAAACTGTTGTCTCCCCTTATCCTCAGCTCTGGTCTGCAGGGCATGGCAGGAATACTGGCTCCATTTGAGAGCAACCTGAACTTCTTGGACTCACAAACCAGTACAGGTGATGGGACAAGGTGAGTCAGGGCTGCCCAGAGGCACCGGGCAGATGGGGGCAGAGAGCTGAAGCCTCGTGTCACATCACCAATGAGTCCTGTGCACTGCAGGGCAGTCCCCTCCAGAGCTGCTGTGATTGATTTCGTGGGAAGGGTTCAGAGCTCTAGCCCAGAAGGGACTGAAGCACCTCTCATCCTTGTCCTGAATTTTCTACTTTATTAATGTTCTGTCAAAGTTGTTTTCAAGTGAAGTTCTCTGCCAGCCCACCGTGCTGCCAGGCTGGACCAGTGTGAAATAAAAACCCCCATCCAAACCAACAGCACAGGTTTGGTTCTTCTCTTTGGGCTTTTGGGAATTTAAGAAAGTATTCTGGAAAGTATGTGGCTCTGCTGCTGAGTCAGCACTTCTGGGATGTGATTTCTGAATGTGATTTCTGTGGTCAAACTTTGCTTAATGTGTCAGTCAATTAAATCATGCTGCTATGTAAGGAACCATGCAGGGCTTGATTGGTGTTGCCAAAATGGGTCAAAAGTATCAGAAGGAAGGTTCATATCCCTGTTTATGTTGTATCATTTTGCTTGCTTTGTGGTTCATTAATTTCTGCAGATGGGAGGATAGTCTAAGAGCAAAAAGCTTCCTCAGTACTCTGTACAGTAAAAATAGCTGCTGCTTTCTCCTGCTAATTTGATTGAAGTGGTTATGGAAATTCATCTCTGTTACGTGTAGAACTGGCTGCTCAACTGAGCAGAACCTTCTGCAGCTCAGCACTGAGTCTTTTAATGCCACTTAGTAAGGTTTGGATGTTGTCCTGCCAAGCAGCCTCGAGGTGTTGGTGAAGTTTTGCTCAGAGCAGCCCAACAGGTAGCTGTGCTGGCACACTCAGATGGTGGCAGAGAAACAACAAGTGTCAGAACCCTTTAAATCCAGTTGTATTGCCAAACTTATCTTCCCTCAGGGTTAACCCTCAGGTACTTGCCCAATGTACGAACCACAGGAACAGCTTCAGGAGGAGGTTACCTTTTGCTGTCCTAATCCTGGGAAGGTTTTTAATGGAGAGGCATTTCATACATTTAGATTCCTTCTGACACTTTAATCAGACTGGCAAAAATGGTTGTCCAGCTGTTTTTATGAGATGTTCAATAATGAGATTTACTTTAAAGACAGGAAAACCTTAGGAAGGTTTTAAGATTGCTCTTTAAAGTGTAAGCTTAGTGTATCTGTTCTTTTCCTAAGGGTGTTTTATTTGATTCTGGTACTAACTCAGGAGTTGGTCCAAACCCATTAACATAAATGAAGAGTTTTATTGACTTTGATGGGATTTGGATCATGCTGCACTAATTAAATAGTAAAGTATCCATTAGCAGTGCAGAAAACAGGGGAGCCAAATACTGATGTGATGAACCTTGTGAAGCTGAATGAACTGCACCCAAAGTCTCAATATCTTTACAGATAAACCTTTCCATATTTCTCTGCTTCATTTCTTTCAGAATAGATACAGCTGGGGATTTTTGAGAGACCTGAACTTATAAAGATTCTTACATTTGTCCCACCTTTTCACAAGTTTCTGTGGGGACATTTATTCAATGAAAACAAGAATAAGAAAAAAACTGAGAAGTGAGGTGTGACAGAAACGAAAATGGGATTTAAACAATATTGAAGTTAGGCACTAATAATTTACATTTACTTCAATATTGGAAGGTTTTAAGGGACACAGTTTCTAGATTCCAAAGAAAAGAGAAACAGTTTTGCAGTGCTATTGATGCTATAAGTAGAAGGTAAAGGGGTTAAGACCCTCCGCATCTGGAAGGTCTACATAAAATGTGTGTTATAGCTATGGAATCCTGTATAGGTGGATTAAAAATGCAGTAAGAAATGAATTTATATGCACTGCTGGGTGGATGCAAAAATGACCTGGCATTTAAAGCTCAGAAATGCTGTTCCTTGTTCCTTTTGCTGTGACCCATTTTGCCAGGGTGGCAGCAGTAGCCCCCTTGAATCCAGCACTATTGAGGCTCCAAGGTCACCATGCACAAAACCCATGTCCAGGAGGTTCCTTAGGGCCGTGGGATGGTTGGAAAACCCCTCATATTTTAATCAAGTGGGATGTGTTGGAATGCAATTGTAACGGTGTGAGCTGAAGTTTTGAGGAGATCAGGTATCAAGATATATTGTCTGCAAAGTGGTTTAGATATTTATTAAAATTATAAAGAAAAACATATTGATGATGATGATACCATGATGCAATGTTCTGTGTTTGTAAGGGTATCTTGGTCTCCTGGTTGCAAAGAATCATGAAGGTCTCATCAGCTGCAGACTGGAGAAATTGAAGCTGAACTATAGACTTGCAGGTTTGTCACTTCTGTGACAGACAGAAATCCAAAGCAAATTAATGCCCTAGTAAAATGAAATTTCCTAGAATAATCAAAACAGGAAAGGATAAAGGAATCAGTGTCAGGTTTTGGAACTCAAATGTTCTTCAGTGCTTCTAAAAATACAAAAATAAAGTGGCTGAAGTATAAACCCACCTTCCCCCCCTTTATTTTTTCCTGTGTGGTTTTTGTTTTGTTTTGGTTTGGGTTTTTTGTTGTTTTTTTTTTTCCCCCTTAAATCAGGGCAGGGGAATGAAGCAGAAGAGATTGTCTTTGAAGGATGCCACTACACAGTGATACCCCAGGAGGGCAGGTGTCACCTTGCAGCAGTGACAGGTTATAAAGGGGGTTTATGAAGCAACTAAGAGCAGCTTGACTGTCCAGGCTGCAGTTCTGTGGATTCCTGGCCAATTCTATTCCGACACCAGTTCTGTTAAAGGATTAACTCTTCAAAGATCGTGACCATCCATTAAAGTGTTTTAATGATGAAGAAAAATTACATGGAGACTCCAGGACATGGGAATAGAGAGATGGATTTGCTGTGTATGGACTGCAAAAGAAAGTCTTTCCAAATAAAATTACTTTTTGTTCTGAGAGGAGAAAACCAATCCAAAATACAATGTAAATGTTTTCATCACAAGTGGCTTCATTGTTTCCGAATAAAATCGAGAACAAATGACAAACTAATCTTTCCCCACCCTAAACTTAACTTGGCAACTGCTGCTGGTCCAAGGTTTTTTTTTCTTTTTTTTTTAATGTAAAATGTTGCCTTCTGTTCCAGGCAATACAGTGTGTGTTCCCATAGCAACCTCTTCTAGTGTCTTGAACTTGTCAGCATCAACATGTGACATTTTAAACTCTAAAGCATTTACACACACTGCTACCCCTTTGGACCTGAGTGAGATGTGCCAAAAACTGAGCTCTGGCAGAGAGCAGAAGTTAGGGAAAGGTGCTGGAGTCAGACACCCTTCATACCTCCTGCTTGTTTACAGAGCATATAAGAAGTCCTGTTCCACTGAACTCAAAATAAATCAAGCAATGGGACACAAATTCCTGCTCCCAGCTCAAAGGCTGCTCCACTCATCACCTAACGGGAAGTCTGGTTTTTTTCCTAGGGCTGTTTCTCTTTGGGTTTAGTGTCTGATTCTCTGCACTGTTTTGGGGCTGTCTCCCTGACTGTTCATACAACACCTGCTTCTCAAGATGTACCATGTCCAACAGCTCTTCTTGACCATGCACACACAGAGGCTTTGCACAGCAATGTACACCTGGTCTTTCTCTGAATGGTCTCTCTCAGGGAATGGTGAACCCTTTTCAGGTGAAGTGAGCATTCTAGCTCAAAGTTATAATTGCCTGGAGAAGAGGAGGCTCAGAGGAGACCTCATCGCTCTCTACAACTCCGTGAAAGGAGGTTGGAGCCAGGGGGGGGTTGGTCTCTTTTCCCAGGCAACTCTCAGCAAGACAAGAGGGCAGGGTCTCAAGTTGTGCCAGGGGAGGTTTAGGTTGGAGATTAGAAAGAATTTCTCTGTGGAGAGGGTGATCAGACATTGGAATGGGCTGCCCAGGGAAGTAGTGGATTCTCCGTGTCTGGAGATATTTCAAAAGAGCCTGGATGTGGCACTGAGTGCCATGGGCTGGGAACTGCAGCAGTAGTGGTTCAAGGGTTGGACTTGATGATCTCTGAGGTCCCTTCCAACCCACCCGATTCTATGATTCTATGATTCAACTGGCAATGTACTTGCAAAACATTTGTGAAATAAAAGAGTAAGGAAGGGGAATGTAAAAGACCTGGTTGGGTAGGAGGGAATAGGAGGGATGGTATTACAGAGAGCTGTAAAGAGGAATTAGCTTGCCTGGCCAGACACAATTGTAAAGCTTTCTCTGGTAAGTAGGAAGGAACACTAATATAATTTTATGAAATGCACTTTTATTGTCTTCCTTTTTCTTTATACAGCATGGTTTGGCTGCTGATTTGAACTTCTAAAATATATTTGTAGATATGGGCAAGCTGCCAAAAATATTAATAAAAAAATGCCTATTGATCTCTATTTAAAGCTTATCTTAATATTGCTCTTTGGAAGATATTAATCAGTTCTCATTTATTGTAATATTTATACAGACACCTTCCTGAAGGATAGCTCTATTTTTTCCAAGAGTGAGGAGTCTTGCTCTCCTCTTTTGGCTGTTGGTGTGTATTTGAATTAATCTTTCACATTACCACACAGGACAGAACTGATTTCCCCAGCAGTACTTGTCATGGCCCAAGCCTTGCTCCAATGATGTATGGCTGCATTAAAATAAAACAGCTTAACTGCTTGCTTTGTCTTATTTTGTGACTTCAGGGCTTGGAGGAGGAGACTCCTATAATAGATGACTCTGTACATTCAGAAGATGTGGGTGTGGATTCTTTCCCCTGTATTTACTGAAAATAGATATCACAGTGATATTTAACAAGTAGGAATTGTCCTTAAACATCCTACTCCTACACTGCTCCTCACAGGGTGTTCTTGGGTCATGAGCTGTACAGCACTCCCCAGCTTCTGTGTAAGCTTTAGCCTTCTGGTCCTCATCAGAGGTGATGGTTCTTCCAGGTATGAAACAAACCTTTCCCTTTGACACCTGTGGAGAGAAGTGATGGTGTAATGAACTTTGCTGATTTGTCATCTAGGACTGGACATGGGCTGTGCTCCTAAAGCAGAGCATGAACTGGTTGTGCTGAAGGACTACAAACAGGTATAAAACAGATATGAAACTATCTGGGCAATTATTTGGCCATATATTATATATCCAGCCTTATGTTTCCATTCTGGGATTGCTAATTTTTCAGGAGAGATGAGAAGTAGATGCTTGAATTTCTCTTGTCCATTCTCAATAACTAAACTGGTACAGTATGTTCCTGGGCCAGTGCTTTGATCCAGCTGGGATACAGCCAGGGGGAAAATAATTTCATACTTTTAGTTTGCTAATCAGGAAATGAGATAATTTGTAAAAAACCTCTCTTTTTGGAAAAAAAAATGGAAAGCCTTCTGGTCACTTTGGAGATATTATTTGCAGATAAGGAATTTTTATTTTGCCTCTCAACCAACCAAACATTTAATACAAATAAAATAAAGCCTTGTGTTTGATGTGTTCCTTAAATCCAGTTTTAGACAAGAGAGTGGCCTTTTGTTCCTTTCAAAATACAGCTGGTTCTCTTGAAATTCAAGGTGTGTAAATACACATATTGCCCTCTTCTATTAGTTTTCTGCATCTTTTGCTCATTGAGGTGTAATCCAATAAATACCACCTTCAAATCCTCTTTGTAGGGCTGGGAAAGTTGTGTTCTGTTGTTGCTGAGGGGATTATCAAGTTTCAGCACACCCTTTTTTGCCCCTGGTTTGTAAGAAATGTTGCCTATACTTCAGAGCTGTCCTTACATTAACTCTTTGAAGTATTTGCTCCTTTGATTCACCTCCTTAGTTCATAGATGCCTCTTTTGCATCCTGAGTCCCAAACTAAATATAACATTACCTTTCCCATGCACTGCCACCAAGTGAAGGAGGCACATTGCCTCTTCCAAAGGACTCGTGTGTCCCAGCACTTGTGTCTGTCACCCTTTTTTCTCACTGGCACTGCCACCTGATAATCAGCTGCACTGACCCAGGTTCCTTCTTCCCACCTGCAAAGTGTCTGTTCAGCCTCCCCACCTGAAGAGGGGATAAAGTTGGAGGTATTGGAGAGGGAATTATTGGGTCACAAGGGGAAAGTGCTCCAAATGCAGCGTGTAGACCCTTCTCCCTCAGTGAGTGTTTTATCTCCCTCTTTTAAGCTTCCCCAGGCTGCAGATGTGAGTTGTTTGAGGAAGAGGTAGGTAAAGCATCTCTCTGCTTCCCATTTGTGGAAAATCAGTTGAAGTGACAATGCAGTTCTGGCTCAAAATTGCTTAGTCTGGCTGAGCTCAGCACTAAGGGCTATAGCATTAAGTTTGCTTACAGAAAACAGCACTTGCATCAATCCTCAAATTGAGAATGGCTCAATTATTTGAACGAGTACAATTAAAAAATAACAGATGAAAGGGAATGGAACAATAATTTTCTTTTCATCAGCTCTCAGGTCTATGTCTTCTTGCATTTCGAGTTGCCTTGGGTCACTGCTACTCAATTGGTTTTCAGAGAACACCACTGGAATAATTTCACATAAACACAAACTGAGTAGGGCTTAAGAAGGCAGAAAAGCTCCAATTCAGCAATATATTTGCATGCATCCTTTCCTTTAATCCTCTGCATGGTTACTTTACCAAGTACGTATTGCTTTTTTCTTTGGAAAAAAATAATAATCCTTTTAGTTTCTGGATTAAGATTTATGGAAACTACTGGAAAAGATAGGTTTCCTGAAGTAGTCTGTGTATATAATTATATTCCACTTATACTTGTAACCTTATATTGTATTTTCAAAATATTCCAAGCACCACCTTCTGCAAAAGGCATTTCATCCTTTTTGTGGAACTCGCAGAAACTGAACACAGAATATTGATTAAATGATATTTGGGCTCAATCATTTAAAATATTGTAAATAAAATATCCCTCAAATAATACTAAAAAAATGGACCAAATTGCCAAATTTTTCCCATAGCTTCAGCACATGGGAAAAAATGGGTAAAATAAGTAAATCTTTCTTCCTTTCAGTACTTAAAGAGAGCATAATATCATTAAGAAAAGAAAATGTAAAACATGTGATAGCAGATGCCAGACTTAACCACAGCACTTATGCTCTCACGAGAAGCCCCTTTTTCAAGCTGGATGCAGCTTGGCCAAAGCATTCTTTTTGGCCTGAGAGTTTTTCATTCCTGGTCTTTGGCCAGAGTTAAATCCTACTCTATGTGGAAGTTTTCAGCAGAACTGATTGAATCATTTTTTGAATTCTCCCTCTCATCAGAGCTTCTGCCACTTCACCAGCGCTGTGTGAATGCTACAACAGCTGAGGTTTTAGTGTAGTAGTGTTCATATCAGCTGAACTTCACTGAGTAGTTTAAATTGTCAGCAGTGAATGTTTCTGCACATGTTCATAAAAATGTCCCTACAGTCCTTTCCCTTTTAATATCATCAAAAATGTTTATAATGCTGATGATTGATCTGACACAAACTGCAAATGCCTCATGTCATGCCATGGCCTCCCTAATAACGTGTCTGAGACCCAAACCAACCTCTTCAGAAAAGGAAGATCTTGACATTTCCACTGATAACAAAAGCTTCGATGGATCTTTTGAACTACTGCATATGTATCCACCTTCTCTATAATCCATTCCAAAGTGCATATTTTAGTAGTGTTAAGCAGGGAACTGAAGAGCTGTGCAGCACCTAGTGAAGAGCTCAGCTTCTGCATGCAACTGAGCTGTGGTCTTAACTTCACCTCCAAAGGCTTCCAAGTATCTAAGTCACTGGGCAGAGGGGGAATGGGTGGGGTTGGGGTAGGCAGGGAGGGCTTTGAATTTTCTGCTAATTGCTTCTTTTGTTCTGTAAATACCTTTGGATTTGTAACCTCCCACAGCTGAGTGTCTGGGCTGGTGGGTTTTGTTGGATTGGTGTTGTGTCCTTCTGAGGTGGTGGTGTGTTGGGATGGGATGTCTTCTTTCACTGTCCTCACCAAATCCTTTAAAAATTCTCTGGAGTTGTTTCAATGCTTTGAAAAAAAGAATAATTGATATCTCCCCTGAGCAACCAGTATTCTAGCAAAGAAGGGAATGTGGAGCCAAGGACTTTGAAGTGGCCAGAACTGCATAAGTCAATGTGAACTGGTTGAAGAGGAGCTGAAGTCTGTTTCTAATGATGTCTAAAGGTGATTTTCAGTTTCATTATGATTAACTTGGTTGAAACATATTCACTTGTGAAATTCTTTTAGGTTAGAGATTTCAGAGCTGTTGGGTGACTTGGTACCTTGGTGTGGTCATTCTTCTGCTTGCTCCTTTGAATCCTGGGGATTCAAAATGATCCTGTGTCATCAAAATAAATAATTTTTGCAGCTTACCTTTTGGCCTTTACCTTTCTTCTGGTTTTCCTTAGCCTGGCTCCTGGCTTTATGCAGTGGGATTTCTCTAACCAGGCAAGAATGGTGGATGCAGAATGGATAAGTCTGGGAACCTTGATAGTCTTAAATGTGTATGAAGCTGAATCTAAATAGTCCATTACTTGCTGTGGCTTATTTAATTTAACTCAATTTTTTGTCTCCTAATGGTTTTTAAGGTATTCATAGCATGTTTTGGCTAACTGACTTAACTCTTCCTTTTCCAAAAAGAAATACACCACTATCTGCAGTTTCAAATTATCCTGTAGTCACGTTGGCATTTTTGCCTCATATTGATTACAATGTTTTGTAGTGGAAAAAGTGCTTATAAAGCTACATGATAAAACACTCTGAGGCTTTTAAAGAAGACAAAAGCTAAATGGAGTTGGCAGGAGACAAATCTGGCCCCTGAAGCAGTTATATCTCAGGGCAAGTCTCTACTGTAATCTAGATTTCCATTCATTGAATGGGTAACAGCAGATAAAGAATGATCTCCTCTTTAATGTAATAATGTGGGCATTTATCTTTTCATGAGAATTTAGACTCAAGTTCTGAAGAAACAAAGGCTTTATTTCAATTTGGCTGGATGTTATGGAGTTTTGTAATAAAAAAAGAAAGCCTTTCAATCTAAAGAAAGAAATGCTGTGTTTTGTCCTGAATGCAGAGACAAATTTACTTTTCTTTATTTGTTCAGTTTTGAGGTTTTTTTTCTTTTTTTTTTGTTTTTTGTTTTTGTTTTTTGTTTTTTGGTTTTTTTTTTGTTGTTTTTTTTTTTTTTTTTTTTTTTGATGTTGTTGTTTTGGTTTTTGTTTTTTTGTTTTTTTGTTGCATTTTTTTTGGTGATGGCTGTAATTAGCTCTAGAGAAGGACTTTTACTTGTGTTTCCCAGTCATGGATGTGTGCACTTATCTCATTCTTGGCACCCTCCCCTTCCAAAGTAAGACGTGGCAGTAAAGTATTCTGAGGCTATGCCAAAGAGGAGATTGTTGTAGGAAAAAAAATGTTTCTTATGTTATGCTGAACTCTTCAGCTTCTCAGGAATTGGGTTAACCTGTTTTCCTTATGAGACTAAAGGAGAAGGTAGTTGCCACCCAAATAACAGGTTGCTTGCTGGTTTCTGAGTACAGCAAATACATCTGGGTGAGGATAACTTGGGTCTGTGCCTCTCTTCCTGCCCAGTTCTCAGAATTCTGCTCAGTTGTGTTTGAAGGGCTCTCTGGGGGAGGCAGGGAAGGTTTTACATCACCCACAGGTGAGCTGGACTGCTTAGCCTCAGCTGCTGGTGTGAGAAAGGTGGTGACCATGTGAGAAACCTTGGACAAGTCTGATTTGAATTTTTTAAAAAAAAATTATATTTTCATGTTTTTTTGAGACTGGTATTTATGAGATGGAAGTGAAAATGAGTGATGGGTAAAGGAGGAGGAAGAGATGCTGATTTTAAATCTGTGATGTGTAGATCTAGCCTTCCTAACCAGCAGGGTTTTGCAGAAGAATCCTCTGCTAGTTTCCTGTGGGATGGATTAAGGTGTTAATTAATGAATTTGGAAGTGATTCTGTTATAATGTAGTTGCTGTAGCTCAGAATATGCAGTGCAGTTCTAGAAAGAGAGGACAAATGGAGAAACTTCTCAAGTTAAATTTCCTATGTGTTGATTAATAAATTCATGGGTATTGATCTGTGAGAATCTACTAGGAAATGGAAGGAACTAAACCAGATTTCATTAAAATGTTAAATCTGGAATAGGAGAAAGTGGTGGAAAGTCTGTAGCTGGCCAAAGGAGATAACTTGGCTCCTGTGTCACAAGGACTGACAGCAGAGCTGGGTGTGATGCTGCAAGAGGGCAAAGTGGGACCATCAGAATTAAAGCAAGAGATGGAGAACAGTATTTTTAATCATGTTTCATCTGAGACTTATGTTCATTGTCTCAAGACAGATTTTGAGATTTTGTCCATATTTGAACTGGAACAGGAAAACAGTTTTCCTTAAGCTTTGGGTCTGACTTGCATCCAAAGCATATTTGGATGGGAGCCCCACCTGAATTGTGCAGGACTTGGAAGAAGTGTTTTCATGTTTGTTTATTTTGGGTTAAAATACATCTGTCTGCAATGGAGGAAAAGTAGCTTTTTAAAAAACCTTGAAACAGACAGGAGGGGGTTATATTCTCAAGAGATGAGATTAAGGTTTTTGGCATCTTTTAAGATGATCTACTTTTGATTGACAGATTACCAAGGCCTGACTTGTGGGTAGATTAATTTAAACTCACAGTAATATGTGGTGTTGAGGAAGCTGCTGTCAAGGCAGGGAAGCATGAGGATGAACACAGCCTTTGCCTGGTTTACTTTAAGAACCTGACAGTGCCCCTGCTACACAAAATGGTTCTCCCTCTGATTATGTGTTTCCTGTTCTCTTAATTAGGATGTCTCTGCTCTTCCATATCTTGTTTCTTGAAGTTTCTTAATGAGTCAGTTGAAGCTTTTTCAGGCATGGGAAGGGATGGGAAATGTGGTGAACTGGCTAACGTTTTCCTCTGATATCTGTTTTGATATCAATTATGATTCAGCTTCCAATTAAGCAGGTCAGCATGCTTTAGTAAGTCTCCAGGTCATGGCTAAATACTACATAGAGAGATGGCATAAGGCTAAATTCAAGATTATCCAAAGTAATTAGGACAGAAAATTATTTAGTTTGCCTTGCTGGAAATTTTCTGACTTATTGCTGAAATGATGCCAGCCTCAGTTCAGTTCCCTCTGTAGTTCCAAGCAGAAGAAAGCCTTGTACAGCAGATTGTAATCTTTAATAAGGTTGCATTATGCAAGTGTGTAAACCAGGATGAGGAAAGGCTGGAGCAGAACTCTCTGAAATAGTATAGACTTAAAATGCAAAAGAGATGAGCTTGCAATTAAAATGCCCAAATTACAGATGATCTGTTGAATAACAGGCTTTGCCATTAAGGAATGATGGCTAAGAAGAAGATTTTAGGGGAAAAAAATCAGATATGTCCTATACTATTGAGTTTACTTACACTGAATTATTCATGCCCATGTTTTCTACCTTCATTTCTAAATATTTCTCATAGCATAATATGCAACATTCATCCTGGTTGTATTGACTTGCCAGGACAAGTGAAAATGGTATCTACTAAACTTTATTAGACTATGTTAATTTGGCTGGGCTGTGTAGGATGTGCTTGGAATGCAGCAACTTGTACATTAAAGAAAAAGATAATTTTTTCACATTAGGTTATGAAATTTGGCAGCGTTTCTTAACAGAAAATGTATGCTGAGTTGGATCTAGAATAAAACCATCACTTTTAATTTGAAAAAATCTCTTTGCATTTGTCAGAGGTGCTTCATACATCTGGTCATCATCAGAAATGATCAGAATAAAAATCTGCAGAGCAAAAGTTATAATGTAAAGTTCCAGAGTCTCCACTGTCTTTGTGAGGACTAAAACTCTACAGGGTCAGCCATGTTATTGTAGCATTATCATTACTTTTAATGGCTGAAGTTATTCCAGAGTGATTGAGCTCTTCTCTCTCCTCCCATAAGAAAAATGAAACTTGTATCTGAGGGATTGCTCCCTGCAGACTTCTTATTCTCTCTCACTGGACTGCAGCTCTTCAGACCTTGATCATGGATGTCAAGTGAAGCTTTTCCACAGTTCTCCCCAGGCTTGGAACCAGATTCAAAAACAAGACAGTGAATTTCTTAGCTATATACAGAGGTTTCATATGTATGTTACCCCTTTTCTGGGTCATTTTTGAAAGCTGCCTTTTAAAATCATGGCCAAACATGTCCAATTATATTGCCTTAAAATCTAAGGCCCTATTATGCCCGTAGTAAATTACTGGATGCTGTTCTACCACAATTTATCCTCTTCTGGAGTCTGTCTTCCTGCACATCTGACAAAAATCCCTGGACCACAGCCATCACTTAGCACTTTGGAATCAAACCATCTTTCATTACAGTTGGTATTTCTGACCTTTGAGACCAAAATTCTGAATGTCCCCCTTTGCTGGGGCTGGGTTTTATTCTGTGCTCTAGGCAGTAATTTGCTGAACCACTCCCATGCCTCCCAAAAACCATTTTCCTTTTTTAATTACAAAAGCCTTCATAAGAGATAGCTGCAATGAAAGGATAGGACTTTTAAGATTTCCTGCTTTTATTTTTCTGAATTTGGGAAAGGTTTTGGAAAGATTTAGATTTCTGAGGATTAAAACAGTAAGAAGTGACACAAAATTTTATGAAAAAATGATATAACTCATGAGAGCATGTACTAAACAAAGTGTTATCCTTAATGAAGGAGTCAATTCATATGGATAACACAACCTGATGCTCTGTGTAAAATCCTTGTTACACACATCCCTGTGCTGCTGAATTTTTTTTGTTCTTAAATGATGGTGGGATTGAGCTTTCTGTGGTATCTTGGTGCTCCTATTTGGCAGATACATTCATGCACAGCATAGCAGTAACTGGTTTTGCTTAGTGTATGCATTGCTGTGTGAGATAGGGTGGGGTTTTACATGGAGATTAAGTATCTAAGGTATTAAATCCTTGTGTAATTGTCTTTGAATTGGAAGTGCTGCTTCAGATGAGACCTGAGGGCTGTAATCTCTGGGGTTATGGTACAGGTAGCTGCAGTCAGTGGAACAGCTGATCCAGCTGCACAGCTCCAATGGAATGAAAACAAGTTGGGTGTTCAAGCACTTTTAAATTTAGGTCAGTTTTAAGTGCTCAGATAGGGATTTGAAGAGCCAAACTTACACTCACAGTTTGTGTTCCAGTTTCAGTTTAACCAGGAGTGATGATTTTTATTTTGTTCTCTTCACAAGATGCAACAGGTTTTTTTAAACCATTGCTGCTTTTGTGAAGAAAGGACCAAGGGGTGCTCAGGATGCTGAGAGGTGAGCAGGGATGTGTACAAGGGTAATGTTCAGGGTACAAGTCTTTAGCTCTAAGGGTGAGCCCTTCTGGACTTAAGAAGCTCCTTTTTGTTGTTCAGATGGCAATGTTATCTGTTATCTTTTTTGTGCTACTCTAAATCTTCTATGTCTTCCCCTGTGGGGTCCCTTTGCTATTGAATTTTTATGGGTCCGTAAGTAAAAGGGGAAATTAAAAAGCATCTATTTGTTTACTCTAGTCCTGTCATCTGGAATAAATGTCCCAATTTATCCCAAGCCCTGCTTACACTAAGAAAGTTCAGTTAGCTGATGGTAAATGACCCTGGGTCATCCTTCATTAATCTCTGTAGCTGGACAAAGCTTTCTGCTCTACCTTTTTTTCCTCTTGCTTTGATATTTAAATGCTTTCCCTTGTTCAGGATGGGTGTTCTTACCCTGTCCCCTGAGGTCCCTCGTGAAAATGAGATGTTGCATCTTAGAATATCCTGTTAAGCAAAACTGCCTGAATAAAATACAGATTCTGGTTTTATGACAATAGCTGACTGTGCAGCAGAGGGGAACATGGGTCCCTCAGGACTTGCACGCTCCTTTACCTTCTCCTTTGATCATGATGAAACAGATGAAAACCTCCTTTTATTTTATAATTATCCTTCCCTTGCTCTGCTGGAGTTTCAAAGGAGATTCCAGAAAAGGCTTTTTATAAACGATGGTAGAAAGGCCTCAGTGAGGCAGTGCCAAATCCCTGTGTCCCTCCCATTGCCTGGAGCAACTTGGAGCAGCTGTACTGTTAGCAACAGGAGCAGGAGAACCCCATCTTGAGGACCTGCATGGGATGCAAGGGGCAGAACCTCACTGGAAATCTGTGCTGGAATTTTTTTCTTCACTTGGTGTATTTTTTATCTGGCTTGCAGAGACATGGTCTAACTCTTCTGAGGTGATGATGCTTCCCACTGTCAAAGTCACAAGTGGATGAGAGTCATTTGCTCCATAAATGTCTTTGCATACCCTGCAGGTGTGGACAAACAAAAATGGGATGCCCAGGAGCGTGGGAGGAGCATGAGAACTGAAAGCCCCTTGTGTTAAGACTGATTACGTCCAGGAAAGGAGTTGTGGTAGTACATTTAGGCATCTGTTTTGATATATTCTGTTGCTTCCATCATGCTTACACATGCAGCATCTTTTTCTTCACTGTCCTAGTTTACCATTTAAGAGAAAGTCTGCCTAAAACTTAGGAGAAGATGACAAAAGAGGGAGGGATTAATATCTTGCCAGTTACCCATTTGTTTCTTGGCTTTATACGTGAATTTCTTTTTTCTTTGTTTTCTTTCTTTTTGCACCAAGATTTGCAGGCAGTTTCTCATCCTGGTTCTTCCTCATTTGATCCTCCCTCCCAAAAAAATTTAAAAACCCCAACAGAACAACAACCTAAAGAGCCATTTTTTAAAATGCTTATTTGTAATCTAATTGTAAGAACTTAATCTCTCTGTAAGAAACACAAACTGAGATTTCATGACCTCAGTGACTGTTTTATTGTACCTGCTAAGGCTTTCCTTTCATTTCAAGACATTCTCCATTGCTTCTGAATTTTGAAATAACCACAGCTATGGCCAAATGCTGCAAATCAGTGCTGGCATCCAGTCTGTGTGGATTACTTGCCCTGTACAGAATGCACTCTTGTGTTTGGTGTTATCCTCCAGCCTGATGACCAGAGCTTGGCTTTGTCTGCTCAAAGGAAGTTTCTTTGTAAACTGCAAGACCTCCTGAAACTGGATTAGCCAAAGCTGTAGCTAGTCCTGGCTTTTCTAGGGAAGCAGCTGGAGGAGTGTTTACCACTTGCTCTAAATTTCAGCTTCTCTGTGGTGCTCAGTTTGCTGTGTTGGAACTTTACTGAAAACTCCTGATGTTAGGAATAGCTTGTGAATAGGCTGGAAATGGTGCCTGGAGTAATGATAGGCTGCAGATATATCCATCTTGGGTTTGGGTAGGTTTTTTTAGAACTTTGTAGTTACAGTTTATTCTATATGCCCACACTTTTCCACTGGGCTGGAATATGTATTTTACTGGCCTGCTCTGAATAAGGTAAATTTGGATGAAGTTAAAATAGTAAGAACATTAATCACATTATATTCTTATTAATGCTTCCAAAAAGTATTTCCTTCTCCTTTATGCTTCACAGGGAACTGATGCAAAATGCCCTATAAAAAGAGCTTCAATTAAATGATGTTTTTTAATTTCAGGATCCCAAAGGACTTTACAGAAATAACATTTTTAAGACAGTGCATGCTTTCTGCTGCTGGTGTGGGTGGTCATGTTACACGATCCTTTTCTTTGCAGCACCCTTTTGGGATCTCCATTTCACAAACCAGCAATCTGTGGCAATTATGTAGAAGGTTCAGTGGCAGGGCTAGGACAAAGCCAGGATTTTGTGTTGCAGTTACACTACATTGCCCTTTGGGCAGGATATTCACCAGCTAGAGAAGTCTCCTTAGTAGTTCTGCCAGCTTTTATAATCAAAAGTCTGTTTTGACCGTGGAGATTACAAATAGCATAGGATTTAATTTTGTCAATAATTGTTCTTACTTTTTATTTCTGAAGCAATTGCAATAATTTATATGTCCTTAACAATTTAAATCTGAGAAGAGTCTTCGGTATTTTAGGTTGAAGCCACTGGAAGGTGTCACTCCCTGACTGCCCTAATGAAAATAGGCAGAAATTCTGGTGTGCTCAGTGAAATTCTTACAAGTACATAAAGAGCCCAAGAGCCACTTTATGATTTTGTGTCTGTTTAGGAAGCCTGGCAAGTTTGAGGATAGAGTTCTGCCTTGTAGTTGTGAACCACAAATCATTATGAGCTCCCTGCTTCTTCAGAATCTGCAGTAACTGAACCCCACTATTTCCAGCACTGTTGATTTTGCAGACTCTGTGCATTGCATGAGTCTAACAGAAAGAGAAGATAAATAAAACAGTGGTATGGCATTCTCCTTACAGGTAATTCATAGCAGAGACAATAGGAAAGCATAAATATCCAAAGGCAAAGGAAGTGCTTACAAATGTTATGGGAAGCTGCAGAGAATGAACGTGCAACATTACTCAGTGCCTGGTGCTTTGCCTTGGGTCAGTGTGTCAGGGTTTGGGTAGCAGGGGAGGGTACACAGCCAAAATAATTACTTCTTGGGAGACTGCTTCTTGGTCTGGAGATAGCAAATTTGAGGGAGGTAATATTTTATAGTTCATTTGTTCTAGATCTTTTAGAAAACAGAAGATGATAAATTTTTGGAAAGCATTTAGTAAGTAATTTCTCCTTTTTTGCAGCTAGTTTGCTAGTATGTAGATCCTCCTTTAACAGCATCCAGAACCATTGGTAGAACTCCTGAAGTTTTATCACCCTAATTTGTGACTTTAAATGGATTGCTGACCTCTCAGCACAACACTTGAGTAGCATGAAGCAGGCCAGAGGAAATTCCTTAGTCTCCAAAGGTATGAATGTTGACATTGGACCTGCTTTTAGGAAATGTGAAGCACTCTGAAATCCCATGGATGTTAATGGAAAAAGTATGGAACAAAATTTCTTCCTGCAGGCAGTGCCTCTCTGCTAGAGGTGCGTGGAGCTAATGGGACCAGGAGACAGGGCAGTGTGTTAATTCTTCAGGATATTTATATTTGCAGAAAGATACCTTTTCAGGTGGCACTGTGGCATGTTTTCTTGCTTACCTGGTATAAGGGTAAAGATGTGATGAAAACCATTGATCTTAAAATCCACTTGGGTAAGATTCAAGTAGTAGTAAGGAAGGAGTGTTTTGTGTGGTCAGCAGGTAGAGAGATATGAGAAGAATTAAAATCTCTGGAGGGTGTTTTTGCCCTTTTCTTTGTAAAAGGTATATGCAGCTAATTTTCAGAGTGGTTTGAAACTGTTCTGGTTTCATTCACCAGTGCTACAGATGATAGGGGGAAAAAAAACCATTGTGATGTGGCTTTCCTGCTGCTGTTTAACTGAGACCCAAGCTCACATTTCTCAGTGTGTCAAAATGATTTACAGACCAGTGTATAGGCTTTTAAAATGAAGGGTGTGATAATTTATTTCAGATCTAGGGTGAAAATTAGGGACAGCTTTCCTGAGAGGTGGTTGTGCTCAGAGGGTAAAAAGTAAATGTGGTTGTGTCAGTATGAGATGTTTGTTTGAATATAAAAATGTTTGTCAAGTACTTGTGTCAGAAGTATGATCTAAGAGTGTAATATAACTGTTAATGTATATATGGAGTAAGCAAGTGGCATTGTAAATTCTGGGGCATGTACAATGAATTATCCCAGTGACCTAAGTAATTTTCTGTCAGTATTTCCTTCCTCTTTTTCAAATAGCCTGTAGTAAATCTTCGGTGTGTTTCACTGAGATTTATTTTTAAATCCTCACACCATTTATCCCTTAAGGTTGAAATCTTGAATGCAAGGTAAGCTGCCATAGAAAAATGGGTGTTTCCCCTCCAGATGAGCAACCTGCTTCTGGGCTTGCCAAACTTTATGGGGAAGGATGTGGAGGACATGATACTTTGCCATTTAGGCTCTGGCTCCATTAAACATATACTTAGTGCTATAAGCAGGATATTTAATATTTTATTACTGCCTGTAGTTTGTCATGCTCTGACAGGTGTATTTAATGGAGTTCTTTGTGCCATAGCCTTGTTGCCAAGTAGGTGTGAAATATAACCAAGCAAAATGGCAACAAAAAAGGTTTTTGGGAAATAAGATCATTGTGGCCTGATGGTATTATTGGCTTATAATTAAATATCCTTTTAAAATATACAGTTTGCAGAGGGTTGCAGGGGCTGCAGACAAGAGCAAATTTCATGTGCATAAGATATTCCAGTACTCAAAGCACAGAGGAAAGCACTATCCATAAACAGCCTTTATTTAGTTGCATTACAAATGGAAAGATTAAGAAAACTGCATTTCTGTCAGTGTGAAATTTGCTAATCCCCTTGAAGAACTCAAAACACCCTCCCATATTATTAAATTTGAACACATTTTATAGATACTGTTACTGTTAACAGTTATTCTTGACAATTTGGGCAGAACCTGGTATAGAAGAGGTGCCACAAGTTAAAGTAGAAATGCTTCTCTGGCCTTTGCTCCAGAGAGCTCTTGGGCTGAACACCCCCAAATCTTCTGCTCTCATTTCCATGTTTAAATCCTCCTGGAGATGTATTGCAGTAAAGCCAAGTTAAAGCACTCTGGCTTAGTCCTTCCACAGGATCATGTGGAAAAAACCCCCAAACCAACACCTTAGTTATTCACATTCTGGTTTTGTTTCATGACCTTGAGCAATACTTTTCCTATTGTATTTTTTGAGTGTTTGTTTACATATTAGGATGGTTTCTGTGTTTAAATTTTTTTTAAAAACCCACTGTATGAACATGATCTTCTACATTTAGAGACAGCGACTGAAACTTGATCGTGTTAGGCTTCTAATAAAACCAGGAGAGTAAACATATTGTTGTTTAGAATCAAAAAGACAAGAGATTTCAATACTTTTGAATAGTTAGAAATTGATTTCAGGTCTGGGAGTCCATTAGAATCATAGAATCATAGAATTGGCTGGGTTGGAAGGGACCTCAGAGATCATCGAGTCCAACCCTTGAACCACCGTTGCGGTTGCTAGACCATGGCACTGAGTGCCACATCCAGTCTCTTTTTAAATATCTCCAGACACGGAGAATCCACTACTTCCCTGGGCAGCCCATTCCAATGCTTGATCACCCTCTCCGTAAGGATATTTTTTCTAATATCTAACCTAAATTTCCCCTGGCACAACTTAAGACCATGCCCTCTTGTCTTGTTGAAAGTCGTCTGGCAGAAGAGACCAACGTCCACCCGGTTACAACCTCCTTTCAGGGAGTTGTAGAGAGTGATGAGGTCTCCCCTGAGCCTCCTCTTCTTCAGGCTGAACAGCCCCAGCTCTCTCAGCCTCTCCTCATAGGGTCTGTGCTGGAGTCCCTTCACCAGCCTGGTTGCCCTCCTTTGGACCTGCTCCAGGACCTCGATATCCTTCCTGAACTGGGGGGCCCAGAACTGGATACAGGACTCAAGCTGTGGCCTCACCAGGGCTGAGTACAGGGGCATTAGATTCTTTCTGTATCATATCCTGGTCCCAGGAGGAGCAGGCACTCTGGTTGCTGCTCAGTTTCTCAAATAGTGGTGTTATTTGAATAATAAGAAATTCCTTCAAAGTCATCTCAAGGGTGTTCTCCTACCATGGACTCAAAACCCAGCTCAGAGCTGCTCCGTGCTCAACCCTGCAGGAAAAATCCTTGCAGCAGGAGTTTTCCCTGACACAGGGATCTTGTCAGGTGTCCCAGCTCCCTGCTTTTTGCAGAGCAGGTTGATGGACAGGGGTACTCAGCCTGCCAGCAAATATTTGGGATGTGGTAAGGTTTTTCCCTGAGTTTTTTTTGCTTGCTGTGCCTGGACAATACACAAAATGTTCCATTATAATATGTTATTTAAATACTTAATGAACTAGAGAAAATGATCTGCTTTTGAATATAAATGTTTTGGTTCACACTGTGCACTCTGGTTGAAAATCCAGTCTGATTTAGGATTTTGATTGCCTTCAAGCTATGAGGTGTGAGGAAGAAATGGCTTCATTCGTGTAACTGTCCTATAAATAGAAACTGGAACACGTGTTTGGGGTTTTTTTTTAGATCCTAATAAGTGTTGCCAATATAAAAAAACATTTTGAGTACTTAGGAGGGGAATTAAGAGCTAGGCTCTGTTTCTAGAAGAATTTTGCCTAGAAAATTCTGGAAGAAAAAGAATTTTGTCTCTCCATTAGAATTGTCCATTAGAATCTGTGACCTGTACTGAAGAGGTTCACAAAGATACTAAACCCAGGAAACCAGCAGAAAGGTTATTTCTGTGTCATCTGCTCCCTTGTTTCCTTGGGAATTTGTTAGATGCATGCATTGGAAAATAAATTGATAAGAATGGTAAAAAAAAAAATTAATAAGCACTTCAGCCTTCATCAAACACTAAAATAAGTATTCTGTGCTTTCCACACTCCTTTGCTTGCTGGAATTGATTTTCTGCTGGAGTGTGCTTGTTGTGTAGCATTGGAATAAATTCCTGTTGTTCTACAAAAGGGTGAGATTAGAAGCTCCAACTTGATACGTCAGGAGTTGTTGTCAGATTCTCCAGATAAATGGGGTTCTGCCTGCCCTGGATTTTTGGGCAGTTCCTAAGGTATTTTGCTTGATTTTTCTTCCTTCTTACTTACAGTCTTTCATGTAAATGAATAGAAACTGTCAGGGATCATAAATAATTTCTGGCCACTCAGGACAGATGTCTGGATTGGTTTGACTGCAGCTCCTAAGAGTATCTGGGTGCTGATGCACGGACACCCCAGAACAGTCACTGAAGAGTCAGTGCTGGCTTTTTGCAGAGGATGGATGGGAGAACTCCTTTTCCTCTGCTCCATTTAGTCACAACAGAAGCAAAAGATGTTCCTTCCCTTATCCTCTCCTATCTAGCAGCTCCATGAACCTGACATTCTCCTTCAGAAGGACCAAACAGGCTTTAAAATTGGAAGTGAACTTCTTTTTCCAAACACCAGTTTCCTGTGAGCTCTGGGATTGGATGCAAAGAGCAGATGTCAAATGTTGAAACTCCACCTTCCACTCTTCTGGAGAATATCCAAATGAACTCTGTTTGATGAGGAAGTGTTGTATGACAGCTTGGCACAGTTTTCAAGAGTCTGTGGTGGAGTTTGGAGATGGTGTTTCAGTCTGAGGTAGCATTTGTCTATTCGGTTCAGGTGGTTTGGTGGTCCCATTTCCTTGAAGGTGATCTGTTCAGCTGGGAGTCCCCTGCTCCTGAATTTTTAGAAGCCCAGGTGATTCTCCAGCAGTCACAGGACCTGATTAAGGATGGTGGTGCCCTGTCTGTGACTTGACTTTATGAAGAACCAAATTTGAACAATTTGTAGAAACAGCATTTAATGCCATCTCTGACCCCACTCATCAGCTACTTGCTTTAATGATATTTCATGGCTATTTTTTTTTTTCCTGGAGAAGTTACAGTCAACTGCCAATCCAGCTTTTATTGCAGCATCCTACCTGGGAGAATGTGTACCTGAAGACTTTAGGTTAGAATACAAAAAATAAAGCAGTCTTCATCAAATAGTGGGAAGATTTCATAAAGAGGGTTTCTAGTTGGTGTGTGGGATTTTTTGTTTGTTTGGTTTGGTTTGGGTTTTGTTAATTCAGTCTTAAATGGCTTTTCCAGGTGAGCCAGAGGTGGGATGCAAATTTTATGCACAGCTTAGAGTTGTTTGTAGCCTGTGGTTCCATCATGGCTTTCTTGAGCCCAGCCTGTCTTGAAGAGCAGTGTTGTATATTCAGATACACAATGTTTAACAAAAGGGCAAAAACCCCAAAACAAACAACAAACAAGTCTTTGTTTTTAGTGGAAGAGATAGGATGTAAGTTTGGTGTGAGAAGAGGAACCTGGCAGAGGTATCTGTATGCCAGTCACAGTGTATCTAGAGAAGCCAGAAAATTAAAATAAGTGATGTGGGAACAACTTTGTGATCTGCATTTTAAATAAATAAAAACTGCTATCTCAGAGCTGCTTTCCTTAGACAGCTACCTGGAAATATCAGAAGGAGTTTCCCAGTGGTGTTAGTGAATATGTTCAGATGTGACTGGAAACCACTGAGGCCTGAAAGTGGTGCTGGGAGAAGTGTGTCAGTGCTCTTGAGAGTAAGCAACAGGCTGAGAATTTGCCAAGTCACAAACTAAAAACAGATTAAGGGAGGTGGAGAGGATCAGTTACCAGAGCTGGGTGCAAAATGCAGCTGGTGAATGTGCCACTGACACTGCCAACAACAATTGTAGATCAGTTTTATAATGCTCCAACTTAACTCAGCCCCTGGTTAAGTTTTCAGGACAAAGAATGTTCTTAATATTATTTGTAAAATGATCTGCATGTTTTCAGCATTGTTTAAAAGCTGCTACTAAAAATTCATAAAACGTTTGATAAAGTTCTGAATCAAGTGTAACACTGAATACCCATTTCCTAGAGCAGCTCTTACCATTTATAGGTTCTCATCTTACATAAAGCCTTAAATATGCAATAATTCATACAAACAGGCACAAATACATGGAAGTTGGGTAGAAACCATGGCATGAATTTCAGAGAATGTGTGAATTTATTTTGTAACTTGGTTTGTTGGATAGAATGACAAAGATGCTTCAGTTGTACTCTGTACCGTGGAAGCAGTGGAGGGAAGCTCTGAGCTGCTGATGGACTCCAACCTGGAGTCCTGATCTCAACTTAGATGAGAGCCTAAAGTTAAAGGTGTGATTGCAGCTTGTGTAGACTTCTGGAGAAGTCTGGTAATAGTGTTGCTGAGGCTGCTGGAGCTTGATGGAGAGGCTGCAACTCCCCCTAAAACAACTTATAACTGCAACCTCCCCCCTTCCAAAAAAGGTGAAAAGCCTGAGCTGAGCTTCATCCAAAGAGCCTGTCTTCAACTTCATTTTAGCCTGCATGAGGTGTAGGCACAACATTTGAAAGCAGATAGATAATCCATAGAGTGCAGAGAGAGGTTCATGCACTAAATCCAATTGTTCAGAAAATGAGATTCAGTTAAAAATCCTCAGATTTGTTGTTTAATTTCTAATCATGTCTGGGTTTATATCTGCTGCCTCCTCTGGGCTTCTATGATTGCATTAAAGTTAAAACATTTATTTGCAACCACAGCAGCAAGAGCTGTTTTGTTTTAAAAGCAGGGAGAGAATCACAGGGGGCTTTGCTCCTGCCAGTGCCTTTAAAAGAAACCCCTGCTGGTATCGTAACAACAGTGATAAAATTGTGTAATGAGTTCCTTCCTCTAAGTATGAATTACTCAAACTTTATAGTGGTAGAAAAAAGACTTCACTGGGATAGAAGAGACTGTGGTTGTGTAGAATAAACCACTAATTTTGCTGTCTGTCACTTTTCATCAACTCTAGTGTTTTGTCACCTTGAATTACAACTTGCAAATCACGTATTCAGGTTGGAGTTGAACCTGGAATTGAGACTAAACAAGTAGATGGGTTCTTTGCAGGAGTTTGCAGGACGTCTGATGCATAATACCAATTAGGAGAAAACAAAACTATGAAATGCAGCACTATTCCTGAATTTAGAGAGGAACAGCAAGGGAGCCACTGTGATAATATGTAGCATTTCCACAAAACTCATCCTTTCAGACCCTCTGGAAGGTTGGACTGTTTGTACAGCAGTACAGAAACTAAGAGAAACTGTGTTCTTAGACCCTGGGAATGTGGTGGGGACTACCATAAACCTGTCTCCTTTTAGGTCAGTTGAGGAATGCTGAAAAAAAAAAAAAAAAGCTTTTATCTTGGAGTATCAAAGTTTTTATAATATTTGTTATCTTATTGCAACTGAGGATATTTGGGAGGGTATCAGACACTGCTGTCCTACCCTTCTACAGCATCCTCTGTATAGATGGACATACCTGCAAATTCTGTGTCTGTCTCTGGCCCAGTAAGCACAGACCTTTGATCTTATTTATCAAATAGTATGAAAAAAATAGCATTTTTCCCCACAGTCCCATCAATACAACCCATTATTGCTGCTAGGAGTGGCTTGGAGCTTTGCTGTTAGTGCAGTTCTCAGTTGCTTTCCTGTATTATATTGTTCAAATATCTCCTAACTCTCCATGTATTAACCTTTCTCAGTTCTCATTATGCAACTTCTCTTCTGTTAGCTGGCATCAAAGCTTTTCAAACACTGGGGAAAATGTTTGCCTTTTCTAACTCACCATTTTCTTTAGCAGTATGGCTTTGTGTTTGTGGTGATATTTTTAAGATATTTTCTTGGCATAGTGAATGATTTGCATTAATTTGAGAAGAGACAAAAAAAATCCCAAGATGAGAAATTCAGTTTGGTTTAATATCTTGGCAATGTGCAGAATCATTTCTCTGGTCCCTCTGGTTAACAGAGCAAAACTTCAGCTTATTCCCAAGCTATCAACATTCCTGACTCTTTTTGTGGCTCAAAAACTGTTTCTCATGATCCATGTCACTGGGACAGGACAAGAAGTGACTGTATAGGCTGCTGCATCCCATGCTTTTATTGCTGTTCTGACTAATGGATGTTCAGAGATCCCTTGCTAGTGGGATGTTTTGCTTATTCATAAAATTTCATCAATGCCAATTTCTGAAGAAATTTCCTGGTCTGCATGCAGTGTTGTACCCAGAGGCATGAACTTGGCAGGCCTGATAATAAGTCTGAGGATTGTTATGTCTTCCTCACCAATATGTCTAAATAATGCTTCATAATTAACTCTGGCAATCTCTCCTGTCCGAGCAAAATTCATTATTTTGTAGTTCTCTGGGGCTTTTGCCAGCTTTCCCACAAGGAGTGTTTGGACTGTGTGTGTGTGTGTGTGTGTGTGTGTGTGTGTGTGTAAAGAGGTTGCAAGGCCAACAAAACAGCCAGCAAAGGATTCCTGCAATGAGCACAGCACCAGTTGGATGCCCAGCCTTGCTGGGAGCCTGCCTGGGGAGCAACCATCAAAGAGTCTCTTGGCCTCACTTGAAAAAGAAGCCATGCACCTTGTCTAATATTACCTCTTCTTTTTGTGGCACATGGGAGGCTTGAAAATGCAGTGGAGTTAGATATTAATATTTTCCTTAAGGAATACAGACTTCTAGATGCAATTTTCAACAGGTTGTCTTCCCAACTTTCTCACCAAGGGTTGGACTTGATGATCTCTGAGGTCCCTTCCAACCCAGCCAATTCTATGATTCTATCTTGTGCCTGCACCACAGACTGTTTGCCATCTCTAGAGGAGTCCTCCCATCTTTACTCTTAAGCCCTTTTTTTGGGGAATGGGTAAGATCTTTCTCCATTCTGCCAGGGAATTACCATGTACTGTATTGCAGGGACAGTGACCTCAGGCTGGGAAGATGCTGTGTATTTCTTAGGATGTTCACAATGGCTGTGGATCTCCATCTGGTCTGCGTTTTTCTCAGGCTTTTTTCTGTGAAACAAAGTTACCAGGGCAGACTAATCCCACATGCATTTAGAAGGATGGATTGAAAAAAGAAATGGTAATGTTTTAAGAGTTTCTACCCTCCTTCCCTAAAATCACCATTACTGGAAACTGCTGGACCTAAATTCTGATCTGGGATGGAAAATCCTATGTGCTTGGGTCATATGCAAAGGATTTGTGAGTCACATGGAATTTATATGTCACTTGCTAAACTCAAACCTTGGAAAGGACTAATCTTCTAGTAATTTATGTAAACAGGAAACTCTGTTCAGGATTTCAGATGTTCTCAAGCTGCATGCTCTACCCTCTTATAATGTTACTTTTCCCTTCCCTGGAGAGCAGCAGAGTACTGTCAGCATGCCAGTCCTACTTTAGACTTCATACCTGGATATCAACTTCTCTCCTGCCTAGGTTTGCATTATTTTGTCTTTCATTTTGAAAACTATGTACATCTGTAAAAACAAAGGGTAATGTATGGTAGTGGTGTGCTACTGTATTCATTTGAATTAATATCCCTTAAAGTGCAAAGGCTGCAGATTTCATGTATTGCAAAAAAATCTGACAAAAAATATCCTGTTTTTATGAAGGCCAATTTAGGCTGGCTCCAGATTCATGTAAATTTAGCAGTGCAACGATAGGAAAAGTGGTGGCAAAACCTTAAGATTTTTCTGAAATCACAGAGTGCATAATCTTGTTTTTGTTGCCTCTCTGCCACCAGGAATTCTGTGTGTTCACATTCTTGATCCTTCTCCTCTTCCTTGAGGAAACACAGCTGCAGAGCAGGAGCCATGGCCATGGATCACAGGGGGAGTGGGGTTGCAATGTATGCAAAGGAGATTCTGTTGTTTCTCTACATCAGGATTAAGAGCTTCATTATATCACTTTATCACCTGTTTTCCCATTAGTCAGTTTTTCTACCCCAAAAATGGCCAAGGTCAAATGTCCCATTTGTATTAATATGAAGATGAATAAAAGGCATAAAGTCATCCCAATTTCATCCCATTTTGAAGCTGTGACTCTTTGCTTTTTGCCCTGAAGTCTCTTGATTTATATACTTGGTGTAGTAGCAACCTTAGATTTCTTTAACAGTTCTTTAGAGTTGTTTACTTGAAGGACAAAAATACTTGATCCAAACTCACTAAAATGGTGAAGTCATGGGGACTTAGCTAGAGCATATCAAGCACCTGTCAGAATAGTCTTTCCTGGCAGTAAAGTGGGTGTAATTGCTTTATGTTCATCTTCTGGGTAGGATTAAGTTATGTTGAACAAATACCTGTTCCACATCAGCATGTTCCCCAGGGCTTAATGAGCTTTAATTTATATGCATCAATTTCGTGGCATAGCTGCTAAGCTACGACTTTTCCCCCAAACTACTCCAAGCACCTGAAACATCTCTCACATAAATTTTCCCATTACGTGTATTTTGAGATCTCCTTTCAGGGTTGGCACCCACAGCCCCATTCTGAAACCAGTTGCACTTAAATGGTGCAGTGGAGTGGTCCTCTTGCAGGGCCTCCACACTGTCCTGCATTCTGTCCCCCTTCCTGTGGGTTGTTGAGGCTCAGAGCCTGGTTAGCCTGGGGGAATGAGGCAGGGCTCAATCACAAATTAAACCACACAATACTATTTTTTTTCCTTAATAATCTGTTTTACAAAAAAAGCTGTGGACTAGCCCAGATGTGACAAGTGACAGTGAATGGGATCACATCAGCTCCTCACCTCTCCTCTGGGTTAGAAGCCTTCCTCACCTGCTCCTTCAGGTAGCACAAACCTCATTGCCAGAGGGGGGATCAGAACTTCAGCTCTGATGTGTGAAGCTTCCCAGGGAAACTTGTTTTGTATTGCTGATAATGGAAGTTGACTGTTACTTACAGGTGGTCTTTTCTGCTGTCTCTACATGAACAGCTAAGCCATGGAGTGCAAAAATGCCCAGAGCAGATGTGTTATAGGGAGAAGGGTGACAGCAGAGAGTATTGCCCTGCAGCTGTGAGTTATAGGACTGATACACACCATGATCTAGAGTATGTGATACACATGTGGCATCCTGTATATGGTTTCAATTTATCTGGCAATTTTCTTCATTTATATGTATTCTTTTCTCCTCTCCTTTTACTTTCCACAACTATCTTTTAAAATTCTGGGAGAAAGTAGACAAACCATTCTCTTTGGAGCCAAAAACAATACCACTGTTTTGGGTTTTTTTTTGCTTTTGGCAGTCTGCTAGCACTTTGAATTTTTATTTCCTTTACCTACTAGATATATTTATGTATGTAGATATTAAAATAACATGAAGTGTACTTTGTTGGTTTCTGTTCATCTTTAAAACAATGTGCAGCTGTTGAACTGCACATAAATGTTCACTTGCCATGGGTCATTCTTGCTGAACGTGTTGAATTGCTGCACTGGGACAATGAGAACTGTCTCAGAGATCAGTGCAATGAGCTTGTTTCTCAGTCTCCTTAAATAAGGTGAAAATAATAAGTAGTAATTTCAGGTATATATGTGGCGAGGAAGAACCTTGGAATGATGTTCTTGCCCTGACATGCAGGTTTTCGTGTTCTTATGTTTCTTGTCATAAATTTCCCATTCCTAAAAACGCACTGGTAACAGCCACACTACTTATGACACTTAAGTTGAAACCCTGTTCTCCTCCTCACCACTCAAGCCTTTTCTGTGGGAACATTCTGTTCCTTGCTGTAGGTTTTGCTCACCCTCATTCTGCCTTTCCCATCTCTTCTTTCTCTCATCTCCTCCCCTCAGTGTTTTGAGCCATGGGCTTTCCCATTTCATCTTCCCTCCTGCTCACAGCCAGCCGCACATTTATCTTAAACAATTTTCATCTGCAGGTCTTCTGAGACTCAAAAAAAATGTTTTCTGAAGTGTTAGTCTGGCATGGAGTGGCAGAGAAGAGGTCAGCAAATTCTGGGGTCTGTTTTCCTTTTGCTTCTCTAATTACCTCTGCAACCTGGTCTTGTTCAAGAAGTGCATAAACTGTTGCAAGGTCAGAGCATGTGTTGTGTTCAGGTCACACCATACTGTCCTCAGAGGTCACTGTCCAGAATTTTGAATCATCATCCTACTCCTCCAACATGTTAGTCATGTTTCTTGGATGCAAACCAGAGGCTGGGGCTGCATGGAGCTGAAGCAGTGACGTAGCAGAGGGAACACAGCTGTGGATCCATCAGGGTTAGATGGAAGTTTTTTTCAGTATTCCCTCTGAGAAGATTCTTTTTCACAGAGCAAACTCTGAATTTGTTCTGAAATTTCTTTCTAAAGTCTAGATGTTTCTTTAAAAAAGAGAAACAGCAAAATTTTTTTTATATTTGTTCAGAACCTAGATATTGAAAGTATTTTTATTTAGTTGGGATCCGAGTTCAGTTATGCTGATGGATTTCTGAGGAACTGGATGGGCAGCCCCTTTACAGAGTTTTAGAGAGCCCCCCTTCCTCTCTGCTTTCCCCCCCTGTATATCTCCAGCCCCTGTGCATAGAAGCATCAAGCACAGCAATGTCTCTCACCTCTTCTCTGGGCACAGGCTTCCTCCTCTCTCCTGGTGACCTGGGGACAGAAGTTGCTTTCAGGCCCATCACTACCTGTTCTGGGCCCTCCTTATTTGCACCTAGTGCAGAGTTGGTTTTCTTTCCACTCATTTATGTATTTTCATGGGTTTACTTGAGCTGCCAACAAACCACTGATGATCTGGCTAAGATTCTGGGAAAGAATCAAAATATTAGATTCCTATCCTAAGCTCTGATAGATTTCCTTCAGTGCTGCCTGACCTTTGGGATCCTGACGTGCTGAAGCTTGTCTGCTGACGTTCAGTCCTGTCCTCTGGTGCAGCACTGGAGTTTGGTCTCAGATGCTCTGTAATGTGCTGATTTGCAATTCCCTGACATATGTGAGTTACAATGAGCCATGAGGTTTCGGGAAAACAGCCCTCCTAATAGACATGGGAGATAACACACCAGATGACTGTTATGAGAGAGATCTGAGACATCTTATTTAACTTAATACCAAACCAAATGGAGAAACTTTGAAGCAGTGACTGCCAGATTATCCTCTGAGGACCACAGCCCGGCTATTTGGCTGCCAATAAAATTGCATATTTTTGTATTTACTAATGGGGCAGAAGTGAACTCTCCACAGTGAGTAATACAGATAGCAACTCCAGTTCCTCTTCATTCATCACTATGCTCCTCTCCCCCAAGCAAAGGCCTGTAGATATTTGGTTTGCTTGCCTCCACTGTAGGATTTACATTCATGAATCACCAGTGGGGCTGTGATTGCACCTTGGAAGCCTGGACTGAGAGAGCTGATGTTTCAAGAGCCTCTTTGCTGCTCTTCTTGGAGCATGGTGAAGGTTATGAGCAAGGGGAGGGTCAGGATGTGGAAAGTTCCCTCCCTTGTAGCCTGTGACTCCCTTATCCTAGGCATGTTCTGTCTCATTGTCTGTGCTCAGGTCTTCATCCTGAGATTTATGAGAAACAGCCAGGAGAGAGGAGGCATCTTTTAAATCTGCTGGTGACTGTCTTGAATTAGGTCAGTAGGTCATGCCCAGATATCTTTAGTTTCTTTTGAACGATAGCACTGGTCAGCCAGGGGTTGAGATGTCATTTAAACCACAGGTAGGATGGCAAGTTCTGCATTTGTGTAAAACAGGAATTTCAGGTGCAGAACAGACTGTTTCCTGTATACTTTCTTTTAGGGTTCTGTTGCATTAAGTTTATTTTAATGAATATTGGATTGAACTTCTCACAGTAGGGTTTAGTGAACAGATTGGAAATTCTGAAAAATATATTAGAATGATTCTGGAAAATATATTAGAACGGGGTGAATAATTCATAAGGAATAATTTATTTTATGAATGTCACCTTTTTTTATTTTGACTTGCCTGGGAATAAAGAATAACTTGCTGGAATTTAGTTGTTAATTAAAATTATGCCCCAAATAATTTTTGTCAGCAATCCTCACTTTGCAGCACAATCACAATTTGTTGTGAGCAGCCGATGCTCAGAAGCTCACCTGTTACACTAGACACAGGAATGCCAGGATTTATTTTTCCACATTTTGATTAAATTATTGAAACTCACTGATTTTTGCTTTCTTGAAAGAGTTCATTAAGTTTCCAGACTATTCTCATTCATGAGTATATGAGAATATGGAAATATTTGCCAGAATTTCATGTTCTAGACAGTTATTCTGCCCAAACCATACTTTGTTAGAAGGCAGATGTAGCAATTTCATTAACAAAAATAAACTGTCAAATTTATTCCTGTTTTTTACCTTCTCTGAAACTTCTGATTTTCATAGTAACCAATGCACAAAGGCAGTCTCTATCATGGCAATACCAGAATCTAGCACTGACTTCTTCAGGACTAAGTTTGCAGAGTGAATGAAGAGGAACTCTGACTTCTTTTGTCTGTTTCTCTGGTCCTAATAATGTGTCAGAAAAAGTCCAGGTCATGCCCAGAGATTATAAAATTTTACATCAATAGATTGCTGGCCTGTAGGTTGGTTGTTTTTAACCAACATTGACTCAGCTTCACAACAGCAATAATTAGTTACCTACAAATATCTTTCCCATGATTTTCCCAAAGCTTATCAGCTAATGAGAACCATGTATCTTTGCACTTCTGAAAAACTGGAAGCTAATGTAATACTTCCAAACACATTGATCTTTAGAAATTGCTCCAATCTTTCTTTTAGCCATTATGATAGTCTTTATTAATGCACCAGATTGCAAGGCACAAAATTAAAAGCATTAGACATGTGTACTGCTGCTTATTTGACAAGGTGCTGCATGTTACCCCTGCCAGGTTTGCTGAGTGGAATTGCTCTGCAGGCTTTTTGCTCTGGACTGAGACTGGAGACTCCTGCAAGCTGGGAAGCAATGCTGACCTTATGAAAAAGCTTCTTTCGTTGCCCTTGACTTTCTAATCTGTCTCTGTGATGAGGTTGTCATCATAAACGCAAATTAAAATCCTGTAAGAACTTCAAGAAACGTGTGTAACTTACCCCAACTGTGTTGTATGTTGCTGGGTGAGCACAGAAATTTGCAACCTCAGGAAAGCACAGACTGGCAGCCTGTTCTCCTGGACTCAGCTGCTGCCCTGCCAGATAGACACTTCTTGAAATAGCATTGCCCACAGGGATCATTTGTCACATCTGAATTCATAACTGGCAATCTCTTGTAACCCGTGTTGCTTTTTCATCATTTCTTGGATGGTTATGCCCTCGGTCTGACATGTGCCTCCCATATGGAATCTGCCTCCAGGGTCTCTGGGCCCTGAGTCATGTGTATTACAGTTGGACTTGATGATCTGAAAGGTCTTTTCCAACCTAAATAATTCTCTCATTCTGGATGCAGACTGCAGCAGGTGGGAGGCAGGTGCCTGGGTCATCAAGCAGCTCCTGGCAGAGTGCTGCAGCCCCTGCTCCTGCACCCAGGGAACCACCCTGGACTTGCCCATGCTCAAATTCTCCAGCTTCTCTGCACTGGCAGATTGTGATTCTCTCTGATTACCTGATGTTTACCTTGCTCTTGGTGTATTTTTGTATCTAGTCCTGTGTGGGGGTTGTAGTTTTATCAGAAGTGATTTGTGGGTTATATATTTATACAATGCCTAACTCCACTCCTGAGCTACTACAGCAAAAATAAATAATATTGCATGTTCAATATTTATTCTCCCTTTTCCATTGCAACAGAGTCAGAGCAAGATAATAGGATCTATTTGGCATTTGCTCATTTGCTTTGTAGACTTCTTTCTGCTTTTTCTCTGTTTATGTAGGTGTCTAGTATTGCTCTTAACTAGACTGCAATATGTAGGTTTTCACAGAATAAACATACACTCAAATCTGTAGAGAAGATTCTTGCTTAATAATAGATGAGAGGAGCATAACCTGTTTTGGTTGGACATTATGCATTCTCAAATGAGTTGTGTGGTGGAGGCACATTGTACTGTCTGAAATGCACAAAAAGACAAATATGAATATCAACACTTTTTTTTTCAGTGCACAGTTCCTTACACTCAGGCCAAAAGAAAGAGGAAGAGCCAATTTCAATAAACTTATGTGTATTATTAATGAGTATCAGCTCATCCAAGAAGACCCAAGACTTATCTGCGTTGCTCAACTAAAAAGATGCAAAACAGATCAGTTGAAAACAAATAATTAAAAAGCCTCAACAAACAATTAACTCATTCATCCTCTTCTGTATAGCAGTAGAATGAGGTTGCAGACCCACAGTTGTGTAGTGCATGGAGGGATGTGCTTTTTGAACTAACATGCCCAAGGCTAAAGCCATGTGTCCTGATACTAAGAATGGTGACTCTTCTGATTTAGGCATCTCCAGCAAGGATTAAAAGCATGGTTAATCCTTTCCTTGCTAAGAAGGGTTGTATGCTTAGTGTGAGTAATGAGTGAGACAGGAGGATAAAGGTGGCAGATGGGATATTTTATTTCTAGGCTTCTCCATCCTCATGTTTTCCATATGGATCAAATGCTTTGAAATATATTATAGTGTAATCATATGGCCTGTGCTGGTCTGTTTATGTATTTACACTGCAAAGTTGGTCTGTGGTACTGATATTCTAATATAATGATTGGTTTTTTTTTCCCATTGGATTCCCAGGGGCCTCCTAATATCATGCTGTCATTTTACAGCCAGGAATCCAGCTGTACATGTACATGCCAGATATCTGGCTGTTCTTTACATATGTGGTTCACTCAGGAAAGATTAGGCTCAGGTTTGAAAAGCAAGTTTACTTACTTTTTTACTCTTTTATTTCAACACTTTTAAAATGAGGTGTAGTTAAGGGTCCCTGTATGTTAATTTTAGCCCTCTATAACATTTCTAAAAGCACTGAACGGAAATGTGGAAGTGCTCAAGTTTATCTTGACAGAGAAGAAAAAGGAGTTAGAAAGTAAATGGATAATTTTTCCCCCATGGATCACTTGTAAAATTGGAAAGCCCTCTGCACACATCTTTTACTCGTGCCAAGTGTCTTGATTGCTGCATAGTCACATGCAAATCTTCCAGAGAGCCCCAAAGACCAATTGTTGCTACCTGCAATTTGTAGTTCTAGAAATTTTGTATTTATAGCCCCGTGACTGTTGAGGCACAGGAACTGAGCTCTGGTCATAGTGAGTGTCTCTGTTTTCTGCCCTCCTTTTTATGTTAGATATTAGAAAGAATTTCTTTATGGAGAGAGTGATCAGGCATTGGAATGGGCTGCCCAGGGAAGTAGTGGATTCTCCATGTCTGGAGATATTTAAAAAGAGACTGGATGTGGCACTCAGTGCCATGGGCTGGGAACTGCAACAGTGGTTCAAGTGTTGGACTCGATGATCTCTGAGGTCCCTTCCAACCCAGCCAATTCTATGATTCTATGAGAAGAAATGTTGGGAGAATTTTAAGGATGTGATTTAGTTTCACCCAAGAGACAGAAGCCATAAAAAAGAAGAAATGCTTTTTCTTAATTGATTCCTTTTCAAGGAAGTTAAAAAGGAAGGAAATTTGAATAGCTGTTGAAAGAAGAGTTCTGTGATCTGGTTCTGTAACCCTTATTTTCCAAGGTTTAGCCAATATTTATGCATCTCTCTGAGCTGTATTTTTGGCACTAGAAGATTGGTTGTAGTTTGCATCATCATGGGAATCACTTCAGTAGCTGTCTGCAAGAAAGCTGGTTATTCTTATATTAAAACTGCAAATAATTTTAAAGTATCGTGCTAATTGTGAAAAACCCTCTAAGGTGTGGTGAAAAAAAAATTTGTGCAAGAAGGGAGGGAGTCAAATAAAAAGAAAAGTTTTCAATTCCTGTGAGATTGAACTAAAATTGTTTTTCTTTTCCTCCAATAAACTATAAACTTTTAGTGGAAAGTCTGTAAAAAAAACCTTTAAAAAGTCAATAGAAAAATCCTGACCTTTGCTACTCCACTCTTTCTTTCCTCCTTATTGCCCAAGTTGGGAAGTAGCCACCAAAGATTGTTTCTGTCAGAGCTGTGGGTAAGTGGCTTTACAACTCTGTACAACATGAGTGTGAATGGAGAAGTTACCAAGTGGGTAAATTGGTTCATGCTAAAATCATTTGGTTCCCATGACCATACAGATAAATTCATAACCAAGGAGGCATTAGTACATTTAAATTCTGTCTGTATTTATGTTGGATGATAAAGCAAAGACATCCCAAACATAGTACATTGAGTATCATGAGCTCCATGTATAACCAGGAGTAAGCTGAGCTCTGAGGGCACACAGGTGTTTTAATAATCCCTCTCTTCATGTGATGTTTTTTTCCCAAAGCAAGACCCCAGGGATTATTATCTTTCCTTATACTTCCTCTCTTCCTCCTTTGAAATTATCCTCATGGGTTGAAAAATGACTTCTCATGGTAATTTACTGTATTTCTGAACAGGTAACTGAAAATCTGTAATGAGTCAAAGTGGGCTGAAGTACTTCCCTTTGGTACTTCTGAAATGGGATGGTGATTTTGTGGTGGAGGAGAGGCTGATAGCCTGGACTAAGAGGAAAACAAGCATCACACCTAAAGGCTAGAAGGATTGTTATTTAATTTCAAACCTTCATAGAAAGACAAAGCAGGGGTGCCCTGAATTGCTCTCATAGCCCTGAGGTCTTTCAAATTCAGGTCTGGCTGCTGATGTGATCATCTGGAAATAGGAACTCATCATTGCCTTCTCTCTTATGGGGCACATGGACACCCCTGGAGATGCCACAGTGGGCCCAATGTTTTTGTGCATTGTGGGCACATAAAAGTCTTCCAGGAGAATCAGAGGAGTTCTCTATATAAGCCTGATATGACCTATCCATTTCTGGATTTTCAAAAGAAAGCTTCTGTCATCCTTCCTGTGGGATGACTTCTTTCACATCTCTGCCACCACAGGAGAGCTCTTGGCAGACCAGGGGTTAATTCCTACTGCTCTGTACTCTGAGCAAGAAGCTAGGTCTGATCACACTGTGCTGTCATGAGACCAAGTGGCCTCTGGCTTTCCAAGATGGAACAGGTTCCTTCTATGTACTGTAATTCTGACTGATGGAAAACTGCTTGAGAGGTTGAAATATGGCTAAAAATGACAGGACTTGCCCTCAGGCTCTTCTGGGAGACTCAGTGCATCCTGTTCTTCTCCGCTTCTCATCCTCCCTACCTCTCCTTCCACTTTAAAGGTTTCCTAAGCTTTGTTATTCTAGCAGACCTGGGGCAAAGCTGGTGGTTTGCATTTGGTTCTTGTGCTTTTTGCTGACTGAGAGATGCTGGTTCTGTACCCATCAGTGCTGCCCGAGTGCTTGTTTGGCTCTGGGAGATTCAGTGAGCACCAGGTCCTGCCCTGCAGCTGCCTGGTGGCTGCAGCATCACTGTCCTTGGCTGCCTGGCTCAGAGAGGCAGAATTCTCCTTACATCTGCACTGGGCAGAGAGAACAAAGCATTTGTCCATTTACTAAAGCAAATCTAAGTGGTGTGCCATCTGTTCTGCAACTACATGAAGCCCAGTGAGATCTTTTGGAAAAGGCAGGAAATATGTTCAGAACCTACGAAAAGGATGGATGTGAAACTAAGATGCTGAGAATTGGGAGGAGCCTGCATAGCACCAGGATTGAAAAAACAACAATAACAACAACAACAACAAAAAACCCAAACAAACCCCAAAACCAAAAAAACCAAAATGAAAACCAAAAACTTGAAGTAGAAAATGCAAGAAAGAAAACTGCTCATAAAATGGGAGGAAATCCAACGCTCATTAGATATTTCTCTTGTATCTTTCTCATTGCCTTTCATGTGTGTGTTCTTTTTTTCCTAGCATTTCTATTCAGGAGAACAGATCCAAATTTACTGGTTCAGAAATGGTGTGATACAGCAGGAGCCCACACCCTGCCCTGCTGCTGCAAAGGATTGGTCCCTCCTCACAGCTGAGAAATGCCAGGCAGCTTGGGGTGATGCTGCCTGCCCTGGCTGAGCATTGGGCCTCCTCTGCCTGCTGCCAAAAGGCACAGCTGGGATCCAAAGTGCAGCTGTGTGTCATTTTTCAAAAGCCAGGAAAGAGAACTGCAGACTGTGTGAAAAATGATAAAATCTGGAAAAGTTTTTAAAACAACCTTTAGAGCTTTGTGAGATTCCCACTTCCACAGAGTTCGGATGAATCCCATGAAAGTCTAATTGTGTTCAGCTCCTCCTTACACTGCAGTGACCCAGGGCAGTGGCTGTGCTGGTGGCATGAGGCTGGGAGAGAGGTTTGTTGGGTGGCCAAGTGTTTGCAGCAAAGGGATGGAAGAAATAATGATGGATCCTTAAGGCTCCTGCTTTGTAAACTGAGAGCTGGGTTATGATTGGAAGTGACTCTGATGCTGTGAGCCACCTGGAGCAGGAGATTTTGCTGGTAGGAGAGGAAAGGGTGTCCTGTGGGTCATGCTCTGGACTTGGCCTTCAGGAGACCTGGTTTCCTGTCTCTACCACAGCATTCCTGCCTGTTGTTGGGCAGGTCACTTGGTTTTCCTACATCCTGTGTCCCCAGTGAGGGATGGGGGGATTGGTTTCTTCCCACATGGTGCTGTGAGGCTCCACAGGGTTGGCAGTTACTATAGAGATGAGGTCTGTAGTAGAATTTGAGACCTGTTGAAGGAGTGCTATGAAACCTGATGGTGTTACCAAAAGAACAGCTCAGCTTTGCCCGTGTTGTGTGGGGCAGTCACAACAAGTTGTAAAGCTGTCACAGTAGGTGTAAGTACTGTGAAACCAGGGTCAGAGGGAATATCTAGACTTGTAAAAACAAACAGTAGAAAACCAGTAGAAACTCAACCTGTAAATATGAAGTAATACCACTAGTTAAGCAAATAAGGGATTTTTCCCTTTAGAATCCTCTGGGAGTTTCATTTGATAAAGTCTTTTGGTCTGGCAGGAGTCCAAGACAAGAAGTCCAGACCTGCTTCTGTTCTTTCTGGGGCACCCTGGAGCTTTTGAGGCTTCCTCACTATTCATATAAAAGGTCTTTAAGTTGCTATAAGATGTCAGCTGGAGAATGAAAACTTTGGAGTAACTCCGTGACTTGTTTTAGGCAGAAGGAGGTAGGGGAAATAATGTTTTAATTTAATTGATACTCTATTGTGAAATGGAGATATGACTTTCAGGTATTCTGCATTGCACCATTAATTATTTTCTTCTGTCTTTCTCATTCGTTTTAGAGCAAATATTTAATTTCTTCATTGCTGAAATGAGTGGTTTTGAGGCCCTGGTCACTGCCATTTGGCTTCTTTGGAAACATTTCAATTTGATTGTATTTGCAGTCATCCTGAATCCATGTTTTCAATGCAGCTGTGCCACTGACTTTTGTAACAGAACAAGAATGCCATCTGTCTTGTCTTTTTTTTATCCCACATTTAAACATTTTTTTGTTTGTTTTTCTGTTTGATGCTGGTTTATTTAACAGAATCACACACAGAATCACAGAATCATCCGGGTTGGAAAGGAGCTCTGAGATCATCAAGTCCAACCCTTGATCCACTGCCACTGCAGTTCCCAGCCCATGGCACTGAGTGCCACATCCAGTCTCTTTTTAAAAACCTCCAGGGATGGAGAATCCACTACTTCCCTGGGCAGCCCATTCCAATGCCTCATCACCCTCTCTGTAAAGAATTTTTTCCTAATATCTTCACAGAACTCACTGCAATAGTCATCCATACCTCACCTGAGTTAGAAGTAGCTAATGTAGAACATTTTAAGATGTCAAGGTTGATTAAATGCTCCTGCCCAAGCATCTTAGGTTTTTTTGCTAGTGACAGTTTCCGTGTGTTCACTCCCCGATCTTCCTGAATTGTGTCTCTTGGGATCCTGATAGTGCTACCTCTAGCCTGAATTTTGTAGTTAGCAAATAATTTGGAGAAGTGAGGACTTTGTTGACCTTCTTTGTAATTTTTCAGAAATGCTGGAAGTTGATAATGAAGCTGAGTGGCTCACTGATCATATCATATCATATCAATCATATCATATCATATCATATCATATCATATCATATCATATCATATCTTGCCAGCAGTGTGTTCACCTGTGTGGTCTGGGATGCACAATGATTGATTGCGTCCTCTATTTGCTGGGTGAGGGATGTTTTGCTGTCAGAGCCTTGGTGCCCCTGTCTCTGATGGGTACCATGGGTACCCTGAGTGCTCTTAAACCCAGGGCAGCTCCGTTTTGCCCTGTGTTTGATATTTGTTCCACATCTAGACAGGACTTAGAGACATGCTTGCTATCACTGACATTGGTTTGGGTGATGGAGCTAATACACATTATCTGACAATTTATTTTGAAAACCAAAATGTTTTAGGTTTATAAGAGGAAGTAACTGGCTTTCTTACTGTAATAGTTGCTCTGATCTAGATTCCTGGCTTGTTGCTCTTGTAGCTATATTTGGACAATTGACTTTGGGGAGTTTTTAAGCATTGTTGTTGGCTCAAGAGCTACAAATGTCTTTTTTTTTTTCCTTCCTTCTCTCCCTGCCTGGTAGTCTGAATTAGTACTGACTGCTTTAATTATAAAAAAATCTCATGAGATTTACAGGCAACTTTAAATAAGAAGACCATATTGTTTATTAGAAGAGATGTAAGATATGGAAACCACCTCCTGAAGAATTTCCATAATATATTTACTAGTAATAATAGTATTGGCCAAATAAACACAGGCCACTTGTAGATTTATCAGAATGTGTGGTGGCCTTAGCCTGGCTCCACTGGTGTGAATCAATGAGCCCACTGATGTATGGTCTGTAGTTTGATTTCTGGTGGTTCTGAAAGATTTACAGGCTGATTTATGCTTCTTTTTCTGCATTTATTTTCCTTGCTCTATTGTTTTCAGGGAGTGTATCCTTTAAATCTCCACTTGTCTCAATGTATCTCATGTCTTTCCTGTACAGACTTGATCCATTCCAGAGCTCTTCTCAATGCCTGGTGAATCCAAACTCAGGTTTCTGTGTTCACTGAGTCCCCAGCTCACATCCTCAGCCACATGCTGTCTCTCTGACTTGTCCTTTTATCAGACTGGAAACATTCAAACAATGTCATGATGAAACTTCTGGTTTCAACTTGACATCAAGAATTTCTGTCCTCATGCCTACAATGACCATGAGGACCAGTTTCCTAAGAGACCTCTATAGATACTGTGAGATCCACTGCATTTTCTTTAGCAGTCAAGTTGCCAAAGGGATGTGCATACATTCCCCTTACTTGGAATATATTTGTACATTCCATGTATTCATTTATAGCAGAGTGTGCTTTATTTCACTTGTAGCAGTGAGGAGGTTGCTGCAGGTGTCTCTGGGTGCTCTGTCTGCCCTCTATTTTTGTGGCTGGCCTGAAGTTAGGGATGGGAGAGCTTTCAGCTCCTTTCCAGCTATCCCCATCTCCCACTGCCCTGAAACTCCCTTTTGCCTTGCTGGCTTGGGCAGGACAGAGCAGATCCTGGGACAGGCTGGGCTCAAGCAAGGGGCTCTCAGAAAAGGCCCAGTTCATGTTTCAGTTTGCTTTTCCAAGGACATTGATCATCAGCTACTCCTGACTTCCTTGAGCCTGCTTTGGGCTCAGCTCATGGTTTTTTTTACTTTCTCCACAGAACTCTGCTAAAATGTATTTTTTGTGCAATGCCTCAGCTTTGTACGTACCAATGCAATGTAAAGAATAAGGAATGTTTAAAGATTTTTAAGGACAGGATTTTGAGTGTGTTTTTTGTTTTATTTTTGTTTGTTTGTTTTCCTTAAGCTGCCTAAGATTGCCCTCAACATTGCAGCCTGAAATTTCCATCCGTTTCTTTTTTTCATTTATTTCCCCATACATCCAAACTTTTCTCATCAGCAATTCTTCTCTCTGTGCTTTCAAATCTTGGAAAGTTATCATATGCCTCCCTTCCTCTTTGTCATATAGACAAAAAGTGTACATTAATTCTTTGATTTAATCCTTCTTAATAAGCCTGTTCCTCCAGGGATTAATTATTTTAGTTTCTGTACTGAATCTTGCACATTGTTGACATCTTGTACTAAGAGCCTACAACTGAGAGCAGTATGAAATTGAAAGCTCATTTCTCATTAGGTTTTCATGTTTGCATTTGGATAACCCCTTTCTGGGTTCATTCCTCCAATACAGGATAAGAGAAGGAAGATTAAAATAAGCTCATCTATAGGATGTGGAAAGGAAAACCATCCCCAGCTGTAGCAAACCTTTGGTGCTTTTGTTTCCCCTTACCCTTTTGGGCATTCAGTTTAAGGAAAATTTGCATTTAGCAGAGAAGGAGCCTCTCTGATTTCTAAGCCATGAGCAGCTGCATTGGTCACCTCTGGCCCTGCAGCTGGATTTGGGTTTTGAGCTGTTGCATGGAACAGTCTGAAGTGGGTGTAAGATGTTCTCTCCCACGTGGCAATTTTTACCTTTTTGGGAGTCTTGCTTTCTCTGGAGTAGCTAAAAAGTCAGGAACTGAGGACCAGGGAGATCTGGTTCTGCCGAGGTTCCTGGCTTTCTAGGATGGTGATTTTGGGGTAAGCTTCCTCACCTTGCTCATTGTGTGGGCACTGGTGCTGCTGTTTGGGAAGGGGTGGTGGAGCAGAGGAGATGGGAATGGTCCAGGCCAGACCTGGCTCCTGCTGCCCTGCAGCTTGTGCTCTGCAGCTCTCTTAGGAATATGAAATGTTGCTGCACAGTGCCATCTTCTAAAGGAAATATTCAGGATTTCTATAATGTAATTTAAAGTTACTTTAAATGCTAAATTTCAACTCAATTTAATATATTACACTTTTAAAAGTACAGTAAACATTTTCCTCCACTTTGTGGCTTGGATTTTTTAATCTTGTTTACCATAGCAAAGATCTAAATTCCATTTCCTATCCATTAATAGACCTTACCCAGCCCTTCAGAATTCAGAATGAAGACTGATTTTTGGGAGGTTACAGCGATGCTTTGGTGAAAGTCTTTGGCCTGTCTTATGTAGAAGGTCAGACTAAACTGCTTTAATATTTATGAATCCATTTATGAATCCTGGCCTTGAGATTTATGAATGTGACACCCCTTGACTTCAGTGGGTGGTGATTTGTGCCTTAAGCAAACATATTTTTGGAAAGAAACTTGTGTAGCAATTGTCCCATTTTGTGTGAGTTTGAGCTGAAGAGCTTTCCAGTCAGCCTGGCTTTGTTTTCTTGCAGAATGTCAATTCATTTCTATTGCTGAGGGTAGGGCTCTGTGCATTTTGTCAAAGTGACCTCAGAAATGCTTTTTTTCAAATGGTTCCTTGGGTTAAAATTGGGGAAGTTAATGCTTTTGGATCTCGCTCTTAGCAAATTCATGGACTTGATATTCATGCTTTTCCTCCCTGAAAGATTAAAACGGAGAAACTGTGTTGCAGGGAACTACAATTACTATTCCCTGCTTGCAACAACAGCAATCAAGTTTACAATCCCCTGACTCTGCAAGATCTGCAGCATTTTTCATTTTCCTTCTTAGCAGCTACTTAATAACTCACCTCTTTCTCACTTGGAATTGCACATACCTGTGGCCATCAAGCCAAAAAGTTCTTGCTTAAGTGTTTTAGTTAAAAGAACTGCTTGTCTCTGCTTAGAAAAACCTACAGAGTAGTGACAGCTCTTGCAGCTGAACACTTCAGAAATGAGGTTCCTTCTGTTAGGTGGTGGAGGTATCCTAAAGATTGAAGCAAAGATGGAAGCCAACCTGGCAAAGCTGGGATGCAGTTTCCCTGGAGCAGCTGCAGGGTCTGCTCTGGAGCCTCTTGTTACACTTCTGCAGCAGGGTTCCCACGGTTTTGTGTGTTACCTAAACGTTTTGAAGATGAGATTTACCTCTTGTGATCTACCAGAGGTGAGCAGCTGCTAGGATGGGGCAGACTGTAGGGAACAGAGTCAGGAGCTTTGCTTAAGGATCATGGCCCTGATCCCCTGCACTGCTGCTGGCCATGGGCAGGCACTGGATCACAGAGATGAGAATTTGGTAGATTTCTTCTAAAAGCAGAAGAGTTGGAAGTGAAGTTTTTAGTGTTGTCCATTGGTAAAAGCCAGGGACTGTGGCCAGGATCCTTGTCTTGAAATCCACTGGCGATGCTTTGTGAAATCACTTTTATTGTGTTTGTTTTCTTGATAGTTCAGTGAGAATGAGACACAGGCTATCTCACTATCATGTCTCCTAAAAACCACAGAAAACCCATTTTTAGTTTCTAAAATGAGTTTTACCAGGATCATACAAATGCAAGATTTGGCTTCAGATTCTCATCTGCTATAAACTACTGCAGTTCTCTTAACTTCAGGTCAGGTTGGCTGCAGATTTGTCCCACTGCTATTATTAATCACACCTGCCACTGTGTAGTGACTAAGCTGAGCTCCAGGGACAAAACTTTATTTTTGGTAGCAGTGAAAGTGTATAGATGCATGAATAGACAGATATCCAGCCTCCTGTGAGCTCCAAGGACTGTAGGAAAGCAGCCTATCATGAAAGCATTCTTGGGATGAATAGCTCTTGTGTGGTGCTTTTCATTAGTAGATCTCGAAGTGCATTAAAAACAGGACCTTATTCCCATTCTCCAGAGGATAAACAAGGGCCCTAAGTCACATGCAGCTTTTGTAAGGTTACCCAGCAGGCTCTGCCTCTCTGTCTGTGTAATTTCTATATGAATAAATAATCATTTCCCCCTTAATTTATTGAGAACGTGTAAAAATAAAGCAACTGAATTGCCTACTGACTTGAAAAAAAAAAGCTGAAAATTACTTCTTTAGACTAAACAATAAAAATATATATGTTTAGTTAAAAACTGAGCCATCCAGGCTGGGACTGAATAAATCAGTGTAGCTTTAGAGCAGCAGCAGCACGCAGCACAATAAGCAGCAGCATGTTCCAAATGTTTGTTACAATTCCATTCACTGTAAAGAAAAATGAAATAGCAGCACTGCACAATTATTCTGCAATGCTTCAGTAGCTAAGAGCATATTCTCAAAGAATCAAATGCAAATATGACATAAGAAGCTTTTTTTTTTTTTTTTTTTTCTTTTCATTGTTATATATGAACAAAGATGAATGGAAATAAAATGCCAAACCTGTCTGTTCCTGAATCAATGATCTGTGTGATTGGGAATGAATACACTGCTGGAGGGATGCTCAGCTGAAAATGTTGAGAGATCCTGTGCTGCAGGGATGAGTTTGGGAGCTCTGTGTTGCCTCCTCTCTTCTGCTCTAGGCTACAATGGGTGCCTGTGCTGCTGATGTCAGAGCTCCTGATGCCTCAGGTCCATGCTAATGTCATTGAACTGATAATATTTCTGTCCTTCAGGGTTGTTGTTTGGAAGAAGCACATTCCTGTGTTTCTAAGACCTAGAGAAGGGCTGCAAATAAAAATAATGTGGAGTTTGCTTTGAGGTTCTCTGAAACTGGCTATGCCAGTGGTCAAAAGGAAAGCAGTTGTGTATTTAGGGTACAGGCACATTGATGTAAAAGTAGAATAAGACTTTTTTCTGTAGAGAAACAAGATAAACCAGGTGCCTCGAGTTGCCAAAGAGTGGGTGTGAGTCCACCTGTGCCTGGTTAGGGCAGGCCCCCTATTACCAGGGGGCCAATAAAGGTGGGACACACACCCACAGAGGAAGCTCACTCTGGTGTGAGGCATGGAGAGACCAGCAGCTCGTCGAGCTTCAGGAGCAAGAATGGCTCCTCCTGCTACATTTTTCCAGTGTGCTGCCCTGCAAATGTAAATACTTTCTCTTTGAAGTAATCTACAGATTTTTTTGACATCTCTAGGGTATAATGCTTCTCTGTGAACTGATTGGTGGGAGGATCCCATACTACAAATTCCCCTCTGGAGGCTTCATGGGCAGCACAGGGAGTGCAGGCTCCTAACCCAGGCACTGAGGTTAAATGTCCTATAGTTTGAACCTCCCTTTAGTCTCAAGAAAATCACCTGAATTTCAGGATTGTATTTAGGAGTGTACAGGTTTGCCATGTGTCTGATCACCTTTTCTGGAATCAAATACTTTAAAAAGCTCTCTCTATTCACAGAAATGCTGTTTCTAAGAGTTTCTGAAATCCTCTGTTTTTGTAGGCTGCTGATTTAATTAACTAAGCAGACACCTGGATTTTTTAATAATAATTTCAGGTGTGTTCACATTTAATTTTAGCTTCCTGTCTTTATCATGTGCTTGGAGATTGGGAAGTAAATCTCCTTTATAAGGCAGTAAGAAACTTTGTAAAGCTGTACTAATGAGCAGGAAAATGAACATTAATTAAACTCTCAGTTACAGGATAGGCTGAGGCTCTGGAGTCCTGAAGCAGCAGCTAGCTGGGTTACTTCATTACAGCCTAGAACAGGGAGCTGTGATGGGAATGGGAATGAGGAGACAATTAAATTGCTCACCAAGTGCAGAGCCAGTGAGACATTTAATTATCTGCGGGAGCTAATGCTACAAAACTTGGATTTTTCTGTAGATCTAAATATGCCAGACAGTTTTTCTGTCAAATTAGACTTCTAAAGGATGGCTTTAGACATGCAAGAGGGGTTGGGGATGTGTAGGAGACCGGAGAAGAAATCTGCTTTTCAGCTGAGCTCTGCAATGTGGTGACAAACTCTGTCCAACTGTTGGCAGAGCTGCTGGGCTGGAGAGGAGGTCCTAAATGCTGCCTTCCAGATGAGTGCTGTGCAGACCTGTCCTGGTTTGGGCCAGGGCAGAACCAGTTTGATGGGACTGGTGTAATCACCTTGGGTACAAACCCCCAGGTGGAGATGGTGACTTGATGGCACAGTGTAAAGCTCCATGACCTTGTAAAGCTCAAGTGGTAGAAAAGGGTCCATGCGGCCACGGCCATTGCCAGTATCTGTAGATCCTGTGGTCCTTGATAATCTTGGAAGCAGGTCCTCAGGGATGAGCAGGAGCCTTCTTACCCCCAAAAGAGATTAGGGGAGTGTTAAACTCCAGCCCTCTGTATTGCAATAGACTCATTTGTGGCTTATCAATGTCTTGATTAGGCAGGACACTCACTCTCTGCCTTCCTTGAGAATTTTTCCTGGGTGACTTTCACTTCCAAATAACTACCTTGCCAACCTTAGCAGGGGTTTTGATTCTCTGAACTGCAGATTCTTTTTGATTTAAGTGCTCTAGTCTTTAATATGTATTAATGAGTGATAACCACTGCTTGAATTCAGTCATTTGCACTGGGCACCTAGAAACTCTTGGAATGAACTCCTGGGGATGTCCTGCTTTGGGAACTAGTGGGATTCTGTAGGCCCTTTGCTACAGTTTGATTCATTCCAAAAGCAAACACTTTTCCAATTAATTTATATTTTCACTAGTCACAGGACACAGTTGTTGCTGCCATCATTATTTAGCAATATTCCCAGCTTCACTTCAGTTTCAAGTTAAAAGTCTGAGAAGAGGAAAGGAGGAGGTAACAGCTCAGCAGTTTTTTGCCCAGAATTGGAAGTCCTTTTCATGGGGATGCTGAATCCCACACCTGGTTCTGAATTACACAGTGTGTGTGTGTGTGGCTGCAGCATGCAGAGAGGGCACTGCTGATCCATAACCCCTGGAAGTACAGCAGTCCTAGGATGGGTGATGGGCAGTGTTGGATAGAAAAATGTTGTTCCTAGCAGTTACTTTTAATCTCTTAATTCATAAGAAGAGCTACTGTTCTTCTGCTTAGAAGCTGAGGAAACTGGGGATTTGAAGGCTTAATTCTGCTTTCACACCCCGTGGAATAAACGTTAGCCCAATAAATCATAGTCCAAGAATTTCCTTAAGTCCCTCATCTAACCCAAATCAAACAGAAGGCACAGATTTGCTCAAACAATTCAGCATTTACATTTTAGTCATCCAGAGCCATTCTCCCAGAGGTTGCACCAACTTGAAGGCCCTCAGGTGTCACCATAAACTCGGTGGTTTTCTGACAGCTCTCCTGGCAGGACAGGCTGCTGCAAGGTTGGTGACACCCGTGGATAAGTAAAGGACTGATGGCTGAAAGGCATGAGCAAACCCACGCTGCCACTGGTGCCTTTATGTTGCTTGGCTTTGCACAACAGTGGTGTTGAGACTAAAAGCAGTCTCCCTTTCATGCTGGCTTTTTGAGGGTGTTCTGAGTATTATCAGAAAAAAAAATGTATTTGGCAATTCATCTTGAGCTTTTCATGTTCAAAGCTCTTGGCCAAAAAAAAAACCAAAACAAATCAGCCCTTGTAATTATCCTGCAAGACTGTTGTTATGCTGGTTCAGAGGTGGAGAAATGGAAGTAAAGAGGTTAAATGTCTTGCTCAAAGCAGCAAGGAAATGTGTGGTGGAGACATTCAGGAGCCCCACATATTTCTTAATGAATCATTTATAACTCTGGGTATGTTATTAGGCAGATGGCTTGAACTGTGGGTTGCTGTAAGAACTCTGCTTTGCCATCTCAATGAATTTTCTTTAAGTCTTAAACATCCATTTTTTTCTTATTTTATTTCATGAGAATATGTTGGCTAAATAAAAGACTGTGTAGGATATACAATATATAGAAACATATAATTCTTTTAAAATTCAAACACACTAATTCTTTCCTAAGAATTCTGATCAAAGATTATTGATGTGTTTCTCAGGACTAAAGGAAAAGAGAAACTCTGGTGTAAGATACAAAGTTATTTTAGTCCAAGATTAAAATGAGAAAAGATATATTCAGCCATGTTTGAAGGTTAAATACCTTCCTTTCTACACTTCAACAGACTTTGGGAGGATACTGCCCTGGGGATGTACAGTGTGGTGTCATGTCTATTTGAGAAGAACCTGATGGATGGGCTGCTATTTGGCAGCAATCAGTGCTACACCAATCCTCCTGCATGCAAAAGTGTCAGCACGAGGCACAATAAGCTGCAGGAGCCATCAACATTTGACTATTGGATTTTATGTCTTGGGAACAACAAAAATTTCTTGTTTAGTCCTGCAGTTTGTCCCAGGGTGTCAGCTTCATCTCCACAGGGGGGCATATTCACTCTGACCTAATGTTTTCTTTTCCAAAAGGCCACCATGCCCTGGAAGCTAAAGTTCACCTACAAAAGTTGTTCTTCTGTCTGATCAGTTCAGCCACTGATTGTAGAACCAGCTTCTCTCTGAAGTTTCTTAGAAGATCTAAATTTCCCCAAACTCCCCTCAGTACCCACTCCTGCATACAGGGCATGTTCCCCAGGATGCTGGGGTCTGCAATTCACACTAAGATCTGCTTGGTTAATAGTAGGTTTAATAAATCCAGAAATATGTGTGAACATGTAGCAAAATCACATTTTTTTTGCACATGAGAGTGAAACTCTGTGTGATTCTCCTGGGCAAGTACCTGGCATGTGCATTGTACTTCGTGCAGCTGAGCATGCAAGTGCCTGATCCTTCTTGATCCTTAGTTGTACATTTCTCACAAAAAGGCTTTAAAATTTCTGACTGTATTATTCTATATACAGGAGTATGTGTGTAAGCAATCAAACTTTACATTGAAAGAAGAATAGCATTCTTCTTTACAGTAAAAGTTCAGGTGCTGTCTCCCTAGGTTCAGTACTTATTTTTTTGGTTGTCTCAGCTTCCTTGAGCTGCTGAGCCTGTCACAACTTTTTTGTGTCTAATGTAGAATCTAAATTAGATAAGAAGAAACAGGACAGGATTTCAAATTCAGTTTCCTCTATACAGGCAGAATGGCACCAGTTTAAATTGCTTTGATATAATTTTGTGTCTTTAATCTTTCCCCTTCAATCTGTTTTTGTATACATTATATATATGAAATCTGGGAATGAAAATCTTGCCTAATGTAAGTTAAGACATGACAAATGAACCTGACATTTTTCCAAGGAGGGAACCAAAGAACATACTGTATTTATAGCAGTAGGAATTTAGTTTGCTGCTTGTAGAAGAAAAATATGCTTTGTGTGAGAACTTTAGTGCTGGGATATGATAAGAATGTTTAGATTATACTTGTTTCCAGTGAGGATACTGGATTCAAAGAAACCAAACTAGTGGAAGGACTAGAGGTAGGACTTATCCAGCAGAAGATTTAGGCTCCCAGAAACTCGAATACCAAGTGTAGAACAGAGTCAAGAGGTTTGAGAGCCCAGTGTCTCTGGGCTCATCAGTGTGCAGTGGGAAAGAACACGATGAAGGAGCTTCTGAAGGTTGAATCTGGGCCTTTTCTTAATAATAATCTAAGCAATTTCTTTCAGGTTAGGAGCCAGACCTTCTGTTTCCTAAGCTATGTGTTCTGTAGTTTAAGTTCTCAGCATAGAGATGTACAAAATTGATTCAAGCCAAGCACCTCTGCAAGCCAGTTACTTCCTGCTGTGACCTTCTGCAGCAGGGCAAGGACTGCAAGAGGAGACAAATGCAGGTGTTCCAGCCCAAGCTGTTCCATCTGCATGAAGTTAATGAAAAGACTTTCCTTTATAAAGTGTTCAGTCTTTATGAGGGTTTCCTCTGAACACAGTGAGAACTGCTTGGGTGATGTTCCTTTGAGGTTCTCAGTAGAATTGCAGATTCCTCTTTTTTTTCATGCCAAGGTATCTGGCTGATTCTGAATAAGCTTTTATTCCTTAGCAATGCACAAGTGACACCTTTTTAAAAATAGTTGTGGCTAATTCTTGAAACAGTATTTTGACAGCTGAACCCTTTGTGCCGAGGGGGAAAGAATCACAAAGCTTAGTTCCCTGCATGTGAGATGTGGTACTTTTCCAGCTTGTTTCTGAATAGAAAGGCTGACTCTGCATTGTTTGACTGCTGAACTGAACGTTGGGACCAGCTTTATTTAGTAGGGATAGTAACCACTGGAGCAGTCTGGGCTTGACAGAGATGTTAGTACCTTTGTTGTAGCTGGTTCCTAGTAGGAATATGCTTCCTAGACGGATTCTTAGACCTTTACTTTGCTCTTGTGGTTTGAGGAGAAGTCCTTCTGGTTAAAGGTTGTACCTTTTGCCCTTTCTTGTCAAGTTGGGGGAAATGATGCTTCATTTTGCTCTAATAAAGAATTCACCTGATTTCCTCTCTGCATCCTAATTGCTCCCTAGAGAGCACTAAAGTGTACTTAAGCATATTGTAACTGTTTACTCACAGCTTCTGCTGTACGTGCAATAACAGAATGTTTGATCTCTGCCCTGTCCCTGCAGGCTGGGATGATTCGCACAGACAAGGACGAGTTCTTCATTGAGCCTCTGGAGAAGGGGGCCCAGGAGGAGGAGGAGGAGGGAGGCAGAACACACGTGGTCTATCGCAGAGCAGCTGCCAAGAAAGAGCTTCCTACTGAGAATGTGGATACCCTGTATAGAGGTAAGGCCCTGTCAGTGCCAGCTGATGTATAAAATGTAGTTGAAGGCACGTAGGCAATGTCATTTTCTATCTCTAGCTGGTTTTTATCCTGGAAAATAGAATTGTGTTCTTCTCCCTCTGTGGATGAAAAGGAAGGGAAAGAGTTGAATGCTTTAACTGGGGTAAGCAAGCATCATGGCAGCAAAGCTATCTCCAGGACTGTGGAACTGTGTATTCTTTGAGTTTCTGTGGCTCCAGAAATAGGACACACAGTTTTATGCTGGATATTGAGTCCTCAGATCAGGGCAGAAGGGGCTGGATGGTGGATGAAGCAGAAGCTCCTGTGCATGCTGGGGATGGGGAGCAGTCCTGGCTTTGCAACAGCTGTGCTGCAAGGCTGCAGCAAGGACACCAAGGCTGACATGGTACATGGGCTTCTCAGTGACAGTGTCTTAGCTGACTGGATTTAATCCCATCAGGGAAATAATGGTATATTCAGGGATGAATGAAAATTGTCTTGACTTATTTATGTGTTTCCAAGTGTGGAATCTAACATACTAAGTATGTAATGAGGGAGTAACAGAAATGAAACAAAAATATTTTACATAAGTATTTTCTGTTTTTCTGGTAACTGCTCAGGTGTTTCACCTTCTTTTTCTGGATAAATAAGGGATGCAGATTTGCTAAGTGGATGTTTTGACAGCTGATGTTAACACTGATATTAACTGGATCCTTTGAGTGGAAATAACAAAAGAGCTACATTTTTTTTTTTCTTCTGAGTGTGTGCACCAAGTGGCAGAGTTACTTGCCACTCATACCCTGGTATTATCTCATTTCTGTGTAATACATTCCCAAGTGCAATACATTATACAAGTATAATTCAGCATGTTAGATTGTCCTTTGTAGAAATCTTCACAGTGATTCCCACCCCTCTACTATTCTACCTCAGTAATTTCCAAAAGACAGAGTATGGTACCTGTTGTAAAACTTCTAGTCTGTGCTCTCCTCTTGCATATAATAATCCTCAGAAAACACTTGAAGGAAACACAGATGTCAGACACTGACATTAGGGCCAAGTGGACACTATAGATCACTCAATATTAGGTTTGAGCAGGGACAAAAGGAAAGCAAGCAATAGCATTCAACTGGCTTTATTAATTCCACTTTGGCCATCAAAATGACAAAATGAATTTTGTGTCAGTCACAGTTTTGTGTTGGACTGGTTTTGTTACCTTTATACTCATTCTGGAGCAGAGCTGGGGAATGCAGGACTCTGATTGTTACAATCCCAGAACTACAGGGTGAAAGTTGCTCTGTCAGTAGACATTTATAAAAGTACTGCAGTGTTGAAAAACACCAGCCATTTACTGTGTTTCCTCTTGAACAAAAGACACTTGATTTTACTTTTTTTTTTCTTCACACCTTATGGCAATATTTTTGGTTTTGCATGGTAAATATTCCTCAGGAGTAGGAGTCTGGTACACAGCAGAGCATAAATTGTAGCTCAGCTCCAGTTCCTGGCACAGCAGTGGCTGAGAACACCTCTGAAGAACAGCTCTGAAGCTTTGCTGTGGGGCTGCTCCTGGGCTGCCTGCCCTGACACCAGCAAAGCAACACGCAGGGTGTGATGCCACCAGATTTCTGTGTCTGTCACCTCACCTGCATCGTGTGCTGGCCTAAGGACTGAAGTCTGTTGACTGGTAAAAAGGCACAAAGTAAAACTGGCCATCAGCCAGCACTGGGGAGAGGAGGGGGGATTCAAAAAGCAAAGCTGAACTCCTGCAGGGCAGGCTGAGACCAAGCCTGGGCTGTGTTTGGAACAGCAGGGGCTGGACATGGGTAGGAATACTTTTCATTTGTTGTATTTCAAGTTTTAAAATAAGGAAAAAAAATGCTATGAGTAGTAATATAATTTTTCATCCATCATATTTTGTTTTGTAAAATTGATTAAAGATTAGATTTTTGTTTGGGGAAAAAACCCCACTTTTCCCCTGAAATTCTCTTTGCCTTTAACAAAAAAAAGCGAACGGCCACTCCAAAGCTGTTCACTACTTTTTATTAAATCTGACTTCTCACCTCTGATTTGCTCTAGGCAACAAGCATGGAAAGGACATGGTTCTATGACTCTGACATACTTTCAAAAATTGTTATTTTATTTCCCCAGTTTTTCATTTTCCAGAGTGCATCTAGTTTTGGTTAACAAATGTCAAAATATTTCATGACTGGGTGCTGACAAGATAAGCACACTGTGTGTTCCATAGTGCTCTGAATTAATCAATGAGCTGCTTTAGGAAATACTTAGGGGGGCATTTTTAGCTTGCTGTATCTCCTTTTTAAAAAAAAAATAAAAAAATCAGAGGTTAACCAAGTGCACTTTCCCTCTCTGACCATCCCTGGAGACAACTCCATTGTTGCCAAGTCCCATAAATTTACATGTGATGAATTGTAACAGTTGGACGACTTATAAAGGTTCAGCCTCCAGGAATCTTATGAATATGTGATGATTATTTTTTTCCCTGAGGTGAACTTCTGGCTCTTTAACTGTTGATAAAAACTTTGTAGTTTCTGATCATGTAAATACCTTAATGAGTAACACAAAGTACATATATATATATAGTATTCCATAATTTGTAAGACAGTATCTTTAAAAACCTCATGATACATTAATTTGACCCCATGGTTTGGAAGGGGATTGTAAGTCACAATTTTTGAATGTTTGGGTTTGGATAGATAGGAATATTTATAAGGAATTTTTATCTATCTATGGCTCTCTCTTGACAAGAAAAAGGACAAGCTGTTCTCTCCCCAATGAAAGAGGAAGTGAAGAAGTTGAAAGCTCTCTGAATTTAGAATTGGGTGGCACAAGGACTCTGAGATTTACTTGTCTGTCCTCTTCTGGATGGTGTTTTGTTGGAGATCTCAGAACCCCAAGTCATGCCCAGGCAGAGAGCTCCAATATGGAGCTGCAGGGCAGAAGGAGAGAGGCCCTGAAACTGCTGGGTGGGTGATCTTCCCCAAAAGACAGCTAGGACTGATGAGAGATCCATTGGCTGGTTGTAAGGATGGATTCATGCACAAAGGAAAAAAAAAAAAAGTAATTTTCCCAACCATTAAAGTAAAGTCTAGGTTGTGCCAACAGGTCTGGAGAGGTGGCTCTGGTATCAAGGCTTTTCTAGCATTTTCCATATGCTATTATTTTTTATATTCTAGTAAAGGAAATGGAGATTTTATTCCATCTGTTGAAAAAAATATGAGCAAACAAAATCACAATCTCCTAAGCCCTGGAGAGATCATGGTTATGTATCTTCTGTTACAAAGGCTCTGCTGACGTGTTGGGGTTTCAGAAATGGAATGTGCTAGGAGAGAAGGGTATGAAATGAGTGGCAGAGCTCTAGTCTGATTTCAGACTCTATTGTGTTTGCTTCTGCATTTATGTAAAATGTTATCAGAATATTGGGAAAAGCAAATACTTGTTTTGGCAGCCTGAATCATTGCATTTTGACTATTGTAGGATTTATCGGGTTTTTGCAAGAATCACAGAGAATAGGGTGTAATGTTTCTACCTGTGTTTCCCCTCTCAAAAAATCCTCTTTGTGAATGTACTGGAAAAAAAAGTAAGCTTTGTATTTCAGACAAGTAACAATCTGCAGCAGAACAGTGCTGTGAAAGTCTGCACAAGCTCACTCCAAATGATGCTAATTGTTTTGCAAAGAGAAATAGTTTTATGTAGTGATCGATGTGTTGCAGGTATGGGGAATAAACCCTGTTTTTTCTGGCAACTGCTGCTTGCCTGCATGTAATAATTTATCTTTCTCTAGATAAAAATAAGCAGCGTGTTGAAAATATTTTAATATTTCCAGCTGAATTCCTTCCTACAAAGATGAGAAATGTTGGTTGACAGCAGTAAAACTTCCTACACAGTAGAACTGGAATTAAATAGGCTAGCTAGAAGAGCTTGTTTTTTCTTGAAAGTGCTGGGTTTTTACCTAAATGTTCTTTAGATGTTAAGTGAAGAGATGGTAAATAGTTAATGGTTATGGTGAGGTCTGGAAAACTAGCTTGATTTTTTTTTTTGTCTCTAAAGACAATCTGATTATCAGGCTTGTAAGCTTTAATATTACATTTCCCCAGCTAAATTACTGTGTCTGTTACCTTGATCAACTGAGAGGAAATGATTCTACTAAAACTTCCTTAAGGTTTGCCTTCTCTTTTAAAATCATTGTCCAAATACACGGCTCTGAGTTTTATTGTATTGCTTGACTGATGAGAAACAGAAATTCAGCTTTAGCTGACAGTCTTATTTACTGTGCAGATGAAAGATGGCCTTAGCCAGGAACAGTTTATTACTGAGGAAGGCAGCAAGGTAACTCTCCAACTGTGCTTAAACCAGAAAGATTGGTGTTGCTTTAACTGCTAATTCAATCTCTTGGAATGGCCATACCCAGTCTGACACAAGTCCCATTAGGAATATTCTCTGGGCTGGTGGGATGGGCAGAGTCACCACTTCTGCTGGACACTGGTGACCCCTTCCCAGGGCAATCATAGAATCGTAGAATTGTCTGGGTTGGAAGGGACCTCAGAGATCATCAAGTCCAACCCTTGAACCACCTTTGCGGTTGCTAGACCATGGCACTGAGTGCCACATCCAGTCTCTTTTGAAATATCTCCAGGGATGGAGAATCCACTACTTCCCTGGGCAGCCCATTCCAATGTCTGATCACCCTCTCCATAAAGAAATTCTTTCTAATATCCAACCTAAACCTCCCCTGGCACAACTTGAGACCCTGCCCTCTTGTCTTGTTGAAAGTCGTCTGGCAAAAGAGCCCAACCCCCCCTGGCTCCAACCAACTTTCAGGGAGTTGTAGAGGGTGATGAGGTCTCCCCTGAGCCTCCTCTTCTCCAGGCTGAACACCCCCAGCTCCCTCAGCCTCTCCTCATAGGATCTGTGCTCGAGTCCCTTCACCAGCCCAGTTGCCCTCCTTAATACCTGGGTTTGATTGTGGTCAGCCCTGTGGAGGATGGTGGTTTGGGGCTGGAAGATGTGATCATTTTATGTGACCCCATGATATACTTTCTTGGGCAAACACCAGCTTTTTCTTTATGGGTTTTTAATTCTACTGTTTCCTTTTTTTTTTATGTTGAGGGTGGCTAGCATCCCCCCCAACCTTCAAATGTGTCCCAGTCAGGTAAAAGGACAAGAGTAATAAGTTGCTGCTTCCACTCAATAGAGGCACAGCAGCTTTTCTGACAGACACCCAAACCTCATCAGAGCAGAGCTGGTCCTCAGCCCTCTTCCTGACATCTTCTGCTCCTCCATGATGCAAAAGAACAAAAGTCTTCCCTCTTTCTCACACTGCTGGGATGTCCAGGAGTCCTGAGGGGTTGAGGACCAATTTTGCAGGAGAGGATTCCATGTCAGTTTAAGCTGAAATAACCAAACACTAGAAGATATTGGAAAAGATAAAATTAAGAATAAAATAAAGTTGTTGCAACTCAGTTTCCAGAGCTCTGCAGGTTTTAAAGATGATATTTCAGAGGAAGACTCCTCCATCATAGTCCATCAAGCTGTCAATGCCATTGATTTGCTAATGTATTTAAATTACTTTTTAGAAACCAACGTGCATCTGGTGTATATTTTTCTGAATTGCCTAGAACAACCATCAGATTGGCTGCAGGCTGGCTGGTTGCCAGTCTAATTTACAGAAACTTTCCTGGTTACCTTTGCAGGGGAACAGTTCCTTCAGGAAACTGAAATTTCTCCAAATTCAATCAATATTTCCTCTCAGCGTATACTCTGGCTGATTAATTACTGTTCCCTCATTCTGCAGTCAGTAAGGCACTGATGACAATATTTTTTGTCTCCTTCCTACATCATCTGTGCATGATAAATACATCTGTCTTTCTCCTGTCTTGGCTTTTCTCTAAATTTCACATTGCAGATTCATGGGGCTTTTCTGGGAAGAGAAAGATTAAGAATTCAGTTGCAACCCAACTTTTAAATAAGAAGCAAGGTTAAGCTCTCATGGAAAAACAAGTCTCCAGAGAAAGGTGTTAGGTCATAGGATGTCCCCCTGCCCACCCATAGGTGCAGCTGATGAAGCAGTTCTCTGCTGGCATAATAAGACTCTTGCAGCAATTTCAATCTGAAGCTTTTAGATAAATCTTGACATTTTCTATTTTTATAACGGTGCAATAAATCATCTGGGATGCTCAGGTGAATGCTAATGAGCAGTGCTCTTACGTCTGCCTGATGGGAAATACAAAGAACAGCATTGTTTTCCAGGGTTGAGGGAATTTTCTACCATAGATCTCCCCAGCAGGTGGCCTTAGCTGGGCCACAGGATGGCTTTGGGGAAAAAGTCAACCTTATAATGAAGGTAGTGGAACTTTTTATTACTAGTGATATTACTGGTTTTGTTTTTTGTTTTTTTTTTAAATGCTTATGTAACTGAAGATGTGTGGTGATGCACCTGTGTATCAGGACCACAGGAAAACTGTATGGGCTACTTCTTTTGGGCTTTTTTTTTTTTTTTTTTTTTTTTTTATGAGGTTGGGTTTATTACAATCATAGAATTGGCTGGGTCGGAAGGGACCTCAGAGATCATCGAGTCCAACCCTTGAACCACCTTTCCGGTTGCTAGACCATGGCACTGAGTGCCACATCCAGTCTCTTTTGAAATATCTCCAGACACGGAGAATCCACTACTTCCCTGGGCAGCCCATTCCAATGTCTGATCACCCTCTCCATAAAGAAATTCTTTCTAATATCTAACCTAAACTTCCCCTGGCACAACTTAAGACCCTGCCCTCTTGTCTTGTTGAAAGTCGTCTGGCAAAAGAGCCCAACCCCCCCCCTGGCTCCAACCTCCTTTCAGGGAGTTGTAGAGAGTGATGAGGTCTCCCCTGAGCTGCCTCTTCTTTAGGCTGAACACCCCCAGCTCCCTCAGCCTCTCCTCATAGGGTCTGTGCTCGAGTCCCTTCACCAGCCCGGTTGCCTCCTTTGGACCTGTTCGAGGACCTCAATCTCCTTCCTAAACTGAGGGGCCCAGAACTGGACACAGGACTCGAGGTGTGGCCTCACCAGGGCTGAGTACAGGGCAAGCTTTGGCAAGCATATTGACTCTTCAAAGGATTTTTGCTTTTCATTAAACATCTTCTTTACCCAGATGCTGAAAATCCCTTTCAGGATGGTTGAGCGTGCATTAAGTACATTCTCACTGTTATTTCTTCATGGCATCAAATGCTGTAGGCATTGCAGCACTGATTTTTTTTGCTGGTAAGAGAAATCATCTTGTAGACAAAAAGTGGTGGGGCAGGACAGAGCCCTGCAGGGTGCTGGGATGGGGAGCTGGAGCCCTGGAGAGCTGCTGCCTGGGCTGACTCTGCTATGGATTCCTGGTGCTGAGCTGCTGTCTCCCTCACCCATCCACTCCACAAAAGTGCAGGTGTCCTTGCAATAAACTGTTGCTGCAGGTGATACACAGGAATGTAATAGGAGTGTGAGAAGTGGCTTGGGTTTTTCTGTATTTGTCGACTAATGAGCTCATTTCAGCCTCTCTGCTAAATTCAAACACTATGAAAAGGTTCTCCTGAGTGGTTGTTGTGGATAGTTTGCAGCTGGAGTTGGATATGACCAAATGTTGCTAAATATAACACAATAATAATAAAGCTGATACGGGTCTATAAAACAGGAGTTTCCAGTTCCTATACAAATGCTCCTGAAAAATTTTTGTGAGAAGCTCTAATGATGCATGGGGAAATAGCTCCTTTGATTTCCCACATTTTTCTATCAATTAATTCAGCACTAGGGTGTGTGAAACTAAGCGTGATTAATCACTTGTTTATGTTTAGTTAACACTTGTTTGTTTATAGATACATTTATAGAAGCAAAACATTTTACAACAGACTTCATTAAGATTTGTTTTTATTCTTCCTTTTAATATCCATTGATCTTGCAGTCCTTAATGTATTTTGCCTTCCAGCCTCCTGGGAGAAAAGAGTGAACAAAATATTTGCCTTTTGGATGAGAGTAACATAAACCTTGTTTTTAGTGAAAGTAGATCCTGTTTCTTGCTGGGAAGAGCCAAGTGTCAGAGTAGAGTTTGTCAGAGCAGCAGTTCCTAAGTCAGACCTTGCCCTCAGAGGTCATGTGAGCACTTTATGTGTGAGCATCAGCAGCCACCCACAGGCACGGGAGGAGTTTTTTTGCTTATGAAAATGGATGTGCACACCCACATGGTTTTTGCACTTCCACAGTTACTGGTGAGTTGTTCTGCAAAGTGTCACCCTATTGGGGTTTGTTTATTTACAAGCTGTGTTCCTCTTGTCCAACCTACTGAGAACCAGAGGATGGCAACGATCCAGCAGGTTCTGATATCTCTGCCAGGCACAAAAGGGGAGGAACTTGTTCACAAGAAGACCTTAATATTCTGTCCTGACAAACTGCAAGTGTTCTTCAACCCCTATCCTCCTTCAGGAAATGGAATATAGAACTGAGAATTCAAAAATATGGGTAGTGTGTAGTGTTTGCTGGTTTGTACCACGGGATTCAAACTCTGTTTAATAACAATACACAAAATAGCATCTGCTATGTGTCCCTAAAATCAGCTCTAGTAGAAAATGCCAATAAACATTTTCTGTTTAAAATGCCTTCTGACTAAAAGCAGTATAAAACTTGCCTTCTGTCCATGGTGATGATGATGAAGTGATTTCAGCAGGCTAAGAGCTCCAGGCAACAGCAAATGAAAGCAATGGGCAAGCCCAGAGTTGAGTGAGATGGATATCCTTCAAACATCTAAGCTTCTGTCATTTCTTGCAACAGAAGAGCCACATGTGAGGCCTTGTAAAGTGGTCCAAGGATTAAAAATGTATTCCAGCTGGTTCTGACTGTTCTCAGCTGTGTGAAAAGTGCTCCTTGGTGGTTGGCCACTGAAGCAATGCTGTGTGCTGCGGAGATCTCAGTGTTTGCAGAAGGGTCCCTGTGCAAGACCCAGCTGGAGAATGAGAAACAAATTGCTTGGTATTTCTCTGCACTAAGTTAATTCATGATGGCTACTGTGTGCTAAGCACATGACTACAAACATATGCTGTGTTGCTGATGAGCTCAATGCTGGTTAAAAGGGAGAACATTTCAGTGCATCAGAGCTGGTGCAGCACAGATGCCATTGGGCATGCTCAGAGCAAAGCCCTGGTAGCTAACACATGAACTAATGGACAGTTTTCTTTAGCACACTGTGTATAGGCAGGTTATTAGTGATATAATGCATTTAACCACTGCATTATGCACTGTTCCCTTTAAAGGCCATTCTTCCCACTGCCCTAACCCCATCTCCCATTATAACCATGGGAGCACAGCATTGCAGGCAGCTACCCCCTGCCACTACCTGCTGGGTGAGCTGGCCAGACACAGAAGATGTAGAGCACTTCACCTGCCTTTTGTAGATAGGGTGAGAGGGGGATGCAGCTCTTTGGGCCTGATTCTTCCTCTGTTGAGTCTCTTTTCCCAGACGACTTTCAACAAGACAAGAGGGCATGGTCTTAAGTTGTGCCAGGGGAAGTTTAGATTAGATATTAGAAAGAATTTCTTTATGGAGATGGTGATGAGGCATTGGAATGGGCTGCCCAGGGAAGTAGTGGATTCTCCGTGTCTGGAGATATTTAAGAAGAGACTGGATGTGGCACTCAGTGCCATGGTCTAGCAACCGCAACGGTGGTAAAAGGGTTGGACTCGATGATCTCTGAGGTCCCTTCCAACCCAGCCAATTCTATGATTCTATGATTCAAGGAATGAGTAGGGAAGCATTTGCTTTAGCAAAGCATGTGTTATGCTCTGCAAGGGGCTGGGGAGTACACCTGTAGTAACCCAGTGGTTGGTATGAATTAAATGTCTGCTCTACAAAGCCTTGGTTTATAACTAGAGCCTGGGTTGGGTAATAACTTTCTGTAGCCATTTTGAAATTCTTGCTTATTTATTTGTGTTCTGAACTCCCTAAGTGATGCTTGGGGCTGCTTGGACTTTTTAGGTAAAAATAACTCACTTGAAAAGTAAGCAACAACAGTGCTAACTTTCATTTCAGCTACTGCAAGTCTCCTTTCCCCTGTGCTTTCTTGGAATTATAAAAGGGAAAAGGATCTTAGCTTAGGAAAAAGCCAGTAAAAATTCTGATTTCAATTGCTCTGAATCTGAACTTTGACACAGTAGGAAACTTATTGCTTCTTGAAGATTTGTTTCCTTCTCTAAAGCAGAAGCACAGTTTTGAAATCGTGGGGTAATTTTAAGGCAGTAGCAGAAACTACGTTACTGCAAACTGAGATCAAACTCTTGAGTTGTCATAAATGATCATGTTATAAATGACTGATTTATCATTTTCAAAATATCTTGTGCCTAACTGTCTGGCACAATGTCTCATGTGCACCAAATCATAGAATGGTTTGGGTTGGAAGAGCCCTTAAAGACCATCTAGTTTCAACCTCCCTGCATTGCCCAGGACACTTTCCATGAGACACCTCCCACTTATGCATGTTTGCTGTTAATATTATGAATTTAGTTATCTTTGCTCATTTGAATATAAACTTCAGGAGCTGTTTGACTTAACATTTGCATGTCAGATATAAACTGTTCTGTTTGCAGGACTGACTCAGATCATGATGTACTTTTAAGCCAAACAGAGATTATTTTGTTTAATACAAAGGTATTACACAAATACCTCTTGTATTTGGATTTGAACCATTTCTGCTAAATGCCCAGAGGTGAGCAGTGAGCACCAGCTGCCTCACTCACCATCATGCCCTAGGCAGGATGCTCTTTTCTAGTTCCATCCCTGCAATACTGCCTGCACAGACCTGCAGCCTCAGCCTCTGTTGCTGAAACTCTACCACTATAAGAACAAGGCCATGGTTTGGTAATTATTTCACACCAGTCTAGCTCTGTGCTAATGGCAGAGCAATCCTCTTTCCCACAGGCCACACAATCCCTCTGCCAGTTTCTGCATTACTGAAGGGGCTGCAGTCACCAGCTGCAGACTTGTGGATGCTCCAACAACGTAGGGCAGGCAGCTGAATCATCTCAGTCCTTTCCTCACTGCCCACAGAGCCCCTCTCCTCTCTCTGCTGGCTGAATGTCCCAAAGAGAGACCCTTAGTGACAGTCTCTCAGTGACTACTTTATCCATCCCCATGCAAAGTCTCTTGCAGACCAAGAGGTGCCTCTTCTACTACGTGATGTTGGGTGGCTCTTATAACCACAGTGCTTGTTAATGGGTTAAATACCATGTACTTTGTTTTTCAGCAGGTTCTTTGATTAAAAGCCTGGTATGCATCTTTGCTCTTCCTTTAATCTGTGAGGTTTTGTGCAGTCACTTGCTTGTTCCAGCTCTCTGTGTGTGCATGGACCATCTGGCATGGCTCTCCTGCCTGGCAATGTGTGGTGTTTTCAAGGGGAAAAATTATTAATCACAATCTGGATGGCAAGGGATTTAGGGATTGATTTTATTTCAACTCCAAAGCTCACAGTTCCACAGGTAGAGAGTTCTTCAGAAAAGGTTTCTCAGCATCTCATTGCAGTGTTGCCTGAGGGGGGTGTGAGAAAAGGGGGTCAGAAATCCCCAAGGACCAAGTGGCAGGGAGGAGTCAGGAGCAGGGGTCCTTGGCAGCTCAGCCTCTCCAGTCCCTTGCTGCTGGCCTGCTTGGAGGCTGTCATGCTGCAGGAGCCTCATGATGCTAAGAATCACTTTCTTTAGCACTGCTGGGCTTCACACAGTTGTCTTTGGAACAAAATTAATTTCCCTGGGCTTTGCTCCATTTTGCAGGGTTTGGCCACAAGAGACTGTACATTTGGAGAGAGGTGGCTTCTTTTTTGTTGTTTGTTTTTGTTTTTTTTTTCCTGGTAACCCTGATATTTTCAACATTGCTTAAAAAATTGTAGCTTTTCAAAAACTGGAGTGATTATTTACAGAACATTTGAGGAAAGATTCAAGATTCCTTTATCCAAAGAGTGAGTCACACATAAGACATGCTCAAGTCCTACAAGTAACCTGAAAAGAAAAGCCTGAGAAGTAGCTTCTGTGATGTGCCACCTGTGGGAATTTTTTAAACCTATAATCTTGTCAGCTATCCGTGCACTTTGTGACCATGTCTGTTTGCCTGTCAAGGAGTTCTTTTTTCCTATTGTACATGTGGAGGCATATTACAGTTGCCAAAGGTGCTTGTGAATGAGGAGAGACAACAAGAAATGTTTTTTATTCCTGAAAAAGCTGCCTCTGAAATGCCCATCCCTGCATCTCCCTTCAACAACCACCTCCCAGGCTTAGCAAGGAAGTCAGCAGAGAAAGTTTACTTTGGTGGTGCCAAGACATTTTTTTTTTAACTTAAAAAAATATGAACCATTGTTTTGGTTTTTCTGTCTTTTTTTTGGTGAAGTATCTTCAAAATAAATTGGCAGTGTGGCTTAAGTAACATTGGGTTTTGGATGGGGGAAGTGGTGACGTTTTGGAAATGTTTTTCCATAGGTCAGCAAACCCAGGTCACATCATGGTAAAGCATCTGGTAGTAAAACTAACTAGATAGTAACATGAAAAATTTCTGTACAGACTCTTAATGTGTATGAAATTAACAGGCAATGAGAGCTGCATCTTATGAGCTGTGTTTTGTGTTGCTGTGTGGGCAGCAAACCTGTTTGCCTGGCTGAGTGTCACTACATCATAGTGTTTGGAGTTCAGTCATCCTACTGGGTTTCTTTCTTTCTTGGGTTTTCCATTTTTAGAGAGATACTGTTATTTATAGTAATGAACATATTGCAGCCATTAATGTCTTTCTCCCTGTGGAGCAGGGCAAAGGTTCAGTCCCCCTTTTACAGAGATGTCAGTGCTCTCATACCCATTTCTTCATACTGAAGTTGGGTATGCCAAATCTTAGGTATTCTTAAGTGGTTTTTAATCCAGGGTGTTGGTTTTTTCCCAGTATATATAAAAAAATAGATTTCACAGGAATTGGGAAATCAGTTCTTTCAGGGATCTGAGGTTAAAAGGATGTATTGTCTGAAGCCTTAGATTAAATCTGGGCTCAGACCCTTGTTCCCAGGCTCATCCTTCCTGCCAGTTTGATTTAGCTTTCTCCCAGTCCCTGTTAAGAAAGTGCTGACTAAAGAGCAGACTGAAAACTGTGCATTTTAACTTTATATTCTACTTGCAAGCTGAAGTTTTTTTGCTTTGTTTGTCTTAAGCCAAGCCTCTGGAGACTTGTTAAACTATGAAATGGTTAGAAAAAGGCAGCTCAGAGGCTCTAGCTTGGGGTATTAAGTGTCCTAGGCAGCCCTGCTGCTCAATCTCCAGTGTAAAATGCAACAAAGGCTGAATATCTGATTTTGAGTCACTGTAAGACGACTTGAATATAATTTCTATATTTCCAGGTATTTTTCTTGGATATCCCAATTACTTGTGTGCAGAGACAAGGATGGTATTGACATTTCCATGACAACCCACTGTAGCATTTCAGATATTGACCTCCAGGTCATAAATTACTGAAGCAGAATATTTTTGGAAGACTCGCAAAATCTATCAGTCTGCTGTAAAATGTATGGACAATAGCAGAGCAATAAAATGCAGATGTAAAAACACAGGTTTGGGAATAAAGTTGGGACTGGAAGTTTTGTGGAAGTTTTGCTTAAGACTCCATGGACAGTAACAGACAGTGACAGCCCTGGGGGATGGGTTTCTGCTGATTTTTGGCTGTGGATCTGGTTTGTGTTTGTGGCTGGATGTGTGACAGAGGTGGAATGATGGTAAAAATGTTGTAGCACTTTTATTAGAGGTATTAACAGACCTGAGGAGAGCCTCACCTGGCTGCCTTCATGCTACTGTTGGCAACAACGGTGGGTGGGAAGGGATGCTCAGCCTGATGGTTAAGGGATGGTTAAGCCTTAGATATGTGTAGAGGTGTTTACTGATCCATAATAACTGATTGCCTGCTATTCCATCTGGGACTCTCTTACCAGACATCCTGAAGAGCATAAAGTGCTCTGTTGTGCTGCTGAAACCCTGGTTTCAAGCAAGCAAAGGGCAGCGAGTTCCTTGCAAGAAAACCGCGGCGTCTGAGCTCTGCAGATTTGCAGCAGATCAGATTGATTGCTCTAGCAGGATTTACAGTCCTTGTGGGTCTCAGGTCAGACAACTGGAAAGCCTGTTTGTCTGTGAAGTGATGGTGGGGGCATTTCCAGGAATCTCTGAGAGAAAGAATCCCTTAGCTGAAAGGCCACGTTTCTTCCTTAAGATTGTTTCTTTTCAGTTTTTTTTTTAGTTTTTAAAGGAGAACTCGGAGCCTTTGCAATACGAGATGGAACTGTATTACCACCAGATAAATTACAGTGTCTCTTTCAAAATCCCCATAGGCAACACATATTATGTGATAGCTAATTCTCACAGACCCTATATAAATGCATTTTCTGGGAACTGCCTTTTGTAATAATAAATTACTGGTTGGCAAGTGGATCGGATTCAGCCAAGCCATGTACTTGATGCTGTTCACACTTATTTTAATGGGAAAGTTCCCAGTGAGTTTAGAGGAGGCAGACCCAGTGCAAGGCTGTGGGAAACTGAGTTGCTGAATTTGCCTGAATTGCAAATTGTCTTTTCTTGCTTCTGTTTTGTTTAATTTTGTACCTTCTGGGTTTTGTGTTTTACTTTTAAGATTCATTTGAAGACAATGAAATTAATCTTGAAGTTATGTTAAGAACTGAGCACCAGGAATATGACTTCTGTGTTCCCAATGATGGACGTGTACCTCTGGATGTGAGGGAATGGACCCACATATTCCTTATGAAGTCCCACTACATGTTTCCTGACTCCCTAACACCTCTTTTGTGTCTGTGGAGAGAGAGAAACATCTTTCATTGTTGAAAGTATCAGAGTCCCTTGGAAAGAATTCTTAATTTTCTTACTGTTTAACCACTGTGCTCTGTGCAGACATTGTAGATTTTTGTGCTGTTTTACAGATGTTTGGTGTGCTTTTATCACTTAACACCCAGGCTTCTGACTATGTCATACACATTCATGTCATTTTCTTAGCATTCAGACAGAGTCTTTTTGTAGCTTTTGGCAGCTTGGCCACCTTGTTCCCCCCAACCCCTCTGTCTTGCTCATATCAAGAAACACATGATTAGTGTTGACTAGTTCAGCAAATTTGTTTTTAATGAATCTGATAAGAAGCTTCCAGATCATAAGTGACCAAGTGATGTGTCTTGGGCTTTCAGAGCAAGCTGCTCCTTTTTTATTTCATGAAGACAGTCTTTTTTCCTATCACCTGGCCAGGCACAACTTCCTCCAGTGTTTGGTACAGATGCATTCAGAACTGGGACGGAACTTGGTTAAGCTGTCAGTTCTAATTTAATTTCCATTCCTCTTGGTGTTGTCTGATGAAATATTTTCCTGTATTTTCTTTGTGCAGCCTTCTTTTGGGATATGTATTTCACTGTGCTTAATCTCATTATTTTATTAATACTTAGTTTTTAAATCCAATTTGTGGGACATACATAGTGCCTTTGTTTCCCAGAGCACTTTCCAAAAGTCTCTGTTTTGTTTGCATGGAGCAGGACCTTCTTCTCATACCTCTGTTCCAGTTTTCTGAAACTGCTCAACTGATTTCAAGAACTGATTGAGTTGGCATTGGGCTGTTCTTCTGCTTGTTTCTTCAGGTCACTAAAACTATTTCAATTCAGTTATGTAACTGAGAAGTCCAGAAGTTTTCTTCCTCATCTCTGTTATTGGTTTGTTCTTCCAGTTCCTCTCTTTTTCTCTTTCTTTCTCTCTCAGCTGAGCCGTGTCTTTATTTTTATAACCAAGATTAATTTGTCTCCAACTTTCCCAGATGTCCTGGTATCTTCTGGGCTTCTTATCAACATTCTTCAAGAAACCAGTCCTACCTATCCCTCAATATTTTGCCCACTGTATAACAAGATGTAATGCCACACGAGGTCTTTGCTGCTCTTATTTTATTCCAATTTATAGTGAAATTGTTGGAAGAATTTGATATCATTGTGTTAGGAGTTGAGGCAACTGGTAAATCAGTTGGTAAATCATTGGTAAATTCGGTTCAAAACACAAACCCAAGAGGAAATCCTTGCACCTCAAACCCTAAAATATGCACAAAACCCAGGCAAAGCACCTCTTATTTTTGTTATACTCGATAAGAATAGAAACACACTTCCCTGTGTGCTAAAATGAAAAGCATCCTGCAGTATTGATTTCTACCCATTCCTCCAGAAGTCAGTGCCGTGGGTAAATACCGTTTGCACTTCCTTTAGAGCAAATGTAAGAAGTTCAAGTTTTCAAAACCAGTTTCAAGTTCTTTAGATACCCGGGAGAAATTACAGTCTTCAGCCTCTATAGAAAGGATCTCAAAAAGGTAATTTTATTGGTTTCAGGATCTGAAGGGGGAATCAATAAGGCACGTACACACTTCGGAGCTCCTGGTCTGACCTCTATATACCTGTTATCTGCTCTCCTCTGGTTTCTCCCCTCACAATCACCTTAATGACAGAGTAAGGGTAAGCCCTTGGACTTCATTTAATTTCACTTTTTGCCCTTAAAAAACACAAAGTGATTAACAGGATGTTCCATCAACACTACCAAGAGCTCAGAATCAATTTCCTTTCCTTGGAAGTGCAGAGCTTGGGTTGGAAGAGGGGGCTGCTGTGCAAATCCAGGCTGGGATCTGCTCTCCCTTTGCAGAGGGACCAAAAGCCACACACCACTGCTGCAGGTGCCCTCACCCTTTGCCAGGAGAAAACTTTCCTGCTTGGAAAATAGACAGATTGTGCCCTGTCCCTGCTGGCTGAGGGGCTCTGTTGACTCCCGGGCAAAGGGGGTGAGGGCAGCAGCACAACTCAACCTCAGACCTGGGGAAGAGCAGCCCTGGTGCATGCTCAGTGCAGGATGGATCCTGGCAGGATGGTTGATGGGCACGGCACGTAGCAGAGCAAGCAAGTGAAGGAGGAGTGTAGTTTGGTGTCTGGTTGTAGAGAGAACTGTATGCTTGCAATATGTTTTGCCTTCTGCTGGCAGTCCTGGTGTGAAAAGCAGCATAGCTTAATTAAGCAGTGTCAAAAAAACTCAGTTCTTCCAATCTGCCTTCCAATCTGAAGTGTTGTTCTTTGATGATTTAGCTGTATCTTGCAAGAGTTATGTATCCTTATGGCTAAATGATGAAGTTTCACAAAGAATTTCAGCATCACCTGATTTTTGATGAATTTTAATAGGGCTTGGACAAATCTGTTGACCCCAAAGCTCATCATTTTGTCCAGGATTTTCCAACAAGGATCCATGTGTGCTTGGACAGTACATTTTGATGCTGGTCAAAGTTGTGTGAGACTTAATATTCAAGATGTATGGGACTTGTTGTGCATGTCCTGCACTACTAGTCCACCTATGCAGTGTAAATCCAATAAATACCAGTTGTGTCAGGCTTACTGCATGTGCTCAGGCCATTTTAGAGCAAGATCTGCATAGGTGAGACATTGCTGCAGGATGTCTCAACTATACTGGGTATGTTTGTGGTCCCAGTACATTGCAGCTGCACTTCTGGAGGTACTTACCTATTCACCAGTGCTCTTCTATGGAAAAATGTTCCAAAACACCAGTAGCTTGGTCAAACAGCTGGGCATCTAGAAATAGGAAACAAGCAGCCAGTGATCTCTAATTCCACAGGGTAAATTTTTTGAGAAGATGAAGAGCAGAAGTAGGAGGAAACCTGAATGAACAAACTGGTGTCAAGACCTTAGCCTCAAGGATGTACTGTTCTCAAGAGCTTTGTTAGGATTGTGTTTGATAAGAATCAAGTTTCAGTGTTTTTTGGGTTGTGTTGAATAAGATGAAGCTTTCTGTGCTACACTAATAAAAGAATTCAAAAGGAACTTATTGGGTAAAGAATTTTTCTTACTAGAACCATCTTCCCCTGAAATATGAAATATCTTTTCCAAATGCAAAAGTTATGCAGACATGTCTGAATATAGAAGTAGAACTGGAAAGCAGTGGGTTTCTTTTGCCAGTTTTGCAGGAGGCCACCCACAAAGGTATATCTTCTTATCTGTTTCTAGTTTTGTGTCATTTTATTTTTTTCCCCTGCTTTGGAAAAATACAATAAATTTTGGGCAAAATCAGAGGCTATTTTGAATGATTTATTTATTTATTTAAGCTTTTCAACCAATGTGGGAGTGAAATGTAGTTTGATGATTTTTCCAAATAATTAGCTGAAGAAAAAAAAAATTAAAATGAAGTTGAAAATTTGGTGCAAATGATTTATTATGAAGGCTCTAATGTTTGATGGGATAAACTCATGCATACCAGCCTTTCTCTATGTGAATATGGAAAAGAGCATTTGGTTGAAGGCATTTTCCTTGCTATTAGTTGGTTTAGGCTGTATTTTTTTTCTCCTAGCTTTGAGTGTTTGATAATGGTTTTCTGAATTTAAATGCAAGTCCTATTTAGACTTGATATTTCCAATCTGTTTCTTGACTGTTGGTATTCTCAGTTTTGCTTGTCTTGAGAGGCTGTTACTTTCCATTCTGCATATTCACCCTCTCTGACCAAATGGGCAGGAAATGTACTTAATAATCTCAGTGTAACCCAGAGGCAGGCAGGATTCCCTGCAGGGGGATGCTTTGCAATGGTTACAAATGAATCCTCTTGGCGTCTGGCTCTGCCTCACGCTGCTCTCTGTACCATCTGATGGATGATTTTTCAGTGTAAGCAAAACCTTAGAAATGTGGTTAGAATGTGATATGTTTATCATCCTTGATGATTCAGAAGCCAAATGCTCCAGATCCTTGAGGTCACCCAGTGTCAGTATCCTCTGTCTGCTGGGGAAGTGATGTTGTTGGTCCTTCAGTGCACCCCAAGCCTCTGTACCACGGCTGCCTCCTGTGCATTGTTAAGACTTTTTAGAAAGAATTCCAGAGAAAGAAATTCAACAATTTGCACTTGGAGCCCAAATGATCTCACTGCTTGAAAATGTTTTCTTGGGTCTAGGATTAATTTTCCCAATCTATCCTTTGTAGCTAACCCTCCCCCACTTTCTTTTTTTTTAAAAAAAAATCCTTCCCTCCCATGTGCCAGTGTTTTCTAGACACAGAAGCTGTTATCAGGTTGTCTCAGCTATCTTTCAATCAAGATGTACTTTTTAGTTCCTGTAGATGATTATTTTTTCTTCATCTTCATCTTTATGTAAAAACAAAAAATGTACTAATGTAACCTCCAGCAGTTAAAATGATGCAACCCTGCTCCTATCGTTGTGTAACTTGGTTCTGCGGGAAGACAAATTCTGCTTGCGATAAGGCACCTTTATCCCAGTACAGACACTGCTGCTGGTACTGATAATCATCATCCAGAAGGTTCATGATCTAGGACAGTAAACCAGAAGGATGACTTGAAATGAGCAAACATTTCCATACCCTTAAAACAGAAAAATAAAGAACATGGGTAGGCAGCTTGGCAACACTGTCATCAGCTGAGTAAATGTGCGTCCTTGAACAGAGTTCATGTTCTGCTGTGGTTTGCTGGTGTTGGGAAGGAGGAATGACTCTTATTCATACATTTGTATTCCCAAATAAGTCTCAATGATTAAAACATCCTGAGAGAGCAAGACTGTTTTATAGATTCAGAACTGGGACAAAGTCAAGTGTGGAGGGTGCTGTTGATCCTTCAATGCTGTTCTGACTTTGGTTTAGTTATTTTAATGAAGGGATACTTTTCCAGAAGTGCTGTGGCTATGTGGTGTTGGAGTGGCATCACATCCTGACTTTGAATTAAAGGTTTCAGAGAAATAATAAAAAAACAAAACCTTAATAATGTAGGTGTCAAATTCCTAGGCCTGTGTCATGTGGAGGTTTTTTGAGAGTTACGTAGTCAACAACTTCTCCCAGCTCCACTGGTGATGGTCCAAAACTCTCCAAAGCCATTTACTTCATTGAATTTACATTAAATATTTACCAGCACAACTGAGAGTTGACTCTAGTCCCACCTCTTTATTTTCCACATGCTAGATAATTTCAAAAAATGGGGACAATGTTGTCCTCTGCAAAGAGGAAAATAGATCACTGACTGTGCTGTGGTACATACTGACCAAAATGTAGGAACCAGCACCAGAAAATTCCTAACAAATATTTCTTTAAATGGATTGCTCAGCAGTTTGCTGTGGTCTTGCCAGTTAAATCATGAATGTCAGCAGGAACTGGTGGAAATTAAATGTTATAAAAATGGAACTCCAGTGTTCAAGGTAATGAAAGATCCAGAAGCCAGTGGCACTTGCTAACATCCACGTGTGTTCTCTTATCCAGCACTGCTGTGTTGCAGCAGTTTTGGCAACTGGTATAAGACTGAGTCTATGTGAAGCTCACAGTGTCCATGTTATTTACCTAAGTGCTTTGGAAACAACCTTTTCTCCTAAGTAAAAAAAATTGAGAAGTCAAAAAAAAAAAAGACAATCAGAAGTACCACCATGCCAAACGTGGGCTTGTACCCATCAGATGTTTGAGATCTGTGGCACTGAGTAGATTGATCTGAGGATATGTTACAGTATCAATATACATTATTAATAGTAAAAATAAAAATATAAGTGTGCAATAATTCTGTTAGTGCATTTTCTCCCCACTAAATTTTTTCTTTTAAGAGTTTTTTTGCTGAGGACATGGCAGGCTGGCTGGGGCAAGGCTCAGTGACTCTGGCTTGGGCAGCTGCTGTCTCTGAAATCCTGGAGAAATCTACCTAAATCCACCAAATCAGAATTTCATGCTCCCTGCTTGAGGCTGGGTGTGAAATTTTAATTTGCACTTGTCAGTCTGAAGTAAGGGGGAAAGGGAAAGCAAAGGAAAAAAGGCATATGATAAATTTCACACTTTCCCCTGAACAAAGCAACGTGGTTCTTTCCTCTGGGTGTCTCAATGAATCTCTGTGTGGGCAGCTGGAAGCTGGCAGTTTATCTTGAGAGATGGCAGGGTTGTAAGCAGAGTGGGTAGTATCAGCTATCACTGAGTTTACATGGTGCTTCCTATTACTGACATCTGATTTAATTTTGCTAAAAATTTGCCAAAGTCTTGCTTTGTGCTCAGTCAGGTGTTTGCCAGGGCCAAGCTGCAGTGGAGATGTCAGCCAGGTTGGGTTTTGGCAATGCTGTTGAGATCCTGCTCAAAGAGGGTAAACAAGACTCTCCAGGAGAGCATCTGCTCAGGACTTTGTTGTCTTTTTACTATTCAGGGTGTCCCTTCATGCCTTGATTCCTGAGCCCTTTTCAGATCCAGCTCTTATGACTGAATTTCCTCCAGGGTTTTTCCCTGACAGTAATCACTGCTCTGCCTGGATGTTTCACAGCCACCAGTGCATTTGTTTTCATAGCCCTCTGTGAGAAGAGAGCACTTTTTCCACATCTTACAGAAGAGGGAACCAAGTAGCCAGGGGTTAGAGCTTAAACTTCCCTTGTATTCTGGCTGACCCACATGAAGCACTTTTATAAAATGGATTTAAATATTCAAAACACACTGAGCAACACCCAGCTGCAGATGCAAAGTGCTTGAGGCTTTTGAAAATGAAAGGCTGATGTTTCAAGCCAGCTGGCTACTGAGCAAAGAGCACTTACTTAGTGGTACCTGTGAAGGGAAATCTTTGTGGTGTGTACGATCGAGCTGAGTTCAGGTTTCCAGAGCATCACGTTTATTCCCCCCCTAAACAGTTTTCAGCACACTTCTCATCTCTTGCAACATGAGAGAAAAGAAATTCCACTACCCTCTCTGGTTTGTGTCTAGACATGCTTATATTTTGTGTGGCCAGGGATTCAGAGGAAAAATAGTATGTGAGCATCCCATTAAAATCTATATCATAACACAGAAGCCTGTAACCCTGGGGACCAGGGTTAAGGTTGCACAAGCATTAATTAAGGCATTTCCAGTAAGTAAGCTGAGATGACCTTTGACACTGCTGCTTTAGAAATTCTGTTTAAATGTGGGATTTCTATTTTGCTGTACTAGAGAGCTGAAAGACAATCTGCACTTACTGCTGTTTCCTACTGGACTCAGTACAATCTGAAGTGTTTTCTGATGGGTACTTGGAAAGTGATTGATTCCTGAAATACTTCCAGTAGGAGTTAATTCAAAGCTCAGTGGAATCATTAGTATTCTTTAGCACCATACTGCTGGAAAAGGCTTAAATAATCTATATCTATGGTATGGGTGAGTGGTTTTTAATAAATGCCAGTCTAGGCTGCTTTGACTGATTTTCCTTATTTCAAGAAATGTTGTTCTTTAAAGTCAAGAGACTATGCAACAAAGTATTCACTTGAGTTTTCTCTTTGCCCTGGTAAGTTTCTATAAATTTTGATGACAGTCACTGCTATGGTCCTGGGGTGGGACAGATATTTATCTTCTGAGATTTGCACTACACCAATTTACATGAAATTTCCATGATTTTAATGGAGACTAGAATTTGGAATCAGATAAAACTTGCTCTCTACAGCCTCCATATTGAGTGGCATGATGCAATGTGCTGCAAAAGTAAATCATGTCTGTTATGTTGGACAGACTGAGGGATATTAACATACAGTTGTTAGTTAAATAGCACCCTACTAATTAGGAGTTTCAATCATTTCAGTTTTGCAGCAGCAGTTGTAAAAAATTACTGGACTTATGGAAACAGTGCTGAGCAGAAACACAGATACTGACTGGAAAGAAGTATCTTTCTGAATCTTCTGGGTTTTTTTTTTAATGTACCTAAATGAAAAGTCTCATTTTTTTGGAAAAGGACAGGTTTTGGCATCCTGATATAACATGCTACAACCAAACACAATACTTAAGCCCCCCAGTCACCACTGTGAATAAAAGCAATTGCAAAGTACTAACATTTATCCACTGAAAGCAACACGGGCTAGATAGAGATCATCTGGTCAGCTTTATTTCCTTCTCCCTCCTTTTTTAATCAGCATAAAAATGGGGCAACCATTAGACTGTGCAGTGCTTGTGCAAAAGGGGGCTTAGTTGTTCACTGATAAAATAATTCCATTGAGTAACTACTGGGGGTAGGAGAGGGCTTCAGAGGAACTTCTGCAGTGTAGGGGAAGCTGTTGAGGCTGTAGTAGAGAATAGTGAGAGTCTGGTTTGCCCAAAGTGGTGCCCAGGGTGAGGTTCCAGCAGAGCCCCAGCTGCTGGAGTAGCTGGGGACCAAGGGGCAGCATCAACCAGTGATGTAGAGACTTTAAGTTCAGGCACGTGAGCACAGTTAATATCTATAGACACTGAGTTTGTTTTACAGGAAAATATTCTTATGCCTATCCCCAGGAGTTTAAAATGGAGCTTAATTTCAGGTTTTGATGTCACTGGGATATGAAAACACTCAGCCAAGTCCCCAGCTCTGACACACAGCTCTTGGCTTTCATCTGGCATGGTCAGCAAGCATAGAGAAATTCCTCTGGAAAAGGACTCTGAGCATCTAGGTTGGTGTCTTTCTGAATCTTTGTCTGGAGATGCCTTTTCCCTTTGCTGACTATTTATAGGGTCTAAGGTGAGTAGATTCCTAAACAGCAAGCTGCAGCAGATGCTAAAGTTAGGCAGGATGACTCAGTCCAGAGATAGTGACCTACTTCAAGTTGTCTGCAGGGGAAGGTGTGTGAGAGATGCAGGGAGTGCTGTAAGGATAACAACAACACTGGAACTGGGTGAGCCAGGGAAATTCTGCTATAGAATGTTGTGTTTCCAGATCTACCACTACAGATGCATTGTTTTTATAAGAGAAACTTTTTCACACAACAGGTTTCAGGAAGGAAAGGAGCTTATGGAAGCTAAGAACTTTTAAATGCTCCATAACTGACTTGACTTTCTTACTGGATGACCTGGGTGGATGGTCCAGGGCACTAGTTAGAAAAGTGGAGCTTATCTTGTGGTATCAACCTGCAGTATGTGTTCTGAGTCCTTCCCTGTGTGCATTAACTCAGTGAGACAACAATTTAAGTCCATCTATGCTTACTTGTTTTGCTGCATATTTCAGTGAAGTATAGCAACATGTGTTTAAAAAATGAGAAGACAGATAAAATGCCTCTATTGTTCTGTAGTTTAATTAGTGAAAATAGTGTATTCTGTGAGCAGGGAGAGGAGATACAATTTATTTTTTTTTTCTGAATATTATTAGTGTGCTGCAAGATTTGACAGCTTGAATGTAGGTTACAGAGTTTCAGTTCATTAGTGACACTGGGAAAGCAGCTACAGTTTCTGGCAGACAGATGAAGTCACCAGTGGCAGATTTTTAGGTTGTTGGCATTTGTTGCTATGGATGGGTGAAAAACTCTTTACTGAACATATATATAAATACATATTGAATTAAAGACAACATCTTCAGAGAGAGGTAAATGAACAAACTGACTACCAGGAGAAGACACAGAAGACTGCTTTGGCTGCCTTTATTATGGCCAATTGTGACTGCTAATTTTTTAGTGTGAAAATTGCATTCAGGGACTAAATCTGATTTTTTCTTACTTTTCCCCACCTTCCCCACTACAAAGTACAATAACTGAGCTCCCCCCCCCTCAGTTTTCCATTAGAATAGCTTTGAAATGCCTCTGATGGGAATGGTCTGATTATGTGTACATGTCTTATACAGAAAACAGGAGTCATGCTGCAAACAGACTTCCAGTAGGATAACAGCCCCAGAGTACAGAGCTCCTGAAGTCTTTTTCAGACTGCAAACACTGGGGAGAGAAACACAGTTATGGATTACAAGGGCAGGATTTCATTACAGGACCTTAAAGCTATATCAGTGTATATATCAGCAGTATATCCTGCATTTTCTGTTTCATCAGCCATCACAAAATTCCAGGCTGCATCACTTCAACTTTTTCCCTGGTCTTTCCTCAGTCCCTGAAATCATGCTGAATCCTTCCTCAAATCTGAATTCAGGCAAGACAACTTTGCAGCTTGTCTTTCTCCCTTGAAGGGCTGTGTCCTGGGATGTACTTGTTGAGTGCCCGTGAGCTTTCTCAGCACATAATCTTTCCTCACAGAAGCAACTTCAAAAGTGAGCATCTCTCACACCAGACAGTTGACTTTGGCAGGCTGTGGATGGGAAATCTCATTTTGTAGCCAGTTTGGCTTGCTTGAAGTTTTGAGAGCAAGCATCCTGATAATTTTTCCACTGAATGTAACAGGTGGCCTATGTTTTTGAAGGTAGCTGTGAAATTATATTTTTTAATACTTTTGCAAAGGCCTCATTTTAAAAAACTGCTGAGCCATACTTGCTCAAGAAGCCAGGCATACTAAAGGCATCTCAAACACCAGAAAGTACTTGTTGCCTGAGAAGACCCTGGCTACTGAGGTTGTGTTTGGATATTGATAAAACTGTTTCACCAGACATGTAAGACACCAGGAAGGCTATAAATATAATTGGTTTAAGGCTCTATTATGACATCATAATGATGAAACCAATTGTTCTTTATAATAAGAAAATGTATTTTCATTTCTGTTACTAATCACACTTAAATCTATCTTGGGTAACTGGATGGTAATTAGATTTTCTATTGAGATGTTTCCTAAGTGAGTCTTAAAGAACTATAACTTTATGCTATTCTTAACTCACTGAATTAAGAGGGGGCATAAATCAGGCCTCAGTGGGCCCTAAATATGCACTAAAAATAGTCTGGGATGTGCCTGACCTTTTCACAGTGAACGGAAACCTCTCTGGTGCCAACCATTTATTTATGCCAGTGATACTGGTTTTCTAGCAAAAGAAATCAGAGTGGTGGTAGGGAGGGCTGGCAGAATTTCAGCTGTAAGTGTATTAAACTGGTCTCTGGCAGGACCTTGCAAAATAAATGGCATCACCTTTCAGTTAAATTTTTGATTCCTGAAGAAAATGACAAGATTTTTACTTGCTTTCAGTTCAAGTGCATGAACCAAATCTGGGCTGTGTTACAAAACCAGCTGAGCCCCTCATCTTGCACTGGAGTTGGGTGCTCCTGAACCAGAGACCTCTCATCCCATCCCACTGCCTGGAACCCACAGGAGAACTGGCACCTGATGGATTTAAGCTTTTCAGTGGGATGCCTGTTCTACATTTGCAGGAAATCCTCCTTTTTTTGGTCTGTATTTGAAGTTTTGACCTATTTCCCAGTAGAATCAATGAAATTTTCTGCTGACTTTGGTAGGAACCAGATTGATTTTTAAAACTTAATAAATACTGTGTTTTATTAAGTCCTATTTTTTCTCCTGTTACCAAACAATAATATTAAATGAAAAGAAGAAGAAATTATGAGAAAAGCTTATGTGAAAGTGAGATGAACTGCATTTAACATTTTCCACAGCACCTTCCAGTTCTGTAATTTTATTTTACTGTGAATAATGACATCTGAGCCTCTGACCATGTAAACCTTGAAATCCAAAATCATCATAACATGTTCTCTGGAACTCCATGTGTGCCTACAGATAAAGGCATTAGTGAACACTGTGTAGTTTTAGACCATAATATGGCAAGAAATCCACTTCAGGATTAGCTTTTTTTTTCCCTGTGGACCTTATTCTGTGCTCCACAGAGCCTCATGTGAGCCTTTCTGAGGTCTTTGATAGAACTCTGTGTAGGTAGTTCCCATCATTAATATATATTGTCTGTATTGTATATTGTAAAGCATATTGTGTACTGCATCTCTGTGCATTAGAGAAATCATCATGTGGGCACACAGGATATCAGCCTTATTATAACCATCAGAATTCCATACAGCTACCTTGTGGAAAAACTTTGCAACTTCAAAACACGTGCTTATTTACTTGGAATGGGCACTATTAGTGTATATTTTATAGTATCTTTTCTCACCATTCATATTTATATGAGCAAATTGAAATTTCTGAAGCAAAGAAATAAGAATAAATCTGAATTCAGTTTGCTGGAAATGTGGCTGGTGAGTGGCACTGTGTGCTGAAGCTGAGTAAATACTTTCTGTCTTAGAAATTACTTCAGAGTAAACAAAGTGTTTGTTCCTTCTGGAAAACTTTGTTGGCCTAAGGTATGGTTCACCTTATTTCAACTCACACTCAAAATAATCTTGTGGGCCTGTTGTTGTTCTTGGAAGCTAATGGGGAAGAACATATGCTAAGTATTGGTAATGTCAGTTAAGCCCTTAGTTAGTGATGAACAAGCCTCAGTTTTTCCCTGTGGTTCAGTTCAGATACTGCTCAGAAGCTCTGAGATTCACCAGCTTTTAGCCAAGTGTTTTCAAGCATCTCAAGTTTTTCAAAACTGGGTATGTGACTCTGGTAAAGTTAAGTTTGTAGAATTTCTAAGTTGGGGCTAAGCTTTAAAACCCTCAGCCATTCCCTGGCAGTATTATGGCACTTTGGTACGGGGCAGAGGAAGGTAGAAGCAAGTGTTTCAAAGGTAGACACATATTTGCATCAGTATTAAATCAAGAAATATTAGCTCACATTTTAAGATCAGCATTTGCAAAGCTGCGTTCCTCCTCTTTGAAGCCAAGTAGGCTGAGGATTTGGCACCCAACAAGGGGTCTTGGGTTGTAGGACCAGCATGAATGAAGCACCTGAGCAGGTTTGTACTTGCTCTGTAGGAAAGCAATAATGTCCAGATTTCAAATAAAAAGACAATCTACTTGTTTCTTGTCATCCTGATAAGCAAATAGCGGTCAGCCAGGGCTGTGTGCAGCTTCTCAGTAGTGCTGGGTGTTTTCATCATTGATGAGTAACTTTCTGAATTTCATCAGAGGTGGAACAAGGTGGTGGGAGGACAAGCAGGGTTTGGTCATTTTTTCTCTCTGCTGTGTGACCTAGGGACACCTGGTTCCATAAATATCCTTCCTTCTGGACAGGGGGACAGAGTTTGCCTCCATACCTGGAAGGGGAGTGCAAATGCATCCTCACAGAGGCTGGGAAATCTGAAGAGTTAGAAAACTGCTGTTAAGGCCTTGCTTTACTAAGAAAGCCCTGAGGTATTTCAGCTTTGTTTCAGAGTTTTTCTGTGCTATGTTTTTAGCAGAGCACTTTTTAAAGTAGGGCAAAAGCCTTAGGTTTAGATTGAGATGAACAGAGCTCCCAGCGCATGACTAGGCCCCTTTCCATGTTACCTTGGCTGGCCTTTGCAACGTTTTTTTTTTCATGTCCTCTTACAGGCACAGAATTAAAGGTTATTTCCATTCCTGCTTCTTATCACTTTGATCTTTTGCCAGCTCTTAACATCTCCAGCAGATTTGCTCTGGATCTGGTATTCCCATACCTACCCTCTGCCCGCGACATTCTCTGACATTTCGATTTCTGCACCACCCCTTAGTTTCTTTCTTTCTTCATTTATTCCTTAAGATTTTTTTTTTCATTATGTATTCTTCTCCTCACTGGAGCAGCTATACAAAATTACTGATATTTACATACAATTGCCCCCAAATTCATGAGTCTTACCCTGTGAGTCCCAAAGCTGTCAAACTGCTCAGAATATTTCTGCATTTTCTGGCTGCTTAGTAAAAAAAAAATAAATCACTGTTTATTCCTTCTGCAATATATCTTCCAGGTGGCTTTCTTCTGTGGTTTAATTGTTTATTAGCTTCGGGACCTTTCCTGAAATTAGAGAGAGTCAAACCAAGGACTGGCAGATTAAGGCTTAGTAGCAATGATATGACATCTTTTGTTTGTGCTTTGTTTTTGGAAAAACCCTACCAACATAAAAATTATATGTTTGCAGGGGAAGAGAGGGAAGAACAAGTTAAAGGGATGGATGAAAGGGAGAAATGAAAAAATTATTTTTTAGTTACTGCATATCTATTTCTCTGCTACATCTATTTTTCACAGATTAAACCAAAGAACCTTCTGTAGCATAAAACAATATCTTTGTCTAATGATCTAAAGCCATGACCAGGAGGTAGGAGTCCCACACTATTCATTATCCTGTGTGTTCCCAGGCCAGCCATTAATGGCATTTATCACTCTTCTTCCCCTGCATAATATTCCTCACGGTGATCTGGGTCTGATAAATCATGTTTGAAGAAGACAGCACCCAAAGTGATAGAATTTGTAGCTTTTACCCTCTGGTAAAATGCAACACAAGTGTATCTGAGTCTTTGCAGGAGGTCTGCAAAGCCAGTGGAATTAGAAATGAGTAAAAGGAGTTTTATGTTCTGTTCCATGGGGAAAAAAAGGCACAAAACCTTTGATTATGCTAAGTTATTTTATACCTGTGTTCAGAGCATACCTGAAACAAATAAGAGCTGGAAGATCTGCTCTTATTAAAGGTGGAGGACATCTAGGGGGTACTTTCAGAGAACATGCAGTGGCAGAGGTGGGGACATTGTAGTGGCACTGGGCTGGGATGTCTGCTCTCCACTTGCTCCCTTCTCAGGACTGCATCCTCTCTCTCTGTACCACGGTGTGATGATAAAAGTCTCTTTTGTAAGTATTTTAAGATCAGTAGATTAAAAGGTTGGCTGCTTCTTCTGCTTTTGCTGCTGCTGCTGCAGATGTGCTTATGAAATCCACCTGGAATCTCGGGCAGAACATCCCTGGCTCCTGAACCAAACAGCCCTGGCATGGTACTGGATACTCAGAGCATCTCTGCCCCAGGGTGGGACAAGCTCACTGGGGACTCCTTCTCACAGAGACTTGTGTCTCACCCAGCGTGTGGATGTGGCAGGGACAGCTGAGCTGCAGCTCAGTTGATTTAGGAGTGAGATTTAAGATTCACTGTCTAGATGTTCTCTGCAGTGGATTTTCTGCTTCAGACTTAATGTGTTCCCTTTTTCCCAAATTCATTCGGATTGACTGACCTTCGGGGCCTGTTGAAACAAAAGTAATCTGTCATTTCTAGAAGTGTTAGAATATTTCTTTTGTCTATTAGTAATATATGTCTTTACTCTCTTCTGTCTTGTTGAATCCTATCTTAATTAAATTTCTTTAAAGTATACTATTTCCTACTATCAAAGCTGTGTTAAGGATCTTGTTAAATACTATAATGCGACTAGAAAAGTCATTTGCTTTCAGAGTGCTTTTTCTAACTGATTCATGAGTATTCATGTCTTCGAAGAATTCATCCCCTGCTTCTATAGCAAAATAAAGTTTGTGGGCTCAGAGTTTCATATTCAGTTACCTGACTTGGGAAATGGTACAGAACATGAATTGCTGCTGGTCTTTGGGTAAATGCAATTTCGTTGACATGTTTGTTAAAGAGACACTGAGGCTCTGCTTGCTGATGAGGTCTGGCTGTCTGGTTTTGGCAGAGCAAACCTGTGGCTTTATGAAACCTGTTTTAATGGAAATGTCTCATAACAGAGATTAAGGAACCTTCACACAGACAGCTTTGCTTTATGGTGATGGCTGTGTAAATGCCTCTCCCTGGGCTCATTACCCTCTGTGCAGAATACAATCTCTGTTACTGCACTTAACTGTAGGCCATTCCTTCACTAAACAAAACAAAATGCCTGTGTTATTACTGAGCCAACTTTTAGTTAATATATGGGGTTGGGATAGCACAGGATATATTCCTGATTTTAAATAGCATCTCATTAGCCATGCAGACAACATCTTTCTGTGTTTCAGGTTAGGTAACTGAGCCTTGGTTTTTCTCAACAGCCATTTAACTCACTCCAGTTACTTCCAACTTTGGTAGAAAAGAATTTTTGATTGGTAATAACATACTGCAAAAAATAGCTATGTATGCTGAAATTACAATTGGGGGTATCTAAAAATACAATACATTTTAGGGGTGATGTAATTGTCCCTAAATTAGGAGTAACAAAAATGAGGTACAGGTGACCATGAAGTTAAATTCAAAGAAATCCAAGCAAGTAAAGACACAGAAATGTAAGGGAAGCATAAGTTGTGTATTTGTGCTCGGAACAGTACTTGAAAAAAATGGCAGAAAGTGAGGAGAATGGGACAGATCTGCAGAGCAAACCTGGTGTCCTGCTCGGCCTCTGCTCTCCAGGCACCTGGAGGTGGCTCCTTATACTGTTGGGCTAATGACAGGGTATAATCTGTGGCACTTGATGACCTGTCCTGGACAGCCATAGAAGATCACAGACTTTCTAAAGAGGTGGGTTTGTCTTAAAATCATCTCCAGCAGCAGCAGCAGTGATGGTATCCATAGTGCTGCCAATCAGTCTGTGTTGAGCTGCTATATAAAGGAGGTTGGTGTGATTAGAGGTGTTTGCTTTAGCTTTTCTAAGTGGAGACTCTTTGCCTTTGAAGAATAACAGAGGAAAATGTCCTTTCATAACCATTAAACAAAATAATAAAAATTGGCAACAATAAAAAATAATAAAATGATAAAGATTAAAAAAGGATTAATATAAAAAGATAATGAAAAGAATAAAAATATGTAAGTTCTTTGTAAGTAAGAAGGCTGAAGAGAACACCTTGTTTGTTCAGTCAGAAAGAGCAAATGTGTGATCAATACTTGGTGCCAAGAGTCTTGGAGGGCTTGTTTCTCAATTAATTGAAAGTTGTAAGTGAAAAAGTAAATTTGCTTCTCCATTTTCAGGGCAGGATGCTATTCTTAGAAATCTAGTTTTGTAACTTTGAGCATGACATACTGTATACTTTTTATGAAGATGGCTGGAGCTTTGCTCCAAATGTAAGACTTGGCTCAGCCCAGCCTGTGGAATTGCAGTTGAGACTTGGGAAATGTCCCCCAAACTCTGCAGGTACCAACTGAACCCCCACAGCAACCCCCAAAATGATTCATTGATTTGTCCTTTGCCAAGCCTGGAAAAGTTTGTTACTGTTTCCTTGTGCTGGGAATAAAGCATCCACATGGCCTGGGTTTCAGAATTTTGCTGAAAATTTCTTTTAATGGTTAAAGAAGAGAGAAGTTTCACTTGTTTAATTTACTGACTTGCATTCCAGGATTCTGAATGTTCATCCAGCTTCCAGCAATTAAACAGCAGTGCTGGTGTCTGGACAGACCCAAGGGGCCTGGCTGTGCTTTTATGGGCACAAGGTTCTCTTCTACAATGTGCTCTGATAAATGGCCATTGTGTTGCTTGCTCTTTTCCCATTACCAGGAGTCCCACAAGAGCATCTGCTGTGAGCTGGAATCAAGCTTTGAAATAATCTTCTCAGAGAGATTTGAATTGGTATTTTAAAAAATAGTGGGAAACTGATTGTGAGCTCTCTGCTTCCTCCTAACAAGTCAGAAGCAAAGATCCTGGTTGGAGTTTTGAGCTGACTTGCCTTTTGAATCTGAGACCAACAAAGGAACATGTCAGTTGAGCGAATGATGTCTCCAAGTGTAATAACAAAACACTGCTCTGGTGGTCTTGGAAAGCAAAAATATGGGGTAAAATACCTCACAGTCCTCTCAGTGACAGGATTATCTCTGGCACAGATAATGTCTGCTTAGTAATGCTTCTATTCTTTGTTGCATTTTGGTTATTTTGCAAAGAGTAGGGTGAAACTGTGGCAAAAATCTCTTATTAGTGTTAGGAGTTGAAAATGTGCTTGTGAATGTTGGAGTGGAGATTTTTTTTAAGGACTAGCACTAAACTGGGCACAAGAGAAGAGGAAGAAGAGAAATGTGAAATATCTGAAGGGAAATGGGAAGGCTGAGCAACCCATGAGCATCCCTGTTATGTTATCCATATACTTTTCTACTGCAGAAAATGTAGTATGTGTACAATCAGCTGTTGCATCTTTCTTTTCCTTTCTTGTGTAATTTTATCCTGCATGTCAAGTATCACTTCAGAGTCTCAGCCTGTTTAGCATTCAGGGTATTAGATGGTGACTTAGACCTCTACACGAAGAATACTCAGCTGTGTCTGCCTGCAAACAATTGAGTTATATCTTTGTTAGCTATTAAAATAAAGGGATGGATAACAGCATCATGGCAATTTTCCACCAGCACATAGTTTCAGTGTGACTGCAGCTCACACTCTATGATGTTTGAAATGGCTTTGCTGTGCTTTTCTGTCTCTCTTGCTCCATTGAGCACATACCCACTTCTCAGAACTATTGACAAGGTTGCTTCAATTCACCCACATATTTGGATTAGTTTTTCTCCAGTCTCCATGGTAAATAACAGAACTAAGGGCCCTGGCTGACTGGAAGCTGGAAGAATAATGCAAAAACATCTGCAGTGCTTCCACATGCTATTTGAAAAACTCTCTAGGCATCAGAAATCTGTGGCAGCTGTAGAGGTCCTACAATTCCTTCAGTGCAGCTGAAAGATGAAAAACCCAAAAAGAATGGGATTGTACTTCAAGCAATTGCATCCAAGAGACTTTGAAGGTGGCTGCTGTGGAAAAAAAAAAAAAGCTTTTTATTATATCTTATGGAACTGGATTCGAAAGAAGTTAGGCTGGGACTTTGAGAAATTAAGTCTCAATGCTGCTTGCTGTGGGTTGTCATCCCAACAGCTGCCTGCCTCTGGAAAGATGCTGCTTTACACACTGCTGTGCTGTGGGAACAGGAGCCAGCAAGACAGTGGGGCTGAGATCCACACTGGTGTATGGGATGTTGCAGTCACTTGGGGACTTTGGAGACTTTCATCTCTGTCTCAAAGCATCAGAAATACCATGAGGAACAGCAACTTAACCTGATTACCAACAGGACAGGTGTCCTCTTGTCCAGTGAGGCAGCTCAGACTCTGGCAGGGCTGTTTGGTGCCCTCAGGGGTGCCCAAGCACAGTTTGCTCTGTGGTGCCTTACTGGGGCAGACCCTCAGGTATATTTTTTGTGGTTTTTTTCTTGATATGGGTAATAAACTCACTGGAAAATGTTGTTTAATTGCCCATTATATCCATTAATATAGAGAGCAGAATGAGAAAGGTAACTCCTAAGCCTGTCTGAGGGCTGGCTGGTGTGCTGGGACTCCTGGGATGTACAGGCAGGGTGCACAGGTCCTGCCTAATTAATTGCTGCCCCAACGCTGGGTGAGTGCAAGACAGGGGACGTATTTACAGGTGCTGAGGAGGCCTGGGAAGCTTTTGGGTTCCTTGTGTTGCTCTCCCAAAGTAGCAGCCCCAGTCTCAGCAGCACAGAGGCTCTGGCTGGGATCATCTGCCAGGTGCTGGCAGCCTGTTCTTCTGAAAGGCCAGCTGATTAATGTGAAATTTGCTGTTATTTGAAATACAGCATCTTCTAACAAAGTCCAAAGAAAGATGTGATGAAGGTTTTATATGTAAGTAATTATAATGCTACAGTATTCAGGGCAGGCAGAAATTAATATACGAGGTGAAAATGTCAAAATAAAAGGTCAGGAAAGAGAATTACAAAGAAAGTGGTACATTAGCTAAGAGCAGTGTTTGTTGGCAGAAGCTCCCTCAGTATAAAAAAGGTTAGGAAGGGGGCTTATGAAGACTGAATATTTCACACACAATTAGAATTCTGTATCAGTTATCTTGAAGAGTCGTGTTGCATAGTTAAACTAGGACAATTAATATAATGAAAAATTCATGTTTATAGCTTCTGACTTTTGCCTGGGGATATTCCATAAACCAAAAATGACCCTTTGCCTTAGAGGTGATTCCAAGAGCTTGACATGACACAGGTAGGTCAAGGCAAATTATTTAAAGAAAACAGAGAATTATTAAAATAATAGCCACCAAGTATAAACACAACTGAGAAGTGTTTAACAATAATATTCTTCATAATAAACCAAGCTATCCTGTTATATAAGGAGGACAGCCATGCAGCAGTAAGTAATGATTTAGTAGGGGTGAGAGTGGGGGAATTACTGATTCTATTTTAGCAATAAACAATAATACATTGTACAGGAGGATGCTACAAAAGAAGTGTTGGAGGAAATGCACAATGATTGATTTTTCAGAATTAAACTGTACAGACATATTGAATCAATGAGTTCTTTGTGCTTAAAGCTTCACCTACTCTGGCTGCTGAAATTGGAAACTTCTTTTGTCAAAAAAATTGTAATAGATATAAATGACTATGCTGGTGCCTTTTAATCCATTTGGTTCCAGTATGAAATGGTTTGTTTTCTGGTTTTCCTAAGCAGCCTTGTAGATTGAGTTGTCTGAATTGCTGGTTTTCCTTCTAGCAGAGATTCACTGTTAAAGCTGTTGTCCTACTACATGGAGATTTCAAGGATTCTGCATTCATTTACTTAACGTCTTGTCCCAAATTACTTACGCAAAGTAATGCAATTTAATGGTGGAGTTATTGATCATTTTTGCTTTCGTAAATGTACTTTAAGAAGGCAGATTAAGTGAATCTTAATAAAATCTCAAGCTAAGGACTAAAAGGATTTCTATTTTGGCAAGGTTCTGTAGGAACTGTGCTCTAGACCTTGCAAAACCTGGCAGGGATCAGTGACATTGCGTGATACACTGACTTCTGGGGATGCTGCACTGGCAAAGTAACTGTGTGTGGTGTTCTGCTCACAAGACTGAAAGTCAGGTGCACAGAAACCTCTTGCATGCTGTATTCATTTTTGTCCCTCCTTATTGAGAAATGCATCTGAGTCTTTATCAATCTTTAACATAGGTGCATTATATGGAGTGTAAGAAAATCACATCTTCTAGCTAGATGTTCTCAATAGATCTTGGGACTGCAGTAACTCTGGATCCTGCCTGTGAAATGAAAGTGGTGCCCACAAACCACAGATGTCAATACCAAGTCTTGTATGTGGTTTCACATCAGTTTCATGCACAAGGTCCAAATCCAAAATGGATGTACCCATGCATTTACTGGGCTGCACTTCATTTATCTCACATGGAGTGTCCTGCTCTCTAAAGCACTGCTTTGAATGATATCTGGAACATCTGAATCTAAAACTGCAACATAATAAAAATAATTATCAAATGATAATAATGCCTTTGATATGAGTCTACGCATGTGCTCCTATTACTTAAATCCTAAGCATAATCAATATTTCTGGGCCACCCTCTACTTTAATATTTTAAATAATTGTTCCTATGATAAGACTTTTACAGAACACATCTTTAGATATCATCCAGATATTCATCACCATAATGTTGGAAAATCTACTTCAGCAGCTCTTGTGAAGTTCTCAGGATCTCTGGGGAGAGATGTAGTGGCAAGTCTAGCAACTGATTTCTAGTTATTTATTTTTTGAATACTGTCTTTCTGCAGATACAAAACAATTCTTGTCTTTCATTTGGCTTATCATTATTGCTGTTTAATGATAGATGATCCAAGGGAATGCCCAAAATGAGCAAATCTTGGAAACCTCTCCTCTGAGTGTTGTGGAGAGTGTAGATGGGAATTCAGTTTAATTAAGACTGCCTGGCAGACAGTCAGGCAAGGGAGGACAAGCTTAAGTAATTTACTCGAGTTGTTTGAAGATATAAGTGCCACAAGAGATAAGGGGAAGTCAGTAGATGTAGTATATTTAAATTCTGAAGGTGGTTTCTGCATCCACAATGAGTGTCCAAGCTGTGGCTTGGCAGGAGAAGCTCAGGGCAGGAATCACACTGCATGCAGGACCAGGTCCACTGGGGAAGCAGAGCAGGAGTAACAATGATCCTGCTGATCTTATTCCACCTGTACCACTGTGTGGTGGGGAAGCTGCTGCATTGCAAATAACTCATCATGAAGTGGGACAGCTGAGGAAGTGGGGAGCATCTGGGGGTGTCAGTGGGAGAAGAGGGCAACACTGGAAGCCACGTTTGAGGGAGCCTGGAGACAAGGGGACCTGTTACCTGCCTGCTCTCTTTGTGGTGTTGCTGCCTGCCCCATGGAGCAGCTGGGTGTTTGTCTCATCCTGGTACCCAGGGGTGGCCCTGCTTGGCATTTGCCCTTGGAGAAGGGACCTGGGCAATGCCACCCTGCCTGGGATGTGGCCGAGGAGAGATGGAGCACTAGTCAGGTCTCTGCCTTCAGCTGGGTGGAGAAGGAAAGAGGTGTTGTGATGTACAGTGGGAATTATCTGTGCTGTAGCTGGAAGTGCTGTGCAGGGGGGTGTGCTCTGACCTGTGATGTGCAGGTGGCTCTGCAGGAGCACACCAGGGAGCCTGTGCTGACGAGGATGGTTGCTCCTGCTCAGAGCCACAGGGAGTCACTGACCTGTGTGTGATGCAGCCAGCCAGGAAAATTCCCTCTCTGGTGCTAAAGAAGGAATGAAGCAAATGGACAGTGTAGACACACTGTGATATGGATCAACTTTTCATCCAGGTGTTTGTGCTACATCTATAAAGAGTAGGAACTCGTATAAGAACTGTGCAGGAGGATTAACCTTGATTCAATGGGAGCAATTTTTTTTATTATTGCTTTTAAACAAATTGACAGGTTAGCACTGGCTCCTCAGCACTCAGGCTAAGTCTGAATGACAGAAGATTTGAGTGGTTTCAGCATTAAACCATCCAGAGAGGCTTTTCACAGCCCTGGACCCAGTTGACATGGAGCTCAGAAGCCTCCAGTTTCCCAAATGTCAGAAAGGCTGCAAAGTTTAGTGCTGTACTCCTCAGCTTTGAGGTTTAACTTCTAAATCCCAGCCTGCCAGGCAGTCAGAGTAACCCTTGTCTGAAGCTGAATTACATTTAGCATATGGTTTTATTAGATGAGATTTTTGTCAGCCATGTCAGGCATGGAAAACTGAATATAAATAATGTGTTTAAAAGCTGTGTATAACTGCTGTCTGTAAAACTATGTGTTGCTCTGAAATTGCCAATTAGAGTTCCTGTGTGTTTTGTTGTGGGAGAAAGACATGTGCTCTGACAGCTTATCTCTCTCTCTCTCTTTTTGTTTTTTTTTTTTTTTTTTTTTTTTTCCTTCAGATTAGAAAACAGAAAACCCTGGTCATTTCATTTCTCACATTTCTAATTGGCATTCTAAAGAGGCCCATTTAGTGCAGAGATGTGCATGAGCTACTGAGTTTTATTGGGTTTTAGTTATGGCTAATAAAACCCATTTTCTGCACAGTTATTTAATTTGCATCCATAATTGCTGCAGTCGTACATAAATTAGACATGCAATCAGGAGCCTAATTCAGTTTGTCTGCTCCTTATGCTACATCCACAATTACAGAGCTGGGCTAAATTCATGTTAGGAGGCAGAGATTTACAGAAGTTTGGGGAAGCAGTTGGCTCCAGGAAAAGAAAGAAAAAAGGCTTGTTGCTATCATCTGCTTACATGATGATTATACATTGGAAAGCTTGAAAAAGTAATAAAAATAATAAAACAAAATTAAATAAAAAATGTAATTATTAAAAAGTAAATAAAAGAATTTATTTATTTAAAATGAATAAAATGAAAAAAAAAATTCCCTGATCCTGAAAGAAGTATAGTGAAGGTTAAATGGAAAACCTTTGCATTAATAGCAACTTGGAGCTCTGCTGAAGATAGGCTGGAGAACCAGGCAATGAGAGCTCCTGGATTCCACCAAATTTCTGCTTTCTTTGAAGCTTCGTGGGACAGTAGCAGTTGAGCAGTTGCTGGCATCATTTTTCTTATAACATTGAAAGCAGTGAGCAAGTGCTGCATATTGATTAGTGTCAGCTTCAATAAATACATTCCCAGCTCCCACACTGTAGGAGATAACGCAGAGTCCTGCAAGTCCAAAATAACTGCTGGGGGCTTCCAGGGCATAAAGCCAAGCAGAGTCTTTATTGGTTGTGGTACTTTTATGTCTTGTTCTTATTTCATAATTGAATAGCACTTTTGTTGGACATGTAAACAGTTTTTTGTGTGACTTGTAGGAACAATACTTTTCAGCACTGAGTTATCGTCTCAGATCTGTGTGAACAGATACTAGAACTGAAGGAGGCAGTGTTTGGGATTTCATGTTGCTCAGACAGGGAGAAGCTGTGCTCTTAGCTTACAGCAATCTGTTGAAGAGACCCTGACAACCAAACTGTGTCATTTTCAGCTTCTAAAAGATCCAGCTCTTCTCTCCACCTTTCCTTCTCCCATACAAGATGTCAGAAGAGCTCTCAGTTAACTTCTTGATTACTCTAGGAACTGCTTTGTAAGGCAATTTGAAAAGGGTTTTTTGGTGTTGGCTTTGACATTTCCCTTTTACTCTGCAAAAGTACCAGGTTAGAGGCTAAATGGTCTTAATACATTCTTCTGGTTCAGAAGGCAGAAACTACTTGAAGCTTTGGAGCAGCTGTCTGGTTTTATCCTTAACAGCTTCTCCTGTTTCTCTGACAGCCATTGACTTGTCTAGCTCTTTCAGCATCAGTTTGGGTTAACTAAGCATTAGTTAAAATTCCATTTAAAGATAATTTATTTTAATAAAAAAATATTAATGTCTCAATTTGCTGTTTTTAAAATAGTTTTTCAGTCTACTTGTCTCCTTTTAAAAATATGTGTACTGTCAATGTTACTTAACAAATGAGCTGTCCACCAACCCTCCAACCACCACTATACCTTGTTAAAATACATAGTACTTTAATTTTAGCAATTAATACTTGTTTATGTACTTATATGCATTTGTACATATGTAAAAGGCTTCCCAGGCCTTCATACTGGACAAGTAAGATCCAAAGTCAGATTTCATTCTCTGGAATAAAAGCAGAGTAGTCCTTAATACTAATTTTATAACATTTCTCAAAGAGAATACAAATGTATTTTCTGACCACTTTAAGCCTTATTTACACAGGCAAAGAATATATTGTCTTTAATTCAGGAGATAAGTTCCTTGCTACATAGCTCTTTTATTTTGAGGTGCAGTGGCTCTGATCTGTCTCTATAGAAGATTTCTCTATTGCCCACCAAGGCACATTGCATCCTATCAGCTACAAGACATTTAGGAGACAAATGACCTCAGTTTGATCAGGCTGGAAGCCAGTCTGAAGGACAAGTCAGACAGCACTGAGTGCAGCTTGCTTATCAATAATATGTGAATAATCCCACAAAAATACACAGGTCCTCACATGATGATTGTTCTCTTGGGGGAAGGGGGATGGGGGTGGTAAGAGGCAAATGAAAACTCTTTATAGGCTTGGTACTTGCAGTTAGGGGGGTTTTTGGGGTCATAAAAGATACTGAATTTTCACTGAGCTTCACACAGATGGAGAAAGAAAAACCCTAAAAATGTTGATGGATTTCATGGCAGTAGGTTTGAAACAAACCATTTCCCTTCTTTCCTTGTAAATATTTTGTGTTTTTAAATCATTCTCTGAATGAAGACTTGTAATGCTTGATTTCACATCAAGTGAGTAAAACAAGATTTCAGATGAAGGGGAAGGGTTTGTTTGCTTCTTCACTTGAAAAAATTTTCAGTATTCAAGTCCATTTGACCCAAAAGGAATTAAAAATATCTTGGACCTGCCAGATATCTAAACAACTACATGTTGACCTGTCTCTAATCCCTCTAAAGCCCACAGATATTAATGCTATATTTATCTTGAAACAGAACCACGAAAGCCCTGCCCACATGTGCTGGGGAGATGGATTGCCCTGCAAAACTCCGCTCTCATCTCTGCCCTCCCTGGAGCTCGGGGGCTGCTCAGAGACTGCAGCTCTCAGGCCTGGGGAGTGAGCCCTGGCTTCCCCTTCCCAGGGAACTGCAGCAGGAAGATTACCTGTGATTTCTTTTCACTTTTCCTCTTTTGCATTTGTGTTATTCCCACTTCTGTTTTTTGATTTTCCCTCTCCCCAGACAGTATTGGTATCCATGCATCCATCCAGCTTCTTTCCTCCCTCCCTTCCTTCATCCCCATCCCTGGTACACAAGTGCTGCATTTTGGAAGCATCTCATTTCAGTCCTTGTCATTGGCACGTCACCTCCAACCCACACACCACAGTAGGAAGGGCAATGTTTAACAGTTTGCCTTCTGTAGGGCCTGACACTTTCAAAGCTCTTGTACAAATGACAAAAGAAGCCTTTGCCCTTGCTTTTGAAATGCCTTGGGAATAAACCTCGTGTGCTTTCACTGGAGCAGGGACTGGTTCTCTCTTTCAGGGCTTTTTATTGTCATTTTGAAATTTAAGAAATTCCTGTGTCCTCCAAGTTAGCTTTGTCTTTCTTACAGACTCTAATCAACTGCAGCTGGTTTTGTTATTGCAGAAAGTCCAAGCAGATTTAGCAACAAGGATATTTTCAAAACATAGGTGGAATTATAACTCCTTCTTGCTCTGATTCAGATCCTGCCCATGTAAGTAGCCAAGGCATTGTACATCTCATTCCATTGCTCAGACTGCCTGGATTATGTTTTCTTCTTATAAATCTCCAATTTACACTTCTCCTTACTGACTGCTAATCTCTAGCATAATATTCTGAGATGTACAAGAAGTTGATTGAATTTAAAGGTAGTTCAAGTTGCACACATTTTTTACCCTAGAGTTTGGAAAACTTTCTTCCTGTTCTTTTCTTTACAAAGTGAAACAGGCAGCCTGTTTACTTTGTCTAATGAAAAGATCATTATGATTACATAGAACAGGAGCTGTGAGCTTTGTCATTTGCGTGATAGATTATTTACACTGATGAGATTTATTCTGTGCTTGTTATACTTGACATTGAAAACATTTAATTGGATCATTTATAACTTTGTGAGACTTTATACTTCATAAAAGGGTATACACATTTTCAAAGGATGGAATAATTCCATTTTGAATTTGTACAAAAGGCAGTATTTGTTGTCCTGCAGTTATGGCTAAACAGCATTTGAAAGATGCATATTTGCTTCAGCCACTATTTTTCAGTGGTATTTCCAACGATGGGTTCTTGTTGTATGTATTTTCCTGTCTTTTCTCCCTCCTCTTGCCCCACATGCCCTGGTGGGGAATTTGACTTTTTTTTTTTTTTTAACCCGTGCATATTTTAACATTTGTTAAACCGTAATTAAACTTAACTTCCCCTTCTTGCAAATAGTTGGCTTATGGAAAGACAACTGCCATCTCCTGTAACCTGTTTATATTCAGCCCCTGCACCATGGTTTGGCATTTCATTCTGTTCAAAATGCAAGTGGGATTCTTAGGCTTGTCACCTACAGAGCCAGAGGGTCAGCTAGACAGCTTACTTAACATGCTAATTTGGTGTAATTCAACCATGCTTGGAATATGGATTGGACATTTGTGTATCTCAGTGGCCTCAAATAGCCCATAAACACTTTGTTAAAACCTTCCTGGGGAAAGCAAGTTGTGGGTCAGATTCTGGTCCTTTGCTCAAAGGGAAGTGAAGAGGTTCTGCGTTTGGGACCTCAGGTGGGGTCTCTGGGAGCTGTGGCCCTGTGCTGAATGCCTGGGTGGAGGTGTGGCTGAACTCTGCAGTTTAATTGATTATTCATTAGCTGCAAATGAGATTGAGAGCACTGAGCTGGCTTTGTAGCCCCTTATAAGTCCTGCAAAGCAAAGCTTCCTTGGTGTGGGTGCACATGTGTGCTTGGGGGCCTGCAAGGGATGGAGCAGTGTCCCCGCAGCAGCTCTGGGTTCTCTGTGCCAGTGGGGATGGGGTAAAACAAGCAGTATCTTCATGTTGTGCAAGTCACAGGCTCTGCAATACAAGCCAGTGTACAATGACTTGCCAAAATACTCATTTTCCCAGATGCAAGCAATTAAGTGAGTGAAGCTTAGAAGTTGGCTGCTAAATAAATTCTCTACAGAGTAGCTTTTTTGCACCTTTTTTGAGCTTACTTCTACATCTTGCTCGTTTGGTGCTAAATTATGAAACCTGAGTTTGCATTAGTAAGGTTGATAGCTGAAGATTTTCCAAAGCATAAGTTTTGTTGTTGGAAAAACTCTTAGGTTCAGTTCTCAGAGATCTTGGTTTCAACCAGGTCCCACAGATTGCTTTGCCTGGCTGGTTTGCCATTCCTTTGATTTCCCTTTTTTGACTATTATGTTGTAATAATCAAAGTTAAAATTGTAACACAGTATGTTTCACCATTTTGCAAAAAACTCCATAAAATAATGTTTCAACCTCTAATATCCTATTACCTTGCTCTCACTTATTCTTTTAACAGTGCAATTATTGCTCATCTTTATGTTATTCACTGTGAGACTGTGGCCCTGATCAGATCAATTTAGATTTTAGTATTGTCATCCCTTTTCTCTTTGTTGTGACATACCAGAAAACGTCTCCTTGGCAACATCTAGCTGTGGTTATTCTTAGTGCCTGGCTATTTGCCACAGCATTCACCTGGCCATTGTCACCATGCTAATTGATTTATTCTTTTGGAAAAGACAATTTTTTTATTATTATTGTTTTGTTTTGTTTTGAAAGGTCTCATCTATTTTGTCATTTTGGTAGTTCCCTATAACTGATTCAGGCAGGCAGTCGAGCATGTCCTGAGATTCAAAGTCACTGTGCTGTTTGAAAGAAAGGGACCAGTGACTGTGCCTGGGTGTTCACAAGAATGTGTTTTCTTTTTGTAAATATGGGACAACTGGTCTGCTTCAAGTTTACAATACTTACTCTAGAATGCCCCAAATATACAGCAGCTGAAATACTGTCAAATCCTTTGAACTCCTGTTTTCAAATGCCATGACCAGATTATTCCAGCAGGAGCTCAGCTGCTGACATTCTTGCAGACCTATTTTTGAGCACCCAGCCCAGCTCACCCCCACACCTGTAGCAAACTTCCCCTGGACAGATAAAGGGTGGAGCAGGCTCTGTGTTAAAATGTGATTTGACCAGAAATGGCATTACTGTAAATTAAGAGGCAGGGAGCTCCTAATGAGATCATATGGTTAGCAAGGCATGCAGACCAAAAGTTTCTTATTAGGTTACTGCTTCTTTGCAGATAAGGGCAGGATGAGAACTCATAACTTTGGAAAGGATGCCTGGTGCATGCCTGGTCTTTAGACTACTAGTGTGGTCTTGCTTTTGGGTTTATATAAAAAAGTAGAAGAAAAGGAATTTGAACACACACCCAAAGAGAACTGTGCTGCAATAATGGCCCTTGGTTAAGGGTTTACCTATGAACACTGACCTCCAAGATAAAACTGTGCTGAGGCAGTGCCCTCCTGGGGATGCCTTATAAATAGGGCTAATTTTTATGTGTCCTGTACCCAGTGTGCTCTCTGTCATTTGCTTCTCTTTAGGCCATTTTTAATTTGCTTTCACTTCACAGGAGCTCCCTTACATGTTAATACACTTTGCTGACTTTACCCAAGTTTCCTTGTGAATGATCTATAGCAGAAGGGTCCAAATGCAGACAGTAGTATGGGAAGGGGATTTATAAATTATGAAAGATGAATGTAGCTGAGAAGGGATTGTTAAGGAGGGAGAAGACTGACAAATAGAGGGCATTTGGAAAACAAAATAGAAAGCAAAGAGAAAGGTGAGCAGAGCTGCAAGCCCTAAAGAATTAAGTTTAAAAAATAAAAATAAAAATTCAGATGAATAACAAATAAAAAAACACATCAGCATTGTGTGCAACTGGAATGCAAAATGAATCCCAAACTGAAGAACTTAAAAATGGAAGAAAAAATAGCCAGGGGATAAAAAACAAGATTTGTTGACTGTTTGTTGTTTCCTTCAATCTCCACGGGTTGGGCTTCAATTTACCATGGAAGACAAATGAGGGGTTTGGTAGAATACATGAACAGGCTAATTGGGAGCTAATTGAGGAGTGAGTTGATCACAGAGGACAGACACAACAGAAGCCTCCAGCAGAGGAGTGGCAGGGAGCGTTGCAGAAAGATGAGTTGTGATTTAAAGTGCGATTCCCAAAAGAGCAGCTCCTTGTCAAGCTGTCGAGGGCATTTGGTACTTTTCCAGAGGTGCAGATGTACTTGAGCAGTGGGAAGCTGAAGAGCTTAAAGCTTGTCCACCCTGCCTCCTTCTGCTGCCCTGCCACACAGCCTGGTCCTCCTGTGTCTGCAGCACCAAGCCATGCGTGGCCTCACACCTACGCTGGGATCACAAGGCTTTGGCTGGGGGTGGCACTGCCACCAGCTGCAGTGCCACTCAGCAGGGTCAGTGTCCTGTCCTTCCACGCTGTCGCAGTGCAGGAGGAACAGATATTTGTGCCAAGGCAACCCAATGGGCTCCAGCTGGTGTTCAGTTGGAGTCATTGAGGTTAAAAAGCAAAACAGCCCTGCAACAACAAAAAAACCCCTGGTGGTTTGCATCATGCCGCATGAAGGAATGGGAAGCTGGGAGTCCCTTCAGGATTATGTCCCAGGAAAGGAGATCAGTGGCAAAAAAAGCAAGTCAGAAGTGCTGATCCTTGGGAGGCTGCAGAGAAGGTGTTCAGCAGTCGACTCAGGTGTTTGTCTGCTCCCCCCGTGACAGATGAAGTGTCCACAAAAGCAAACAAGCTGCATTGGAATTGGTGGCTGCCTGGCCTGAATGCTGCACACTCTTATTTGAAAAGAAATTCCAGTGAGTTGCTGTGCTGACAAAGCTGCAGATGATGGCTGTGAACTTGACACGCAGTTCAGTCTCCCAGCTGCCTGTCTTGGTCTCTGTGCTGGGCTTGCCAGAAAGTTCCTTTTCCCCTACCAGAAAGAGGAGGTAAAAATTAGAAAACTGCTTTATTAGGACAATATTGCCACTGTGAGATTGGGGAACTCTAGAACTGGTACTATTAAAATGCAATACCTTCAGAGGGGACTCTTTTAGGACTGTAGGTGCAGCTGTGTTTCCTTAAAGCTTTTTGAAAGGGATCATGAAAATACAAAACAGGATCACAAGCCAGTAACTGTACTTTTGTTGGATGTCCTAAAGGGAGTCACATTAAAAACAGGGAGAGGCAGTTTCCGTGGCAGGCAGCATGTTCATGCTTCAGTAACCCAGAGCATCTGTTTGAGCTTTGCCTGCCACCAGGGTAAGGCAGAATCAGGAGATGTCATGTAATTAGGTTTCTGTGAAGGATATGATATCAAAGAATAATGAACAAGGCAAAATTTCCTAGAAAATAAGGTCTTAGCAGACATTCCAAACTGTCACAGATGGAGAATTCTTCCGAAGACCTGAAAAGGCAAAACTGCTGATGGTGTCAGTGTGAATTTTCCCTCTCCTAGAGGTGAGGATTGGAGCCAGGCAGCAAACATGGAAGCCCAGGTAGAACCCAGATGAAAAAATTGAAATACTGGATTGAAAAGAGGGACAGATTAGGTAAAAGATGGGGATGTTGCATATTGCTTGGGAAAAGGGCTCTTGTGTGACACATAGTGCTGGAATCAATTTTCACCTTTGGGGTATAAAGACCTGTCCTCCTTAGGGGTTGATGTATTATGCATATATTAATGTGTCACTGGGACTGTCACAGCTGGGGACATTGTCTGCTTCTTGAGTCAGCAAAGGACTAGGACTTTGCAGCTGAGTAGCATTTAGGATCACTTGCCTGTATTTAACTGCAAGCAAAAATGGAGGACACCCAAGAAACCCCAGGCTGCAGCATCAGGCAGAATCTTTTCTCTTGCTTTTCTTTTGGCAGTTTTGCTGCCCAGCTCTCAGCTGCCTTCTGCATCTCCCAGCACTGTGGGGAAAGTCTGGTAGTGGCAGGAGCACAAGCCAGGCTGCCTGGCTCTGGATTTTATATTTAAGCCAGAAGCAGAGGTTTCCCTTCTATCACCAACATAAGCACTTTTTATTCTCTGGGAGACTCTCTGCAGATTTAGCAGAAAAATCACTGAAATATCAATGAGTTTCTAGTTATTTTAGAAAAAAGAAAGTTTTTTGAGGGATTTGTGGGTGACCAGTTACAGTGCTGCTGTTCTGATTTACTATGGATGAGCACCTCGTCTCTCAGTGGTTAATTTTCACAATTGTGATTTTTTTCCTAGCAGAAGCAGGGAGAAGGTTTCAACACAGGCTATTGTTAGTCCCTGCAAATGCCAAGAGTCTGCTCTTGGGAGATGGAGAACAAAGTTGGCACCAATAATTAGTGGCTGATGCACTGATTTGGCAAAAGTTGCTGAAAATGAACATCTGATGGAGAGGTCTTAGGATGATTTAGTAAAGCACACTGCAGTTTGAGATGATTTTTGGGATGTTATTTTGCAAACTGCAGGGGTGATCAGAAGGAAGGTAACAAAAAATGTGAAGGAGAATTTTGGTGTCTTACTAAGTTCTTTGAGTTTTTCTCTTGAGCTTTTCTAGCATTTTGTTAGCAATACAATGATACAACAAAGATATTGATGTGAACTAAGGAAAGCAGACATGTCAAAACATGACAGATTTCTAATTTACAGAAGATGCATCTGTTTCACTTCCTCTGCAGAGACATACAGGTATTAATTTTATTTGGAGCAAATCCAACATGGGTATAACACAGCAGGGACCAAGAAATCCAACAGCTGATCATCCAGGAAACTGAGAGGCAGAGCAGCTCCAGAGGAGAAGTCCATGGGATGTGTGGTCAGGCCATGTGTAGGTATCCCTGCCTGTCCCAGAGAACCTCCTGGGAAAAGACACTTGGTGGGAAGTTGGGATATGAATCAAAAATCTTACAGCTACTGTTGTAAATGTTCTGAGCTGTGCTGCTGGTCTTGGAATGATTCCAGCTCACTCTGCTGGGAAGAACATCAGGTCCGTGCCTCAGAGGTACCAGTGCCCAAGGGCCATGATGTCTAGAAGGGGTGACACTTGGGAGCTGAAGGTAAATATGGGTATGGGGAATTTTTAAGATCCAAGCAAAATTTAAAGGAGTTGGTTGGCACCCGCTGGCAGCACAATGACTCCCAGGAAGCCTCCTGATAACTTTTCTCAGGAACTGGCAGGACTGTAAGGGTTGATAGCATGACAGAGATGAAGCACAGAGCAAAGAGGGGAATCCAGGCAGTTCTGACCACATGATGGGCAGTGCAGGGTGCTAGGATCTCATTCTGCCTCTGGCTGATTTGCTCACAGCAGGAAGGAAGATGCTGCACTAGGAGTTAGTTTCAGTTTGACACATAAGGGAAAGAAAAGAAAGCACAAAAGCTCCAGACACCTTGACAGCTGTCCATCAAAACAAGAGCCTTCCCAGGCAGCAGAGCTGCCTATCCACAGCTACAGGGATCAGCTCTCCCCACCTGCCCAGCAAGGATGCTCTGCAATAGCAGCTTTGACAGCCTTGGCCTTGCTGCTGGTTTGGGTGAGCAGCATAGAGAGGACATGACCTGCAGCCCCTGCCAGCCTAGCCTTACTTTTCTAGAGAGCTTTGAAGATTTATAGTCAGATTTTACAGTAATTGTGATTACTTATAGATCATGAATGTCTCTTTGCCCAACAGTCCCACAGCAGATCCACTGGGGCTGCTGTGGTAATTACTTCTGGGCTCTAACAAGGACTAACACTGAAGTTTTCCCAGTGGAGCGAACCATAGGGAGAGCTGAAGGTGACTCCTTGGCAGGTTTTGAGCCCTGATAAAGAGCTCTCTCCATTGCTTCAAGGCCAAACCTCTCCCTCCTCCATAGCAAACCTGGGAGCGACAGCTGGGCTCTGCATGAAGAGTGAATTTTCATGCTGGATCATTGATTCTGACCAAACTAATTTTTAAAAACTTGCAGCCCCAGGAGCAGAAGCTGCTGGGAGCCTTGAGGCTGGCAATGAGAACACGATGGTTGTGCTTATTAAGTGTATTAAATGCTGCCCTCCCAGGAGAAGGACACTGTGACTCCAGGGGGATGTAGGGCTTCTGCATGGGGGCTTCTGTCCATCTGCTGAGGGATGGGAGCTCCACCAGTGGCTTTCATGACAAGGATATTCTTGGAGCTTGGTGGAGAAGTGATAAGACAAATGTCTTTGAGTCCTTCCACTGAAGATCTCATCTAGGAGGTACAGAGATAAGAATCTCAGCACACAAGACATGGCCTAAAGCATGGGGCAGGAAGGAACAGGAGGTGAGGGCTGGGGAGGTTGGTACATCGTTGTCACCATGGAAGGCTCTGCTCAGGCTGCACAGTGCCCAGGACCTGCTGAAACAGCAGCCTGAGGCAGCAGTCTTAAGGTAAAAGCACAGACATCCTTGTAATGGGCCCAGTGGTCTGGTGACTCATTCATCCCTTCCCAAGGAGTCAGTTTTGATGTGAAAACTTCAATAAATGAAGATGGAGGATCCACTTTTGAAACATTTCCAAGAGTTATTTCTTATTTCTGCTTTGAAGGTGATGGCTTTAGCTTCCTCCCTTTACTTCCTATTATGTTTCTGTGAACTAAGCACTTTAATCTATCCACAACACTCTCACTGCCTTTCTTCACCTTTCTGAGAAAGTTTTTTCCTGATATTCTCTAAAATCAAGAGATTCTCAGGGCTTCCAAGCCTCTTGCAATGCAAAATAATAATAATAATTATTATTATTATTGTATTAATCCTAATAATTGTTATTCTATAGGGTTAAAATGTGAAGATTCCATATTTTCACAATATTTTTAGCACCTGTGTGCTGCATTAGCTGTATGCCATCCTGTCACAAAATGTGCTTTTCACATCACAAGCACTATTAGAAACCTTTAGGTTGGTTACTCTTGTGTCTGATGGTTTAGTCTTTGACATACAGTAATGCAAAGTGACGTGACAAAGTGGAAATGAAGAATGAAAAGCTTTAAAAAAGTTATTGAATGTTGCTTTAAATTAATTAATTTCATATCTCTCATTTGTTTCTGAGAGATCCACAACAAAGATGATCCATGTTTCTACTGCTGAATTGTATGTGTGTATCTAGGAAAGGCACTAATGTGTTGGAGCAACAGGGCTTGGTTTTTTACTACCTGCCTGGGTCTAAAAGGTTTATATTGGCAGCTACACTTGCCTTGAAATAGGATTCTGTGGGCAGTAAGATCAGATTTGGAAGTGTGATGTCTGTCTTTAATTGTGGTTCTGAAATGGAGGATATCCTTGGTAGACAAGACCACTGAATGGTGTTTTGGTTACAAGTACTTGAAAGCAAGAAGTATTTTCCTGCAAATAGCATCATTTAGCTCATCAAGACATTGGGATGACTTGCTATACTTTCAGGCTTCTATTTATTATTACTTGTAGAAAGCAAAGCTTTTACTGCAAAGCAAAAATCTCTGGAGTCAGATTTCTCTCTCATTTCAGTAAAATTAAATTGACACGAAGTGACACTATCACTGTTTAACTAACACACAGAACATAAACCCCACTTCTTTAAATTTATACCAGCTTAGCTGAGATCTGCCCAGACCCCTCTTGACTTATAATTCATTTGTTTGTCTGGTTTCAGCAGCAAACCTCACAAATTTGGACAATCTCGACAGCGCGTTGGACTTGATTGAAGGGCAGGTGCTGAGATCGAGGCAGCGGTCCCGAAGGCACGCGGCAGATGATGATGATGATGATGATGATTACAACATTGAAGTCCTTCTGGGAGTTGATGACTCAGTTGTTCAATTCCATGGGAAAGAACATGTTCAGAAGTACCTGCTGACCCTGATGAATATTGTGAGTACAACCCCATGTTGTTGAGGGGCCAGGAGAGGACAGGGAATGGAGGTTGGTTTAGCCATCTGAATAAGGCGTAACAGATTTTTCTCATCAAGGAGATAAAATAATTCTAGGAGGAAAATTCAAGCCACTTTCAGAGAGACAAAAGAGGAGAAGGAAAAAAAGAAAAAGGGGCCAAGGTAGAAGTTGTCTTTGGGACTCTTCACATTTTTTAAGTGCTGCTAATGTGCTTTGGTGGATGGGGGCACGGGGTCAGGGGCTCAGGCTCTTGGAAGTCATTATGTATTAGATGTATATTCCCCTAACCTAAGCTTCCTGCTGAAAAACATGGTTTGGAGACCTATCTTCAAATAAGGTTCTATTAGAGACTTCGATTAGCTTATACACTTTTAAAATTACTCAGTTACATTCTTTGATTCCACAACAACGACTTTAGGTCCCAGGCCACCTACCTCCTCCTTTTCCACCCTGCAGTAAAATGTAATGCAGTATTATCACTGAACTTTCTTAAACTGATTTAGTATTTACTCCATGACTAACATTGTTGGGTCTCCTTGCTACATAGTGCAGCAGTAATGAAAAGAGATACCAGGCAATATTATATTTGAAAGAACCATTTTTTCCTTACTACACATCAGCAAAGCTGTCACAGCAGCCCTCTAGTACCCCAACCAGCAATCAAGGACTCTATTGTGGGGAAAAAATCAAGTTTTGGAAACTTGTCTCTGTTACAGATAAAAATCAAAATAAATTATATTCTCTCCAAAAAATGGAAGGGAGTGGCAGCACCTTTGATAGGGAACTCATCTGGGGATTACTTTCTTCCTTCCCATTCTCATCTGGAACAGTATTGTCCTACCAATAATAAACACTCTGTAAAAAGTTTACTTACAGTGAATGTGTGGCCTTAGTGAAATATTGTTGAGTAAAAAATTGCAGGTCTGCTGTGTTTTTGACAAGTGCAGTTTGGCTGCTGAAGTCCACGGTCATGTCAAGAGGATGAGCATCTGTAGGTGACTTCTTGGCATTGCAAACCATAGAGGCAGATAGATGGACAGAAATCCAGGCTATGAGGTACATTTGTCTGGGATTAATTTTTTGGAAGGTTATGAAATTTGTTTTTTTCTTTCTTTACTACATTTTTAACTAATGTGCAGAATGTCACGGGGTATTTTTCCTTTAAATAAGAGGTGGAGCACAATTTAAGAAAATCCCTGGTGTCATATAAATTCAGTTGCCTTGACTTTTTATAACAGCATTGTAAATAGTTAAAAATCTGCACTAACATTAGCATTATAGGGTATTTGGTGTCTGTTCTGATGCCTGGATATACATGTATTCTAACAAAAATGACACAGTGAATTTCATTTATTTGTGTGGTTTGTTTCCTCTGAGGCTTAAAGCAAAGTCTACAGTGAAACAGATGTTTATATACATCTCTAAATTAACAAGCCAAGCAGGCCAAACCTGGAATGTGGCAAACAGGCTGAAATAGATTAAACAGGACTCTTTACCTATCACTTCACTTAAATCTATTTTTAAGAATTAAAATATACAGTAATGGTAAAGAAGCTATAAATGTTCCAGCTCTGGAATATCCTTTTTCCTAATTTTAGCAAACCATCCAATACACACATTGTAAGAAATAACAACTCTTATGCATGCTGTCTCTGCAAGTGGCTTAGAAATGCAGTCCGTGCAGCTGTACCCACAGGGCTGTAGCACAGGCAATTACTGGCACAGGCATTAGTTGTTCTTTTGAGAGATTTGAGGTAGAAATATGTCTTTTGAGGACTGAAGATGTATCCCTTGCCTTGTGTCCAAAATGTGAGGAGATCAAAATTCCCAAGGCCTCTCAAGGAGGTTCTGGGCAGTCTTTGGCAGTCATAAGTGTTGTCCTGTTCTTTCCTTCTTCAAAAGTCAGCTGGTGTTTAGAGTCACTATTTTAGCAGAGGGCTGGATGATGGTAATCAGTCCTTTCTCCAGCTGTCCAGGAGTTACTGCTGTACAGGCAGGCAAGAGGAGTTTTTTACTGCAGACACCAGGCAATGCTGGGGATGTTGTGATGAGGGACATTGCAATGCAGAATTTCTCCTAACCCTTGGCAGTGTAACTCCAGCTGGCAGCTCCTCCAGCTTTTGCTCTTATCACTAGATAAGGAGTATTTGTCTCTAGTCCATTGCTTTGGTCTCCTTTGCTGAAATTCCTACAGTGACTCCCAGTTGTCCTCTCTCCTACCTCAGTGAGCAGTTTTTTGCTTTGTTTTCTTTGGTTGGTTGATTGTTTTTTTCAGTAGAAAATGGGCCCAATATAAAAAGCCTTGTGGTCTGGTCTGTAGCTTCTAGAGGTCACATATAGACAGTATGTTTCTAGTTGGATTTGTAGGTGTAGGGGCAGCTGAAATAGAAGAGACAGCTACAAAAGATTCCAGCTGTCTTAAAAAGCTGATCCTACCATAACCATCAGATTGTGTGTACCCTGCTGCTCTCATGGATGTCATCAATTGGCTTCATACAGTAACAAGGCAGTTAGCATAACAGCAGAGAATGCACAATAAGTAAATTTTAAAAATAGTAGAAGTATTTTCTGGAGATAAGAGGGTGATAGAATAATTGCATTTCTGTGGTTCCAAAGATGTAATAAATCCCAGGTGGATCCTCCCTTATACCCAAGCTCCTGGAGGCATGAAATCACTTTCCCAGAAGCAAGCCCCAGCATGGCTGTTTCTCCCAACTTTACTTGATTTCATGTGAGCAGTTGTCCTTAATTAACTTTTCCCAGGGATTCTGGGTGGAACCCTACCACCAACCCAATCAAAACAATACAAGTTTTTCAAGCCTAGTGCCATGACTTACTCAGTTAATCTGTTTTGTGCTGCTCAAGTGATGTGTTACAGTCCACACCTAAAAGCAATAAAGTGAGAAAAATATAGGGGCTGGGTGTCCTGGCTATTTTGAATAGCAATGCTAAGATTTATCCCAAAGATTTGAAATGAAGTCACTCCCAAACAAATGGTGAGGGATGCCAGAGGACTTTTAATGCTTTGGGCTGTAGCCAGGGATCTCCTGACTGTACTCCAAGCCTTGCACTGCAGTGAGCTCGGCCTCTTGCCACCCCTTTTCATCCTCCAGTCATGTCCTCAAACAAAAACTCTGGTTTCTCTTGACATCCTCTCTTTTCTCTGCTTGGCACCAGTGGGACATTCAGTCCATCTCTGGAAAACATGCTATTGTTTTCGCCTTAGAGACCCTCAGCTGCCTCTTGCTTGCACCATTTTCTTTTGTATGTCATGCTGTGCTTTCTCCTGGGAAGGATATTAGCTTGCAGTCCTCTGCATTTCCAAGTATGAGCCTGCACATTGCAGAAATCAACTTCATATTTATAGCAAGCAGGAGCATTGTAATACAGGGGGGATACTTGAGCAGTATCGTGCAGCTCTGTAATTTACTCAAGAACATGGAAGGTAATTTAATTTCAGTAAGAGGAAAGCTAAAAGAAACAGGGTATCTTGCATCTCCTCATACAAGTGTTTAGGAAATACTAGAAAACTGCAGGGCTAGAAATGGCATTTGAGAATTATTTGGGAAACAAATGATGTTCCCTGCAGGAGCCTCTGGGAAGAAGAGCAGGGTACTGAATGGACGTTATTGAGCTAAAATAGTGAGTATTGGTGGTAGCCTCTCCTGGGGCTGAAATTTTCTGATCGTTTCATAATCCTCTTAAAAATAGTTTCCAGGACTAAGCAGGACATTTGCTGCCTGCTGTGGAAAAGCAGCAGAGCTGGGACTCACCAGTACAGTTGACTGGCTGGGCATGCAGGAGTGATTAGGGTCAATATTTCAGTATCTACAGTCCTGTGTTTAAGGCTACATCCAGGATGAATCTCTTCAAAACTGACTTCTCAAAGAGGCAGAGGTAGAATATGTTATCTTCCATTTCAACCATTCCAAATAGCAAAGTCTGATGAAAAAAACTCAATTTCAAATGGTTTTGAATATATTGGTTCTGACTGTCTTGACTTCAAGTCTTCAACTTTCATGTTCTTCTCTTCAGATAGTGTGTTGGGGTTTTTTGTTTGGGATTGTTTTGTTTTTTTGTTTTTTTGTTTTTTGTTTGGTTGGTTGGTTTGGGGTTTTTTGGTGTTTTTTGTTTGTTTGTTTGTGGTTTTGTTTGCTTTGGCTTTTTTCCCCAGTGAGGCCCCTGTTTTAGTTGCTTCTTGTATCCTTGGTCTTTCCTTCTCCTCACTAGTCCTCAATTCCTCAACTACTTCATTTTTTAGTACTGGCAATTGTCATCTTTGTGTATTTCTGGGAATAATTTGTCTCCAGAGTATATACAGTTTTTGATACCTGGACAAAAAGAGGGCAAAAGTCCTTTCAATTCCTTTGCTGTAAAAGATGTGATATTGAAGTGTATTGGGGTTAGCCCATATGATATCTGTGTAGTGGATATATGGCCAAAATATCTGTGATGCTAAACCTATCCCCTCGAAGTAGATAACTTCCATTATTTCAAAGGCAGATAAACCCAATATAGGATTTATGCCTCATTCTGGAGTAGATTTACTTAAGTATTTAGTCATTTACCTGTCTTTGAAATCAGTGAGACTCAGTTTTAATAATAAACCCATGGGATTATGTCTCTCCCAGACTTTTAAAGTGAAACTTCAACTCCAGAACAAATACATTAAACAACTTCTTATTTGAATAACTGAAATCAATGGGAGTTTTGCAGCTGGGGGCTTTGGAAAGTCCCTGGTTTCTTTCACCTGCATCTTTCAGCTCTACAAATGTCTTTGAAATTGTGGCCCTGAGGCACTTTTGAATATGTTATCTGTCCTCTTTAATAGGATGTACATGATATTACTATTATAGATGAGATTTCTGCTTTCATTTCTCTGTCTGATGAAGGCTGAAGATCTGCAGGTACAGAACAGCAAGTCCCTAATGAGAGGAAAGGGCAGAAATGCCATCAGTTCCCAACTGGCTGTTGAATAAAAACCCAAGAGCATGTCTAATTCCAGCTGTTAAAAAGAAAGTGATGATTGAATGCTTAGAAATAATGGTGCACCCCATATTCAGAATAATTTTTTTTTTTTTTAGACAGGAGGGATATTTCAGTAAGATAAAATTGACTGGATTTAAAAAAAATTAAGCAATTCATAAGAACCAATAGTCATTATTTCTAATATGTGTGCTTCAAATCTGACCTAACTCTAGGAAAATCCACAAATAACAAATGTAAGCCCAGCTCTGGTCATTTTAAGGGATTTCAGCTGTTGGTAGCTGAATCCCAACTTGTTTGAAAATTTAAATATATGTATGTGAATTAACTCCATGTTTAGACTGTTCTTTAGAAACCAGTTGCTGTGACTGGTCTGTGAGAAGAGCAGTTTGTGATGGACGAGGCCTCAGAAGATTATTTTTGTTCCTTATCTTGATTGCCACACTACAATTGAAGTTGTACTTGTGAATGGGCATTCAGGAGGTCCCAAAGGAAATACCCTCTCTGAAATCTTGCAGGTTTTATTCATTTTCATGAGAATATTGTTCCCAGTGTCATTTTTGTGAGTATTGTCCATTACTGCTAACTGGATTGTGTCTTGCTGCCCTCTTGGACATAGCATAGAGCATCACACAAATCTTGGTACCATCCTTGAGGCAGAGGGTAGTTACTGTTAAAAGATTTTAAAGTTTTCCCCTACTTAAAACACTTACATGAACTTTAGCTGGAAAGCTTGCAGTCAGGGTCTTTGGAGTTGTGGCAGTGTGGTTTGTGTGATGGAGTGTGGATAATTGGTATCAGCTTTCAAATTTTGGCTGCTTCTCTTAACCAAACCATTTAGATTTTAAGAGATCACCATATTTATTGCACTGACACCACACCCCTTGTATTCTTATAATAAATGAATTTGCTTTATTATTTTATGATACTATAGTTGATTTTATTAAAGTAATCCCAAGACAGTAATTCAGAAAAATACTGAGTCGTTTGCTACAAAGGTAATTTACAGTGTTTAGAGAAAAATCTCAGAGCAGTGGTTTGGGAGCAAGAATGAGGAGTTCCAAGAGCCTGAGGGAGGAACTAAGAAAAATAAATTAGTCATGAAGTCAGAAAACAAAGTCTACGACCTTTCTAAAGCCAACGTTACAGTCAAAGATGAGATAGAGACCTGTAACACGAATCTGCTTAGTGCCTTGCCAGCACATCTGCTCTGGGGAATGTTTTTCATTTTGATCAGAAGCAGCTAACTTGGACTTGGTAACATCACACTAGGGAAGGTAAATCAGGACTCAGAATTGTGTTTGCATGCAAAATGCCAGATTCTTATCTCCATTTTGCTACATACATTGCCAAGCCCTTCTAAAACTGCCTGTTGCCTGTGGTTTTGAGCAGAATGATAGATGTTTTCCAAATTTGAGATCACGGTATGAACTTTAAGTTCATGTGTGTTGTGTGGTTTCATTATTCTTTTTTCCTTGTGACACTCAACAAAGATTTCAGAGAAAAGAGTTCCTTTCTAAAAAAATTGAGGAAATGCCTTGTAAGGAGTAGAAAGGGAGACTGGGAGCCCTGGATTTTGCTTGATGACTTTCTATGTGACCACAGTTTATCCACCCAAGGAATTGATGTAAAGTTAACCCTGTGGGATTAAGATGAAGCTTTGGGAATGTTAGAAATGTGAGTTTGGGATCTTCAAAAGCATAAAGGAGGTGATGAAAATTGAAGAGGATAGTGGTGTTTGAAGCAGGAACCCAGAGAAATAAAGTAAGAGGGGAACATTTTTAGGAGGGTCAGATTACAAAAGTTTGTGCTCAGCATCCACCATGACATTTCTGGTTCTTATTCTGTAATTTAAACCAGCAGTTTCTTACAGAAATAGACAATCACTGGGTGCCCACCAGGCACTGAGGCTTTGCTGCAGATAATTATGATCCCTTGAATGAGCTGGGCTCAAACAATGGCTTGCCAGGAGCTCTGCCATCCCACAGGGAAGGCCTTGATGTTCTCCAGCTACTCTGCTATCACTCTGGCAGAATCCACATAGAGTCCTCTGCCCCAGAGCACGTAGCCATCAGGAGTTCTGCAACAGTAGTTATGTAAGGGTGCTGGGTGATCAAAGAGCAGTCTAATTGGGTTGAACGGATCAGCAATTTGTGGTGGCTGAAAAGCCAGATGCAGAAACTGCTTTTCATATTGTGCCCTCTCCGGGTGGTTAGAGATGCTCTCTGATGGCTGCTGGAGCTGGGTCAGATGTGTCTGAGGGTGATGGGAGCCAGAGGGTGAAATGAGATGTCTGAGATGTCTGCTGGGGGGCTGTGCTCACCCCCACACTGCCCTGCCCGGAGCTGCAGAGCCTGAGCTTTGGGATGAGCTCCCAGGATTTATGGTTCAGTGGAATGGAGCCATGCTGTGATGAAGTGGGTTGGTTTTTGATACTAACAGACTTTGCAAGGCTGGGAACCCCTTCAAACTGCATGAATGAGTTTGACGACAGCTTGCCAGAATATGCAGATATTTCTTTCTCCTATTGAGCATTGGTTTAATTAGAGATTCAGGGGATCACCTGACTTTCCCTAAAAATCCTGCCAGCTGTTCCAGCAGGTAGCCTGCTCTGCACCAAGACTAGCAAAACTGCAGGCTAGTTTATTACTGCTTATTACTTAAACTGCTTATTATTTCTTGTGTTACAGCAGCTTTTAAATTTCCCTTCTAGGACTGGGCCTCACTTTCCTCAATAATAAAAACTGCAATGCTTCTTTTACAACTCGTGACACATCTCACAGATGCTTAGCTTGTCTTTAGTTAATTTTTTTTTTAATGTATTCTACATGCTTACTGGGCTGACGTGAAATTTGCTCAGGGCAGAAGTATAATAAAATAAGCAGAGAGGGACAGAAATAAAAAACCCAAAACAAATAAAGTCTTTGTTTTTCTTACGTAGCACCAATCTGTGCCAGCCTGACTTCTAAAAAAAAACTTTAAATAGAAATGCATGTTTTGCTTTCATTGCACTATCCCAGAAAAATAAACCAATGTTATCCCAAAGTAGTTTGTGTATTGGAGTATCTTGATGAAATTTGCTGTGCTATATTCTACCATGCTTTGAATTCCTTAAGATTTACCCATCATTTGTCATCACCCTCTCCAAATGCTGAACCAGTGTTGGAATTCTAACAAGTTTTAATGCATTCACTGCCTTTGGTTCAGGGACTGTGATTTTGGGGTGGTCTCAGTTTCCTTTCTTTTCCTATGGTATAAGGACAACAGGAGATTGACTCTGATTTTTCTTGTGTTGCTACAAATGAGATGTACTGAAGTACCTGGAGATGCAGCATGGAAAAGTTTTGTGTGAAGGTTTTCACAGCTGTGTATATTTGTTATGCAGACTTCTGAACATATATATCCATTGTCTGATTCTTTCTGCTTTGAAACAAACATTTCAGCAGTTGTGTTGGATGACAGCCTGGAGCTCTCTGATTCCACAGGTTTGTTGGTTAATTTGTGTCCCATACAATGGATTTAAATCTGCTTTCCTCTTGAAGGAGCAGGTGGAAATTTGGAGAATCTGAGCTAGGGATTGTGGAGGCATGTGTGAACTTTTGGTGTGTGCACTTTTCATGAGAGTTCAGCACTCAGTCCCTTGGATCTTGGATCTTTAATAACTTCCAGAAACAAATAGGTGCAATTTGGGCCATGAAAGGCATCTCTTTCAGTGTATTATCTCTGTGCAGTGAGACACTACCAGGAAAGCCCCAGTTTAGCTTAGAGAAAGGCGTAAAGGATTCAATTCAGCTGCTGTGTGAAGAGGGGTTGGACTCATCCTTATTAATGAAACCAAGACCCAGAGCTTTGAATTGACCCACTGTCCTGCAGGAAACTCAGTATCCCAAGAGAACCAAGCAGCTTTTTACAGTGCTTGTGCTTTTCTGTTCATTCACAGTTTGTTTGTTAGATGTCATTTGCATGAACAGTCAAACAGTGTTTCAGTTCTGTTCCATCAATGTTTTGAAGCCAAGTTTTGTTCTGGCAGGCACCAGCGATCTGGTTCTTCTGTTACCCAACTATTGTTAGAAGAGGCTTAGCTTAAATTCTGGAAGTTAATGAGAGAGCGGTGTGCAGCAATTTGGATTATGCTTTATCAACTAATTAAATACTTATTTACAGGCTATGTTTATTGTCCTCTATACACAGGAGTTTTTTTTCAGTGCTCATTTCATGTATATGGAATTTCCAGCTTATTTCAGCCTCATATCCTTGGTGTGTGTGCTCTCTTCCCACTACACACAAGAGTCTTGATCCTGCTTAAAAGAATTTTTGCAAAGCAAAACGTGTGTTTATACCTTACCTCTTTATAATCTGTGTTAAGTAGTGGTCCTCAAAGTAAAAGTTTTTTTTAAAAAACAGGAATATGAAGTTAGTCTTCTCAAGCCTTATTTAGAGGTGCTCTAATTTCCAGTGGTGTACTGTTTACAAAGCAGATCTGAGCAGATTAGCTGCTTCACACTGCAATGACAATAGTGGCCCCTGAAGCAAGTCATAGCCACAGGCTCCTCACCACCTTTCTCCAATCAAGGATCTGCTCATCAGCCAGTAATGAGCTTGGATCCCAGGCATCCCACAGCATGTTCCCCAGGTGCCCGGGCAGATGCCCTGCAGGGTGTGTTCCTGGGGCCGTGGTTCAGCCACATGCTTGGTAATAACCAGCACAGGGTGTCCAGGACTTTGAAAACTTGGACCTTTACCAGGCATAAAGTGAGGCACTTATTTCCAAAAATACTGATAAAAAGAATTAAAATTCACTTTGTATGCCAGTGGGCACTGCTCAGCAAAACCTACACAGATGTATCTTGATGTAATGATTTTTACAGAGATAAAAGGTGTGCCATTGAAACTAGGGCTGGTTGACAAAACAGGGCATTATTTACTATATTTGTAATGAATGGATTTCTAAAAGTTACTCATTCACTTGTAGTAGGGAATCTGTTTTGTAGCAATAAAAGAGCCAGCAAAGCAGTTCAGTTTGGTGCTACCTTTACCGAGGGAAAGAGGTGTTGGGAAAGACACAGGGCATCTCATCTGCCTTTTCTAATTTGTAAAGCTAAACTTCTGCCCTTGTCTGAGTCTCATGTAGTCTTCCATCACCAAACACCAAAATCAACCTCTTTAACAGTTCATATTTGCCTACCTTGCTTGTAGCAGTGTTTCCTAAGTAATCCTTATACATCCATGTTTAGTTCTCCACTCTAAATATTTACAGTTCTCTTTTCAGTGTTCCTAGGGTGGTTTCCCCATGTACATGTTCAGTTACATAGCTCTAGTATAAAAAAGATGTCTGTTTTTATTTTGCTGGTGTGTTGTAGCTTTTGTTCTGCTTGCAAAGTTCAACACTGATTAGTTTTGACACACAATAAAGCCAGCCCATGTGGCAAACCATGCTTTTTGTGGGAGGAATATCCTCATGTCAGTATGAAGTGATGGGTCCCAGATGGAGCTGATCTCACATATGATTCTCAGGAGTCTTGTCCCACTGCTCACTTGTCCCCTTTCTTATGCACAGTCTTGAATTCTCTGATGATGTATTGATTTTAAATGATATCCTGGATTATGGCCTGTTGAGACTCTACAGCAGAGTTCAGAAGAGAAAACATCCCCTCTTGCACTGGTGGAATTTTCCCCATTTTCTATGTGGTCACAAAGTAATCTTTGACTTAATGACAGCACATAAAAAAAGAAACTGCTGCAGCACTGCTTTCATAGCTACATGTTGCCAGCACCATGGTTAAAATGCTGAACTCTTTTGCAGGTTAATGAAATTTATCATGATGAGTCCCTGGGTGCTCACATTAACGTTGTCTTGGTGAGGATAATCCTGCTGAGCTATGGCAAGGTAAGTAAAGGTTAATTTAAATGGAAGATATATTCTTTTATGAACAGCATAATGACTGGTGACATTTATTGGGTTTTTATTTAATTCATATGTTGTCCTTACCAGTCTATGAATATAAAGAACTTTTATGTTTCTATGTATTTGTTTATCATTTGGAGTTCACATTTCAAATTATTTCCATTTCTTCCTGGTTTTTCATGTGCCTTTTTAAGTTGCTGCTTAACTCTGGCAGTCTTGTCTTTCCCAATTTGTTTGGAACAACCCAGGAAACAGACTGAACATGTTAGTTCCTAAAGGAAACATGAGGTGGTCTGCTAAAACTGTGTGTGAGTAGCTATGAACACAAGATCAGTTCTGCAAGATGCTGAAGGCAAGAGCCTCATTCCAAGAACTCAATTAAACTTGGGCTTAGCATCAGGGAGACTACACATGTGCTTAAAGTTAAGTGTGAGTTCAGTGGGATAGGGATCAGAAGGCAAGGGCTCTGCAGATTAAATCCATAATCAAGAATACCAAGTGTTCTTTTGCTATTTCTATGGAAGGGTTTGGTCTCCAGGCAAAGCTCAGGTAAAGAGGAATGAATTGCTAACAGGTTTTCAAAAGTATTGAACTGCTCAGTATCTGTGTCCTGGTTTTCCAAGTCAACATCAAATTCCATGGAAACAGAAAAGCCTTTCAAGTATGGTGATAAATACTTCAGTTGAGGACACATGATTTTAATGCTCTGGTCACATTTGCTATTTTGTGATCCAAAGTTCATGGTGTGTGTAGTTAACATTAAATAACAAAATAAATCAAATATCCTTGTGATTGCTTTAATGACAGCAATTTGAAGGATTGCAGATTGACTAATAATTCTCAAAGAATTCTGATATTGCAGTCATGGTAGAAGCCAGCAGAATTAGCACATGGGCCTGTCACTTCTTTGCTGTCCTTCTCTCATTAATATTTTGTAATTGTTATGTGTGTCCATCCTTAGCTCTATAGATCTGTACCAGTACTCTGAACTCTGGTAACTTGTGCTATTTTCTGATGCCAGAGTAGCTATGGCAGACCCATTTCACAATCTTGATTTTCTTATGAAGAATAAAGTGTTTTCCATTGATAACTTGGAAGTTACTGATTTCACAATAATCTTCTTTAGAGAGGAGAGTGGGACTGAGCAAGGAAACTTTCACTTCTTGTTGGGTCTTTGACCAGAAGTCACCATTTCAGGTAGCAGTGTGTAATCTGCTTGGGGATACTTCTGGATGCTGGATCCCTAATCTGCAGTGGGTGATGTTTTAATTCTTGAGTTATCCTGTTGGCTTCAGCAGAGCATAAAATGTAATAATTCTAGTATCACAAGATTGCCCTAAACGACCATGAAGATAATTTTTCTTGCATTTCTCTATCTGATTCTTATTTACATGAACGGCAATTTAGGGCTTTCTGAAAAAAGATGAATGTAAAAGGTGTCATTTCAGAGCTCCTCTATCTGGATGTATAGGGCCTTGCATGCCCTGGCTGTATAAGAATAAATTTTTTAATGTTCACAATTTCAAAGCTTCTGTTCAGAGGAGTAGTATCAGGGAGTAGAAGGTGAGTTGGTTTCTCTGCAGAAGGCTGGGATTATTTAACAGTAGAAAAGCAGAGAAAAAAGGTGTATAGTTCTTTCTTTCTGAACCTGAGAAATTAAAACAAAGCCTTCAATATTTTACTGTCCAACTGAAGCACACTAGCCCTAACAATTGTAACAAATATATATTCAAATTATATAATAAAAGGAAAGGCCTGTGTACATTGAGAGTAGCCATGGTGAACTTAGTGCCATGGTCTAGCAACCGCAGCGGTGGTTCAAGGGTTGGACTCGATGATCTCTGAGGTCCCTTCCAACCCAATCAATTCTATGATTCTATGATACAAATTAAGGCAGTGCATGAATGGAGCAGCCTGGTTGGCTTCACAGTGTGAAAATCCCAGTCTTGTTTGAGTAAGCATTTCTTTTGAAAGCATGAAGCTGATATCTTTAGCTTCATTTGCTTCATTGTAGGCAATTTATATATATTATCAGGGGTGTAATTTAAATAATCAAAATAATTACATTATGGTTCTGTCATTGATGGAGGATGTACCATCAGCATCAGGTTTATGACAGCACTCTGAGCCATTGCAAATTCTCCACCCCTGAGCAGCCTTCTATTTTATTGTGGGTTTGTTTCTAAAGAGGATTATATTGTTTTATCCAATATGTCATCTGTTGATAAGAATAATATGGACAATACTTGAGCTGCATAGCAACCACCCTTCCATTGATTCTTACTTGAAGGTACTCCATTCCTTGAAATGTACTTATTTATAATTCTTTTCAATCACAGACCAACTGTATGTTCAGATGTTTCAGTCATTTCAGTAGTTCCATTAGTTGTCCTGGTAAGATGGAAGAGGTTCCTTGGTGATCATACACTGAAATTACTTCAGGGGCAAATTCAAAAGAATTTTACTGAATTAACTCTTTGTGTAATTACCTCTGAGCTTAGACTGAGGGTATGGCAGGTTGAGACTTGCTGAGGAACACCAAGCTTAGAGGCTAAGGGGGGGTTCAAGGAGAGGGCAGTGTGTGTCTGAAGAAGGTGTGCTGAAGCTACCAGCTCTTTCCTGACTCCCCAGTTTTCTCTTAGTGATTCAGACAAATTACTTCTGCTATCTGATGGACCAGAGGGGCTGATGTGAAGGCTTTAGCCATGTCTGGTCGCTGCCTATTCCATCAGTAGGATAGAAAAATGCATCCTGCAAAGGCTGCTCCATATCTGTGGGCGCTTTGGAAGCTCTGGTGTATTTCTCTCTGTTTTCTTTACGTTGAGTCTCAAAGTCAAAGGCTTTTTGATGCATTGGGATACTGCAAATTAGTAAACAGGGTATGTGCTGTGCATTTTTCTTCAGATGGGAAAAAGATGGGCTGGCTCACTTCTGCCTTTCTGACTTCAGTAGTAGGAAGAGTGGTTCCAAATTTTGGAAACTGCAGATACATTTGAGATGAATATAATTCAACATTTGGGTAAATTATTCAGTTTAGATCTATTTTGGTTTAACTACTGTATAATCCAGCTAGCTGAAGAATGCTCAGAGGAATAAGCAAAGCAACCACTATCACCAAGTGCAGAGGAGGTGGCAAGAGATGAGCTGAGAATGCATTTAAAAACCCTGACTGGTTATTATAAAAGTTGTTTGGAAACATTTAAATCCTGAGCACTGCATAAAATCCTCTCATCGCCTCTTTGAGGTGCATGAATAAAGATTATTTTTCCCATTTTACAGCTAAAAAAACAAAGACATTAAGTCTTCTCTTCCAAGGCCACATGGAAGGCCACTGGCAGACTGGGGATAAGACCTCATAAATTCCTGGCTCCAACTTCACTCTCTGTCCATCAACAGTTGTGACTTTGTGTGCAGATGAGCTGCCCTTGCAGAGCAGGAGAGAAAAGCACACATATTAGCTGGCATGGCTGTAATTAAGACAGTTATTAATGAGAAAAACTCCAAAAGGCTTGCAGGAACTGTAAGGGTTTCGATAAATGCAGCCACCTGAGGATTTCCAAGAGTTATTTCTTGGGAAATGAGAACATGACAGTTCAGGACAGCCCTGACCTCTCCTTGGGAGCAACATACACAGCTTGAGTCACCTGTATTGCAAATGGACCAGGGTGGGATAGGCTGAGGGATGCCGTGTCTGCTCTGTGCTCATCTGGGATGGCAACCAGTAAGGAGAGAAACCCTTGTTAGCTGTAAAGCAATGTTGGCCCCAGGACAAGTGGTTGTGCTCTGTCCATGTGTTAACTTAGTCAAACTGAAAGAAGAACCTGACCAAAAGCAGAGAGCCTTCCAAAAAGGTTAGGGCAGGAAAGAAAACCCAAATAGTTGTAGGATGGCACTTCAGGAAGAAGGTAATACAGAGTGAGTGGTTACAATCTCATAGGACAGGACTGTTCATCTGAGAAGGATTTTTCAATTGCATATCTCTGACATGTTAGCAGAGCTCATGCTGTCTTCTTTTAGGAAAAGATTTTTACCTTTGATCTTTTAATATCTCTGCCATTTGACCTTTTCATATCCAAGCCTGCTGCAAGCAGGGAAGTTGTTCTTGGTGCAGCCAGGATGGAAAGCACTGATTCAGTCTGTGCCAAGTTCTTCTCTCCCTTTGCCAGAGGGTGGCAGAGGTGACACAGACGACAAGGAAGGACTGGACAGGTTTATCCCATTTTTACCATTTTGTTGTTGACCCTGTTTGGAGGAAAAGGGATGAGTACTCCCCAGCCTCTTCTCCAGTCTCTCCTTGTATTAGAATGTCACTAATGTGAGCTGAGTATCCCAGTTTTCCACTGACATTGGTAGATGTAGAAGACCTCAAAGTGCCAGCAGGAATCAAGCCCTAACCTTGAGGTGTGCTGTACAAACATGTCTGAAGATGGACTTCTTGACCCCAATCTTTGGCCATCCCCAGTAACCAGTTCTGCACACCCTGAGCTGCAAGACCAGACCCTACATATTATGTAGCATTTTGGCTGCTGTTAATATTTTTTGCATGGTTTTCATATGCTTCTGGTGGGGATGAAGATGAGAGGAGAAATTGTCCCTCTTATTATTCCATGTGGGTAAATTGTTGGATTGCCTTATTTATATGTTAGACTCATAGCTTATGATTTGCCAGTGTAGTTTTTTTTTGGGGACCTTGAACAGTGTAGAGCTGGCTGATAGCATAAACAGTACTTTTTATTCCTGATCTGCTTACATTTGTACAGAATTAGAGAATGAAAGATGTTTACAAACTGCTGCCATAAGAAAGCTTTATGAAACCTTTGAATGCAAAATGACAGTATGCTGAATGAAATTTTTGCTAATTTGGTTGCCATAGATACACAATTGTTGTGTTTATTTACTCTTACTTGTCTTGTTCAGAATGAGAGAGGAATATTGAGGTTCTAATCCAGTATCTAATGAACAACAGAAGTGCTAAAGAGAAGCAATGTAAACATTTTGCTTTTCAGAGACTTCACCCATTCGAGAGGGGAAATTCATATGGTAAATTGTTTCCCAAACGTGTGCAAGTCAGGGTCCAACTTCTGCTACCATAGTTTGGAGCCTGTCAAGCTAAGAATATTTCTGCTCCTTCTGGAGCTACTGAGGAGCAGCAAAGCTTCCTCTGTTGGTACTCTTGGAGCACCACCTAATGGATGCGTTAGGAATGGTTCTGTTCTGCCAAGCTGCTCACCAGCCTCAAGTTCTCAGGTTCTTACCATCAAGTACCTGATCATCCACACCATTGCAAAATTGTATCCAGTTATGTCCAGTAGCAGATAAAGAAAAGCTGTTTGAGGGAACTTGCCATTCTTATGTGTGGTACCAGTGTGTCTTTTACTGGTAACTTGAAATTTCTTAAAAACCTGGGTAGATTATAGACTAAATTTGCATTTTTCTTCTAAGATAAGCTTGTATTTGAAATTGTTAAAGAAAAAAAACCCAAAAGAATAACAAAACCAAACATACTTCTTACTTTCCAAACAATCACCAGGACTACCTGAAGGATCAGTTTTATAATTTATTTGTTCTTCGGTGTCTTCGTAACAGAGAAGTGAACATCTCACTAGTAACTTCCCAAAAGACAAACAGCAAAGAAGGCTTGGAGGCCTCTGAATCTATGTAGTAATGACTTTCAACCATTTCTTATGACCCTGCCTTTACTCTTTGCACAAATGGTAGTTGCAGCTCAGTTGTCTTCTGTTTTTCTTTAATTTTTTTCTTCTGCTTCCATCTAAAAAGGAATGGAGTAGTGAAGAAATGAACTTGCTTGGTTCTCTAGGGCAGATTGTCCTCAGAACCCTCAGCAGCACCTTCTCTCACAGAGGATGTTCTCCTAGCTGAGGCCTTTTGACTTCTTGGCCAGCATCTCCATCTGTTTCCATCAGCAGTTCTCTGAAATGCCCCCAGATTTTTTGCTTTTCTTGCTGTGAGGAGGAAAGTTTCTCTTTCCATTGGCAGTTTTCCTGCTGATCAGCTGAGTAATGCTCTCCACACGCCTGCTGTCCTCTTTGGAAAGAGGTCCTTCCCAGCCAGCTGCAGGACCTGCGTGTTCCTGGCAATGGGAGCCCTTTGCTGGCCAACAGTAACACCTACACCTCCATCTGCACCCTACTAGCTCCCAAACTTTCTCTGTTTGCAGTCTGAAGAAAAGGAATTTTACCTCTACTTACAGTCTTTATTACTGTTCACATGCATAACTTTTCCTCTTTCTCCTTTTGCTTTGACCATTTAATGAGGGCTGGGGCTTTTCTGAGGCTGCTGAAATTTACTTCCAAAAGAAAACATTAACATGTTATCTGGTATCTCTAAAAGAGTAATTTCTTTTGGACAACATCCTTCCAAAACAAATTACATCTGCCCTGTCTAGTAGGAAGCCATGCCTGGTCCTGTGATTTTCTGAGCTCTTGCAGGACAACAGCATTTATCTAAAAGTAAATAAAAATGCAATATAAAGATATGTCTGGCTCAGGAAATCTCTGATCCACTGCAGCCTTGGAGGTTATTACTTGCACTCCTCTAAATCTCCTCCCTAGGCATCCTGTTGCTGCTATTAGGAGAGGACCAGGGCTTACAGGGCTCTTTGGGCTGAACCAAGCTGCTTGTGTTGAATGGGGAGGTTGACTCAGACCCCAGGTTAGCAGTTCCCTGGCCATGAAGTATTTATTGTTAGTACTGTTGGAGCCTTTCTGATTTGCCAGGAATCAAGGAGATTTCTCTTTTCAGGGTGAAACTGAAGAAATTCCAGTGAAGAAAGGCAAGGGATTAGTGGCCAGAGGATTTTAATGCTCAGTGGGCTTTTAGTACTCAGCAGGTGGACTGAGCTTTTCCTCTTACTTTTTGAAATGCCTCACACAGGACCTCAACTTGCTATTGTATCTATAGCACATGGGCAATTAAAATAATTTACTTCATATTGGATGCCTTGTTTCCTGATTTAAAGGCCAGCAAGGCTCAATTTTCCATGGCCCACATTTTTGATGTAAAATTGTCATTGGCAAAGAAGTTGGGCTCTCACTTTCTCCTCTTATGCTGAAGGGATTTTCTTAATTTTTCCTATTGTGTTGGATGCAAAACCCCCCTCAGTGCTCCACATCATCCAACTGGTTCTCCTTTTGTTTGCTTGAAGACAAATTCTAAAATTGCTTTTTTGATTAATAAGCATTACGATGCTCTTGGACTGGACCAGTGGTTTTGCTCTTAGAGTGGACTTCAGTGTACACTGAAAATAGCTCTGAACTCATGCCAGATGCCAGCTCAGGGCTGTGGGAGCTGCTGGGTGTCCTGTGGCAGAGGGATCTGGTCCCTGATAGACTCAACATTCATCAGAAAAACCCTGCAAGCTGCTGGGTTAATTCAGTTCAAGATGAGTCTTCTGGCTCTGTGCTGGGGCCCATTGCAAGGTTTTACTTTAAGGGAACAAGGAAAAGGTGACACATGACAGGACAGCTCTGGTTATTTAGAATTTTACTGGGTTTTAGAATATTCTGTGCTTGTTCGATGATGATGGAAAGATTTCTTTGCAAATATTTGCATACCCTTAAGCAAAACACATGTTGATAGCACATACTTTTTGTTTGTTTTCTGATCAATGCATCTGATTGGATGTGATGATTTTCATTTGGTAGAATGCACAGAGGAGGTGATTATGAGAAAATTAACTATTAGCAAATGTTACACATGAAATTTCAACTTCATTTTACAGCATTCTTTGCTTTTTGTATCTTGCAATAAGATTATTCACCAAGCTTCTGGAAGGAATTAATTTCTTTTGTGAATCTATGGGGAAATGACAAGAGGGTGGAGATGGTTTTTTGTTGCTTTTTTTTGTTTGTTTTGGTTTTTTACTTTTTATTTATTTTTTTTTTTTTAATTTTTTTTTATTTTACCACTGATGGGTATTAATAAAGTCCTCAGCAATGCCCAAACCTTGTTTAAATGAACAGGATTTTTGCTTGAAGAGCTAGGATTTTACCCTGTAATAGTCACTCAAAGTTTGTCTAAGTCTGCTTTTATAAATACACAAAGATGCAATAAAGGCACCACAACTGTCCCATCATTTTAATGGGGTTATTATGGCTGGAAGGAGTATGATCCAGTGTGGGATTATATTACAACTTCTTAATTGCATGGTGGTATCAGAATCCAAACTCTGTCTCTATTTGGTTTATTAATTTGTTTTTCTGAACATTTGCAGAATTGTAATATCCCAGTTTTGCCAGAATCAGACCTCAGTCTGCCAGACTTTCATTTTATCAATTCCAGTTGTTCTCCCACAACCCTTTGAGGATTTTCTTTTTCATGTAGTGAATACTCTGTGAACTGCATCATGCACTCAATTAGAGGACATGTCAAATACCTCTGCATTAAACACAAACTATAGTACTTCTATCTTGGTTTTAGCCCAGGCTAGCTTTTGCTCTAGTTTAAATATTTTGGAATGGTTAATGCTTACAGTACAGCAGAGCTTCTAAATTGTGGTGGTTTGTGTTATGATTACAGCGTTGTCATGGTAATACAAGTTTTGCAAATGAAAAGCCAGGGTTCACATATGTATTTTTTACAAATCCTGCAAAGCCTGGGCTGGGTCAATTAGTCATATGTTTTATAGCACCCCACATACAACAACCTTTCTTCAGTCTTAGCAATGCACAGTATCAAGTAGAATTAGCTGGGTATTCTTAAGAAAGTACTCTCTTGAAAAAAGGCAAAGGTGGGAGCTTGATTTTAGAATATCTCTCATTTTCTTCTTCAAAAGATTTGTCCTTTGCACTGCAGCTCACACACGTTTGCTCATTTGAGTCTGCTAAGCTGTGCCACAACACCACTTGTCTAAGTTGCAGTGTCTTGGGAAAAGGGCACAGTGGGAAGTTCTGTGCCACCTTCTGAATGTTCCTCAGACATGGAATGAGTTAATAAAGATTCGCTTCAAAAGAGTCATTGGGAAAGTCCATTTCTGAAAGTACACAGCTGAAAAAAGTACACTTGGTGTTTATGTGTAATAGAACATCCAGTAGTGTTCAAAGGTCTGATAAAACAGCCCTGACAACTCAGTTTCATGACAAAAGCAGATGATGAACCAGGGCTGGGTGCTGCCCATCTGCTGTTGATGCCATTTTCTTTCCTTGGCCACGAGGTATCACCCTTCCCTTGCTCGATCAGTCTCTGTGGGTCAACAGGGGCATGGACTCCATCAGCATCTATATCCAGATGGAAGACAATGGTGCAAACTGGTGCCAGGGTGGCACAGAAATACTGACACACAGTGCACAATAGAGTACCAGATTTGTCATTAAAATAGCCATTGTTTTCTTCTGTGATATCTTCTTATTTTTCTTTTGTTCTACCTTAGATCTCATTAAACATGGAAATTGCATTAAATCTAACCAAGAGCTTCAGCTATTTTCTTCCTTTCTTGATCTCCTAAAAATTGTTTCTGAAGTGTAATTGTTTCTTTATTAAGAACAGACTTTTAATAAAAAATGACCTGTCTGGTCAAGTGCCTGAACAAGCTGGGAAAAAATTGCCCAAGCTTTTAATAAATTATTATTGGCATCTCTTTTTTTTTTTTTTTTTCTGGGCACATGCAGTCCATGAGTCTGATAGAGATTGGGAACCCTTCACAAAGCCTGGAAAATGTGTGTCGCTGGGCCTACTTGCAGCAGAAACCTGACACTGGGCATGCAGAATACCATGACCATGCAATCTTTCTCACGAGGCAAGATTTTGGTCCATCTGGCATGCAAGGTAAGATGTTCACAGGAGGGGAGAAATCTCAGAGCTTTCTTTTTTCCTCTTGGGTTGACCAGATCTGCTGGGTCAGCACAGGGCTGGGGCTTTGCTTACATGTTCCTAGAGGGGTGGAGCTGCACAGATCTGGGGAGCTGGGGCACAGCAGTGTGTGCTGTTTTATTTCCATTTGGAGAAGGCAATTTCAGGGTGGTCCTAGAGGTGGTAACAATTTTCTCAATGAGAAGACTGTTCAGTGGGCTGAGGGATGCAGATGAGGGAGAACATTAGATGTTCGGGGGCAGAGGTCTCTTGAGAGGACCAATTCAACTCTCTTTTTGTCACAGCAGAAGACAAATGCTCATCCTAGAGCTTCTCAGGACATTGCTTTTCCATACTTGCTATTTTCTGGGTGTTTCTCACAGGCTATGCTCCAGTCACTGGCATGTGTCATCCTGTCCGAAGCTGCACTCTCAACCATGAAGATGGTTTTTCATCTGCTTTTGTGGTGGCTCATGAAACTGGACATGTGTGAGTAGAACTACAAACATATTTTATCCTATCTTATAATGTCATCAGTACTGACAAATATCCAGGACATTTTAATGATGCCTTTTATGTTAGGAGCCTTCAGTTTCCACCTCTCTCAAGGCCTCATTATAGTCTTAAATTATCTCTAAGTTTTAGTATTTTCAAATCAAAAAAGCAACAAATATCAAAATACCTTCCAGGGCTGATGTAAGATTAGATTGGATGATGCATTATGGTCTCCTGGTGAATATGTAGAGTACTCATAATGATGAAATATGAAATTTTAGAGCCTGTGTAATATACGATTCATGAAAATAATCCATATTAAATAAGCACATCATCTGCTTGTGTTACTGCTGGTAAATGATAGAATGTTGTATAGAAGTGAGGTGCCAAGCACCAAGGTTATGACTTTTCTAGATTTTTCATATAAAAAATGCTTTCATTTTACTAACTGATGTGATTAGAACCAATGGCTGGGCAGCAGTTGTCAGAGCTTTGGTTTCTTCCAGAGCATTTTGGTTTCCCTGCTTGCAGAGAACACCCACTGATTTCCCATTTTCTCTTTGGTAGATCAACAGTTCCCAGAAGGCTTTTTCTGAACAGTTTCAATCTATTTTGTTTTTCCTAAGAAAACCTGCAGGGTCTTTTCTCTTTGTTGTAGCAGAATTATTAAAAGCTTGAAACAAAAAAATGCCAAAATTTATTGAAACTTACTGTAAACATATCTTAATGAGACAGAGACATAGAATTGGTACTCAGATGGTGTTTGATTTCAGATTTTTTGAATTAGGATTAAAAAGAATGCGCAGTGAGCTTCGAGAGATACCACTGAAGAATGTTTGTAATCCCTCAAATAACATTCAGCCCCAATCTGTTAATTTTGTTTAAATTATAGACAGATATTGCCCACATCAGTCAAACAGTGCTCATGATACATAAGATCCTAATAAAGAAAAGGAGAAAATGTATTCATAATAAACAAAAAAAGAAAATTTAAAATATAAGTTGAGGTAATTTTCTAGAAAGCATCCAGCACTTTCCAGGCTGTTTCACGGTTAAACAACGTGCAACTTCTACTGGGCAAAAACACAAAAGCTCCTCTCAACCAGCTTGTAGTGTGGCATATTTATTTAATTATTTTCTTGTAAAGAACTTGTTTACAATTTCAAGTAACTTAGTATTAAACTAAGGTGTGACGTTTCAAAAATTAAACTTCTGAATATCTCCAGATTTGGAGTATGAATAATGCTATGAGTATGTTGATATTCCTGGAGAGTAAACCAGATCCTCAATGCAGAAAAAGATTACTTTAGCCCTAGTAATTCACCAATGGATGTGCACAGAAGTCATTTTTAGTCTCTTTTGGAAGAGGATTAAGCTCATCACCTGAAAGTACTCAAGGGCCATTGCTTCTGTGTGTGACCTACTAGAGCCTAACTCCTTAGCCTTTGGTCTCACCCTATGTGACTTCTCATGACTTTGGGACTTCAGAACCTTGTTGAGATCAACCACTGATGGTGACATTTGGGATGTGGAATCTCTTGGACACTCAAAGTTCACCTGTAATGAAACTGTGCTGTCTCTTTCCTGTGCTGGACAGTTTAGGCATGGAGCACGACGGGCAAGGGAACAGATGTGGGGATGAGGTCCGGCTGGGGAGCATCATGGCCCCTCTTGTGCAAGCTGCGTTTCACCGCTTCCACTGGTCCCGCTGCAGCCAGCAGGAGCTGAACCGGTATCTCCAGTGAGTAGCAGTTAAGCAGAATCTCTCCTTGGGTTAGAGCATGTCACAACAATTCTGCATCTAGCATTTGTACTTCCTTCTTTTGGTAATTGCTCAATTGGGGTTGAATAAAACAACGGAAGGACAACTCCCCGTGCCATTAGGAACGAGATGTTTTCCCATCGATTGCAAATAATAATAATAATAATGCAAATTTCCAGTCTGCTTTCAGCCCATTTAAAGCAGTTCTCATTCAATTTACAGCTATTCATTTTCTGGACACTTATAGTATGCATGCTGTCCTGTCAGGGGAAGACACTATTACTTATCTCACTGATAACATTCCTCCCTCCATAACATAACTTCTAGCTGGAGGAGTATATATACTACCCAGCAGTGTGGTGTTTATCTTACAGACACCAAATTTGTTTCAAGGGCCATTTGTTGCTCATGATGGCTGTCAGTGATAAGATGGTGCTGCCTAAAGAGGAAATTCTGCCCTTCAAGTGATCAGGGCTTTTCTTGACTTCAATAGATAGCTAAAGAAAGAGTGTGGTTCTAGAATTAATTCTTCAGTCAATACTTACAGTACAATAAGTACCCTAAATTCACAAGATATTTAAACAGCTTCATCCATGTCCCTTGCCTTCCCTTAGAACCTGACACTTTGGGCACTAGACTTGTGCTGGAGTTCCCTGACAAAGGGATGTTTATGACTACATATTTGCCTCTCATAGAAGAACATTCCCTTTGTTGTTATGTGCAAGTTGTATGGAAAAAATTGGGAAAACTTGGATACCTGGGAAAAAAATTAAAATGAGGAAGAAAAACTGCAGCAAAAGACATGAAATAAACAAGAGTCAGTCTTTTTGTCAATCAATATTTTTATTATCTTTTGATATCTTAGGTGTGGCAGTAAGGAGTAAAATCATTGTGAGGGAAGTGTGATTGTTTCAATTAGCAAGATCCTTTGTAGCTTTAGCCATTAAATAAAATCATCTGGCCTGGAAGGCTGCTTTACATTATTTTAAATACAGTTATTTTTAAGTATCTTATAACAAAGCAGAATGATGGTTTTCTTTGAAGTAAATCTAACCTCAAAATTCTGCTTTCAACTCTTAGTATCTTCAAGGCAACCTGAATGATTGCCAGAATAGACTTGTGCATGGTGTCCTCATGTCTGCTAAATAACTTGGAGACATTTCAGAGACACTGTTGACTATGCTGGTCCTATGAATTACCCAGTGATTATACCCTGTAAAGCATTCAGTGGTGTTAGAGCATCAGTTCCCTGTGATGCTGGTGTATAATAAGCTATCCTCAGTGTTTAGGAAGAGAGGAGGAATTGGTCATGAAGAAGAGGAGCTTTGTAAAAAACATGGATGGAGCTGAGAGCAGCAACAGAGTGGGAGCAAACCTGAGTGTTTAATGCAGTCAGGAAAGTACAAATACATGAATCACAAGGTCACAGGAAGACTGTGATCTTAGTGGTAATCTCAGATGGTTTCCCTGGCTTCTGCTTCTAAAACTTCACTTGAAAGACAGTTGTAAGCAGCAAGAAATTCCACAAATGGAAAATTAATTAAACTTTCTTTTCTTCTTGGTCTCACATGGATTCTTCCTTTGATTCACATAGGGAGTGTGGAGACTGATAGGAATTTACCTGGAAGCTAAATGGAAATTACAATGGAAGGGCTTAAAAAAAAATAATTATATAGAATCCATGAAAGGTGGTTAGAACATGAGAAAGTTAATGTGTGTGTAATTGCAATATTAGCTGCTCTTCATGACCAGAGAAATCATAGGCTCTATTTTGTTTGGAACAAAAAGGCAACAAAACCACAAACACTCTGCAAGTCTCACAGCCCCATCTGTTCCTGTAATTTCTGCCTGTTGCAGTTCCTATGATTGTCTCCGTGATGATCCCTTCGAACACGATTGGCCTTCCCTTCCCCAGCTGCCAGGAATTCACTACTCCATGAATGAGCAGTGTCGGTTTGATTTTGGTTTGGGCTACATGATGTGCACAGCTGTGAGTACTTAACTTTGGCTTCTGCTATTTCTCATCCAGGAGTGTTGTAAATGTCTCTGAAATGTCCTTAATAGGGGTAGTGTAGTGAATCCCAGGAGAAAAGATGTGCCCACTTAGCTGTAAGCAAGGAATAACAACTGAATGTTGACAAAGCTGTTTTAAGTATCTTTGTGCTTTGTTTTGTTTTGTTTTTTTAAACTGCAGTTACAGAAATAATGATTCTGTAGCTTCATAAATAGCTGTAGAATTCAAGCAAAGAAGGTTGCAGTGTTGCTGAGCCTCCTGTTGCTGGCAGAGAGTTATTTTGCTGCAAAACTCCCACCCAGACGTGAAGGAGATGGATTTGGTGTCACATCTTGTAATGCTGACATTGGGCAGTATCAGTTTATGATCCAATTTTATGGAAAGTGTGATGCATTTTGATGCCTAGCAAGAGAAAATAAGCATGACAGGGAGTAGAGCAACTTGCAAGGACTCTTGGTGACATGGTTGGCTCTCTTGTACCAGAAAAACTTGGAGACAAAGTCTAAATTAAAGCAAGGCAAGATTAATGCAATTCTCAGTGGACTGGCCTCAGAAAGCAGAGTCTTCAGCAGGGCTGAGCCTCCTGCCCTCCAGCTCCTCAAGTAGGTCAAAATATTAAATTGAAAGAGATGATTTCAGCTGGTGTGGCAGCTGCTAGCACATAACATTTCTGCTTTGATTCCCATTTGCAGGAGTGTGTTTGCTGAGTGGTGTCTCCAGATAATGGATGAGAACCTTTAAAGCATCAGCTGTAGCATTGTGTCCTGAAACAGTTCCCACTGATGCTGCTTTGGAGAACATTGTAGCCAAAGATTCTTTTCTTTCAGCCATTCTCCAGACTGCGGGAGACAGAGCCTTAAATCTTCTTCAGAATAGCCAAAAGCACATCCAGACATGTTTTAGTATATTGTGTGGTGGGTGGTTCTCATCCTCTCCTATATAAGCTCTTGTATTTTATGTAAAATGCTGACTTATTCATTGGTTCAGGGGCCAGAGCTCAGACTTCCATCCTCCTAAGAAGGTGAACGAAGCACCTGAGCTACAGTCTGAGCAGCTCATTTCCCTCTTCCAAGAGTACTCAAAGATTTTTTGTTTGTTTGTTTGCCAAATGAAGCAGCAACATTTGGGGAATCTGTAGGAAAAGGCAGCATGTGTCTTGCCATCTGGAGCAGCTTGCTTCTCCTTTGACCAGGCTGCCTTTGGTCACTACTGTAAAACTATTTTTGCTCAACCTTATTCCACCAAATGCAGTTTGGTGGCTCTTTCACATCAAAATTCAGGTATGCTCAGCCCACAGACACCCCTGTGCTTCTCAGGAATCACTGATAGCAGCTGGCATCTTACAGCTGGGAAAGGAAAAACCCCATCAAGCTGTAGCTTTTGTTGGCAGTGGGAACTCTCAAACCAGTGTCCACTCTGATTTATATTTTTTTTCCTCCCTTGCCTTTCAGTTCCGTACATTTGATCCCTGCAAGCAGCTGTGGTGCAGCCACCCTGAGAACCCCTACTTCTGCAAAACAAAGAAAGGGCCCCCGCTGGACGGGACCATGTGTGCACCAGGGAAGGTGAGAGCATCTGTTGGGATGTCCCCAAACGTGTGTTTGTGTGCAGCTAGAGATGTTCCCCTTGATTTAAGAGGAGAGAAGAACCTATCTGGAGCCCTTGAAGTCTGCTAAGATGTGGGCAAAGTCATGATTGCAAGTAAAGCTGAGCAGTGTCAGATGAGGAGGCAGGAGCCAGGGTGTCCTCTACATGGCAGCTCTGTGGACATCAAGCTCTGTCCTCCTGCAAGTCATGGAAGTATCTGCAGATTTTCCTGTGCTTCTTTGCAAGTCTTTGTGGCAGAGATAAAAGTGGGGAAATTTCCACTCACCCATGACTTGTGTGAGGTCAGGGGGGTTGTGTTTGTATTGTTGATATTGTTGTGATGCTGGGGGCTTTGGAAGCAGTGAAGTCCTGGAGATGACAACCAAAATAAGGCTGCTGTGACTACCTGAGAGTTGAGTGCCAGCTAGAGAGAGCCAACATGGTGATGGAAAAGAGCACATTTGCAGAGGTGGATTTGCTGGCTTGATGAGAGCCAAGGGAGGCCTGAGGAGCTGTGGAGGGTGGGTGCCAGGTGGCAAGGGCTCAGACAGCTCCAACCCTCAGCCACCATGCTGGAGCCACTCCAGCTCTTAGTTGTCCTTTTGTGGAGGTCACACTGTGCTCATAGTGGATCTGAATTCCAAGTCTTTTGAAGTCTGCTGAAAAAAGTCTTGCTTCCCTGGGTTTTGGACACAGTGACTGAGGGGGAGAGGAAGATGTCGCTACTTGGAAAGATGTTTTGTCAAACCCAATGGATGACATCATTTATGTGATAAATGAACCATATTAGCAGCTGCTGTTATGGTTCAAGATGTCTTTTATAGGAAAACATAATGTAATGCTAAATTAATTCCCTAGCAAGTCACGCTTTATATAAACCACTCCCTTCTGGTTTTATCTTTGTTAGATTATTCCTGTTGTAACAGCTTTGTTTCTTGTTTAAATATATGTACACACACACACTTTAATTACATTTCAAAATGTTAGACAGTTTCTTTGGATTCAGTTTTCACTTGTTGCATCACCCTCTTTCCCAGGCCATTCATTCATATTAGTCTTTGAACAGAAAGGAGATGAAAAAAAAGCACTTGTAACCATACAGTTAAGGAATTGTCAGTGCTTCCATTATAAACAGTTTGTCAGGATGTTATGCAACTCAGCTGTAAAAATTTTCTCTGGACTGGAACTTGGGATCCAAGGCTTCAACAAACTGTGCAGACAGCCAGGTTTTGTAGTTCAGTGGAGATGCAAGAGAGTATGTGCACATTATGAAGTTTCAGTAGATGATAGGACTCTGACTGTTATGTTCCCAGAGGAACTGTCCCAGTTTTTTTGATAAATAGACTTATTGCAACCTTCCAGGAGAACCTGAGAAAATGATATAAAGTGAAAACCATTTTATTAGATAAGGCATAGCAGTCTAAGCTAAACATTTTTATTTTTTTTAAATAGCATGAGTTTGAAGGTTATACAACTAACTTTGTATATCTGAGCTCAGCATTTGACTGGTGTATTTATTAGTTGTTGGTGGGTTTAACATAGGCACGCCAGATCAGTCCTTTTCCATCTCTTCCTTTTCATCCTTGCCTTTGATTTGACCTTTCCCCGTTCACCTTCTTTATTGATTTGGACAATACCAGAGGTATTACCTGAAAGGATGAGGACTGTAAGATGCACACAGTGCCCAAAGCTGGGACTCAGCTGTGGAGTGGCCGCCTCCTTTAAGCTGCATCTCCCCTGATACTTCATCAGCACAGGAGGAAGAGAAAAATAACTTCTAACTTCATCCACTATTTTCTTTGGAATAATGCCAAGAGAGAAAAACCCAGAAACATTAGCAATTAAAGATGTTGACTCAAAAAGATCCATTTGTTTCTCGCTTTAGCAACTTCCAGGTTTTATGATTTCATACCACTAATTCCCAGGGCCTATTTTAAGTTCAAACCAATCACAACTCTGCTGATGTGTCAAAGAAACATCCTGGCTTTGTAGCAGCTGAGGGGACTGAATGCCAGAAACTGAAGCCACGTTGGGGAGAATAACACAGTGGATGGTGCGTGGAAGTTCTCACCTAACCTGGTGTTCAGATGAGTGCTAACTCATCTCTTCACTTTCCCAAGCTTTGCAGATGCTATTGAGAGCATCCAGTCCAGCTGCCTCCTTCCTAAGTGGTGATCAAGGGGCTTTGTACCCCATTTTCAGCAAGCACACTGAGAAGGGGCTGTGGCTCTGCATGCCCAGGCTGCACCTTGGACCCTTAGGCACTGCCCCTTAGGAATAGAGGGAAGATGAGACTTTCTAATGCTGTCTATATGGATGTATATTTAAGTAAATATATGTTAATGTATGTAAGCTCTTCTGTGCCCGTGGTTATTTGAAATAAGTAGCCAAAAGAGTGAGGTTCTAACATTTCAAAAACCTTTTAAGTCTCCTTGTGCAAATGGAGGCATTGAGAAACCATTATGTTAATGGGCAACCAACTAATCATTTGCTGGGTTTAGGGACAGAAAAATAAAATATTCTCTTGGAGCTTCCCAGCTAGAGGAGAAAACAACTATTTTTACAGATTCCTCTAGGAAAAAGAATATTTTAAATTGCTCCCAGCATTTTTTGGCTTGGTTTTTTTTTTTTTTTTTTTGGTGTTGGTTTGATTTTTATTTGTTTGTTTGTTTGTTTAAAAAACTAGATTGAGTTTTCAGTCGAAGAGGAAAGATTCTGTCAATTTTGTAAGCTTCAGTGATGCAACAACTTGCAATTATTTCAGTGCCTTACTGGTCACTTTAACTTCCATAAAATAACTCTGGGGTGTAAAGTTAAGCACATGGAGAGTCAGAGTCTTAATATGAAGTCAAAGACACTGTAAATTGCTCTAGTAAACCATGCAGATGAGGCACAACTGTGCAAAGCTTAACTCCACATAGGATTAAAAAAAAAACAAACCAACATATTCTTTCAGCTGATGATTTATTTACTTGTATACCATTCTGTCAGCTCCACCATGAGCCTCAGGTTTCTAGAGCCAGGCAGCCTTCAGAAATGTATCATCAGTTTTGGTTGTTCCATGATTTTAAGCAGTTAGTCTTCTGGGGAGCCATTTCTATCAGTTGCAGTAACTAACTGCTCTCCACAGGACAGAAATAAAACCCAAAGTCATTCATGCAAGGGGATCATGTGCTTGAGTCCATCTGCTTGCTGCAGCAGCTCCCACAAAGGTTTGCAGCCCCTCAGCCTCCTTTGTTTTCTTTCCATGGAGAGAGGGAAGAGCCTGGTACCTGCCCCTGTCAGCTGAGCTGATGTTGCTCCTGGATTTGACTTTCATGCCAAGCATCCTGCACAAACCTTGCTCCTCACTTGCACTATGCTAATAAGATGGTCTGAATCAAACTTGGAATGATTTTTCAGTCTGTCAGGAAAAGAAGGGAAGGATTAAGTGTTGAAATAAATGGATATTATTGAGAAGAAAAATGGACCAAGGAAAAAGGTTTCTGAAAACACGAATGTGTGCTCAAAGCCATCCAGATAATTTCCCACTGAGAAAGCTGACCTCAGCTTCTCTTGGAGACAGGAGACAGATGGGTAAGTGTATGCTGTGTTAGTCACCACAGAAACAGTGAGAATACTTTATTCTCCACTGAAGAAACTTTTACTGGCTCAGGGTACACTTTAGTGTTAGAGCTTTCAGTTTATCCCTTGCAACTAATTATTCTCAAACAGATGGAGCAGAGCTGGCCAGCCTGCATGTGATGGGAAATACAAATAAATAAGTAACCCTCTCCTGATAGAGTCTCAGGAGAACGGGGAGAAGCCACCAGCCATGCTGCAATGAGGGGCTGCCTGGCAGATAACTGGGGTGTCAAGTGAGGAGGAAGGAGAATTGCCAATTAATGCACAGTATAAAAGAGGTAGAGATACCCACAGAAGAGCTGTGAGCCTTTTCTTGAAAAATTAACTTGCAGATGCGTTAAGCCCACAGGAACACAGTGGCTTTTTCTGGCATCCACAGCAGCTGTTTCAAAGAACTGCTGAAAACAGCAGTGGAATGTTTTACTGCAAGAAATTGAAGCTTCCTCTCCTGGAAATTGCACTTGTTTTGGACTGTCCTGTTTGCCAGAAAAACAGGCAAGACCTTGTCTTCCACGTAGAAAACAATTTGCATTTATCCAGGTTTGTGTTTTTTTTTTCATTTAAAAAAATATGCTGCTTTATTATGTTCTCTCCTTAAAGGAACCCCCCAGTTTATGAAGAAAATAGTGGTTGAAACTGGCTCTTTTCCACCTCATTATGTAGTTAGTATAGTAGCAATAGGAAGGGTTGTCTCTAGCTTCCTTTATTACACTGGAGATTGCTCCATCTCTGGTTTCACCTCCTTGTGTATTTTCTTGCATGGGTTTGCACAGAGTAAGACTTGGCTATGAATCATTTTGTTTTATGTACCCTCCTTCCTTTTAATCCATAAACAAAAAGGCAGAGCTGGGGATGACTCATTTTACACAAATGCTGTCTCCTAATAGTTCTATCTCAGCTTCCCCACAACGGGTGGGTGACTGGCTTCTCCAGTAAAAAAATCAGGGCTGCTCTTTCCTTTACACAGCAAAGTCAGTAACACTTTTTCATGTTGGCCCTCCAGTTCAAGGACCAGTCAGTGTCAAATAGGTGATCACTGCATATCCATATTTCCTTCTTCCTGGCTAAAACAGGAAAAAGAGGCTAGAAAACATCATGTCTCTCTTTCTCCATCGTGGAGTCCAAGCGCTGGATCCTGGATCATCACTATGTGGCTCTTGAAGTGGGTTCAGTGACTGCTGTGGAACTCACACCTGAAGGATGCAGGACCCTGATAAAAGGATGTTTAAGCAAGAACAGATCAGGAGCTGTCACATCTCATCTGCTTCCAAGCCCAGCTGAAATTTATATTGACAACCTGATGCCCTGCCAGCTTCCCCAGCATCTCTGAATGGTCCCATTGCTGCACAGGCCTGACAACTCAGACTGTGTGTTCAAACAAACCCTTCTGAAGCCATAAGTAAACAGTCCCTGAAGGGTACAATGCTGAGTTTCAAAACTGAAGAAAGCAAAGGACATAGTGGCATTTTGCATTTTTTTCATGCTTTGCTGAATTACCTCTTGTTCTGTCAAACACCTAAGAAAAATCTGCCCATTTCAGCTCCAGGGCAGGACTGGTGTAATGGGCTTTGTGGCAACACATCTTTTTCATAGGTTTTAACTTTGAATATCTGAAGTCACAAGAAATAGAGAATAGTTGAAACCTAATTTCAACTGTCTTTTCTACTCCTTGTGCAACCAAATCAGCACTAAAATAAATCACATGAATAAAGAGCCGGTGATTACATTAGCAAATCAGTAAACTGTGTTGTGCCACCATTTTGCTAATGATTCTCTGTTCAAATTCAGCATTATTAATGATTATCATCACTTTTACATTTTTCTTGCAGCTCCCTAATCGTTCCATGCTTAAGAAGGCTCTCCTGTTATATATCCTCTCATTTTGTTTTTGCTGGCAGCATGCATTTAGCCATATGCTCGGCTTGTGCCTCCTGCCAAACTCCTGCGTTCCAGGGCTTGTTAAGCTGTGTAAAATGTTGTTGTTGACTTGAATATTAAGGAAAGTAAGTGACTGATTGCACTTGCTGCCATAGCCATCTGTGTGTCTGAGCCAGAGCTCTTTATCCCAACAGTAACCATTAACTCAGACAAACTGCCACAGTCTAATGCAAAGTCATTTGTTGGGCTGGAAATACTTTTCCAGTGCCCACACTTCATCAATAGACCTTTATGAAAGCAGAAATAGTACCAGGAAGGGCCAGAATTTGTGATTCTTGAGAAAAATTAATCCTGAATTCAGCTAAGGAAAGTATTCCTTCCTTAGGGACTGAAGAAATAGGTGGAATGGCCTTGTTGGGTTGCTGTAACAAAAGGAAACAGTGGAGAGTTTTGGTACTGGAGCTACACAGGTTCTTTAAAAAAATGCATAAATACTTTTTGGGTTTGGAGAATGTAGGAAATTTTACATTTCAACCTCTGTAGAATGAGTCTATTAAAAACCAGGTAAAAGACAGGAGAAAGCCTAGGAGGGTATGATTAATTGCAGGGAAGTGGGACTGTCCAGGGTTTCTCTCTGGGATGTTGCTCAGTTTTACTACAAAATCTCAAGGGAGACTGCAAGAGTTCTATATTTAATAGCAATGATGTTCATAATTTGAGCTTTAATCTCATGCCACTTTGCTGACCACTTTTGGTGCAGGAGCAGATATGCTGAGCCAGGTGCTGCCAATGCTCTTGCCCTGACTGCCTGAAGGGGCTACTTGCAAAGAAGAGGCAGAAATTTTACCTTTTGGCTCCAAGATTTGGGACTCTGCCATTTCCCTTGAAATCACCAGTGCAGACAGGCAATGAAGAGATGCAATGCAGAGAACAGTTTCCAAAACTTGGTACACTTGAATCCTGCAAGCATTTAAGTGCTTATTTACTAAGTGCAAGTTCATAAAACCTGAGTGAGTTTGGGATAATGGGCAGGGTCTCTCTCCTGGTGAAAAAGAATCCAGAATTTTTGCCTAGAATGAAATCTGTAGTACCTTTTTGTATAATATAATTTAACCATCTGATCATTTTTGACATCTGATTTCCTCTTTTAGCATTGCTTTAAGGGTCACTGCATCTGGCTAACCCCAGACATCTTGAAGCAGGATGGCCACTGGGGGGCATGGAGTAAGTTTGGCTCTTGTTCTCGGACCTGTGGCACCGGGGTGAAGTACAGGACACGGCAGTGTGACAACCCCCAGTAAGTAACTCCTGGTTCTGGTGTGGAGTGAACGAGTGGTGAGAAGCCTCCCTAAACTTCTGGTGCAGTAATGCACTAAAAGATGTGGAGAGGCAGCTGTTAAACTGTGTGTGTTGTCAAAATTTCTGGTTTTGGCCCTTAACAAGTCATGAAACGTGTTTGTTTCTTAGTTTATATCCATTCAGCTGGTTATGCAGTTACAAGGGTCTTGAAAGTGCTTAGTACACTATTGCTTAAAGCATAAATAAAAGTTTAGGGTCCTACCTAATGTCTTTTTTTTGCATGAGTTTCAAAGAACATCAGTGATGTTCTGGATTATATTTTTTAAATTAATATACCTTTAAAAATTTTTTTTGCTTAATCCATCTTTTTTGGGTAGTTCAAGAAGAGGGTCTTAAAATATTTTCAAACTGCTTTCATTCCAGTCTGGACCAGAGATCAGAACCTCCCCCAAGTTCATATTAATTATATTGAATTGGTTTGCTTTGATATCTTAAATATGGCTCATCTAGATAATCTAGAATGTTTTAATCTCAGTATCACTGGAAGGATAATAGGTTTAAAATAGATTGGTATGGGCAAAGGATTTGAAATGTACAATTATTGCTATCTTACTACGATGTCACAAAGTGTCAAGATCCCAACAGCAAGAACTGAAACAACAAGCAGAATTTAATTATTTTACCAGACAGGATATATTTTAACATTGACTTTCTCATTTTCTACTGATAAAGTGATTTAACTTCCTAGTGGTAAAACTGATCACTGATTAAAAAAATAATGCTGAGTTCTGTGTAGCAGCATTTTCTGATGTTCTGTTAAGAAAAAATGTACCAGTTCTAGTTTCAACCTTTGTTATATTGGTAACATGAAAGTAACCTTTATAATTGTGGGCACAATTTTATTTGTAAAATCTATTTTCATGTAGGAAAGCTGAATGTATCATTTAAAATATTTTCTGTGTTTCTGCAAGAGGGTGCAAACCCAGTTACAAACCCAGCTCTGGGCTGCCAGACCCAACAGGGATCCAATGCTCATTTGCCTGGAGGTGCAGCACGGAGCTGGTTCTGGGTTTGCTGCTGGCTTAGGGGTGAATGAGGCACTTCATCTGCTTGTGTGCAAATCATGTGTGCATCATCATTTTCTGTCCTGCACTATCATTCACCAAAGAATGTCTTTTCTTGCCTTGGTCAAGTGATTCAAGGCTTTGCTTGCAGAAATTGCTTTTTGAAAGCTAAATAGCAACAACAGGTTTTTTTTAAAAAAAATGTATATTTCTCATATCAGAAATAGATCACTTGCTTCACCCAATGCCTACTGACATGACTGGGAATTAAATTATTCCTCAAAGAATTTGATAAATGCTTGATTTGTGCATTAAGAGCAAAGCTAAGTGTGGGTTTCTCCCTCCTCCCTCAGTCCAGCCAATGGAGGCCGCACGTGCATGGGGCCAAGCTACGAGTTCCAGCTGTGCAACACTCAGGAGTGTCCTAAGGACCTGGAAGATTTCAGAGAGGAGCAGTGCAAGCAGTGGGATCCTTACTTTGAGTACCAGAACACCAAACATCACTGGCTCCCCTATGAACACGTTGATGGTGAGAGGTCCCTTTTCCCCCTGAAAAGTAAAATCACCTGCAAAGAGGAGTAAAAGTTACACAAGGAGAAGTAAAACCATTTCTGGAGAAACCTTGCTTTAGCAAAGAGTGTACGAGTGATCTGATGAATATATTGTGCTTTGATTTAAAGTTTTGGACCCTGTTCCCCAATAACTGCTCTTAAACTGTGTTATCATGAGAATAAAGGGAATGGGGAAGTGTGTCCCAGACATGGCTGCTGGGAGCAGGGGTAGTGCTGTGCCCACATGGCAGTGACCAAGGAAAGGGAGAGGTGAAAAAATTTTCAACAAGGTGAAAAAATTTTCACAGGATCCAAAATCACTCAAGTGAATTAAAATAAGGCAGCCCACAGAGAGCTGCACTAGGACCTTCAACACTAAATAACTGAATGTGGTAAATGAAGTTTGGTGCTGATAAACAACAATAATGGATTAAAAACGGCGAGTGTGCAAGTGAGCAGGGTCTGTGCACAAGGTGGGCTGTGAAGGGAAAGGTGTAGGTGCTGGGAATAGCTTTAGGAAAATATTGGTTCAGTGAATGATGGAGAGCACTGATCTGCCTCTCTGTGTCTGCATGAGGCATCTGCACTTTAAATACTCTTCCAGTGTAGAGCAGGTTGTGCCTGTCTCACTGTTGCTGGAAAGTCCACAGCTGAACTAAACTAGTTTAGTTTAGGCCCAACTAAAGAAACAAACAATCACTTCTGAATAAGAGAGTTCAGATAAACTAGGACTTTTCACCCTGAAAAAATGATTTAGTTTAAAAAGATCAAGTTACAGAATTGGGGGTGACATGAAGAGACTGAAGATAGAATGATTATTTACTGTTTCTCATAACACAAGCCTGGGAACATCAAATAAAATAATCAGGTGGCAGATTTAAAGCAAGTATGTGGAAGTATTTTCCACGCAGCAAATAATTAAACTGGAACTCATTGCCAAAGGAAGTTGCAGATGCCAGAAAGTTCTATAATCCATTAGAGCATTAAATACCAAGCTCCACCCATGACTGAGGAAGTTCTTAAGCTGCAGTTTATGAGGAACTTGGAGAATATTCTGAGAAAATACCAGGTTTGTTCTTATATCTTCCTTCAAAGACTGCTGGCAGGTGTTGGGGTGGGTGGGTGCTGGGTCGGAACCAGTATAGTCAGTCTGATGGTCTGGCACCTCAGCAGAGATCACTTCTTAGAACAAAAATGTTCATTTTTCTCTTAACTCCTCAGCTTAACTGTCAGTGTAAGGGCAGCAGGTTGACTGAGACCTTGATGGCTGTTGCTCTGCTGTTGCCACATTGTGTTGAGAACAGAAGAGGTTTCACCAAGCAAAAAAGTAGGTGGCAATGATTCACAAGCTGTTTGACAAGCAGCATGGGCTGGTTTTAAACCTGGTCACCTCCTATGAATAAAGGGTGCTCCTGGGCAGGGTTGGGATGAAAAAGGGCAGGTACTGGGGTCCTAAGCTGTCCTCAGCCAGGCACCAAGCTCAGAGAGGGGAAGGATCACTTTGGGTGAATTGTTCTGCATTCCAGTGAGAGGATACTCTGCCAGAAGTGAAGAGCAAATTCCTTGTAATTAATTTGCCTTTCTTCCCAAACAGTTCTCAGGGTTCCTTCATTCTTTTCATGCCATCTTGTGCAAGGTGGGATTTTCAGAGGCACAGACACAGCCTCACAGCTCAGCTCCATGAAATAGCTTTGCTGGCACAGGGAGAGGGGATGAATGCTGTGGCCCACAGACCTTTGCTTCTGCTTTGGCCCTTGGAGCAGTCTGCTGCAAAGAACACTGAAATGAATCAGATATTTTTCTATTAAATTCAATGCCTTCTGGGTCAGACACCAGCTTACTGATGTCTGAGCACTGATCACTGGGCACTGCTGGTTTCCCTTATAACTACGGTATAACTGCAGCCACCTTTAGAGTTACATTTATCTTTTCAGGGATATTAGAGAGAACAGCTTTTGTGTGAAAACAAGGCCAGAGGGTGGCTTATGCTTGAACTCTAATATATTTAAAAGTCCCTTTTGTAAAGATAAGGCATATCAGTGACATACTTTGTGCAGATAATGCAGTTGTGGCTCAAAGGCAACATAAATCCCTACACTTCACACGCAGCTCAGCTGGATGTGTCTGACACATTGTGTATGTGATGGGGACAGAGAGGAGCAGCATCTCATCCTGTGGCTGGGAAAAAGTTGCCAGGCTGGAGTGTAGCCCATGGTGTGCTTGAGCAAGCCTGTGCTACAGTGTGCTATGGCCCTTCTGCTGCTCCCAGCACCCTGAGCACCCCATCTCCCATCCTCTGCTGTGCATCTGCCAGGGTAGCACAGAGTGATATTGGCTGTTAGCTCCCAACCTCAATTAAATGAGAAGGAAACACTTGGGGAGCAGGCAGTAGCAGACTGCAAAACCTCTGCCAGCTTGCATCATGCGACAAAGGATTAAATAGAGGCCCCCCTCAAGTAAATGACATGTTATTTTGAAGATTGCCTCCTAATGATGATACATGGGTGCTTTATGACTCAGCAGTTTCTAGCTGATCACCCAGGCTTCAAAGGGGGATCAACACCAATGATTTATGGAGTCCTGTGTTGTGCTCTCTGATGTGTGCAAGGAAGGAGCGATTGCTAACGGTATGGAAAGTGCTGTTCACAAAGTCAGCAACTGAAATCTTCGATCTGAACACGCACAATTTGGGTCATTTTTCAGCTAAGGAAAGGTGCCACCTGTATTGTGAATCAAAGGAAACGGGGGATGTGGTGTACATGAAGAGGATGGTGCATGATGGGACCCGCTGCTCCTACAAAGACCCTTACAGCATCTGCGTGCGAGGAGACTGCTTGGTGAGTGGAGAGTTCCAGAGCTTGGTATTGTGTAAACAACTAAAATGGTAGCTTGAGTTTCTCTCCAAGAACGACTAATTATAATAATGCTTTGGGCCAGGAGGAGATTTCATTAGGATTATTGTCACAATATTGTGTGTGATATTCACAGTTGCCATCACATTGCATGTGACTCAGTTCCAGCACCTACCTACACAAGTAATCTTTAATGCAGTATTTTAAGAAGATCTATTACATCTGTTCCCTTCAATGAAAGCTTTTCCTGCTGAGGTTTAGTGGGGGTGTAATGTACAATGAAACAGGAACATGCAGCAGCTTTCAAGGAAAGAGGTGTTAAGATATGGCTGATGTGCTTTCTCTCAGTATTTGATTGTGCTATTTTTAAAAAATCAATTACAGTTGCTGTAAGTTGGGATCTGCTGAAGGTCATCATCTGACAGAATTAGAGGCTCTGACTTAGCAAAGCACTGGTGAAGGTGCTTATCCTCACAGATGCCTTGATTCTCCTGGAATTTAAGCATCTGCTTATGATAAGCTGAGGCTTAAAAGCTTTTCTTTAACCAGCCTGTTTCCTTCAGTAAGAGAACCACTGTGAAGCACAATGTAAAAATGATTGACAGCTATTGTGTGAACTGGAAGTATTACAATCTGTTTAGATGTTGATCTTCTAGGAAAATACTACAATTCATCCTTTGCTGAAGTTGAAGTCTGGGCTTTGATATCTGAAGGGTCATTTAAATTGAATCTTAAATTCAGTCATAGCTAAATAAGAATGACTGCTCTTCTCTTTTGTGCACAGAAAGTCGGGTGTGACAGGGTCATAGGTTCCACGAAGCAGGAAGATAAGTGTGGTGTTTGTGGAGGAGATAATTCCCACTGCAAAGTGGTGAAAGGAACATTTTCAAGAGTGCCAAAGAAACCAGGTCAGTGCATTCAGTCTGATTTGTCCTGGGGAATACAGGGTACTTTTGTTCAACCTCTTCTGTTTCATGGAAAGTACCAGAGAAATCCCGAATCCCTTACAACATTACTAATGCAAATAAACATCTGGACTTTATTTTGTGATGCGTTCAGGATTTGAAAAGAAGACTTTTTTCCAGTGATTGGTTAAGTCTACTGGTATCAGGACCTGTGGAAGCATAGAGGAGAGCTTCAGTGCTCCATGTTGGAGAGCTATGGACATATTGAAGAGCTGGTGTCCATCACCTGCTCCATTAGAATTATTGGAGTGCTACAATAAGTTGGCATTACTGTCAGACAGGAGCTTGCATGGTGACTCTGTGACTGCATTTGGCAGTCACATTTCATGAAGTCAGTTTATTGATGACACTTAAGGCATTTTTCTTCTGCCCCAAAGCCCTTTCTCCCAGTTATGTGCTATAGCCTGGCACAGAAATAGTGATGGGAGTGGTGCTGGATTAGGTTCAGTGTGCTGTTATACACATTGCTTTTAGAAACCAAGACTTATTTAAAAGCCAAAAACAGACTCTTCCTGTTCATCACATACTAACCAGTTACTATCTTTTCAAATACTACAATAAAGGACACATTAAGATGTTTGAAATTCCTGTTGGTGCGAGACATTTACTGATACAGGAAACAGATGCCACCAGCCATAATCTTGGTAAGTAACAAGGTGGAAAAATTTCAGTCAGATTATTTTTTCTGCTGTTTATTTTTGTCTCTGGAACTTCACAATGTGTTTATGCATTTGTTTACCCATTATCCTCCCACACCACATACCTCCTTTAAACATATTAAATTAACAAACATGGATTTCCCTGCAATGTATTCCCTGGTGTCCCAGCCAGGAGAGCCTTGGGCTGGCATGTGCATGTGGAAAAGCTGCTGGAAGAAGAGGGGAATCACAATATAGGGTGCAATGCAGTATCTTCATGTGCATCTCTTAGCATAACATGCTTCCTACCCTCAGTCATTTCCCAGACACATCCAAACCAGTTTCAGGTTCTGCCCTGTTGCTAACAGCATTGACACAAGGTTGCCTGATCAATTGTGTGGCTTAGAAAATAATTGAAATCTGCTCCTCACAGTGCCCTCAGATCAATGCAACAGCATCTGGTAGGTTGTTATTAATTGGAAGTAGATTCCCAGCGAATGGCCTGCTAATGGTACCATGAGTGATTCCAGCTCCTCACCAGCAAACGCTTCCCTTGCTGCCCTGTGGGAAGCTCACCCAGTCAGACAAGGTTCTTCTGTGGAAGTGGGGTGGGAAGGATACACAGGGGACACTAATAGCTTCCTTGCAGTGCTGAGGGAGTTGGATGCTCAGGTAGCTACTAGAGGGAAAAGGGACTTAAGATCTGGTGGTAAATAACAAACAGTCCCTGCTTCTTCTAACTAGGAGAGCAAATTTTCCATCTCAGGAGAAAACCCTCACACAAGCTAAAGTCTTTCTGGGTGAAAGATGGGGCACTGATGACAGCAAAACCATAGGAATCAGGCTGGGTGTGATGGCAGGTGCCTGTGGAGCAGCAAGAGGTTAATCAGAGCTGTGTCAGTGCCAGGGCATCTGAGCAGGAGAACTAATACAGTATCCAGTGTCTCTCTCTTGCTGTGGGGACCCGCTGAGGATTAGCCCAGTAGCCTTTCTTTTCTGGAGCAGTAGGAGCCTCCTGAGCTGCCTTACAACCTGTCAGAAAGCTGACTGGCCGTGGGACCCCCCACTGTCTGTCAAATTGGCTCAGATTTGGCCACTGGATTCAGAAGTTGTTAGTTGGGAGCAGACAGACGGACACATGCGGTGCAGTCGTGCTGGCATCATTTCTCTGGCAAGGAAGGCTATGGAAAAGAGAAAAAAAAAAAAAAAAATGATTGATGTTTCTGGGGCTGAGCAGGAAAGCATTGGAAGTTCACCTGAAAAAGTCTTTCCAAGTCTGTGAGGTAAAAATCCACACAGGCCTCTTCTGCTTCTACCAGTGGGACAAGAGGAGAACCAAACTCAGAAATGAACTTCTTTTCTTTTTCCTAGCAATTAAAAATCGTGAAACGGGGAAATTCATTCTAAGTGAAGACAACTACGTCCCAGACTCTAAAGTATTTATTGACATGGGTGTGGAGTGGGAATATCGGAATGATGATGATAGAGAAACCGTGCAGACCATGGGGCCGCTGCGTAATGGAATAGTTATTCTGGTAAGTCAAATGAAAACCATCTTCCATGGAACACAATGTCAGGGTTACAGAGCCATAACTTGCTATAATATATTTTAGATTCCTCTTGTGAGTTGCAACAAAACATCTGCTTCAATTAAAAGACAATAGATGTATTTTGATTCCTTTCTCCTCATTTATTGCTCTGTTCAAGAGCTGTTATAGCTCAGGGTTATGTGTTGAGCAACCAGCTCTCCTCATCAGGTCCTGTGGATGGACTAGAGAATGGCCACGGTGGAGAAGCTCTTCAGTTTATTTAACACATCTGACACATCAGCATTAGTTAAAGAAAGGTCAAAATGGTTCCTATCAGATAGATCTGATAGCTCCTCCTCCTGTCCATGTTTTGAAATGTATCCTGCAAAGGCAGATGCAGGATTCTTTTGCTTCCAGGCTCACTCAGCCTATTCTGTGGTTCCCAAACCCACCCAACTATATTAATTTTTTTCATTTCAAACCAGCAATCAATAAACTACAAAGAACTGGGGTAGGCTGCTTCAGAATCCCTCTGAAAGCAGCTGAAGTGTGTTGATCTACAACAGCTGAATGACAGAGAAGGACTAAATATTATGTTTTCAAAGGACTAATATTTTGCAATTTCTTCACATTCAGCTGTTTTCTTGCATTTGTCTTAGTGCAGTTTGATAGTGAAAACTCTTTCTAAATAGTTTATATTTCTGTCAGGATTAAGTAACAGGCTGCACAGAAGTCCCAGGATTATCATAAGAATATTTGTGTTTTATCAGAAATATAAGCAACTTTCTTTACCACTTTCACTTGTCTGTGGATTAGAATTTGCTTTGTCTTTCAGTGGAACTGTCTGTTATCATTCTAGTACAACATTTCCTTCCTTTATGATGGGATATGGAAAAAATGTAGTATCATGAAATCAGTTCAGTGCTGGCAAGAAAAATTGGTCTAAATCAACAACAGTCTTTCTTAATTTGCCATTTAGAAACTCTGTGTCATAAGGATAGAGATACTTTTTCATAAGGAGGAAAAAAAATGTGTTGAGCACAGCAAAAAGGTTTAAACCCTCCCGGGGATGTTTTTATATCTGATGACAGCTATTTCATGTCATCTCTCATAGCTTCTGGTATCAGTCTTACAAATCTATTTTTGCTTACATCTGTTTTGCTTACTAGGTGATTCCTCATGGTGGTGCCAAGATATCTTTGACTTACAAGTACATGATCCATGAAGATTCCTTGAATGTAGATAACAATAATGTTTTGGAAGAGGACTCGGTATCATATGAATGGGCTCTGAAAAAGTGGTCCCAATGTTCAAAACCTTGCGGAGGAGGTAAAAACAAAACCCCAAGGATTCAAAATTGATTAAGGGAAAAACTGAAAGAATTAACACTATGTGTGGAGTTCATTGCCACAAGTCATTAGGGAGACCAGGAGTACAGGAGGGTTAATAAATAGATAATAGCAAATAGGGTTAAAAATCAGACTTAAATGCTAGATGTTTTTCTCATTGTGGATTATAGTGAAAAAGAAAGGGGATGAGCAGTTCTGGGTGCTAAATCTACATGAATAAGTAGATTCAGTCCAACTTACAGTTCCCACTGTAGCACATTCATCTGTGTTCAAACTGTGACCTTTGACTGTACATGTGCTGTTGGTTTGAGACCTGAGTCCTGTGTAAAATCCACCAGTACTGAAAATAAGAGGAGTCTCTTTCTTCAGGCTACCAGTTCACAAAATACGGCTGCCGGAGGAAGTCGGATCACAAGATGGTTCATCGGAGTTACTGTGAGATGATCCAGAAGCCAAAGCCCATTCGGAGGGTGTGCAACCTCCAGGAGTGCTCCCAGCCCATGTAAGCATCACTGCCACCCACACCACTTGGCTGCAGAACCCACTACACCCAGCACTTGTCACCTGAAGGAAGGTGACTCAAGCTTCACCTCCTCGCATCCTTACAGATACCCAGGACTGTGAGGATGTGATGCCGTATTCTGCTTGTAGAAATACCATTTCTGGAACTGCTGGTTCCTATTATTTCTGAAAAAAAAAGTTGGATTAGAAAAGAAGCACTGTCTTGTTCCAGACATTTGTGTTCAGGCCATCTTGAGGTAATAAAAAATAGACATAAATTCAATTTATAGCAGTTGATTTTACACAATGCAAATTAACCATGTAGGAACAAATTTGCAGAGTTCTCCATAAGAAAAGCAATTTCATACAGTGTCTCAAATCCAAATCTTCCTCAAGATTTGGACATATTCCAGAGTATATTTGGACATTTAAACAAAGTGAAAAATATTTCACCCTGACTGCCCATATACATCACGGTATGCCTGTTGTACCCTCATCTTTACTAAACATAGTTCATATTTTTTAATATTATAAGTACTTTAATTGACATTTTACAGGTGTTTTTTTGACTGACAGCAGGTTATTCCTGTCACATGTAGGACTCATATGTTCCTTGTGTTGCTACTGCAATGGAAATAGAGTATGTTGATCCCAGATTTTATCTCTGGGGACCAAGTCTAGATTCCAGGAAGCACAGCAAACAAGTAGAACATACCACACAATATTTCCTAACTTCCTTTCAAAAATGGTTTGAAGGAGAGAAAAGTCAAGAAACTCTTCCCCATAAACTCAGCATGGGTCAGGGTTTAACATTTATTTAGTGGAAAACTGAAGCAATGACCTAACTGCATCAGGGTGTCTGGAAAGTACTGAATTCTTTCAGCTGCAAATATAATTGGACCCAGGTACCACAAAGACTCAATAGGATCCTAAATCATACTTCGATTCCTGAATGTTTCAGTCACTTCTGTTTCCATACAATGGCAGCAGAGGTTTTTGCACTTGTACAGAGGAGAGGCAATTATTTAAGAAATTTTATGAAGCTCTGTGACACCCATTACACTAACACGCTGCTGCTTCACTGCTGGGAAAAAAATCATCTTTTTCTCTGAAATCACTGGAGGCTTCATGGCTTTGTGCTCCACAGCACTCGCCTTCCTCCATAGCTCTCTAATTTCAATAGGCAACAAAGAGTAAGTTGGGTTAAATTACCACTTTGCTTTTTGTTTAACTCAAGCATTAGTTAGTGTATTGCCTTATGCCCAGGATTTTATGAGTATTTCTGAACAATGACTTCAGACTCAGGGTATTTCTTCAGGCTATGTATATTTTTGGTAAAGTTTATCCTATGAATACTGTTTACATTGAACAACATTTCCTTCTTGCAGCTCCCTCAAGTCTGTAAATATTTATAGGGTGCTGTATAGCTTCACTTACTCGATTTTAACCAAGCTTCCAGTACGCTGCAAAAATCCCCTCTGGTCCTGGCTGTCCTTGTTGCCCTTAAGTGCCTAGCAATTTGTGGCTGTAATTCTTTAGTCAGTTTGGATGACTAGTGAAGTTTCTACTATGCCACAGAACAAACCATAGGTTTCAGTTTTCAGTGGCCAAACTGATATGCACATCATGAACTCAGAGCCACTGATCTTCAGTGGAGTGCTGACTTCCCCCAAACCTACTACTGATGGTGCTGAGGCCCTGATTTGCCTGAGCTCAGCGTGGACAGTACAGCTGGGTCCTCTTCTGATTTTTCAGAGACCTGGTCAAATAACCCTTCATGTAACTGCTTATATCTTTTCAATCTTCTTTTTCCATAGCAGGATATTATTAACATCCTGTTAAACCCGTGCTTAAGAGTTACACTTCAACAGACAGTTTGAAAATTTAGGAAACTCACCTAATTTAGGAAAGAGGGAATTTTACTCAACCTCTTCTCTTTTTACTAACCCAGATGGGTTACAGGAGAGTGGGAGCCTTGCAGTAGAAGCTGTGGGAAGATTGGATATCAGGTCAGATCTGTGCGATGCATCCAAGCCCTGCAGGACAACACCAACCGCTCCGTGCACACCAAGTACTGCAACAACGACCGCCCAGAAGGCAGGAGGCCGTGCAACAGGGAGCTCTGCCCAGCACAGTGGAGAATAGGACCCTGGTCACAGGTCAGGCTCTTTCTGCAGGTCTCAAGCATTTCTTATAATGCAGGGAGGCAAATCTTGGGGTTTGTACTTTGCTTTCTATTCAATTGATTCTTGATCTGCTGTTTTGTTTTCTTTTAAGTAAAAAAGACCTTGAAGCCTTCTGACACTGTGATTAAGGGCACTTGAGCAAGTTAGGCTCCAACACTCATGGAATGATACATGGGATCCTTGCAGTTTGTCTCAGCATTCCTGCATTAAATTGGTTCAAAAACATGGCTATGTTTGGTGATACAACATTTTTATTTTGGCACTGTGTCATGCACAGTTGCACAATTTTTAACTTCACTGGTTTGAATAGATGTCACAAGCAATGCACACTGAACAGATGAACATTTACAGTCTTTTATTTTCAGAATGTATTTACTGTTGTTTCTTTAATGTTCAAACCATAAGCTCTTTCTTGCAGTGTTTCACAATTACTGGTACACCACAAAAAGCAGTGGTTCTCCCTCTTGCTTTGCTCCTGTCAGGACAGTGATGGTTCAAATACTTCACTGTGTCAGTTCAAATCAAGGGCAGTGGTTTGAAATTCAAAAGTCTAATTTCTAAGCCATTGTTTCCAAAGTGTGGCTGAGGGTCTCACTGCTGCATCTCTTTTCAGTGCTCTGTCAGCTGTGGCAATGGCACTCAGGACCGCCCGGTCCTGTGCCGGACCAGGGACAATGCTATTGGACTTTGTAAAGAAAACAAACCAGAGACTGTAAGGGTTTGCAGACTACCTCCATGTCCAAGTAAGTGCTTCTCTTCTGTCTTCTGTCTTCTGTCTTCTGTCTTCTGTCTTCTGTCTTCTGTCTTCTCTCCTCTTCTCTTCTCTTCTCTTCTCTTCTCTTCTCTTCTCTTCTCTTCTCTTCTTCTTCTCTTCTCTTCTCTTCTCTTCTCTTCTCTTCTCTTCTTCTCTCTCTTCTCTACTCTTCTCTCTCTCCTCTCCTCTCCTCTCCTCTCCTCTCCTCCTCCTCTCCTCTCCTCTCCTCTCCTCTCCTCTCCTCTCCTCTCCTCTCTCTCTCCTCTCCTCTCCTCTCCTCTCTCTCTCCTCTCCTCTCCTCTCCTCCTCCTCTCCTCTCCTCTCCTCTCCTCTTTTCCTCCTCTCCTCTCCTCCTCCTCTCCTCTCCTCTCCTCTCCTCTCCTCTCCTCTCCTCTCCTCTCCTCTCCTCTCCTCTCCTCTCCTCTCCTCTCCTCTCCTCTCCTCTCCTCTCCTCTCCTCTCCTCTCCTCCTCTCCTCTCCTCTCCTCTCCTCTCCTCTCCTCTCCTCTCCTCTCCTCTCCTCTCCTCTCCTCTCACAGGTATTACTTGTTGAAAAAAAAGTTATTTTGATTGTATTTATTTGAAATGCCTTCATTGAATTTCTGCTTGTGTACTACATCTGCCTGGGGTGACAGTTTCTCCATAGCCCAGTTTTGAGCAGACTTTCCAAATGTGGAGCTGTTGTGTGGCCTGTGGATGTTCTCTTCTCATGCTGGGTAGCACTAGGTACCCCAGAACAGCATGAGAGGCTGTGGTAGCCATCATCACAGTGGTGATGGCTGGATCTGTCTGTACAGCTCCCTCAGCTCCCTTGGATGAGAAGTCCAGCCTGATTCCAGCCCTGTGTCCCATGCTGGGCTTGGCAAGAGGCTGCTGTGTTTGGGCTCATCAAGGGCATGATGTACAAAGATGCCTCTTTTGCTTTCACCATCTCCCATGACAGTTCCAAGCTTTTTTTTCATTCTGCTGAGCACAAATTGTCTTCAAGGGTTTTCTGACTCAGTTTTTTTAAGCTACAGTAAATTTTCTCCTACTGAATCCAGGACATGATGCCTCTATCCTTGTTAGCTTTTCAGCTGTTTGCAAATTATATTTGTAAGATCATTTTACATATTCCTATTATTGTAATTCCTATTTTTTCTTTCATTCTTGGTATATTTCTCAGGGTAGCTTTTGATTCTTAATTAGAACCAAGCCGTCCATCATGCTCTGCAGTGCAAAGATTTTAAAGAGGCAGTGTAACTAAACTAGTCTAGTTGGATCTTAGGACATCTGTAATGTCCTAATGCTCCTGTGAGATTTACTGCTGGAGAACTGGCCCTCAGGCTGCCTTCATTGTTGGGCACAAGTTGTAGAAACTGGCACACCAGCACCTTCTGCTCAAAACTGTACAGCCTGCTCATAAGCCTTCCCATGGCTTCTTCACCATCAGAACTCACTCAGCCTCTTAGCTCACCCCCATCTGACAGGTCAGCTACTTGATGATAACATTTGTTGTGTAAAATCTTTTTTTTTTTTTCCCCTCTATTCAAGGAAACGTTTCTGATCCTTCAAAGAAAACCTACATGATACAGTGGCTGTCAAGACCTGATCCAGACTACCCCATCCAGAAAATATCTTCAAGTAAAAGACCCATTTATAACTCTGCCTTTGCCCTTAAATGCATGCCACATCAAATGTGGACTTTGCCTTTTGCTCTCTTCTTCTCTCTATGCGGAAAGTTCCCTTGACTTTGCCAAGTTTAAATCTTGGGCTGAATCTTTTTTTCACACCAGGCACTTGGTGCTCGGTGTCTTTCTTCTCTGGAGCTTGCGTAGCACTGGTGGTGGAGGTCTTGAAGTGTTGGATGTGTGAAGTTGGATCTCCACAGTACGTTGCAGTCCTCTGAAAGGGAGCTGGGATCGGTTTGCTTGTTGCTTGGTGATGGTGAAAAAAGGCTCTTACTGGTTCATGATGTTCAGTTTGATAGGAAAACTGAGAACTTATTGTGAGTGTGATCACATCACAATAATGACACCTTGTAGTGCTAAAGTTCTCCTTTATCTAAAACCCTTAATATCATAATTCTCTAGGTTCAGTTTGCTGGCAGGGTAGTCTGTTGAGTAGAAGAATTTTTTCATTCCATTTTCCTTTGCGTTGCCATCGCTTTACTCACCCTCGCTCCTCATTTTTTATCCCTGACCCTCACATTTATGTTTGCAACCCGTGGAGGGCTCACCAGGAAAAAGAAACTGGGTTTGTGTCAGTACTTTCTGCTGCTACGAAGCTGCCTGCTCTCGCCAAACTCCTGGTGGTGGTTTGAAATATTTTTCCTTGAGAAACGCTGCCTCCTTTTCATACAATTTTTGCCGGTTTTGGGTCCTTTAGAAGCAAAACCGAAGCAGAACGGGCGTGGGCCACGTTGAAGGTTGCGTGGTGGTGTTTTTTCTGAACCTGGCAGAGGCAATAGGATGTTTTCATCAACTACGATGTCTCCAGCTGCTCGGCGTGGAGCTGTTTATACTCATTACATCTTTGGTCTTTTTTCACCATGTGCATGTCTGACTTGACTGGTATGGTTGTGTGTGTGTGTGTGTGCTCTATAGATGTGTCAACTGGCAAACATAACAGTGTGAACTACTACAGAATTACCTCAATTTTTATTGCTTTTTTTTTTTTTTTTTTGCTTAGAAGAATTTTAGAAAAATGCCTTAATGTTGAAATGTCAATGGCATTAATTTACCAGCTCCAGCTTTAAAGATAAACAGTACACTGGTACCTTGAGTTAATCTTCATATGGAGTGTTTTTACTTGAATGATAAATATTAGGAGATAGTAAATTTAATCTGAGGTTAATTTGCACAAGTGCATATCCATATCCTCATCAAGCCAGGATTGTGACCTGACTTCCTGAAATTTAACTGCATTCTTGCTTTCACCTTCTGTGTTTGTGTTGGAGATTTGGCATTCACAAGTCATAAAACTGTTTGTGACAGTCAGTACCAATAGTAGAAATGTATTGACTTTAAAACTGCAGTCTTGGAGCAAATGACTACCTTATTGCATTGATCATATTCTTTGGAAAAGTGGCATTTTTGAATCTTTGGGTCGTCAAACAGTGTAGCACTTCAAACTTGTCATTATCATGTGATCACATATTTAAATTTTGCTGTTAATATGATAATTTCCTGAAACATGTTAACAATTTACATGACAAGGTGAAAAAGCAAAGACACATATCTGGCACTGAATACTGTTATGTAAAATAATTTGGTGTTTAACTGTATAAATATATTCATGACTGTTACCTTTAAATAGACAATGTTTAGTGATGTTTCAAGGATGGGTGGCCTATAGAGAATGGTGCAATAAGGTATCTGGGCATTGTGCACTATGTCTATATGCACTTTGGTTTATCAGGGATATTTTATTAGTGTTTTTGTATGTATTTAACATAATATTAAAGATGTGCCAATTCAGTTTGCTTTTCAATATTTTTTTATGAGACTAATGTGTACCAAAGTGACTGTGAAACTGATTTATTTTTTCTTACTGATGTTTTGAGATATACTTCCAGTCTGTCATGCATACTGCAAGTGAAAATAAATAAAAGTTCAGCAAATCTGGATTACTTTGGTTTGGATAAAGGACAAAAAATTACATTCTGACATCCATAAGTCACAGAGTTTATTTATATAACTTATCAGCTGCCACTAAACATCATTACATAATGCAGTATTATTTTCATGTATTTTTAAGCTTGGCGTTACATATTTTTTTATAGGAAAAAAAAGGCATTTTTCTAAAGGTGCTTTTTAGTGATTGTTACAAGGCCAAGAACAGATCTGCTTTGTTGAAATGACATTTAATGTTATACCTGTTGGCTCTTATTTTGCAAGCCATTTGGGGCAGCAAATGCAAAGCAAAATGTTCAAAGGGGACTCTACATGGTATGTAAAAATCTCTATAAAAGCTCTATATGCACACGTAGTCATTTGTATAGAGTTGTGCATGCACAGATGAACAGTTACAGCTCTTAAATACCGGTTTGAAAATGTCTCCAAAACCAAGGTACTATTCTTAGGTTCCTAAGGAAGGAGTTGTTTATTTTCAGCAGCTTCTCAGTTTAGCATTCGGACAATATGTAAATGAATTGACACATTGGAAAATTTGTTGCTTTTCTGCAACAATTGGGGCATAAATACAATGCAAGGGAGGTGTTTCCACCTTCCTCAGGCAGCACTAGTATTTGAAAGCAACAGCAAGAGTTATTTATTTCCCTGAGACTGATATGTTTGCCAATTAAACACCTCTAATGCCCTGATTTATTAACTGAGGATGAGTGGAGCAGCAGCACCTGCACTTTCTGAGTTCCCTTTGGTATCTCTGAGTCTGCTCTGTTCTCTACTTTGCTGGAAGGTTGCTGGCCGGGTAAGTCAGTGCTCGGAGCAGGATGGTGAAATAAGTGCTCCAGCAACACCCTGACTTGAGCACAACCTCTGCCATCGGGCAGGGTCTAAATAAAGACAAGAATTGGAGTTACTCATCCTTTACTGTAAGAGTAGATGGGACTGTAGTAAGAGCAAGGAGAGAGGCAGAAGTGATATCATCTCTGTCTTGGAACAGAGATGCAATGTTTTGTTCCTGCCAAGTGTTGGTCAGTCTGCCCTTCTCCTCAGCACTCTCCTCTCCAAGCCTTCTGGCTCCTCTTCCTTTCAGCATGGGCTGTGTGCTGGGGTTTGTCCCTCACTGCAGTTCCTGATAGTTCCTAGCTCCATCACTACAGCCTGAAGGCACAGGAGATGTGCAGACCCTGTACAGAGGATGGAGGTCAGGCAGCTTTCTCCCCAAGGAGCCTGCTGACCCCTCACCATCCACCAATTCATATGGTCTCCTCTGAGCAGAAATCACACAGGCTTGCACAATCTCTGATTTGATGCCTGCTGATGCTTTTTGGACAGTAAAAACTGTGTGACCAGCTCTCCTTTAATGCCTTAGCCTAAATTATGTCACCTGTATCTCAGCAAGATCAGGATCTGTTGTTGCACTGCTATGATAATGCAGATGATTGTTACATCTATCATCAGCTTAAAACCTACCAATTATTGCTCTTTCCTTTAGTTTCCCAGTTTTCCAGTCAGTGACACAAAAGCCAGGGCTTGGTACTGAACCTCCCAGTCACTCCCAGTGGCACTGGCATTTGTTTTTCTGACAATATCATCTCCCTTCTAGGAGGAGGAGAAAAGCCTGAGCAGAATGCATTCCTTTTCTCTCAAGGGAGGGACATGGTCAGGCAATGCTGCTGTGGAGGTACCCAGCTGAAAAAATAGCTCCAATGGGAAATGGATTAATTCCAAGTGTTCAGTGGTACACATAGAAATAGATTTACCTTTATTGAGACAGTCTAGATAAATAAATAGAAAACAGAAATTCATTGTGGCAGCACAGTATTCAGGGTACCACTTCAAGAACGTGAAGCCAAAAATCAGATTGTTATGGTCTGTATTGTGGATGGAGCTGGTACAAGGAGTTCAGATGGGTTTCACATCCCCTTCAAATGAGCTGAGTCGTAGGTTTAATATTAAGCTTGCTGTCTGCCTAAAAAGGCTCATTTGCCAGTTTTGCCATCCTGGTTTAATACCGAACCCTCGCCCACTACAAGCCTTCAGCTGTGTTTCTTTTCTGCTTAAGTCTGAGGGGTGCTCTTTATTTACCTGTTTCTTTCCTCTCTTTCAGAAGATCATTGCCAAGGAGACAAGTCAATGTTTTGTCGCATGATAGATTCAGTCCGTTTACTGCTCAATTCCTGTACAAAGATAAGCTGTGTGGCAAGTCCTGTAATCTGCTTAGCAGCAACCTAATCAGAGGACAACAATGTTAACCAACCCACCTAAATAAGATATGCCATTGAGGAGGAGCTCCTGCACAACCTTCACCCCTCCTACGGGAGTCTCCACCACACAGGCTGCCACCAGCCCTCCTCTTCTTCCCAAAACCCCTACACCTCTTTCCAATGCCACTGAGGAACACCCAGAAATCAACGCCGTGGATGTTCCCTATAAGATCCACGGGCTGGATAACGAAGTCCCGCAGCACAACATCATAACACGGAGGAGGATACCTTATGAAAGGACAAGGAATCAAAGAATTCAGGAGCTGATTGCAGAGAAAAGGAAAAAAGAGACTCTTAGGAAAATAAACTAAAAAACGGAAATATGGCACAAACAACATTTTTCTCTTATAGAGATGTTACCAACATCATAGTATTGCCCATGTCAGAGAGACTAAAAATGAGGAGAAATCAAAGTGGTGCTACGGTGGAGATGCCAAATTCTAAAGCCTACTATAAATGGAAATGACAGATTGTTTCATCAGTGCTAATCCAAACACTTTCACGGGCAGGTTTACAGGGTAGAGTATTAGTGCAATATCATTACAGTGTTTTCACTGAATCCAAACAAGCCCTAACACCTCAGCCAGGTTAGCAGGTTTTCTTAGTTTATCGGCTCTTTTAAGTCTCCTATGCCCTTATAAACTGCTTGGGAATAGTTTACACTTAGCATGGAGGAAAACAGCCCAAGAGAAATAAAACCCCTTTCAAGGTGGTCAGCCAATCCTTGATGCTTCTGGGTGTTGCATCAACCTGAGCACTAACGCAGCCCTGGTCCAGGAAGGTGCTCACGATGTGCCAGCCTAAGCTTTGGTAGAGCTGCTCCTCTGGTTACAGCCAGCATGTGCTTTACAACAGCTTTCTGAATCAGGGCTGCATAGAAATAGATAGAAAATTCTGTAGCCATGTATTTATGTGTAAATTAAAAGCTGGCAAACGTTACTTTACATATTTCCATAAATAATTTCAAGAGGATTCTCCTGATTTTTTAATAGATGCAAGACATTTAGTGGGGTAGATCTGGCCAACTTGGACTGACAACATCTAGTCTTTCTGTTTACAAATTATCCATGTTGTTGATAAGTTCTAAGGTTTCCGTGTAACGCCAAACAGGCCCATAATCTTTGTTGGTGTTTTTTTTATTGGTCTAATAATTTTCTCTACCCAACATACTGTTTCAGGTGAAGAATGCACTCAATTCTTGGTGCTTTTTGGTGGCTTTGGTTAGGAAAATGTAGGGGTTTTTTTTCCCATAGGATAGGGTTATTTGGAATGAAATTTTTGTATTATCTTCCCTTTCCTTAGGAGAGTTTTTAATTGGGTGCAGAAAGTGAAACCAACTGTTTGCTGTGGCCCTGACAATCGGATGCAACAATCCACACACACACATAGTAACTCCATGGTACTAGGTCTGCTAACACAACTTTAAACTATGTAACCTTGACAGCCCTGTTGCAGTACTTCCTTTACCCTCAGGCTCATCATGGTTTTCATAGATCATTTTGGAATTCCTGGTTGGAGATCAGAAATTTATTCATCTTGGCTCTAGCACCACAGAGTCAGGACTGTGGCTGCTCTTGCTGCGGGTGGCATCCGAGAAGTTCTTCTCCTGCTTGGACTCTACCATTTGTTTCCTTCTTGCTGGTAACCTCTGCAGAGGCCAGGGCTTCCCTGAAATTACTTTTACCACTAGGTAGGTCTGATGGCTCTAGTTCAGCTTTTCCAGTCTGAGAGTAAGATTCTTCCTCCAGCCTGAGCTGGTCTTAGTTTCAGCATGCCAGTAAAAAGCCCATGGTAGTCACGTAATTATTACGCCATGTGCTCAGTTTCCAGCAATGTTTAAGGAATTCTGTGGCCTGGCTGCTGGCAAAGAGCTTCAGAAGTATTGCAAGGTGACCCTGTGACCCTGTCTTCTGTCCTCACCACCAGCATGGGAATGAGCTTCCCAAACAAGCCAGTGCTAAGTAAAAGGAAGCAAGAGGCTGAAGAGCAGTGGCTGCACCCCTGCCATGATGAACATCTGTCCTGAGCTGTGGCCACCAGTGTTTGAAGACAAGATCTGGCTTTAAGAAAAATACTTTCTGGAGATATTAGCTGAAGGAGAAAAGAACGTTTCAGCTGGTGTGGAGAGCACCAAGAGGCCCTTCTTACACAGGACTGAGGTGATACCTTTGGTGAGTATTTTGGAGCTGCTCAGATAGTACAGAGGTGGAGTTACGTTGAAGACCGTGAAGGCTGGGAAGTGTAGTGGCCTGGTTGAAGTCCAGAGCACTACAAAACATCTCCCAGACCAAGCAGATGTGGCTGCAGATGTGAAAGCAGCAGCCAGCACAAGCAACTCAATAATCTGTTCTGGTTTTGAGAAGCAAAAACTAAAGCTTCTGCAGTTTTGGCAGCATTGAGCAGCAGTTGGCTGGGGCAGTGGCAGGAGTCTCTCCTCAGATTTTAAACTCATGAAACACTGAGAGTTTTCCTGCAGACGGGGGTGTTGGCTTTAGCTGCCTACAAGGGGACCCTTTGTTTGCCCCAGCCCATGGCCTGGTTGCCCTTTCAGAGCCAGTAGCCTGGTGCTGCCCCATGAGCATTGTGACGAGGGTCTTGTGGCTGCCAACAGACAGGACAGGTTTTTAGCAGTGGTGCAGGTCAGGACACATCTGTGCCGAGCAAAGCAGTGTAGTAATGAGCTCTGGAGGGAAAAGAAACCCACCATGCTATTTATAAGCAAGGAAGACGTGTCTAAATCAACATCATTCAGCTGCCTGTGCCACAGGAGACACAAGATGTAGCTGGGCTCCTAGCCTGTAGACTCAGTGAGTATTTCTTGCCTTCCACATTTCCTTTTGCATAAGATGTGGTCAGTGTAAGTCTCTTTTTTTTCCCCTTCACATTAGTATTGCTGCTTTTAGCTCTGTGGATAATAAAATAAACCTCAAAGCCTCAGCTATTTCATAGCCTAGAAGTGCATCCAAGCAACAATAAACTTAGGAAAACCCTCACAAACTCAGGGGGTAGAGGGGGGTTGGGGCTTGAAGCTATGCAAGTGAGGAATGGTACCAGTCTTATTCTCTGGGACTCTGACTTCCAGGAGCCTGAGATAAAGCACTGAATAATTTCTGTGCTTCTTTAGCCTCAGGAATAGGTTTAGTCAACCAGGAGGAGATGCTCAGAGCTCAAGTGCTGTCTTACACACAGCCTCTTCTGTCCAAGGGACTTAGAAGTGATTGCCCCAGTAGCAAGTGGAGCAGGAATTCATTTGGTGCAACTTCTAGTGAACTTTCTGCAAAATATCCTGAGGAAAGTCCTCTTTCCCAGTGCAGGCACCCCAATGTCCAAAAAGGTCTTGGTGTGCTGAGGCACTTCCAGCTGTGGTCTCCCAGTGGCTAGGAATTGCTGTAAGCTGGGCAAGGCCATTTCCCACAAGGGATCCTTTGCTAGTGGGTGGCATGGGCACTCTGGCTGAACATTTGTTCAAAGGAACTTGACTGCTTTGTTCTTTCTTCAGTCAGTTTGCAATCAAAAAAACCAAAAGCATTTTTCTAGATAAGGTGCAAACTTCTGCTGCATCTTGGAGCAGGAGCAGCCTCCAGAAGGCTGGTGTGGTGCTACACAAGATCTGGTGTTCATTAGGGACCCAATGCAGTGCTTGGTGGCATCTGTGTTGAGGAAGGGTTTGCTCCCTTCTCAGTCTCACCTTTTGGGAGATTTAATTTAATTCATTTCTCAGTGGGTTTAACTCTATTGAATATTTCTCTAGCCATTATTTGGGGAGCACTGAAATGGTATTTGAAGGAGCAGCTTCAGTTTAAATTGTTCTGGACAGTGAGATGCTGTTGGACACAGCCTGGTCCATCTCCTTATGGAGCACAGCCAGCTGCTACCTTCTCTTTACAGTCTTGCTGTATGAGGGGAAAAAACCCAAGCACCTCTTCAGATGAGAAAAGATGCCTTCTTTTCAAGCTGGCATGAGTTCTACAGAAGGTGTTTTTATTTTTTCTTCCAGCAGTTCCCCATGATGGTGATTTCCTAAGCACAGGTACCTCACTGCTATTTGAAAACACCAGAGCAGAACTCTATTCATAAAGAAAAAGCAGCCCAAGGCAATTGGTAGGGGTTTTGCTCTCAGCTGATCTTCATTTCTTTGCTTTGCAGTGGAAATTTCACTCATTTTTTGGCTGCTTCACTTTTGACTACTGTTCCTCTTTTCTACAGTCCTGTAACTGGGCAAGAGCATCACTGTAATGTGTCTTCTGTTCCCCAGGTACTGCATTTTGAAACACACTAAGCAGAAAGTGGTATTTTAATATCACTTAATCCCCAGAAAATAAGCAAGCAGATTTATAGGTAAATACATTCCTGCAGAGACCAGCTCAGAGACCTGAGAGTTAAAGCAATGTGGTCCCATCAGGGATCTAACCATGCAAATACACAGCTTTCTAAACTGTCATTTGTCTGTTGGTCTAAACTTAAAATCCGAATGACAGCCCCTCATGGAAGAAAAAAAACCTAAAAATATCCCAAACCAGTCCTGGTTACATTGGTTCCATTCTACTGCCATTTTTTTTCACCAAACATTCCTTTAAAAACTCTGTAGTCTATTATGAATGCATCACTTTTTATATCATTTATCCATTCAATATTTAGAGTCTCACAACATGTCCATAGAATGCTTTCAGATATCTTGAGAATTCTAGAAATTGGTGCTTTACCAGTCCTCAAAGGGTTTTATGTTTTATTTTATTACATAATGCATTTAATGTCTTATTTACTCACCTACAATGCACAGTATTAGCCACGTTCATCTGTATATCTATATGCAACTTCCATTCACTTACATATGCCTTAACAGAAATTGCAATAAATAGCCATTTCCTGTATATTAAAAATGTATATACAAATTAGAATCTTTAATTTTATAATTTATTAAATTCAAATGTCTGTGTTCTTTTGCAAAGTGTTTGACTTTTCCCTGTGCTTTTTTCATTGGAGTGATGTTATCTAGAGATGCTGGGGAGGGAAGAACCAGCACCTGCTGACTCAAAAGCAATTTAATGTTGAAAACTTTATTCTTAATGAATTGGGATACCACTTGCTGCCAAAGCCTGCATCCTGGTTACAACATCCATTATCCACGGACAAATATCATGAAGCCATGTGGACCAAAAACCTCAGTTGAAACTACATTGGATATTTAATCAAAGTAACTTAAACTTGCTGGAGGCTTCTCATCCTTTATGCTCATATGAAATCCATCCTGGTTCATGTATTCATTCCTTACAAGGCTCAGTGTATTTGGGCTTCTATTCAGGGCTGATGAGCAACTTTCACTTTGCATGTTCTATTGATAAATAATGGCTTCCTTTCCATTCAATTCTTTTGCATATATTTTCCTGCCATATCCTACTCACTCGTAGCCAGGTTCCCTTTTAAGCACAACTGAATCTCTTCCACCTAACTCAGTTTTGTTGCTTCAGGATTTTAAAGAGCCTGCTTGCCTTGATTATTCACTTAGCACCATGCACTGCATTCAAATCCAACTTGCTCTTTAACTGGTTAACAAACCATTTCATCATTTTCACTATAAAAAAGACATTTGCTTTCTTAAATGCCCAGGTAAGACCATGGCCAAGTCAAAACCTGGGCTTCATTTACTGTGACAATTGGCATCTGATTTTAAGCTGTGACAAGGGGTGTAGTTAATTTTGCTTTCCCAGCACAAAGAATTGCAGGTTTTTAGAGTGACCGTAGGACAGGGTCTCACAGCCATACTTCAGACATGAAAAACATCCATGGTGGGACCAAACATATGCCCCTCCCTGCCCCTGCTCTTCCTCTCCATGTCTGAAATGCCTGAAGATGCCAGTTACAGCAGGCCAGCTCTTCCTCACCTGCCCTACATCAGCTTTTTATCCTCTTTGATTCTGTTCTTCACACCTGGGCAACACCTGGTACCCACATGGGAGCTCAGACAGTTGTACAGAGAAGTCCACATCCCCACAGGCCTGGCTCTGGCCCCTCCAGGGGTCAAAGCTCCTGAGCATCATTTCCCTGGTGTGGGTGTGATGCCAAACAGAAAGGGAAGCAGCAGAGTTTTTTTACTTAAAAATCTACCTTATCTTTAGGGGGGAATATTGTGAGTTGTCCTCTGGGCCCTGCTTATGGGCTGTCACTGCTGACCCAACGTGTGCCTTAGCAGATGAAATGACATCTTGCATCCATCCTACCCTGAGCAGAGCTTGGCTTTACCATCAGGCCAGTGATGGAGGGTTTGCTCAGGCTGCTTCTCCTCTCTGGATGTTTCTGGTTGAGTTACCACTAGATGGTGGCAGGGCACAACAAGTACAGTTATGAAACAGCCACTGGACTGGGGTGAAAAGTCCCTGGAGAGATGGGAAGTGAGAAGGGCTCTCTGCATCCTGGGGTTGCAGAAAGGACCTGGTGGAGTAAAACTTGCTCAGCTCAGTCCCCAGCACAGCACGGGTGTATTCTAAGATGCTGTTGTACAGCCAGCTGGGCCTTACCAACAGCTGAGGCAAAAAGCACCAGAATGAAACCTGCAAGAGGGAAACCCAGACAGCAGCAGCAGTGGAGAAATAGAGCTGTGATCAGACTCCCCACCCAAACCACCAAAAATAGTTTAGCAATACAGTTCTTCTCTGAGTTTGCTGTTTCTTAGGGCATCTGAACACAGCCCAACTTCAGCTGATAGCATAAAACTTAGAGGAGAGTAAACACTGCAGGGGTTTCCACTGAGAGTTGTCATTAATAAAACAGCTTTGCCTGATTAAAAAAATTAGTTAAAAATATGCAACAGCTATAGAAAACAAACATACCTCAGGTGAGTCAGCAGTTTGGATTCACATCCAAGTGCTCAGCAGTTTGTAATAAATCATTTATGCAGTGGAAAGAGGTCCCTTTCTGTTTGCAAGTGACTGGGATGTTCTGCAGCTGTTCATGATTAAATAATCTCATTCCACACAAGTCATTTACAGCAGGTTTACTCAAACTGGGGATCTGTGGGATAGACCAGGAAAGCTTTCAGATTCTTTGATCTCTGGATCTAAAAGCTTGAAAAACGAAAGCTGGGCCTGCATGCAGTGGAAGTCTGCAGACTAAAGGGGGGGAGATGGGGCTTTCCTGGGAGCTCTGCACCCACCCACTCTTCAGCACAGCAGGTTTGTCCTCTAACTCTGGTCTGTTATTATACTTTGAGAGTTGGATCAGTAGCATGAGGAGGGGGGGTCAGTAGCACAAGAAGTTTAGAACCCTTTCCACATCCAGCCAAGCCAGAGGGTTGTGGAAAGAGCTACACAAGTGCAGTTCTTCTGCAAGGCTTGTGATATGCATCAGCATTTGCATGGTTTGCTGTTTCCCATGGCACAGAGGCCTCAGATTTTCTGTCTGCTGCCAGTGCCCCTGGGCCACTCTGCTGGCTTCATGATTCAGGTGGCCACTGCAATCAGCTTGGCATCCTGAGCTGGTGGTGACACGTGGCTTTTCATGGGACCTGGGTCGAAGAAGGTTTTCTGTGATGGTAGCACAGGGTCTTCCCTGAGCCCTGCAAGATCAGCAGCACTCAGCTCCCCAGCCCCTTCGTGGGTGCATCCAAAAGGGACAAATCTGCATCAGCCTTTGGGTGCTTCAGGAGGGTCAGGGGCTTTGTGGGAGCCTGGATGGACATTTCTGCAATCTAAAAACGGAATGGGAAAATTAATGTGCACAAAGACGCAAGGCAACCTTTTGCAAAACAGTAAGAATATAAACACAAAAATATTATTTCAAATAAATATTCTGGGCTGGATTCCTAGGGGAAATCACCACCAAGCAGCCACCATGGCTTGCACTTCCTGTGACTTCAAACTTCTTTAAAAGAAAGCTGCAGCAGCACTGAGCTCTTTGCCAGGCTGGCAAACCCATGGCAGTGGCATGGCCTAGAAACTCCCAGTGAAGCCTCCCTGAAGTCATTTTCTGAGCTTAATTGAAATCCCAAGGAAACTGAGTGCCCAAGTCACTCTGAGCCATTTCAAAGCTTCCCAAAAGGACTCTACCCCTGTTCCCAGCAGGATGGAGAGCTCAGCTCCTGCAAACAAGCCCTGTGGTAAATGGCTGCAGTAACCCACCTTTCACAGCAACCGGTTCCTTGCTTGAAAAGATGAAGAAATACCCAGTAATTTCCAGAAAAATCTGTGTTCATCAATTACACTGGCTGTCCAAGGAGCCACCACCAGTTACCTGTGTGAGCTGTGGGTGCCCCATTGCTAACCCAGCTCCCTCCAGTTAATAGGAAATCAGTTTGTGAATGTTTCACAGGAGTATCCACTTTGGGTATGGTAGGGCTGCTGGGCAGGAGGTTAATGGGTTGGGGGACATAATTAGAGAACACCAATCATCTGGAATCTGGCACAAAGTGCCTTCAGGTGTTTTCCTTTCCTGGGCTTTTAATGACAAATACGGAAGAGAGAAGCAGTTCTGCAAGGGGTGGAGGTGCTCAGAGTCTTGCTGACCCTGTCTCTGGCAAGAGCTACAGCACAGCAAAGCCAACAGGATGGCATCACCACTGCTCCCCTCCTGACCCCCCTGACATGTTTTCAAATACCAGCTGGCAGCAGGAGAGCAGCTGCCCCAGGCCTGCCCCACTCACCAGATTTGCCAGTTTACCAAAAAGCCCCGAGCAGGGGTGCAGCAGGACCGTGGGCTGGGGGCTGTCCCTGAGCTGTGCCGGTGGCTTTGGGTGCTGCAGCTGCTCTGGAGAAGGAGAGGGCAGAGCTGAGTGGTGGGGAGATGCCAAGCAGGGTCAAACTGCCAAATAAAAGGAAAAAAAAAGTTTAAAAAATGGTGAATTTACAGTTCTACCAGGGGTTACTGGAAAAGCTGGATCCTGGCATCCTAACTGTCCCATGGAGACCTCATGATCAGCAAATGAAGGGAATGGCCACCAGTTTAGTGCCTTTTGGAGCCCATTTTGGCACAGTCCCCCAACAGAGGAGCTTGAAAACAGGGATTTCTCTCAAACTGGGATGTTGCTACTGCAGCCCAAGGCCCAGCTGTGTCACCACAGGCATGAGCAGAGCAGCAATGTGGCATCACGGGGCTGTCCCAGGGGTGCCATCAGGTCAGACCTGCATCCAGCTGCTGAGCTCAGCACAGCTGTCCAGCTCCCCACCACCCACAGGGATGTGCAGTTTGCCAAACCAGGCTGGAAGAGCTTTTACTCTTTGACCTTTTCTTTACAAAGTCATTACTCTGGAAAGCAGAAGTTATTTCTGAAGCAGCCTTGGCAGCACTGGTGCCTGTCCAGTGGCTGCTGGCTTTGGGTAGCAGAATGATCCAAATCTGTTCAGGGTTCCCAAAGGTTAATTTATATGTTTATCTGAATATCAACAAGCTTCAAAAATGACCAGAGGAGAGCTGCCTCTTACACTTTTGCACCTCTGTAAAGCTGTTTCAATTTGAGGTTTTTCCCCCAAACTGGCATCATTAAAAAAAAATAAAAATAAAAAAAGCTATCAAAGAGAAAAACAAACAAACGTCTACAGCATTTGGATCTCAGACACTCAACCAAGCCTTGCAGAGCTAATAACTTGTGTTCTCTTCAGCAGCTTGAGCACCATGGCACTTGCTGTTTTCTTCTGCTATTAATCCCCTCGGGTTGTGGTTTTCATGCACTCAGGAATTCTGATTCACCACACTCTTAGGGGAGGATAAACACAGGAGAAACAGAGACATCCTCAGAAGCACTTGGAAGATGCCTACAGCAGTTTTGTGAAGAGATAAACAAGCATTTAAAAACTTCTTTTTTTTTTTTATAATTAACATTTTTTGAGCAGCCACCTGATGAAAAGGGAACTGAACTGCTGTGGTTAAGGTAAAAAAAGACAGAGATTGCTGTAAATTATATGGAGTTAATTATAAGTAGTTTTTAGGTTGTGTCTGGTATTTTTAAACTTATATTTTAATCTTCATATCTTCAAGAATGTAAAAAAAATTATAGAGAACAAGTAATTAATATGGGGGTTTATCTAAGTAATTCCAATAAAAGGGACTTGACTAAATGTGGTCTGTGTCTGGTAACACCAGACACCTGGAAGAAACTGATTTCAATAGATAAAGGAGTTTGCATTGCAAACCCATATTTTTAGTATAGTTTCATAAAGAAACACCTTACCTGACCACATTTTGAGGACCTTGGTGGTCACTTTGGAGGCTCTTGAGCAGCTTTTTGTCATGGGGCCTGAGATCTTGGCAGCCCCTGGGGAAGCTGCCGTGTCCCACCAGACACCACTGAAACCACACAGAGGGATGTAGGAAAGTTTTAGCATGGGTTCTGTCCTTGTTATACACCAGATAACCCAACCCTGAGTCTGAAATTCCCCTGGAGATGATGTTTTCCTAATTCAGCTGCTCTCAGAGCCAGTGCCATGGCAGGTGGGGTGGCCACAGCCTCACACAGCCCTGTTTCTGCTGGCTCCATCAGACCACAGCCTCTGAGAAGGAGACATTTCCAGCCAGGAGAAGGGACTTTCCAGGGGAAGGGAGTGGTTTCAGAGATTTATATAAAGACAATGTGTCTATGCACATCTGCACATGGGGATTTTTTTTTTTTTGCTAGATCAGTGATTTTCCTCATGAAGTGGTCTCCACAAGCTTTATACCAAAGCTGCTTAGAGTAGCTGAAGTCTGAGGGTTTTTTTTTTTCTATTAGATGGTAATTATGGTGCCTGCAAGCAAGAGAGACAAATTTAAGCAGTTGGTTCTTACTCCTGCACGAACTCAGCTAATCACTGTTATTAGCAAACTTAATGCATGAAGGCTGAGGGGTCATTCCAGCTAACTTCAGCTGTTTGGCATCAGAAGTTCAGACAAACAGCTCAACCTTGCACACCTTTTCTATTTAAATACTAAATGACAGCTCCAGAAAGCAAATAATTTCTGCTTTGAACCATACCCTGAGGGGATACAGAAGACTTTTGAGCTGTTTATTACTTTCCACTGGAGATAAAGAAAGAACCTGGATGATGGGTGTGGGCTTGGGCGACGGAATCAGCAGCCAAAGCCGGTTCCAGCCTGAGCTCTGGTAACACTGAGGTGATCTGCAGTAACACTAAAGCAGGGATTTTTGATCTTTGCTGTTCTCTCCATCCCTCCCAGAGGCTCAGGGCAGGTGGTGTGATCAGCAGCAAGGTTCAGAAACAGAGCTTTCAAAGCTCCTTCCAAGGACAGCACTGGGGAAATAACAGCAGCAGGAAGATGCAGCTGCGAAATGTTCTCCTCCCCACCCAAGGTGATGCTGCAGCAGAGGCTATCAGAGGGATACAGGAGTTCTCCTGGAGCTGCAATCAGTTGGCAGCACGTTAATCAGGCAGAAGACAAAGGCAAATCCTCCCTGCCCAGAGCCCCACAAGGTCAGAGGAGGCAGAGCCGTGTGCGGGGCTGCCCTGGTGCAGTTCTGCTCGCCCAGACACCAACTGGGATGATGCTGGGGGCAGTGGGGAGAGGGGATCAGAGGAACAGAGATCTGGGGGGTGGGAGGGATCCAAGGTGTCTGCAGTGCCTCCACAGTGGACACATCAGGGAGAGGGGAAGGAGGAGAGCAGGTAAGGATGCTGCAAGCACTCCCTGCTCTCTCGGGCAAACCTGGCGGTGTGGCATGAAGTTGCTCATGAAATAAGGCAGAGAAAGAGCAAAAGCAGCTGGAAAAAAAATAATCTAAGGATTTGCCATTCATCAATGCAATACGATGGCACTAGGGCTTTTCACACACACACACACACACACCCCAGCTCAGCCCCTCCTGCAGCACGACCACCCCACGGCACTCGCGTTCCACACGGGAAAATGTAACCAAATGTAACCAGGCAATGGAGGGAGGAGCAGGGATTGCTGTTGTTGTTGTTGTTGTTGAGCATCCCCGGGTCCGGGTACCCGTGCGCTGTCCCAGTGCTACAGAGAGGCTGTGAGATGCGGGCTCTGGGGCAGGGCAGGCAGCCAGAGGGATATATTTAGCAACAGCAACAAAACAGGCAGCGAGATCAGCTGACGGGAGGCAGGAGCCTGGTGCTAAGACAACATCCACTCTGTACCCAGAACAGGGAGGCAGAGACAGGGAGAGCTGCAGGAGCTGAGATCCACCCGAGCCAGCGCTGGGCAGCAGCAGAGGTAAGGGCAGGGAGTCCCAAAAGCTGGGGTCTGAGTGAGGGCTGTGTGCCCAGAATTGCTGGGAAGGACCCAGGACAAATCCCCAGGACAAATCCCCAGGACAAATGCAGCTGGGGATGCTCCTGGTGTGGCTGGGAAGGAAGGGGGCTTTGTGTTGTCTGGGGGCTGCTGGGTGCTGGCAGCATGGGATGGTGGGTGCTGGTGGGGTTGTGGGTGCTGGTGGGATGGTGGGTGACAGTGAGAAGGTGGGTGACAGTGAGAAGGTGACCTCGGCACACTGGCCATGCCAGTGATGTGCCCCTGGGTGAAGGGGATCACATCTGGGTCGGAACTGATCCACCCCATCGGAAGAGTTTTACAGTAAATAGGTAATTTAATTTCCTCCTGGAGGAAGGGCACGCTGACAGGACTTAGTTAATGATTAGCACTATTTTAAGATAAAATGAGGTGCCCTGTGCTGGTTCTCTGAAGCATCTGCCTGCCCTGTGACACAGGGTCAGAGGAGGCCCCTGTCCTGACACTGCTGAGGGATGGGGGATAAGGCAGGGGAATGAGCCACCTTTTTAACGCATAAAGGGACGAGAAGAAAGGAGCAGGCAGCCTAAGGAAATGAAAAATCCATAAGGTTTAAAACAAAGATCTGCTGCTCTCAGTTCAGCAAATCCCAGCGTGGCTGACTTTACCTGAGATAAGAACCAGTAAAAACCAGCATCAGCTGGGGGAGGGATGGACACGCCTCAAGCTCTGCCCTGGGCATTGCTCTCCATACCTGATCCAGAGCTTCAGAGAGGTGCAACTAAACCAGATTTGTTTCCAGCAATGACAAGCAAGACTTAAAAATAGCTGGCAAAGCACTTTTGTGTTTAATCACACAACAAAGCCAGACTGTGTCGGCAGATTATTCACATACAAACTCCACTGGGGAGGGGAAGATTGTACAAAAAAAAAAAAAAAAAAAAAAAAAGGATCTGGGCTATGTGGTAATTTCTGCCAGAAGATTAGATACACAAAGTACAGAGAAGAGTATTTTGAAAAAAAATATCAGTACAGTCAGCAAACACTGCAACATGAAATATTTTTCAAAAAGTCTTATCTGACTAGTGGGAGCAGTCTGATGGAAATCCATCATTAAAAGAGTTGAGGATACCTATTTGAATATAAAGGACAGGAGATAAATCCTTTTGGCTCTACATAAGCATTTGGGGAAGGACCTGCCACTCCATAACTACACCTAAAAACCACTGAGAGAAAAATGCATGTTTGCACATTACCACCCACAATTTCTAGAAGAGTTCAGCTGTAAAGTCACTGTATTTATGTGCTGCTTCCCATGGGGTAGATCAGCTCCTTTCCTGTTGATATCAGCTCTTGCCAGTTTGGACACAAGTCCAAAAGTCAGAGTCCTGCTGCAGTGAACAGCCCAGCAGAGTGTTAAGTAAAGAGAATATTTTGGAGCAGTTTGTCCCTTGCTGCACCTGCACCCACTGCTCAGCCACCACCCCCCTCACCTTGCTTCAGAAAGAAGCTGATTTCCTTAATGAACCTGTTATTTTTTGCTGCATTTAATCACTTGTCTTCTTTTGTACACAAGGGCTCCTCATGAAGCCAGGAATATAAAATTACTGTCAGCAAATTTGAAAAAATACAGCTTAAGAAAGCAGGAGGTGGCTCAGGTAGCATGGACTTCACAGAGACAAGCCCAGAATTTCTTTCCCTGCCTTTCACATGCTGATCACATCTGGTCTGTTCTTTGCAGCCATGGCACCCCGGGTAAGACTGAGCCTCTCAAAGCCTCTCCCAACCATACGTGAAACCTACGAGGAAGTTCTGGAAGATCCCACCAGCAACCCAAAGCCCACAGGAAGCACTGCAGCCAGCCCAGACCTGCATTCCAGTGATGATTACATCCAATCCATTTGCCACCTTGCCAGACCCACCTTCCCTGGCCTTCCTGAAAGCAGCCATAGGGTTCAGGGCAGAAAGAGCTTGAAGACCCCTGAAGGTTTGTTGTGGTCTTCATCCCTTGGGGGAAAACAGCAGGAGAAGTCAAAATGTAAATTGACCAATTTCATCTCAAATGTGGTGCCCATGGGAAAAGTGATGCCTGCAGAAGATGACTTCTGGTCCAGAGATGATCCCCTGGCCCAGATCTATGCCTGCACAGGAAAGCTCTGTTCCTCCAAGGCTTCTTTGCACAGTAAAAGCTCCAGCACAGGTTCATCTCAGTGCAGCTCTTCCTCCTCTAACACTGAACTTCAGCACCCAGCCACAAATGAAAAAGCCACGGGGAAACCCAATTTGCCACCAGTGTTCAGTTTTCCAAGGCTTCCCTCCCCAAGACCACTGCAGAAAGAAGCAGTCTGCTCAGAGCTCAAGTATCTTAGAAGAGATAAGGAAGAAGTTTTAGGGAGTTCCCATGGTCAGAAAGAATCCAGCCCCGTGCTCCTGACCATTGCAGAGCCAGCACTGTGCCCATCCAGAGGGAAGGTGCTGGGAAGCCCAGCCCTGCACTGCTCTGGAAGGAGCCAGAGTTGTTTGTTCAATGCAGCAGGACCTGATGAAAAAGAAGGGAAACAAAATTCTCACCATGACCAAAATGTAATGGGTGATGTCCTCACTAAGCAGAATTCCTCCCAGTGCTCCCAGGCAGCTAAAAAATCCATGATCCATAACTGGATTTCAGAGCACAGATCTATCTGGAAAGAAGCAAAAATAAAAGCTTGTTTGCTCCCAGCCATTGCTGAAGTGTGAAGAAGTAGCTGCTCAGAATAATCCTATTCACAAGATACAATCACCCTGTGCCCTACAAGCTCTCCTTGGAGCCCTTACACAAAACACATGGCTTGGATGTGCATGCAACTCAGGCAAACCTTTGTGACCCATCATCTCTCTCATTAGTGGGCAAAGGGAAAATTCAGAGCCTCTCCCACTATGGAAACAGCAATGAGTCCTCATTTTAGAAAGGGAAGAGTTCATAGAGCAACTGCCCCCATGGACTGCCTAGGACAGCCCTGAGCATAGACAAAAAACCTGGAGAGTACAAACCCCATCTGCTCAGGAGCAGGAGAGATCTGCAGGAACTGCAAAGCACTGGTGGTGTCCAGCAAATGCCAAGCAGGCAGATGCTGCTCACACCTGGGTACAGAAAGGAACATTTTGATGGATGCTTGGACAGTACAAAATGTGCTCCCTGACAGACACATTTACCAGGACACTCACAGTGCCAACACCAGGACTCCCCTGGAGAGGTCATCTGTGAGTGCAGCAGGAGCAAGAAATATTTTTTTAAATCATAAGAAGTCTTTCATGAGGATTTGCTAGAGGGCAACCTGGAGACTAGTGCAGATCCTCTGGGTGGGGATTTTCTTCTTGCTTACCCTGGCACTATGCTGTTACCTTTGCTCCTGTGGCAGGAGGAGAGCCAGGAGCCTGGGTGGGCAGAGCTGTGCCTGGTCTGGAGCTGGAACAACCTGTGATGCCAGATGAAAAACCTACACACCAGGCTGGTATTTATCTGAGTGGGAAATAATCATTTCTGGGTTTCTGTTCATACCTGTGCTTCTGTGTTCTCACCTGCTGACAGTTTTTTCTTGGTGCTAGGAAACTGAAACATGAAGAAACAAAACCCCGCACGTGCATGTTACAGCCATCCAGCACAAAACACATGAAACTCTTGTTACTACTAGGAATAAAACTTTTGGCACAGAAGAGAGCAGACCAGACTGTTGGTTCAGCTTCAGCTAAGACAGGAAACACCAATGGAAAGCTGTAATTAGGAAAATGCTCACAAGCAATTTCTAAACCACCCTTGAACAGACTGAATCAGAAAGCAACCTCTGCTCAGTCCCAACATGAGTGTAAATACACTCGAGGATCAAAAGCTGAGCATATTTGAGCTTCTCCTTCTCAAGTTTCTCATCTCTTACCTCAAATATTTTTTCTCCTGTTGAAACACATCAGCACTAAGGAGCTGAACTGCTTCTCCTTGCTGTTTCTGAAGTAACCACAGAGGAAGAACAAAAGTGAAAGCTGCTCCAGCCTCGATTAGAGCTGATGGAGAGCTGCATCACAGAATGTGCCAGCCTGCCCTGCCTCCACCACATCCTTCCCTTCCTTCTCAGGTGAACACTGGGCTTTAGGTGATGCTTGTCCTCATTGCCCTAATGACATTTTTTCTCCATGTGAATATTTATGACACTGATGCCTAGCAAGTCTTGTGCCAACTGCATGTGTCCCTGCTTTTGACAAAGAAAACAAATAAAATAATTAAATCAAGCTGCTGTTTCCATTACTGCAGAACCATGGGTGACAATTTTCAGTGCAGGGATGATCCATAGCACATGAACTTATGACTTGCCACCCAAACAGCCTCTCACCCCAGCAGGTCACTGACAGAGCCTGGGCCCTTTCTCCACACATTCAATGCCTTGCAAAGCTTTTTAAGATTTGTCAGGGTCAGGCCTTCCATTTCTAGGACCCAGGCAATTGGTCCTGTGCACCAGCAGGATCCTGTAGCTGTAGGTAAAATCCTCATCCCTGTGGCTGAGGCATGGAATGGCCTTTCCCACCTCACTCCTTGGGGATGCTGATTCCCTGAGTCAACACCTTGATTCCTGGGGACGTTGATAAAGATGGAATCAGCTCTGGGTCTGCTCAGCAGGAGGCTCCTGTGTGCCCACTGAGCAGTTGGTGGTTCAGGTTAGTGCAGCAAGGCTTGGAGGCATGAAGCTTTAGAGGAGATTGGTTATTCCTGGAGTATATTTTTTCTTTAGGGAAAATTGAGGTTCTCCTCAAGACACTGCCCCACAAACCTAACTCCTGGGGCCACCAGGAAAAGCTCCCCCTCTTTTCCTCCATGTAAAAGAGATGCTGATGAATCACCAGCCTGCAGAAGTCACACCCTGTTCAGAATGCTCCTAGACAAAAAAGAAAACCTTATCTAGGATTTTAGGTCATGGAGGGAGAGAAAAGCCACGCTGCTTCCATGGCCAATCTCATGGTAGCTTCTGCATTTGAAGTCACTGGCAGAAAAACCTCATTTAGTGAAATCATCAGAACTGCTAAAGGGATTTGGATTAATTTGAGTGGGGAATTGGTATCCAAATCCCACTGGCACATTCAGTCTCAGCCTTCACAAGCAGTCCATGGGCTAATGTGCAATTTTGCTTGCATGGTCATGCAGCTTATTACTGCTGCAAAGAGTAAATGCATTTGGACACAGAAAATCACAAACAGAATTTACAAACCAGAGATGGCCAAGGAGAAAGAAACTTGTCCCACCCTTTCCTCAAATGCTTGCATTTAAAATGACAAAGATATTTATCAGCTCAAAGCAATATAGCAAGGCTGCAACCAAACCTGTAAAACCCAAAGCAGCTCAGAAACTCTTCCAACAGCTACAGCACACAGAGACTTGTCCACCCCAGAAGAGGCTTCTCTGTGCCAGGATGGACAGCCAGGGAGACAAATGTTGATCAGAAAATTAAATATAAGCCAGTGCAATGTGATTACAGACTGGGATAAGTAAAAAATGGGTCTCAGGGAGGAAACATAATGACCAGAAACAAGTTGGAGCAGATTTAAGGGCCGCACAAGAACAGGCAGGTGCAAGGAGGTCCAAGAGGGAGGTCAGCAAAAGCAATTGATAAAAAAAGATCTTTAAATGTGAACTCTGAAGTTAGGATAAAGGCAGCCACTTTTTTTTTTAAGAAAAAAATCTAACTCTTAAAGCTCCAAGAGAAAACATGGTGTGTAATTTAAGGGGGTCAGACCCAAAGCAGAACACAGGGTCCCTCCACTAAAAGCAGAGGCTTTGTGCATCAGGATTTCCTCATGCCCTGAAGTGCCTGCAATTGGATCATTCATTAAGGACATTTTTTAATTAACATTGAGCCCTCCTAGGTGGAGAGCAATGATAAACAGTGCAGAATGAAGCTAAACTGCGGGGAGTGACTAAGCAGGAATCCCTTTGCTTTCAATGCAACCCTTGTATGTCTGATCAGCAAGGTGATTAATGGGAAAGTGCTTTGTTTTTGCAGCTGTAACTGTGGACAGAAGGGAGATCCAAAATCATGGCTGAAAGCTTTTCTGCTTCTCTTTGAAGAGTCAGATCACTCAAGCCCAGCTCTCTGCCCTGCTCACCAGAGCCCATGGGTGTTTTTGTGGATGGCATCACTTCTGTGGGTCACAGTTGACACCAGTGATGACCTCTGAAGAGCCACATCATGGGCTCATGGCCTTTTCTCATGCTCTGGGATTCTCAAGTATAATTTGCCTGGCATGAGCCAGCACTGATGAAAAATCCAAACTGTGTAAATAGAGAAATAATGTCCCTGGCAATCACAGCTTTCCTGGAATTAATGCTCCTGGAGGCAACACTTCCAAGGACTCTTGGGAGGAGCTGTAGAAAAAAGCTGGGCATTTTTGGAATACCATCTAGTTGCTACATAATGTTTGACCAAATGCCATTTAAAATCAAAGGGAGCCCCTAAGTGCTTTGGAATGGGCTGGTAGAGGGAATATTTTTCTGCAGCATTCGAAGCACTGATTTCCAAGAGCAGCTGATGAAGGAAGCAGATTATTCATTTATTTATTTGTGTGTATTTTGTCAAGTGTTTTCTTGTCTTTGCTTTTAAATTAATCTTGCTGAAAGCCCTTCAGCCTGCTGTGATCTTAGCAACAACTGGGTGTTAACCACAGTGTTTTATCTGCTGCACTTCACACAACTTACAGGAACTTTTCCCCTGTGATCAGCAATCTCTGTCCCACAGAGTGAGGTGGCCATGCAAGGTGAAAGCAGAAGCAGACAGAAGGGAGACTGCCACATCTCAGCTGATGGTGGAAGATGACACCTACAAGTCAGCTGAGTTTTGCTGAATCCTTTGTTATTTTTCCCTTGGTCACATGTATATACGAGAGAAAATGGCTTCTGGTTTATACCAGAGGTGCTGGGCTGCAAATTTGATATCTTCCCTTCACTGGGTGGAACTGACTTGTGGCCTTTTGGAAAAGGCAGATACCACATCTTGAGTGCCCAGGCTTAGCTTCAGACCAGGCTGTTGGAGTGAGGGGATGTGGATGGAAAATGAAAAGGAGACAATGCAGAGAGAAAGCATCAGGGCTCCTTGCTGTGCAGGGTCAGCTCCTGGAATTAATCTCTGCAGGATGTCAACAAGATAAAATTTAGCAGGATTCAAGAGAGGATTAGAAGTCCTGTGATCAGGAACACTTGTGCAATGCTAACTGGGTCAAAGAAATACAAGAGAAATTAAGCATTGTGCTTCCCTGAAGGGCTGAGCTGGTACCAGCTGGATTTAAAACACATTCCTTCCCACCTCCCCTGCCCAATCTTTTTATAGCAACAAGGAAATAGAAGAATCTAATACAAAGTGTCTTCTCTTTCCTTGGAACAATAAAACATTGCCTGCTTGAGGAGGTCCCCGAGAGCCCCATGGTGACTGATCCACGCTGCAGAATGTGGTGAAACCCTCTCCTTGTAATTTTAAAGGTAGGAAATGGAAGCTTTGACTTCTCTGCTGCCTCTCTGCTTCAGATCAAATCATTTTCAAGAAATTAATGAGCTCCACAATAAACCAGCTTCAGATGAGCTGTTGGGTCTCCACCCTGAAACCTTTTTCTAAGCATAATTAACCAAACTAATTGTTGAACTACACAACAGCATCAAGTAGAATATGATGTGGGTAACAGCTGAATCCAAAAGCCAACACCAGCAGCGTGGCAAGGAAGTGTCAGGGGGCAATGGTTTCTACTATTGAAAGGTCAGCAAAGCAAAAACCCCAGTGAAACGTTGGACTTCACTCTTCAGGTGAACAAATACACACCAGCTGCTCCATGGCATCTTTTCCAAAATTGTCTTTTTCATTAGAAAGATGATGACAAAAAACTATAGTCTTTGCACATTTTTCTGACATGGTGAAAATACTCTTGGCACAATGTGCCAGAGGGCATGGAGCACTGTGTGTGATGGCAAGGACAGTCAAACCTACTCCAACCTCACCAGTTCACTTGATTAAACTTCACTGTCTTCAACCAAAGGATTCTGAGATAAATGTCTTTCTAAAGCTAATGCTAGCAGAAGAAAATTACCTGGTAATCTCAGTCCTGCAGTGAAAATCTTTGGACCCTGTGCCCAAATACAAAACTTTATTCCTATGGATCAGTACAAATGATATGGGATAGAAAGAAAAACAGGTCAGCATTTAAATAGCATCCCATTAGGCCTGGCAGAAAATTGGGATGTCTGTTTCCTTTGGAATTTTGGTATTTGAAAATTGGTGCAGTAACAGCTGCTGCCAAAATTGCCAAGGAACCAAACCCTCCCCAGACCTCCCTACCAAGTTCTGTAGCATCCCATGCTGTTTGATCAATTCTAGCAATTTCATTTCAAAATGAACTTCAAACTGTTTTGCAAAATTGTGTTTTCTATTTTCCTGCTCTTCCAGGCACAGCAACACTTCATCCAATCTGTCCCAGCTTTGTCAGACTGAGACACGGTGGGGCCATAAGGACCCAGCTATCAGACAGAACTCTCTAATTAGCATTTATTAGAATTCTCTCCTTTCTCATTAACAGTATCAAGGGCAGCATTTACATGGCAGTTTGTCACACTTTCTTTTTTTTTCTTTGGTAAGTGTTTCTTGTTTGGACCATATTAAAGCAGTAGGACTGTAAGATTTTCCTGTTCCAAGCTCTCTCATCCTGACCCACACTAACTCCCAAGTTATCTCAGCTCCATTGTACTTCAACAGACAGCACCAACTGTATCTTTATGGATCAGGGCCTTTGCAGACATATTTAAGGAGCCACTGCAGTCAGAATCTTGGAGTATTTTTAAAATCATTTCGAAAACCAAGCACTGCACCAAAGGCATTTCTCCTGCTGGGGACAGAGGAGTGATCCAACTCCCTGGACAGACTGACAGCATGTGGCTCATCCTGCTGGGAGGTGATATAACCAGATGAAACAGCAGTTTTCACATTGTATGATGTGAAAGCTTAATTAAATTGTACAGCCATACCTGAGGCTCAGGACTGGACTCAGAAACGTGAACCCAGTTCAGCAGAATGTGAGTTCCCATGCTTGGTGCTGCAGGTCAGACACTTGCCTCTTGCCTGCAGTGGTTTGGGGGATTAGGGCAGATCTCAGGGGAGATTGTTCTACACACACATCTGGTAAATTCATTTTTGGTACTCCTGGAATTTCATTTTTTCCCAGTGAAAGCCTGGTGGAGTTAATGGAAAATTTCCTGTTGACTGTCTTGGGCCAAGCCACAAATTTCTACCTTTTTGTGATCTCCTTCCTCCCTCACTGGCCCCTGGATGAGGGATTCCACCTCCGAGAGAAAATACTACCAAGAATAATCCCAGGACTTCCATCAGTATATTACCTAAACTTAAACCAGAAATTCTTCTAGTTTAATAAATACAAGTGCTTGCAGGGATAGCCCACACTAACACAGAGGTACAGCCTCTCAGAGAGCAGCTAAGGAAATCTAAGCCTTCAGCTGTTTTACAGTTCATCTTAAAACATTGCAAAGGAATAAAAATTCATAAACTCATGTGGAGAATCTGAAAATCAATATGCAGTTGGGAAGATAAGCATATTTGGCTAGCTCCTTTCTCTCTGGGCAATGCACTTAGACTTCTAACTGAATATAATTGCTTTTATTGACTGGAAAACTCACAACTGCTCCAAGACAAAGAAACCTCCATCTTCTAGGGTGTTAACCAAGACAGATCTGTATTTCTATCCAGTTCCTTTGTGCAGTAGCCTACAACTCATAAATGAGATATTAGCAGCTGCTCCTCCCCAGATGGCAGGTGGTGTCCCATGACACCAAGAACTGGGTTCCCAGCATCTCAACACACAACCACCCTGACTGTAGCACCCTGGTGTCACTGCAGCCTGGCTCATGTCCCCATAGAGCCCAGCAAAGTGCAGAGAAGAGCCAAACAAGAAAAGGTCCCAACCTCATCAGACAACTGAGGTGTTAGAAGCAGCAGTCATGTCCTCGGGGATCCCACATTGCTGGGCACACACAATTCCCAACACTCCCCTCTCCCACTGCTTGAGCTGGGAGAGGTGGGAAGGGAGAAGGTGGTGAAAAGAAATCCTTGTGCATCTCTAGAGTTCCCTCCATCCAATCTATGATGCCAGGGTCAGCAAAACCAGAGCATTGCTGGGTTCAGGTCTGGGTATCACAGGTCAGAGCTCTCCTGGCCAAAAACCAGACTAGTAGCTGCTATGTTGTTTTTTGAAAATCAGTAAGTCCAGCCCCTGAAGAGCAATCAATACCATCAGCCAGCTTATTCATTAACTATTGGCACCCAAAGAGAGCAGTGTGTGCCCTGAACTAGAAAAACTAAACTAACTAGGAAAAAAATACTGTGCTCTGAACAATTAGCTGAAGCTTAAATCTTTGTGGGTCATTAAAAGCCAGCAGGAGTGTATATCTGGGTTTTCTTTCTGTAGTATATTATGTTTTTGTAACAAACATCAGGCATTTTTAAGAGATGGATACTGTCCACTGACACACTGAGTAGATTTAACCACAACAATCCTTATCCAAACAGACAGCCTGTGAGAACACCAGGCTTATTTTGGAGTAAGAGAAGATGCCCCAGAGGTCCCTATGGCTTATTTACTGCTTTCCATGCAGAGTTAGTGAACATTCAGAGATCAAGTAGTGGCTCTGGGTTAGGAGGAGAAGATGAAAGGCAAGAAAGTAACCAGATCACTCACCTTTAATGAAGTCCAGCTTCTCCCAAAGGTTGCTCCACGTACCTTGTGTATTCTTGTTGTTTCCACTTTCTTCTGTTTCTCTTCCTTCCCTCTCTCTTCCTCTCTCTCTCTCCCAGCTCAATTCCAGATGCTTTAAGGCTCCTCTGTTCTACCCAGGTCAGTAGAAAAGAAATGCCACACAATCACTTGCACTCATTTGGGACATTCCCATCAGCTCAGGCACAAACCCAGCTTTGTGCTGTCACTGAGGAGCCTGTGGACACAGGGCATGATGGACCAGTGTAACTGGGATTCTGGCCTGAGTGGTTTTGCATCCCATCATATAATGCTGCAGTTATTTTACTGCAAGTTGAAGAAAGACATTTTCTCTTACATGGCTTAGGACCACCAGACACAACCTCAGATCAATCCTTTGACTGAGAGATGCTTGTATCCATAGACACACTCTGGACAGGAATCCAGGCTCTCCATTAATTTTGGCAGTTTTGCTACAGAGAGATAGCCTAAAACCTACATGCCAGGTTAGCAGATATTCCTTAGGAGCTCAAAAACTCCAGTTTAGAACTATGACACAACTGTAACTCATCTTAAAACAACACTGCATAGATTAAACACAGCAGGAAAAAGCTCTATAAAATGATTTTGCCATAAAAAATAGGTCATTTTTATTCCCACCATGACAGTTGGATTTATCAAGCCAGAACTTAATTGGCATGGATGATACCAAGACAACTGCATCTACTGGAAATGGTTCATTCTTCAGCCTAGATTCCCACTAATACTCTTTAAAAAATCATTCTACAAGCCCTGCTTTGTGGATGGCACTCTGCAGCCTCTCTTCCCTGTGGCTCTCAGTGCAGACCAAGGCTGTGTTGCACACACCATCTAGTGGCAAGACTGAAAATGTGATGATGGGAACTAAAATTCCCATAAATTATGGGATTTATTACTCTGCTGGGCACTTATATCTGCTTTAAGACAGCAAATTGAAAAAACACAAACAAGCTGAACACTCCAGGGCATGTGGTATTCACAGAAACACTGAGCTAGGTAACTTCTTGAAAGCAAAGTGCCAACATACTGGAGGACGTGGGGCTGAGATCCAAGTAGGAATGAAGTTAAAATATGAATTAGACTTCAAGAACGTTTGAAACAGATATTGGATTTATTGGTCAGCTATGAGTAGGAAAATACATTGGTAAAGAAAAAGAAGACCCTGTATATAAATATAATACTAACTAGTTAAAATTTGACCAAGAAGAAAGTTCCACTGAAGAGAACAGTAAAAGCCCTTGTTTACCATCAGACCATATTCAGTTTCCCATTTATCTTATTGAAGAGCTGCCTATAGACAAATGCAACATTCTTTGAGCTTAGTGCAGATAATGTGCTGGTTTTTTGTTACATGAATGGTAAACAAGAGTTAGTCCAGTGCATTACACATTATACAGAAGTACTGTGAATAAAGACTAAGATATTCTATTTTAGACACTACTTAAACATACCAAGACACTTAAGTATTACAGATTTATGCAACCAAAAGAAAAGAAGAGCAGTTAACATACTAAAAAAATACTGTGTCTGGCTGGATGAAAAAGGCTTGCTACTTAAGCGGTTAAATGAACTTTTTAAAAGTTTTACAGTGTTAATTAGTTTTGGGTTTTTTCCCCAATGGTGGCATAATTATTTTGTCTTTCATACAGGCTTTGTGTCACTGAGAGAGCAAACCATACTCTGTGTCTACTCGGAAAAACACAAAAAGCAAACCCAACCCAAAACTGAAACAATATTGAGCTACTTGCTAAAGTTATAGCAAAGATGCAAATACACAATGTTCTTAAAGTAACTTTTGTCAAATTTAGCCAAATTTACATTTTCTTTTTTAAAAAGCTGCTAAAAGGACAAAATAATTACAACATGCACCAACTTACATACTCTTCCCTTCCCTACTTGTGTTATGTTAAAAGCAGTAACTTGTGGTATTAGTCTTGTAATCTAATCAATTCTTTCAGTTAAAGGTATATTTCAATTTACATTTTGACACCCAGGATTCTTGGTAAATGTAAATAAAACTAGACAAGATAGGACTGACTGTACTTCGAGTGAGAAAAAAAGCCTTGTCTAACCTAAATAAACCCTTTCAACCCCTAAGGGTGCTCTGTGACTTTTGCTATATGTGCTTTTACAACAAGAACACTGAAGGTACATTATGGCAACACCCAAAACTACCTCGAATAAAAATATTGCAAATAACCATTTCAATGTTGAAAACTATGAAGCAAACATTTTGATTTTTGTGAAGACACGGTTTATTGCCTTATTCTATGTTATAGCTGGAAACTGAGACTTTTGAGTTAGATTTGTTTGACACAGGACTGTATTTTCTCTGACAGATCGCTTGACAAAGTTTAGCTCAGCTGTTTAGGTACCATCTGGTCTTTCCCTATATTCAAAGTATTTCTCCTTCCTTCAGCCCCCCCAGTCATAGCTGCAGTCCAGTAAAACCCAGTGAAGTCAAAGGAGTGTCTTCAATGTGTTCTAGGGTTTTCAATTGGGACCCAAAGGACTAGTACAAAAGCTGGAGGAAAGAGTTATTTTAATGGATCCTTAGACTGTACGGTGACTAAGAAGGAACAGTTGTGTCTCCAAAAGCACAAGGGGCCATATTTCAACACGTTGTCATAAATTCAAATGTTTTTAAGACTAAGAAATACAGGAGAACACAGTGGATAAAGCTCAAACCTTTAGAATCTAACAAGTGCACTCAAGCTCCAGCATCTATTAAAGTAAATTATCCCCCTCTAAGAAATACAAAATGAGTAAGTGCTTCCCTTCCCCTTCTGTAAAGCTTTCTGGACTCTATGCAATCCAGATAATCAGAAAAGAAAAATAAAAGTTTGCTCAGTTTGACAAGCTAGACTGGCTCATCATCACTGGAAATTGTCATGATGTACATTACCAAGACATCATTAAGGAAACATGAGTAAAACACCTTTTATTCACACTTTACAAAAAAATCCCAAAAAAACCAAACAGAAAAAAATAACACTACGCATTAAGTCTACTACAGCAATACTACCAGCATTTCAATGTACTGATTATAAACTGGACATGTTTGGTGTTTACACAACTAAACCCAAAACAAAATAACCCCAAGAGATCAGGTCCCAGACAAGGATTCAAGATCAAAATTTCTCCTACTGAAATTTTAAAATGTGTATTTGACAAAACCGAGCTGTTTGCAATTTTCACTTTCAACTTAAAACAGAACGGTTTGAGCACATTTCTGTGCTTTTCATTTAAAATTTTTGAATCATTATTACCAATCCACTCTCCTATATAAAAAATTCACAATATTTAGAAAGTTTTTTTTAATGCTCAGTGTCCTTTTGCTTCCCTGCCCGCAGCTGAAACAAAAGCTGTTAAGACCAAGCTCTCTACCTCTTTTTTTTTTGGTTGTTTTTACATCGATTAAATTGTTTTAGTTTAAGAAGCTGATAAATTCTCCTGTTTCAGATACAAATAGACAAGTTAAATTTGTAAGCTGTCATATACTTGGCTTCATGACACAAATGGCACTGAGGGTACACTATAACTTTAGTCTTGCTTGACACTTTAAAATAAGACTTGGTCACTTTAAAAAAATGATCTGAAGAATTGTCTTTGGGACCTGTACTGAAAATGTGTTTACTTTACACTGCTTCATCAATAGAAAATGTAAGGTTGGGGTTTTTTTTCTTCAAGGAATTATACTTTCTGAAACTGAGGAACACACTTAAACAGAAGAGAATTCACATGATAGTAATTTTGAGTGGGAAAAACAGCACTGTGCAATGACACTGAAAGAAGCAGTGCATGGGTATTAGAAGCTAGAAACTGTGTACCCATAACCTGAACATGTTCAAATAGTGTGATATTCAATGCTTCACAAAGGAAAGAAAAAGATGCCACAGCTTATACAAAAGTATCTTCATAAAATTTTCACAAGTGTTAACATTATTTAAAAAAAATAAAAGAGGATGCACAGGATCTCTCTGCATGCACAGGCAGTGCTAGTTGAGAACAAATTTAAGCAGGCACAGTGGAGATAGGACAAGTATTTAAAACAGAATGGAGAAGCTGTACACAAGTATCTCTAAATTTTACTTCAAAAGTTAAGAGATGAAAAAAATATCTGAGTGTATACACATCAGCAATAACTTTCAATCCATACAGGTCTACTTATATTCACTGCTTAGCTTATCTGTTCTATGAGAACTTGATGCTTTTCTCATTTTTTTTTATGTTTTTTTTAAATCAGAAACAGACTGTATTTAGCTATCTCTGTATGATACTAAGATTTTATAGGTTTGGATTTTAAAAGCAACGTCCTCAATTGAACATAAAAAGTAGTACAAAAGGGCTAATGAAACCCTAACAGTGCAAATCATTAGCAGAGAAAACCTGTGACAACCTCTTTTACAAGCTGGCCTTTATAACACATGAAAACAGATAAAAATTTAGCCTTAGTTTACAATACAATCATTTTCCAAATCTGATTTTTCTTTTTTTTTTTTTTAAAGTACAAAATCTCATAAATCAGGTTTTCTGTTGTTCATATACAATCAATAAAGGCTAAATTCAAATTCTATATTTTACAAACAAGTCTGAAAAAGGAGGGAGTGAAGTACGGAATAATGTTCTGTGGATGTTCCTACTGGCCTCAAAAAAGTAGTGCTACAGATAACTGTGCAAAGAGAATACACTGTATAACAATTCCCTATTTCAAGGCATGAAAATGTCAGGTTGGAGAAAAGAAACAGGAAGGTTAATTGTAACGTACTAAAGAAAGGTGCAAATGCACCAATCACTGTCAAACAGTATACAAAGTATATTGGGCTCAGAATTGTGTCTGTTGATAGCACCTGGCTTTTACTATGTCTTTAGCAAATAATTAGATTTAAGATTAAGATTATTAAGAAAAAAAAAATCCCTGTTGGCCATACCTCACTCCTCTATATTCAGATTTTACAATTGTACAAGTTAGATTGAGGTTGCCCTCTAAAATGTACTTGACTACCTCCTGCCAGGGAGATGGATTCCATTTACAGGAGGCAGGAAAGGCAGCAAGAGCTCCAGTTGTGCAAAAAGTGAGAAGTGGTCAGAAGGGATGAGTGGATGTGGACAACCACTTATATTGTTCTCTATTAACCAATGATGATCCAAAGGTCCAAGAATGCCAAGTATGTTTAGCTGAGGTTTAGAGTAGAAGATGTAGTCAATAATACCCTAAAACAAGAGAAAAGATAAAAATCAGTAATTAGTATATACTCTTGACTTGGGGTATTGTTCCAAACATAAGGCAAGCCCAGTATTAAGTGAAATGGTACCACCTCTTTCACAGCACATCATCCATTCAGGAGCATTCAGCTTGCTCTATTCCCATACTCTGCTCAATATAGATGAGGAAAACGAAAGAAAAAGTCTCTCCTCTGCTCTGCTTTCATGGGTTCTAATTTCCAGCCTCCTACAAAAGCTTCATATCACATTCCTCTGCTTTTGGAGAGGAAAAGAGCTCTTTGTTGCCCCTGGTCTACAAAGCACTGAGAGTTTTCCAGTAGCAACATAGATTATTTCCTCGCAGTTGACAGCTTAAGTGACCCTGTTGTACTATTTCATTTAGCTTGGAGTATTAAAATACCTTCCTATTTACAGGGAAGGTTAACAGAATCCCAACTCTTGCAAATCTACTACAAGTTACTAACAAGAAAAATTCTATTTCTAGGAGACTAAAGTGTTGGGCACTCTAGTTTGCTGTTTGGAAAAAAAAACTTGGCAAATTTGCAGTCAGCTACCCAAACGGATTAATTTGTTCAATCTCACACAGCAAATCACATTAAATAATGTGCTAATTAAATAACATCAAAATAGAGAAGTTTTCCATAACTTCAGTCAATTCATTACCTTGAAGTCAAATGTGTAATTTGTATAAGGCATTAGACCATTCTCATAGGCACTCTTCAACTTAAAACCGTGTGTAATTCTTCCATTTGTTGTTCCATTTTTCCCATTACAGCTGAAGTTAGTAAGACTTTCATTGTACCTCAGTTCCTTAAAATCTTTGTGGTTTGTTTCCACTCCACCAGTGCTCAAGTACTCAACAACACCTACAAGGGAGGCACACGAGAAGGCATTAACATGGATTCAGCAGATCTCTTCTGAGTCATACACACAACCTTATGCATTATAAAAGCAAAACCTCTACACATACACAGTAGTCAGCAGTACTTTTTATTTCAATACAACGTATATGAATATCAAGAGCAAATGTCACCTAGAACAAAGTGAGACAGGCTTTGACTAGAAAAAAATAGTTAGGAACAGTCTGACTGTGGGGAGATGAAAGAAGTGCAAGTAAAATTCTATAGGTGCTGGCTCCAGCTTCCTCCTCTCCAGGCTTTCAATGTTCTTCAGTTAAAATATTTCAGAAAAAGCCAACTTTTGTGCCACTACTGTAGATAAAGTTAACTAAAAAGGCTGCAAAGCCAAATTGACAAGTTCTTTTTGGAAGATATTTTCTTCCTTTTCATTCCTATAATAATAACAGTGAAAATCCTTCTGAAAGATCAGACATAGCTACACTACTGCATAGGCAATAATGTCACTCACAAAAGAAACAATTCAGGCTCTCTCCTCAAATATTTTTAGTATCTTTAGCACTTATGACACCAAACCAATATATTCCCCACATTTAACACTCCTTTAGAAAAGTGAGACCTTAAAATTTAAATCATTACACACTCCAAACAGTCTTAAAAAATAAAAAAAATGGAACTCTTACCAGAGTCTGGTAGAGAATTGAGATCTGCACACAGTACAAGTGGAATGGTTCCAAGTTCTCCCGAAACACCAGGTTTGAGACTACGAGAAGCTTTATCAATAATGTTCTTTACCTCGGACAGGAACATCATAGTCTGAACCAGCTTCACATCAGAATAATCTGGGTCCCAATGCATATGTGCATTAGCTACAAGAACCAGCTGCTTTTCCATCCCAAGATGTGGCTTTCCAGCTAAAATTAAAAATCAGTTCTTTACCTTACATAGCCAGCAACAAAAAGCACTATTATTGAATTTTAAAAACAAGATGTTTGAGGGAAGGAAAAAATAAGATACCAGTGTAATTTGAAGAGAGTTGATGCCATTTTGTTTAAGAGGGTTATACAGCCTCTTACATCTACAAAGTGTTTTAGTTGATGGTTTTGAATGCTTTATATGAATTAACAAACAGACTATCTTGTTTCATGTAATGCTATCGTATCTAAGAATACTGTAAATTAACATAAGTAACAGATAAGCATGACAGTGATGAAAACAAGTTAAAAAAAAAAGTTAAAACCCATAAACACGTGACTAACGCCGACTCTGATACCTGTATATAACTTCAAGGACAAATCACTTAAACTCAAGTCTTTGTATTTTCTAAGCAAAAAAGGTTTAAATAGAAAAAAACCTTATCATTTAAGTGATATGACTATTCCTTAAAAACTCTTCAGATGTCTGAGAACACAATATGCAAAGTTACATTCAGCTGTAGAACCAATTTTTCTGGTTTACTGTAACAAAAACCAATTTTTCCCACTTACAAACTACAACTAATTAAAAAATTAATCTAGATAGGACTTACATGACATTTCTATCAATTCCTTTCGCAGTTCTAACAATACAGCAACTCCAATGTTGTCTTTTGTCATAACTCTGTTCAGCATAGCTTCTGAACCTTCTGAGTTTGCCATAGCTAGTTGATTGAACTCAACAGTATGTTTTTGAACCAAAGTAAATCTGAAAGAGGAACATCATACATGGGTTTTTTCAGCAGCCAGATACAAACTTTGTAGGCAGTTCTCCTTTTAATTAGAGCTCGAACACCTTTATGATGTGAAAATCTCAGCCAATCACATAATTTCACAAAACCCTAAACTGAACTCAAAGGATAGTTCTCCTAACACTTTTAGTATGTTTTTTAAGTTATTATAAGTTATTATTTCCAGAGAGAGAGAAACTATAGAAAAGTTGTGCTCACTTTTAATTCTGCACCAGTGTCTAGATCAAATGCACAGGTTTAAAAGAAACTAAATCATATTTCTGAGCCAAAACAGATCTTGCACAGGTGTCCTGTGTGGACACAAAGGAGTGGAAGCACGAGGAGGAGGGGACATTATTACCCTTAAAGCCTAAGTGTTGTACAATATGACACAATCAGCAAGTGCTGCAGCTCTTAAATACTGAGGTTTCTTTAGAAGTGAGCAGTGATATTAAGTGCCTTATCTTCTGCCTTATCAGCAGGCTGATGTATCAAAGAGTCATTATTTGAGGTCTGATTTCAGCAGTTTTGAGGCTTATCAATTCTTTCAATCAAAGAAAAAGAAAACAACTAAGACATTTGCTTCATTTTTCATTATTAACCCCTAATGGTTGGGACACAATCAACAACTGCATTATAATTCAGTGCCCTCCTAAACATACACTACTTTAATGGAATGAAATTTCAACAAAACTTCATGGTAAAATTTTCTATTTCTAGTTACACATAGAATGATTCCTCTTGTCCAGACCACTCTTTCTGATAATAGGAATTATCCATCAGAAACAATGAGTGGCTACAAAAAGGGCAACTAATGCCAAACTGTTAGAGCAACAGACTGACCTGAGAAATGGTGTGAAAGACAACAGGACACAGCAGAAGGCTTTGCAAAGCATATTAACTTACTTTTCTGTTTTGAAAAATATTGCACAACCATCGACATGTTTTCTTTCCTGTTCTGACATTGTCCTAGCTCTAGATTTTGGACTGAAGAATCCATTGTAGCCACGTTCCTTCAGTTCTACCAGGAAAAAACTGTAGTACTGCTCCGTTTCAACCTCCTATAAAGTTGTAAGACAGCACAGCATGAACGTACAGTTAGCAAAATACACAAGACTGGTATTATTTAGACTCTTCAGAAGTGTAAATCACTTTCAAATTAGATTTAGGAAAAAAAAAGTAAGAATTAAGTACATCAGAGAATGCAAATTTGAGCGATATTCCTATTTGAAGAAAATATAAATTAATTTCTGTAATCCCTAGAGTTATGATTATCTCAAGCTTTTTATTTGAAAATGTGTCAATTATAGCCCCACATACACACACAGGCACAAAGACAGCCTCACTTACATTTCTTTGATCAGCAGCTGCTGGTTCACATTCCAACTGTGTAGGCTGAAAAGCATTCTTTTGATGTCAAGCAACCAATAATGCTCTAAACACCTCTTTTTTCTTTTGTTTTCGGAAGGTTTTGAAAACAGACCATTTACTGTAAATACATTTAATACAGAGATACCAGCAGATGGGAAGAGAAAAAGAAATGTATCTTTTACCTGAAGACTTATGATGTCAGCATTGCAGCTCAGGATTTCCTGCATAATGGCTTTTTTTCTGTATTCCCAGTTCAATGCCCAAGACGGGCAGTAGCCATACAGCTGCCGGGTAGCGTATTTATCACAGAGCACGTTGTAACACATGACAGAAAACAATGCTGCAGAAGAGTAATTTTACTCACACACTGATATATTTACAACAAAATATATATATACAATTATGTTCTTCACTTTCATCTTCTAGCATTTAATTAGAAAACAAAAAACAACCCCCATCTCTTCTTTAGAGTCAGTGCAGTTTACTGTAGCAGGCAAATTTACTTTATGCTAAGCCATGCTCTGCTCTGAAAAGCCCAGAACAAGGTAAATGTATTTTGCAAACTTGCTAGTTATACCAAAAAGGTTCAAAAGCTTTTCAAATAGATTATTTAAAACCGACCTTATTTAAAATCTACCTTAATTATTACCATGGGTAATAACTGTTTTGAAGACAACATCTGCTCTCTATAAATTTGGAACAGGAGTGCAATGAGACAGTTTGGGGAAACCTGGCAGGTAATCCAGCTGCATGGATTTGGGATTTTTGTGTTTTGGGGATTTTCTGGTTTGTTTTTTAAACTGGTTACTCAGAACAAAAAAAGAAAGACATTTTTTTTGAAATTACACTCATGGACCTTCCTTTTTTATTTTCAACAAATGCTCAATTAAGCCTGTTGCAATTCCTGTTTAACTAACTGTGGATAACAGTTTCATTTCCACCAAGGAGAATACTAATTAAAAAAAAATTACTTCCTAGTAAAAAATGGGTAATTCTGGAACATGTGCTTAAACTCAGATAGAATTAGTTCAGCCAGCTGGTCAGCACTGTACAGATGATTGGTTAATTCAAGCACTCATTTTCTCCAGTTGATAGTAAAGATCAACAGCTTCTATAATAGGGAAAAAAAAAACACAACAAAGACTCTGAAATTGTTACAGTACCTGTTGGTCTTGTACGGTCTGGTTCTTGCAACATAATCCAAGACCTTGGAGGTGGCTGTTCTGTTGAAACTATGTGAACGGATTAAAGAAGAGATACAAAAAGTGATAATCAAATTTATTTTACACAGCAGAAATGTATGTTTTAAGAATGATCACTTACTTCTTTTTGCAGTACCTGCCAAATTATCAAGCAAATAGTTCAGTAGCCTTCGCGTCCCATCTGGTTCCTGGTAAAGGTTCAGAATGTCCTGTGTGAGCGGATTTCCTGCAAACAGATTTTCAGAAGTACTGAATAAAATATACAGGGCCATTATCAACTTACACATCAGTGTTCAGAGCTGACATCTCTGAGGAAAGATAATGCATCTGTTACAAACTACTTCAAGCTTTCAGATCTCAGGTCTTCAGTCCCACAAAGCATTAGATGTTGTGAATAGCTCCAGTGAAGTTAACCCCATTCCCTCCAGGGTCTGTTTTCTCAGTGGCCACTCCAGGGGCTTTTTTTGGATCCAAGAGTGGGGGACAGGCAGGCAGAGCACATGAGGCCAAACAGAGGAGCCACCTCTGCTTGCTTTACTTGACACGAGTGGAACATCCACCACCCACTTATTTGCAGTCATATCTACCTACAAGCCTATGATCAGCCAAATGCATAAGCAAGTTGTGAAAGTTCTCATGGACAACACACACTGAAATCATCCCGTTTTAAAGGGAGAAAACCAGACTTTTGGTGCTCAACACTACTTAGAAGTGTAGCATCACTCTGTGCTCCTCATTTTGTGACAATGGCTCCCCCAAGCTCCACAGTTTTATAGCTAGAATCCATGCAGTTAAGATTAAAAAAATATGGAAAGATATTTAAATTGCTGGTTGCATAAACAGTACAGTACCCTACAGCAGTACAGAGCACACTCCCTTTCTGGTTAAATACCTAGAGTTACCTGCAGACCATTTCTTAGTTAAAGCAGCTCTGTATCCAAGCTCAAGCAATATAAAGCTTCCACTCACTCCGCAGAAAGAGAAGCAAACCTCTTTATATGTGGAGTGCTCCCAACTTGGGTTGGTTTGTTGTTGTTTTTGTTTGTTTGTTTGTTTTGGGGTTTTTTTTGTGTTGTTTTGTGGGGGTTTTTTCTTTTTCAAAATAATCCCTAAATGACAATTTTTACAAATGTAGAGTAAGCAGCTACATCTGGGATTCAGCAACATCTTATAATAGCAGTCTACAGCCACTACATCTCCAAAGCAGTATCATTAAACAAAGCACAGATGAAAAAAAAAAAAAAAAAAAAAAAGAAGTAGTAGTAATACCTTTCAGACCCAAAGTCTGTAACTGGAACAGTTTTCCCAGCTCAAAAGGTAAAACTCGTAACAGGTTGTTATTTAAATGTAGTTCCCTGTGGAAAGAGCAAGAATTATATACAGCTGAAAACAGCAACATTTGTCTTCAGGAGTACAGTATATGAAGTTTAACTAAAAGTGAAACAACATAGCAGTGAACCACAATATTGAAAAACTCAAAGACTAAACAGGAATAGTTAGGGAAATCCTGCAGGTCTCAAACACACATGCACAGACAAAATACATATTATGTTAAAGTACAGAGGAAAGTAGCTATTTGGCAAGTTTACCTTAAAAAGTCAGAGATTTTGTAGATATTAGCAATAATTAAATACTTTCACAGAAAAAACAATAACAGCTCTGACAAACCAGACCGTGAAACAGCTCAGTTATGAGTAAAGCCCAGAAAAAGGGAAATTATATCCCAGAATACAAATAAACAAAAAATCCAGGACTGGGTTGGACTGAGCTGGAAGAATGGCACAGCAGTACATTTTCTCTCTTGGATGAAAGAACTACTTTCTCTGATGATCCTTGCTCTGCAGAACCTACCCCCTCTACACAGCAAAGGGGATCACAGCAAATCCCACCAGTTCTGTCAAGCAAATCAAGAGAATCCATTTTACAGCAGAGCTTTCCAAGACAACATGGTACAGTGTTTAATTTTTTCCTCCTCTTTCCACAAAGATCAGAACTCTCATTGCTCTGACACCTTCTTCTTCAAGTACCTGCAGTAAAAAAGGAGCTGCAAGGAGCCTCAGCCAAGCTTTGCTATAGAGACCAAAGCCAGAGCTCCAGATGTGGGAGCTGAAAGACCTGTTATCAATTCTCAAGTGTGGGAGCACAAATGATTCCTGTAGCTCAGGCTATCAGCAATGCCCAGTGCTGAATTCCTGGTAGTCTGAACAGCTTCCCAGAAGCTATGGGAAGTGTCTGCAGCCAGAGCCAGCCTGAAACATGAAACTCCCTCACAGCTGAGACCTGCAGAGTGTTGTAATATACGATGCACTTAGGGGTTTTTCTTCACTCTCACCCCCACAGAAAGAAATTATGGATGAGCTGCAATTCCTGAGGACAGAAAGCACACAGTGGATTAATGCACTGGCTTTCAAGCCTAGAGATCTGGATTCATGTGTTATGTTTAAGTGACAGATAGAAAACTGGTGTGATCCTAGACCTTGACTACACATTTCACATTTACAAGATTTAGGCTTCTCTATTCAGAAGAGATTTAGGGCTTGGAAGAACTGAAACTTCATAGAAACATCCAGAATTAATTGGGAAAAGTGTTAGAAACAAGGCATAACAGGTTTTGACACTACTTTTCATGACTACTCAGTCATCAAAGCTAACTCCCTGTCATGGATACCACCTTTACAGCAATATTTTAAAATGAAATATATAAATGAAATGAAAATAAATGGATGCTAATGAATACAAAAGATGAGACTGTGCCATTAAAATTAGGATTGCCAGCTCACAATACCTGAGGAGTGGATAAAGGAAGAAATCTGTTACCAATAACTGCTTGTAACTGAAGCACTAACACAAAACTTTCTTTAGAACAGACTACTTTACAGTGGAAAACAACCATATAACACACAATGAAACAGAGCTGCCAATTATGCCTAGAAATCAAGGTCCCTTTGCTCAGTCTTGGAGAGGCTGAGACTTCAACTGCTTTGGAATTTGAGCTATTAGTACCTTTAATCAGTTACATTAATCCTCCACAACAGAGTGCACTGCAGAAAATGCAGCAGAAAATGCAAGGACTGGTATTTCTATGTGCAAACCTCCTTTGCTTCTAGTTTCATTAAAGCTATGCTGGCACCACATTTCTCTATTGTCTTCTTTAATTTTAATAACATTCTTTTTAGACTCAGTATTTTTTGGATTGGAGAAAGCTCCATAAAGGTTTTAAAAATTAAAAGCAATGAAGGCAATTACTGGTAACTGTCTAATAAACCTCAGATAAGGCTCTTCCTTTGGGCTAAGGGTAAAAGAATATTGCCTCCAAACATCTACTCTTACATAAATACATCATGGTTTTTGTAAGTGGTTTTACCAAGTGAAATGCTGCAGACTCAATTATAATCTAAATAGCATCACTATTCATGTTTCACTTGCAAAAGGAAGAATCATTCCATGTAAACTTTGCACATATTGTTACTCTAAAACTGAGAAAAAAAAAAGGTGTGTTTAGAACATTTTTTTTCTCCTTCCCACTTTGCACAGGAATTCAGTTATAAGTTACCAAAAGTGGGGATCTGGTATTAGACAAATTGTAGTTTTTATAAAATAAGCATAAAAAGAACTACTGCTAAAAATAATCACTAAAGTGAATTAAGAGGAAAAGATGAAGTTTGCATGATTATGAATGTTTAATTTTACCTTTTTCCTACCTTACTAGGTGTTAAAAGCAACTTTTTGGGTATCATTACTTCTTAAAGGAAGACACCCCATACAGATTTGTAATAGAGTGTGGAAGGAGATGTGTAAGAGAGGAAACTGGACTTGGAAAAACATAAAATGGGTGACTGCTATCAAACAAAGCACTTCTGAAGCTCATTCTGTGCTGTCATACATCAAACAGGAGATCACAGAAAAGCCATCACTGCCATAGCTGTAGAGACCATACCAAGTATTCAGCAAGACAGATAAAAAGGTGTGAGGAACTGGGAATTCCTTTATGCTTTTAATTTACTAGAACATAAGAATTTAATTCAATTTAAACTGTGGCTACAAACATAATGAGAACAATTTAAACTCCTGCTGACATGTACACACCTGAGTGACACCATGTTTCCGAGCTCTGCTGGTAAACTGCGGATTTTATTCGAGGACAGGTCCAGATAAACCAGATTGTGAAGCTTGGCAATGTCTGAAGGAATTCGGGACAAGGAATTGTCACTGAGATGCAAAGCTGTCAAATGGGTCAGTGTCCACAATGATGAACTCAAGCTTCTCACTTTCCCTGTGAAGGGAAGGTACAGAAGAAAATAGAAGATTTAAAACATACAGGTTTGGCAATACTTACGCATTTTAGAAGCGTGTGTGTGTAGGACTTTAGGGGGAGTTTAGTCTGGTTTTTGTTGTGGCTTTTATTATTATTAAATTAAAATTCCATTAATCACTGATTCTATAGATCAGAAATTTCAGCGATGCATAAGAAAACAAAGCATTGCCAGGGATAATGAGTGTTTTTTCCAATCCATACTTAAGGTTTCACCATCTGTCTTTCTCAAGCTCCCTACAAGACATTTACTAACTGACCATGAATTCAATAATTAACCCAGGTGTAAGAAACAGTCTTGAGATGAAAGAGGCTTCTTTGGTTTTCCCCTTCTTTCTCTGCAACATCTTTCAAACCAAAAATCTTTATTCTATGGCATTTATCCAACCAAGAACAGATAGAAGCACTATATTTGGGATGACTAAAATGCTTAGTTGAAAACATGGATTTCCATCTGGCTTTCCACTAAAAGCTGCATAAACTATTGCCAGATATTTAAAAAAACTGTATGATTTTTGTATAAACTGAAGGGTGGAAACACGAATTTATGTGACAGAATCAAGATTTTTACACTGCTGCATGCAAGGAATGTGAGATATCATCAGAAAGTCTCAAAACATTTTTTCTCTCCAAGATCTTTTTTTCCCCCCAGGCTGCTTTTCCATTTAAAGAAGTCATCTCACTGCTCCAAAAGCATTAGAAGAAAACCCACACCGGTTTCTCCAAGGCAGAAAAGTTACTTGTGACAGCCTTTTAAAGCCCCACCATGACTCACCAATATTAAGAACAATCTCATTAATATCACACAAAAAGCTTAATAAATGTATATTTACAGTGAGCTGTAAGAAAGTGAGTGGCATAGAAAAAAAGCTCTGTGATTTAAATGACAGCAGCTGAAAATGCTTTTCATGGTTCTCTGTATTAGCTGACCAAGTATTTCATGAAAAAACGACAGTGTGAACATTAATAAAACAAAACCAGTCACATTTTATTTTGCAAGGCAAATGCTAACAGATTTTAAAGAATTAATGTTACTGTAATTCTCATTAAGAAATCCTTTGAAAGGTTTTAAATACAAATCAATAGTTCTTTGCAATTTTAACACCAAATTAACACCTCTTCCCCTACTCCCTATTGCAAACAGGTGACTGTGATCAAAGAAACCCTTCTGGCTTCCCCATCAAGGTCCCTCATCCCTTCCCTCCCTGCACCTCTCTTGGCTGGAATCAATCTCTAGTGAGATTACCAGACATGAAAGGAAAGAGCCATCACTTAATGCATTTTCTATGCAGAGGCAGCAGATGTCCGAGTGGATATCCAAGCCTAATGCTGATACATAATGCTGATTCCTGAAGCAGCACTTAACTAGGTTTCTGCATCTGTAACCCTCAAGTAAAGGATGCTATTCACATGCTAAGGCATGTGGCACTTGAAGCAAGACACAGATTCACTGATCTGGATGGAAAGACTCTTAACAATTGAAAGAACTCTATTTGTATTTGTCCTTCCATCAATTTCTCTATTGTAGTCATGTAGAAATAACCCCTTAACAGTTTGTGCAATCTCTTGAAGAAACTTCATATTTAAGCAAATATTTGTCCTAAATTTACACCACCATAAATATTTTAAATTCTTAAAATATTTGGCTTGAACTTCCTTATAAACACACTTCATGTAGCAAAATAAGAATTCACTCTACAAATCACAAGAAACCAGTGTCCCACACCAGTTGAAATTAATGTTTATGAATTCTGAGCATTTTCTTATTTCCAATAAAAGGTCCAAAATTCAAAGAGTACCTCAAAGCTGGCAGTTCTGCAGTTCCTGGAGGATTTTTTTTTTTTTTTTTAATCTCAAGAGCAGACTGAAGATTTACAACTGTTTTTAAACTCTAAGCTTCTACTTCAATAGTAACTATAATGTCAAGGATGAACACATCATTGTTATATCAAAGTAACAGCACATGTCATATCATATAATCCCAACTTCACCCCCTTCTTTTTGAAAATTTGATCTTAAATCCAAACTCTCACTCACCCTATCTTCTCAAAACACAAAGACCTCACAACCATGTCCTCATCTTCCCAACTTTATTACATGTTAGGATTCCCCACCTGCCTCAACTTACCTCTCCTACAGCTCCCTGTGTCATCACAACCCAACACCCCTCCCTGGCACTATCTTCCTGGGCTGGCTCACTTCAAGACAGGTAACTCCACTCTGGATTTCTTGTTCCAAGCACATACTGTGTAGATTACTCTTAACTTACAATGAGTTCATAACTCAGGACCACTCCTCAGTGTCTTACCACTTATTTCCAACTCTGCCCAGTGTGATTTCTTCCCGTTGGCTGCCTCCTCTGAGGACATAATTGTGTACATCCTCCGTGGATCAGGTGGATCGTACTTTTCCTTGGGCATTCCTGTTGAAACAAAAAGCCAAGTAATTAAGATATTTATACTAAAAAGTCTTTAAAATGTAATTTCTATTTCAGTTGAATTTTGTATTGCACGTTCTCTCCAAATACTTTTCAAGTTTTCAGATAAAGATAACCTGTGCCATTAACAAACCTCACTGAGTGGGACAGACTGCTATGAAATAGAAGAACATAAGATTCCTGATGCTCCCAGCAGGACAGACAACAGCCTTCCAAGTCTGTGTCTTCCAAAATCAATCCACCCTACTGCAGGCTCATGGTTCTTCAAAAATGAACCCTCAAAAAGCAGTCACCACCACTACCAAGTTCCCCCTCATACAGACTACAAAGAAACCATTTTCTTATAACCCTGACCATCTATCAGTTCCTTCACACAAGGAACTCTCCTTTTAACCCAAATCTTATCCTACTCTTTTCCATCTCAATATATTGTAGGTGAGGTAGACATTTCTATCACTTTCTTCAGCTAGGCATTTAATGCTGAAATGTAACTCACTTCTCTTCTTTTTTCATGGCATTCCTGACAACTTTACCAGAAACACTTCTTAATTTCTTATCTCTTTTTACCATACCAAATTATGGGCCATGAGAGAGAGCAGTGTCAAAAATTCCCCTCCAAAAAAAACTTCCAGCTTTCCTGTACTTCCAACATACTTGTACTATTCACTAAAAAGAAGAGGAAGAAAAAAATAAACCCATCACATTCCTGGCTCCATACTAAGTCCTGTGCCATAACCCTCCCTGTACTCTGTTCCAAGAGAAATACATCTTTAGGAATTTAAGAGGAAAATCAGCTTACATATATTTTAGATAGATCAATACTATATCAACTTGCAAAATGGCTCCATGTATGCAATTTACATAAGACTTCCAATATAAAACACATCACAAATAAGATTAATGTTTTTGAATGACCTGACACATATCTAAGAGCTTTTATAGCAATGATTTGACTGTCTTGAAACTGTCAAAATACACAAACAAGGTATGAAATTATTTGTATGAAAGAGAGAAATCACACAATGCTGGCTCAAATCACATTTGCAAACACATTATACACAATATTATGAAGTTATTAAGCAAAATTTGTTATAACCATAATAGAATACTACCCAAAAAACACAAATTAAAGAAGCTATACTAGTCAAAATCATCAGCACACCTACCAGGTGTGCTAATTTTTTCTCATGTTTCTGGAGAAAGTGAAAAGAAAAAGAACTGTTGTAATTATATAGAGAATAAAGAAGAAATCACTGTTAGCAAATTAGACTATCAGCCATACTTATTATCTGTTTATTGAATTTACAGGAAAATATTTACTCCACACACTAAACAAGCAACAGAAAAGCCTCACAAACTTCTAGCTAATTGTGCATCTTAATTAAAAAAAAGCTTTGAGGCAACACATGCTTACTTTAATGCAACAGCTCTTTAGTAATTCATGCTCCTCCTTCCCTTTCCCACTGCTACTACTGGTCAAAACCAGATTTCTGCAGTGAAAAGAAATTCCCCTTTAAAAAGTGAATTGTGGGTAAAGGGATGAGATTATAAATAGCAGCTGGGGGGGGAGCTCCTTAAAGAATGAAAGCACTTGAATACCCAGGGTACTGGAATCACCTAGTGTAACACTTTCTTCTTCAAACTAAGCTAACTAGAGGAGATAAGACTGGATTAAAACCTACAGAAAGGTAAAAACTTGGCACTCTTGTAACAATGCAACTAGTGCAGAAATACATGGCAAAGTAATGTATAGAGCATCTATTCTGCAATTGCCTGTATTTAATTATATATAAGTCACAAAGACCAATGCCAGGCAGGAATGCTTCAGTTTGTGAGGAAACATTAACCTTCCTCAGCCATTTGATGTTTTTGCTTCCTGCAGCTCCCTGAATTAATAAATAGGTTCCAATTTTTCAATAAATGAAGCAGGTATGCTAGAGACAGAAATCTCATTCAGCACAGGAACAAGACTGCTCCCCAGAGCACTCTCAATCACATGCACTAATTAACAGCCTTGCTGGTACCAGCAGCACAGAGCTCCTCACTACCAGCCCAGGATGACACACTTTTCCAGTGGGTTTTGTTAACGTGTGCTAAAACAACCAGTGATTTAAGATTTTGAGGTTTTAACACTGGATCCTGGTGATCCCACACTCCCAGTCCATCTGTGGCACCTCATTAAAATTCCTGCTCTTCGTGGTTTTCCCTTTCTCACTGCTGCATTTCCCCATGTACAGTTCTCTGCTGTTTATGATTACCAGGAGAAGAACACACAAACAAACCCAACAAACATACACACACAAAAAACCCCAAACAAACAGCAAAAGCTTGAGAGCTGAAGGAGCTGCTGCTCACCAGTAGCATCACTGACCCTGTCCACACCAGAACACCAAGGATTCTGTCACACCAAGTGCTTTATCCATCAAGATTTCTCAGGATCTGACAGCATGGCTAAATTTGGGTCATATTTCACAGACCATCATAATGCACAAATGCAATGCCTTCAACTGCATTCCAAACTTCACAGCTTGGAGTAGCCCAAGAACACCAGCCTCTTTTACAAAATGCTGTCTCTCCTCCTGTCTCCACCTCAAGAAATCCAAACCAGGAGACTGCTGAGCTGCCTGAGTTAGCCATAAAAGATGAGGTAAACCTGAGATTAAGTGATAGTTTTGTTAGACCAAAGCAATTTTAAGTAAAAGTCATAAAATGGTGTTGAATAATCTTAAAGCCATTGATAGCACCTCCTTTAAACTATCATGATGATAATTTTCAAACGATCTTACACCATCTGTAATTTCGTAATTTTCAGCTGCACCAACACAGATGTGGGAAATCACCACAGAATATTAGGCTGTTATCTTATGCAATAAGGTACCAGGTAAGAGAGAAAATCTTTCTAAACAAAGGTAAGATACGGATGCCTGGAACACAACCCAAACTATGTAAATTTAATGAAGAGGACATTTAAATATGATTGAATGTAAGTAAAATTGTTTACTATCTTGTACCAAGGGTATTAAAATTGTTATTTAACCAGCTGTAAAAACAGAAGAACTTCAGAGTTCAAGAGGAGCATGGCTGCCCACTCCCACTTGAGCTCACTTAGTCCCAACACAGAATTAATGCCACTTCCTCCAAAGAAACTGAGCTAAATTAGGCTGATGACGTCAACACTGCATAAAGTCTGACATAAGGAATTAGACTGCAAGTCTTCAGTGTAGAAGCTTTAAGGGTACCAAAAGAAAGGCAGGAAGCACAGCAAGGGAGAGATGGAGCAGAAGAAAGTCTTCAGAGAAAGGCACAGGGCAAGGATGATGAGGATTAAAAACAGAATAAAAAGCCTGAAGGCTGTAAAGTCAAGGGAGGACAACCTGTTAAAAGAGGAGCTAACAAAACCAGCTAACAGAGCAGGTGGATGATGGAGTACTGGTTCTGGCTTCTCTCAGAGCATATCACTTTGAGGCAAAGCCAGGTGTTGCAAAATGATTGCTGTCAAGTGATCAACAGCCCAGTCAGGGCTTGCTTTGGAGAACTGGCCTGGACAAGGGACTGGGAGATCACCAGCAGCCCTGCAAGTGTGTGTGCTGTGCTGCTCCGCTTTCCAGGAGAGCCCATAGCCCTGGTGCCTATAGCCCTGGCACCTACAGCCCCAATGGGTATGGAGTCAAAGTGTACCCGGTGATCTAGAGAAGAAAGAGCTGGGGAGTTGCCTGGAGGCCACATTTTAGCTACACTGGTAGCTGTAGAAGAATGAAAAGGGCTCAAACCATTGCCAAGAAGACACTGGAAGTTTAAGTGTCCCAGACTACAGCACCTGTAAGGTGGAAGTCTGACTGTCAGTCAGTTAATGCTCCAGATGACCGTGAAGTACCAATAAATAAAGTCTCTACAGTGAGGAGAAGATAGTCTGGGGAAACTGCTTTGAGTCACAGGGTAAGAAAGACTGACTTTATTCCTGTCCTCCTCTTCTGCCATTATAATGAAACTGGTGGGTAGAACAATTTAATCAAAATAGCTGTGGGAGCCATTTTCTTGAGAGCAAGCAGCAAGGAGTTCGTGGCTCTTTTGAAAAAAAAACAAAGCCAAAAAAAAAAGGAAAAGCAAAAAAACCAAACCAAACAAAACCCAACCACCAACAGAAAATACTGCTGTTCTTTGTTTCCTGAAATGCTTTCTATAATACCACAGACAAATTAACTATTTCAAAACTAAATGTATTAGACAACCTCTGTGTGCTAAGCTTACCACCAATCCTTTATAGCATTAACCTCAATACAAATACCCATACCAAATTTGCTATAAACCCTCTTAAACACCTGCTTCTTTCATAAAAAAAAAAATAAAATAAAATTAGGCAATGAAAACTTGCCTTCTAAAACTTCATAGTAAACAAGAAACAAATGCAAGCAGCATGGGTTAATGTTCAGATACAACTTCTATCTAATCAACAATTCTGAAATAACTATTTCAACACTTAATAAGCAGCATCTACAAATCCCATTTACAGATATGCAATACTTTTGGAAATACCTCAAGATCACATTACAAAGCTCCTTCTAAAACTTCCTAACAGATGTTGATGACTTCTGTTGACTTCTTTTCCCCTTCACATGGAAACAGTAATAAACTGATGTAGCTCAGAAGATAACTAGAAGGTGGGAGTAAAGTAGAATCACCTTGATCACGTACCAAACTACATAAGCTTCTTGCTATCTCAATTTAGAACAGTGAACAAACTATATAAACCCAGACCTCAAAGTCTTAACTATCAAGACACTTTAAGTAATTTTCCATTTATCAAAACAGTATAGTATTAAATACCAATTAAATCACTTCCGCAAGGCAGAAGAAAACAATCTTTAAGTACTCCCCATTAATTATAAGCCATTAAGCTGCTCAAAGATTTAGTGAGAAAATTATAGAACATATGTTTTGTTACCTACCTCCAAACCCCAACACTACAAACATGCCAGATCATTCCTGTGTAACCTCCTGACTTTGACCTTGATGCTCTTTTCCATGTAATTCAAAGTTTCGTTTTGCTTTTGGAAAATGGCTTCTAATTACTTTCCCTACAAATCTAAATGTTTCTTAAATGGACTGCTATGTCTTAAATCCCAAGTTAATGTAGGATCCCCCTCACACCCCAACACCATCCACTTGGTTACAAGGTGTGAAGCAGAACTAAGCTGGACCTACTGCTGTCCCTTCCTCCCCAGGACCATCCATTTCCACTCCACTTTTTCACCAGCACTGACTTGAGTCTGACAACAAAAGGAGCTGGTGAAGAGAATTAAACTGTCCAAAAGCTAAGGTGGGGGAGGAGGGGAAAAAAATCTGAGGAAGCCAAGCTTCCTGCATTGTTATTCCTGTACAGTAGCACTCAAAGTGTTGATTTGCAGCACAGCTGTTTACAGGACTGAAATCAGGACAATATTATTGCCCTTCTGGTGGCACCTACCCAAAATCTTTTCTTGCACAGCAGGAAGCAGATCTTGCAACCCTCACCCATGCATCAGTTAAATAGTAACACTGACCAAAGTCTGAAATCCTAACTGAAGGCAAAGTACACTGGCTTTTAGATAACTTCAATTTCTAGTAGTTCTAGCAATGTACAGGCTAGTCTGAAATGTTGACCTGTACCTAAAGGGTTAATCTGTACTGTTCAGCTCTATTAGAATGAACAGAAATTACTCACATAAGACTTCAAAGATCCTCTTCAAAGAGAAGAGAAATACATCTAAAAACTACTATGCTTTGGAAAAAAAATCCTTTAGCTCATTTCAGAGTTCTATTTCAGTTTTTACCATAAAACTTCAGATTTGCTCATTCCCACTCAAAAACACACAACCCCTTCTTTAAACAAGTGCCTTTCCAAGATGAATCAAGCTTTCTGCTTTTACCTTCCTTTCACTGGTGCCACTTTACTCAGCAAGATACAAATTTCTACAGGAACTTAATTCCCTTTCAGCTTCCAGTACAGGCAAATAAAGCAACAACCCTGTGTAAACATCCCTGCTCCAGATGACAAGGTGCAGCTCTGCCTTCTCCTCACAGAAAAGCAACAAAACTTTCAACAAGCAACAGAAGCTTCAGCAGTCCCTATAGAATTTACACTCCTGAATTGATGAAATAAGACACTAACTATATGTATGCTCAGTCTGCATCAAGCATAGGCAACAACCTAGACAGTGATCTGAATACTGAAAAATGATGGAAAAAATATTCATAGGCAAGACACCACAATGAGGAGAGGAAGCAAGTATCCAACATATCCCAGCTAAATCTCAAGCACCACGAGAAGCAGATTGAATGTACTTCAGATAAGTTTGTATAAAAAAATTATTTGGGCACCCTCCACCCTGACATAAAACAAACTATAGAATTAAATGGTTTTTCTGCATGCCTTGAGTGCTCCTATGAAATATTTGAAATTTCATGTCACTCATTTCTATCAATGTCTGAACTCAAAACATACTAAACTTAAATTTGTTTAAAAAAATAAATCTTAACATACACCTAGTTCTGGATTTCCCAAACACAAGCAGATATACATCATCATATGAAATAGCACTTCATCCTGCTACGAAATATTGCTTCTGGTTAGATTTTGCTACAATACATCACCCTGCAAGTGTATAAACCAAAGTTAAAAAATGCAAGTGGAAGCCACCACCTAAAAGAAAATAATTTTGGAAGAAATTAAGCTTCCTTCAAGTAGAGGAATCCATACTGATGCACATTAGTACCAAAATTACAGTATTTTAATGCTGAATAAACAGAAATGTGAGGACTTGCCTATCTACTGAAATACAGCCTTCCATTTAACTTTGTAGGTTTGAACAGGATTGTTCTATTCTAATATACACAAAGAAAACACCAATGTTGCAAGAAAGTATTTTTTTCTATCAATATTTTTTTAGTAAATATAAATTCTGTTGTGTGAACACCTATTATTTGTTGGTTAGTGCAAACATTCTCAGAATTTTATTTACAAAATATTGTTCAACTACTTTTAGCTTTAAGGTAAGCATATAGTATTGAAAAAAAAATAAGACTAGGAAAAGCCCAATTGGGAAATTAGCTAAAGGGTAACACCTGGATTTTTCAGCATACATGCTGTGAATTAAAGACTTCCTTTTACCTAGTATGTGGAAAGATGGCACAGAACAGCTGTGTGAACAGGCAGAAATGAAGCAGCAGAACAAACCCCGAAACACTCCATACCCCCAAGAGATGCAGCTATAAAGTATGGGAAAGTGTCAAGATCCTTTTAACCCAATTTATAGCTTAATGTTGGAATAATCTAAATTAAAAAAAATAAAAAAGTTGTTGAGTCAACATAAAGTCGATTGATTCATTCCAAGTGCTTTTTCACTTGGTAGGATCAGTTTACAGGCTGTTAGTATATTAAGATTAAATGGCTTCATCAGGGAAATAATACTTTTTCAACATATTTTCAGGACTTCTAAAACTAGAATTTTACATGGCTGCCAATACAAAACCACAAGTTACCCTTCCTTTTTTTCAGAATCACTTGTAATGCATGCTCACATCCCAATGAATTCTCTACATAATAATAAATACAAGGGGCTGATTAAGTCAATACACATCAGTTCATGTGAGTGTAACTGGAATAAAGCTAACCAGATAAATTCTTTGATTTTGCATATATAAATTCTACTACAGAAAACTCAGAAGTTGCAAATGCTTTACTATTCTTTTCTAAAAATCTACAAAGATGTAAAAGTTGTGCAAAACCCTTTTAGTCAGCTGAAGCTGACTAAAATAAGACATAAACCTCCTGAAACTTAAAAAAGCAAAGCATTCAAACTCAGACCAACTGGGCCATAAAAAGCCAAAGGATGTTTTTGCTGGTTTCAAACCAGGACGGTTTGATTAGACTACAGAGCTGTATAGCACCAATCAGACCAGGCTTTGCATTTTAAGCCCAAAACCCCAGTATATTCGTATTTTTAAGAAATGATATAATTAAGCATTGACCTCTAGGTATTTTATATTTAAGACTTCTTTGTCCTTAACTCCTTGTTTATAGAAATGCAAACAGCCTGATTACTGGGTGTGGGGAAGAAGTAGAAAGTGGCCATTTTCCAATTTCTCCTCCTGCCCAAGCTGCCAGCTCTCCACTCCACTTGCAAGCCCAATTTCCTGCAGCCCAGCATTTTACTGCTGTACATGTAAAACCTAAACCTTGGAAGGTGTGAAAAACTGTTCTACCATAGATTCACTAGTGCAAAGAAGCAATTTTCACTTCCATGTTGAGTTGCTATGAAGACCAGTTCAGGGTCAAAAGAGAACTCTTAACATGTTCAGAACACAAAAGAGACACCTGAGCAGAGGTCCCTGACTGCTTTATCTTCTAGAAGATCTATCCTAAAGATAGATCCATTTTATCTGACATGCTAAAGGATTCAAATTCCCACCCCTTATGCTTCACAACATCTGATTATTAGAAATAAACTGTGCCCAAATGTTCTCAGTGTAGCAAAGACACAGTCCAGATTATTAGAGTAGTTATTAATTACCAGCAACTGTGTGTAATTATACCCATAGTAAAAGGCTGCTGTATACAAAACAAACATTAATGCAAAACCAAATTGCAAAGCAAAGGCTGACCTTTAACTGGTATCCCTAGAAACACTTGGGCTAGCTAATGAGTACTGCACAACATTCAGAATTCTGCATTTTCTATTTTAGCATGTTCTGAAATGCCAATACATTAAAAGATCAGTCAGGTTCACTAATTACTTCAAGAATTTACTTGCATTACATAATTATATAGTATTTGAGTAAGATGGAACCTAAAAGATCAGCATTAGGAGTTCCATCATAAAACGTGAAGCTAAATGGTTTTAAAATGCAGACAGGCAGTAAGACCAAGGCTTAAAAGCACTGTTTCCCTACAAACATCTTCAGAAAGCTAATGAGAATAGTTTTACACTCCAAAACATTAATACAATACCAACTCTCACCCCATGGGTTGTGTCCAACAAGCATGTTTGACAATTTAGTTAGAATTCTTCACGACACATGGAACACTAATTCTTGTTTAGACTGCACAACTCATCTTGGTCAAACTCAGTAAGCTGTTCTAAATACTGGCATGTACACCACATTTCTTACCACATTTTCCTTTATGCATCTTAAGAATATTTAACATGTTTCTGTCGTTTTGTGGGTGAAAACTTGAAGTCCCTGCACAAAACATTGTTCTTAGCCCTGCATCAGAATTTAGGAGTAAGCTCTTTTAAATTAAGTTTGGATACAAGCTAACTTTCAGTATGCCTGCTATAGGCAAAAAAGAAAACCATTTCTAGATAAGACAAGTGCCTGCTTAATATTAGTTGCTAAACTAACTGAAGCTCAGGATATTACAGAAATTGTTCATGCAGTTCATGCTCTACCCATCTAGCCACATCCTGACAAAAGCAACCAGATTATTTATAGATTGTTTTTACTTCAATTTAAACCAACAAGCCTGAGAATGTTGTTCCACAACCTTGCTCTTGTGTGGCAAAGCCAACTCAACATTTCTTTCTTGTCCCCATGTTCCACTTCATCACCCCCCTCTGTCGTGTTGGTGCCATTTATGAGACAAGGCTTAAAACCAACAATGACATCCAGCTAAGAGAGTGGGGTTTATTTATTGGTGCTGGTTTTAAGACAAAATAAAGTATCACTACTCCAGCCATGTCACTGTTTTCAGCATTACTCCAACAGCAGCTGTACTGACGTAGATTATGTGGAGTTAATGAGCTACCAGAGCAGCAGCTTTCCAAGCTCTGCCATTGGCAAAAAGTCCTGACAGATTACAGCAGAATAAACCATGGGGTCAGCAAGCCTGTTGCTCCATACACAGAAAGCATCTATACCATGACTGGCAATTACTGTATGATCAGTTTTCAGATCTCCAGAGGTGGATCCCCCATTATGTTCTTCAGCAAAGCAAGGTTTCCTTCCCACTTTTAATTAATCTTCACACAGATCACTTGTTGGTAAAAACTCTTGTCCCTGAAAGTACCCAATTACAGATCAACCGTGGTTAAGGCAGCACTGAAATTAATCTGAGTTCACAGAACTGTTAAAACTTCTTAAAAAGCATATTAAAAAGTGTGGATAGTCAGTTTTGCACAAAACACATTAATAATTTTGTTTAGCCCTCACAATGCTCTCTGCTTGTGCTGACAGGTGATACACGCCAGACTGTGCACACTCAGACCAAGCTGTCCATTAGTTTGGAGCCTTCCTATCTCTGTAGGTGTCAGTACAATGTGTTGGTTTTGTTCCAAAAAGCACACAAAAGGATCTGTCTGCGAAGTGCAGCCAGTGCTTCCAACTTTTTTTCTGATCCCTAACTCTACAAACTGATCTCTACTCTTTGGAGCACCACTGCAGTCAGATCCCTCATCAATAAACTCCAAAATAACTCAAGCAGTCAAGCTGCACAGATTATTTGTACTATGCAGTATCCTCAATTATGATATACTTCATAATCTCCTAACTATAACAAGAAGCTGCATCCTAATGACATGAACTATCACTCAGTTTGCTTTAGCATGTTCTAGAAACCTTCAAGCTGGAACTGCTACCTTGCAGAAGATCTGAAAGGAGGCCTTGAAGATACAAATATTCTAAAATATCTTTACAACATCTTTAGGAAAGTCTTAAGGTAGGAGGCCACTTAACTTGCAAAATCATCAGAAATATGATCTAAGACAAAAGAGCCATCACAATACCCAGGCTGTGCTCACAGCTGGAGGGCAGCCTCCATAACACACCTGGAGGCTTTCCCAGTCTTAAAAAAAAAATATAAAAAATTCTTCCTGCAGAGCTCCATTATAGCATAAATTGGAATACTAGCTGCAAGTCTTTTAGCTCTAAAGTAAACAGCTATGTATACATTTTCTGCTCCTCATCCCTCCTTGATTCCTTCCCTTAAAAAAAGCCCTCTGAGGCATTCACAGAAGGATTCATGTTGCAGTCTTACAAAAGAAAAAATTGAGCTCTTGCCAGCTTTAGTTTTTTGGTTTTTCTTTTTTTTTTTAAATAAGCATCATCTTGGAAGTGTAATTAGAGGCTCAAAAAAGCACATGTTAAGCATTTAAGCACCTTTTTCTATGGGATCTGCCTGAGCATTTGTAAACTCTTCCAAGACTTAACTGCATAAACCACTCAATGTAGACACTGAGGGCAGGTCCCCGAACTTATGCCAAGCTCCCCTGTTGAGTGGACTCCTACAACCCAATTTCAATGCAGAAGCATAAATTACATCACTTAATACAATGATAATAATCTTGCAGGATACTGTACAATAATGACACTTCCAAGTGTGAAGCACCAGCTCTGAAGAGGCAACACAAAACAGATGAAACCCTGCAGTGACTCAGTTTGAGCAATTCACGTATAAAGCTTTTAAAATTACACCATGAAGAAGTCTAAATTTAGACCAGATTCAGTAACGCCAATATTCTGACACCAGAAGTAGTATAAAAATCTCAATATACACATCAAAAGGAAAAAAAAAGTTAAATTGTATGCAACAGGGAAACAGTCAACCTCCATCTCACACAACTAGAATTAAAATCAAGGGGTAGGGTCTATTGAGGTTATTTCTGTGGGGTTTTAAGGTCAGTGGTAGCACTACAAGCTTATCATCCACAATTTTAACCTTTGAATATCGTGTAATTCTTCTAGAAAAAAAAAAAACAAAAAACACAGCTCTGTGGAAATAAGTGGCAATTCTTTCAGTTATTCAGTTATTTCAGTGTATTCCCTCAGTTCTGAAGATTGAAAGGCATCTTCATTCACAAAGATACAGTTTGTGTCCAACCTTCACTTCATGTGTTGCTATTTTGGCCAAGGATGTGCCCTATGGGAAAGATTTGTTTGGTTTGCTCAACCTTGGGATCATATAACCCCATTTTAAAGCCAGTGGTTTCTATCATAAGCAACTTGCTAACATCTAGTAAAGCCTGATCTTAATGATTTTTCCTTAATTTTGCCTAATTCAACCTGTGACTCTTTGTAAAATGTTTTCCAGTCAAATATAAAATGTCAGAAGTATTTACCTGCTCATGCAGTATTACAGTCTCATCTAGCTTTTTATTTTTCTTCCTCTAAAATTCAAGCAAAGAAAAGAGCCTGAACACATCAGGCACGTATTCAGAGTTCAACTTCAAAATGCAAATAGAAAAGAGGTGCATGGTAGTATCCTTTTTATAAATGTACTGATCCAAGAGATTCAGGTGAACAGTGAGTAAAGAGTTAATCCAAATGCGAAGGACTCCATTTCAGTAATAGCATGAGTAAACCCCCACAGAAGGCTTCATTGCTAGCAGCAAACTCCACAGAGTCCAGATGAACCAGCAGGAAGAACAGAGGGCGGATAATCCTGTAAAATTACCCCAGTGGAAATGTTGATAAATTCCCAATTACGAGACCTGCTCTAGAATGAAAAAAAATGCAAGATACAATACAATTACCAGTCAACACTTGCACATCTTTGTATTTAAGCCAGACAAATACCGCAGGTATTTCTTAATCCCTTGAATTTTGAATTAGTTACCCATTGTGGTGAAATCTAGATTAAGAAAATAAGCCCCAGAAATCAAATGAAAACCCAGAAGATCTGCTACCCTAGTTACAAAGCAAATACCCATCTGTGAAGCTGCATTTTCAGTAATACAATTTCCTACACGTTTGTGGAAATAGATATTTGTTAAAAACCAACCAACCAAAAAACAGCATACACATGAAACCTGTATTGTTCTAAAGGTATTTTTTACATTATTCAAAGCAAAGTAGGTCTGATATGAACATTTTGTTTGGGGGAAACTGCAGATAAAATACATGCCCACAATATAAATGCCTATCACAACAACAGGTGTATCGATCCGTACTTTTCCAAAGCCTTGTGTGATCCCAGGCTTAAAATTCCCTTAACAATGAGAAAGGAGACAGACAAGCAGCCCTCAGCCACCCCCCCCCCCACACCTGAGGGGTGCACCAGCTCTGCCCCCCATTCGGGGGGGGGGGGGGGGGCGCGGCCCCTGCCACACCTGTCCGCACACAGACACCACCCCTCCCTTTAATCAGCTCAATTATGGGGTAATTAATTGCGGTTGAGCCGCCTGAAGGCTCCGGGCTCCTCTGCCCCCTCTGCCAGGGCCGCCATCCCCCCGCCCCAATTCCCCTCTGTTTATCCCTGCATGCGTCTGTCCCGCCGCCTCACGTGCCAGCGCCAGGCCCGCCCCCCGCGCTCTCCCATTGGCTGCCGGAGCTGTCAATCAGACCCCACAACCGCCTCGCCGTTTCCCTCCGCCGGTACGGGCAAGGGCCGCTCCGGGCCCCGGCGCCAGCGAGGCCGCGGCTCCCGCTGCCGGCGGGGCGGGCAGCTGCTGGCAGCTCCTTCCGGAGCAAGGTGGGCGCTGAACTGACAGGCAGCCCCTGCCGGCCCTACCGTGTGCTGCCAGGGAGGCAGAGCGGCCCCCGGGGAGGCAGAGGCACGGGGAAGCCGTTCTTGGAGGGTGGACGGGCAATTACCAGGTTGATGTCATTTCCCTCTGCCTTTGTTTAATTATTTTAAACTCAATTGCACAGAGAAGAAAAAAAAAAAAAATAAATAAAACAACGCAACCAACAACCGAACACAACAACAACAACAACAACAAAAAAAAAACTTCAGGCTTCCAGATGCCATTGTACTAATTTCTCTTAATTGCCTTCCCGATGCAAATGAACCCGGGCTCCCTACGCGGCGCCGCCCGGCCCAGCTCCCCCAAACGCCGGGCGGGTGTTTATCGGTCTCTGGCCGGGGCAAGTTCCCGGCGGCGGAGCCCCCGTTCCCCTCCGATACCAGGTATTTCCTACCCCCTTACCAGGGCCGCGGAGCCTCCCCGGGGCGTCCCCGCAGCAACAACCGCCCTGGGCCCAGCGCTTCCTCCAGCGCCAAACTACACCACCCCCCCCCCCCAGCTTCCCCCCCAATCCCGGAGCCCCCTCACGCTCAGAGGGGCCTCGCCCCCTCCCCATAACCCCCCCCAAACACTAAGGCGGGGGGAGCCCCCACCACACTCAGAGGGATACTCGCCCCCCCTGAATACCGCCGCTCCCCTCCCCCATAGGAGCTCCCCCCCCCCCGAAGTGCTGCCCCCCCGAGCGAGAGCCCCCCCTCCAGGCCAGGCGCCACGGGCACCCCCCATGGTGGGGCCGCCCCTACCTGTGGCTGCAGCATCCCCGTCCCCCCGCCGCCCTCGCTCCGCCGCCTGCCTGGCTCTTTGTTTCCTGCCGCGGGCCGGACGGGAGAGCGGCTCCCCCCCGCCTCCTCCTCACACTCATTGAAAGCAAACAAGCATCATGGCGGCGCTGGCGGCGGCGGCTGCGGGCGGGCCGGCCCTCCTCCTCCTCCCTCCTCCTCTCCCTCCTCCTCTCTCTCTCTCCCTCCGCCCCGCCTGCCCAGGCAGCCCGCACTCCGCGCAGGCTCCTCGGTCGCGGAGGGGAGCGCGGGGTGGGGGAGCCAGGAGCCTCGGGCGAACTCGGGGGTGCCCACGGGTGGGGGGATTAGAAGGGCCGGGGGGGCTGCGGTGGATCTGGGGAAAGGGTTGGGGGTCGGGGAGGGGAGGTGGGGGAAGGCGTTTGGAGGGGTGCTCGGGGGTACCACTGTAGGGATGGGGGGTGAGGGAGAGGAGGGGTGAAGGAGGCAGAAAAATGGGTGAAAGAGTCAGCTGTGAGGTAAAACACGAAACGAATAGGAATGGTGTATCCCATGGAAGTGGTCTCTATCAGGAGTCCGGGCAGCCTAATGGAAACAGTCACTTGTTTGAAAAATAACTTCACATTCTTCTGCAAAAGACCGAGTCAGGAGCTCGAACTAGGTGCTCTGCCAAGTGCGGAGGGTGTGCTGAACATCGTTGTGTTTGTCTTTAATAGCAAAATAGCTCCTCGGATGCTTTGCTACGACATCTGCATCAACGGTGTTTACCATGAAATGGCCACCAGAACTGCCGCCAGCAGCTTTGTGAAACCAGGGTTATTCCTGGCATTATTGTCACGTTAATGTCAAGTGTTGTTACTACTGCCACTGTCTAACAAGACTTCACGTTAAGATAAGAGGGTCTAGGTGAAGTTATGGTGGAAAGTGCCATGCGTGGTGTAGTACTGGCCAAAACTGTAAATAATGACTTCAAAATGAAGGATTTCCTCTGATTTTCAGGGAGTTGAATTGGTTAGGCATTGGTGATGTGGCAGCAAACATGCGTGTGGTATGCAACATCTCACTGACAGGAACAGTAAAGAAAAAAACATTATCTCAGACACAGAACCTATTTCTGAACTGGGAAAGCTAAAAAAAAAAATAATTGAGGTCTCATCTAGTTAGGTATAACTGGAAAAGTAGCTGCAAATAAATGGCATTTACACTATTGTGCAACAAGGCATTCTCTTTAACATAATTTAAAGGAGATTGATACCCAGTCATGTTTTTGAGGAGCACCAACAACCTCTGAGAGCAAAGATGACCCTGGGACACGACGTACCAAACCTGGTAGCAGATTGTCCTCCTTTGAAAGGCTGAGCCCTTTGGCACTTTTTTAGAAACAATCCTGCTATACTTCAGATTTCTCTTCAGCCTTATCACATCACGTATCTCAAAACCTCTCAGATGATAAACTATCTCCTCACCACATGGCACAGTCTTGTGCTAGATGTACTGGAGCCAGCTCAGTTATGGGATGCAGGATGGGTTCTGTATCTGCTTCCCAGGCTCTGGAGAACTGACAGTCATTCAGCACTAACTTGAGTCCCTCTCCATATCATTCTCCTGTGCTGTGTCTCTTCTCTCCGATAACCAGCTGTCCTGCACATTCTTTAGTTAATACTTTCTAGGTCAGATACGGCCTCAATAGACTGTATCATTTTGCCCAGAGCTAATTCTCCAAAAGCAGTAGGAAAGTCTTTGAATGCATTGCAGGATTTTTCCAGGAACTGCTGCTCAGCAAAGAAATTCAGCTGATCACAGCCGCACAAAAAATGCTTGCGGGGAAACTTCATTCCTTGGGGATGGATGCTGGGGTAATATTAGAGAAGACTTGCAAAGGTCTGCTGGTGAGGGCCTTCATTGCTGCAAGTGGAAAACAAATGACAGAAAATACCTGTAATTTTCAAATAACTGAGATAGCAAAAAAGAGCCTTAGAGGAAATAATTTGAAAGCAGTTTAAAAAAAATGTGGATATTATTGCCCATTATATAGACTAGCAGGAGATCACAGCAGTTCGGATGATTTCAAGTTAATCAACATTCTGATAACTTCACAGGAATATTTGAACAGTCTAAAGTTATGGCCTCTTATGTCAATTTTTTTTCTTTGAACTGCCAGCTTGCTGTGTGGTTTGAAACAACAGAATGAAGTAAAAACAGGTATGTAGGTTGGGGTTTTTTTTAGCAGCTGTTATGCTCCACTGAATTTCCTGTGCAGAAGTGCTGTTGCTCATCTGTACGTATGATTAACTTTTGCTCCCTGAAAGTGTTATCAGAGCTGTAACCAGGCAAACAGTGGAGCAGATGGCCAGTGCCAGTATCGGTGTTTCTGGTCTGGGTGCTTAATGAGATCTGAGAGTGTAATAGGAGCCTCTTTCATTTTCTGTCTCACATGGCAGATATACTTCATCCAAGTGCTCTTGTGGCTCAAGGTCACAGATTCATCAATCAAAAGAGAGCCCTTCCCATTAGTCTTTTACCCATTAATCTTTTACCTGGATGTATTTCCATGTGTCCTATGTTTGGGACAGTACAGCGATGAAAGACAACCAGATTAGAGCACAGATTAGTCATTTTTCTGGAGCACATTTCAGTCATTTTTAGTCATCAGTCACTTTTTAAAACAGTGTTAAATTTACCGTAATCTGGGAGTAAGTTTTCATCCACTAACTCCAAACCAACAATACATAAGGGTTTAGTTGGGACACATCTCACTTGTGACACACAGCCACGTGTCCTACAACTTTTCTGACCTTGTCCATGGAGACACGTGTATTTTCTCTGAGTAGTTCAAGAACTCTTAGCATCCCTGTCCTCTCCCCTCTTTGCACATCCATTCAAGGCAGGAGCTGTGCCTGGGAAGACCCGGGGAGGGCTACTTGGTCCATCTTAGCAACCCTGATGTTTTAAGGCCCTGTTGCCTCTGTGTGCTGACAGAGGGATGTGAAACTTGTGGTAGGGAGTTATCTTTGTGGCTGAGCTATGGTACTTTTTGCTTTGTTTAAATCACCAAATTTGGTGCTGCTGTACTCTTTTGAAATGTCTAGATACAGATGTACAGTAGAGGCTTGTTTACTTGTACATTCTTAGTAATAAAAGATATATCCGTCATCTACAGCTCATATATGATGGGTGAGCTGGAGAGGTATCTCCCTGTCCTGAGAGACAGCAGGTACAGAGCTGTCCTGGCTTGTGAAAACTCCTGTGGCTGGGCTTACAGGAGAGGTGAGCAAGGAGAGGCTCAGTCCTCTCTGCTGCCACACACTTTCTGTGCCCAGGGAATGTGAAAAAAGCAATGTAACTGGAGGCAAGAAATGAGGCAGGGGAGAACAGCACAGTGATGGGAAAGTAGGGGAGGTAATGAGGAGAAAAGAAGGGAGTAACTGGGAGGAGGAGAGGGAACCTGAGTTGCTAGGCAGAGCTTAATTTTGTTCTACATTTTCAATATATCCAGGTTGAGAGATATGGATCTGAACTGCAGGATAGTTTCCTTGGCTGTTGAGATCATTGGGATCACTGCTCTGAACATGGGATATTTCTAGAATGGCAGGTACTCTGAAAAATGAGGACTTAGAGCACTTACATTGTACATCTGAAATCATCTCATGCTTAATGATTTCAGCCTTCAGTTTTATGGCCTCTTCTCCATCTACGAAGTGAATGTAAGAGCATCTTCTGTCACAGTTGGATAGTAAAGATAAATCTTTGATGTTTATTGAGCATTAAAACTACAGTGAAAGGCCCATAGAAAAAGCATTGAGGCAATTAATATTCCTTCTTTCCTCTTCATGGAATGAAATTCAGTGATTTCCAGAAGGCTTGTATATAAAAAGATAATTGAAAACTCCTCTTATGCATATTCACAACAGAGCTGAATTTAAGAATTTTAATCCTGGGATGGCACAATTTGTAGGTAAGGACTTTGCAGCCTTGGCATTACTTTAATTTTATAACACAAAAATGGTCTAAGTGCTTCAAATGAAGTTGAATATCATCAAAAGGTTTTTTTCTAGATATATCTGCATTTAGTATGAAGAACTCCATAGAATTTGTAACTCCTTTTTGGTAGTTATGGATGCTACTACTTAACTCTGCCACCATCTGAGATGCTTGTATGCCATGCTTAGATAACTGTTATGGATATTTAGATACTTAATATGTTATCAGGATTGTAAGAGTTTAAAATGTATATTGAATTCTGTTCTCTACCTCAAGCTTCAAGGTTTTTAGAGCATTTAGTCAAGGTTTTTAGAGCATTTAGTCATTAATATTTTCTAGTGTGTGTCTTCATGCTATACTGCAGTAGTTAAGTAACGGATTTAAGAATATCATAATGCTTACTTGTCCTACTCAAGTATTAAAATCTCAACACTTAAGAAGTTGGAATAATGCACCATGATGTACTTCTTCTTTGTCATTTTTTAGGTACAGAGTGATTCTTACAGATTTTTGTCTCTAGAATCACCTTTGCAGTTCCTGGTTACTTTTCTCCAGAAGATCATCACCATTTCCTATTTAAACTAAATTAATGATATAAAAAATGTTAAAGGTATGACCTGCATGCATTCAGTACTCTGGCAGAGGTACTGGTTGCATTACAGGCACCACAACAGGAGCACAAGGCGTTGCCTTTCATGGCAAGAGCTTTTATGTATGTGCCTGAATAGTGAAAATTGATATGAAATACTTGAATGCCCAGTTATGGAGTCACAACGGAGAGGTTAAATGCTAAATAATGGCATTATTGATGTAAGATGGAAGGATTCTCATTAGTGGGAAGACAGCTGCTCAACCTACCCATCCAGCTTTTTGGTCCTTTCTACCATATCCTGTTTTCTTTGTACTCATTTTTGGTGGGTTTTTCCCCTTCATCTGTCAGCATTGTATTTTTTATCTTTATCCATTGTTGCTTGCAAGGTTTTTTTTCTAACAACAGAAATATATTTACTTGCAAGCTGATCCCATCTGTGCTCCTGCCTTGTAAAGCTTCCCCCTGCCGTGGCTCTGCATGTCTGATTTGGTTTTATAGGACTGTGAGGAAGCTCCAGCCTTCAGGAGTGCCAGGATTTCACACCACGGCTCAGGCAGGCAGGGTACTGCCACTTGGCCATGGTTGGTTGTTTGTTTTTTAAAAAAAGAGGGTGTGCAGTTTTTCTTGAGTAAGAAAATGCAATAATGCTGTAATCATTTGGCACCTGATAGTTCACTGAAATGGGAGATTGCTGAACTTATAACTTAATTGGTTCTCTTATGCTTGCACAGTTTTCTGCTCATGAACCAGAATATATGGGGAGCATAACTCAAATGTACACTAAGCTGGCCCAGCTGCAGTCTCACACCTTGCAAATTAAGTAGGATCAGGGCTCAAAAGAGAGAACTAAGGAGACCTGCGTCCTAGAGGAAATTACCATGAATTACAAAGTGATGGCTTCTCTCTTAATAAAAAATGAACTAATGCTCCAGTGTGACACTGTGGACCTCTTCAGCTTCTGAAGGTGCTATCTTGGAGGAAATATATATGTTAATCCAGCTGTCATGCATAAATTCTTATTTGAGGTCTGATCTCATTCCCATTGAAGTAGAGATGGACTCAATCTACTTAAATTTCTCCATGCAGTTTCACAGCTTTCCACTATCTTCATCTGTTGTATCACATTACTCTGTGTGGGTAGAGTTGCCACATTCCACCCATGACACAACTGTTTCAGTGGCAAGTGAAGTGATCTGTGCATATGGTATATGCAGTCTTTACACAAACCTTATGCTTTCAGACAGCCAGCTCTGGAGCTGGGGAAAGTTATGGAAGCTTCTTGAGTATAAAGTTCATTTGTTGCATTATTAGAAGACATTGCAAACTTTGTTTATTGTTGCCATGGCCCTGCATTTGATATTTGTGAGAGAGAATGGGTGAATTATGGTTTATTTTTTATAAATTCTTAAGTCAGTTTAGTTACTTTGAGTAACAATAAAATGGTTGCATGACACTTTAGAATCAATCTCCATTATTTTCTTATTTCTTGCATCAAACCATAGGCACAAATAGTACCTTTATAACAGTAAATTACTTCATACAGCTATACAAAGTCTTCCTTTTGTTACCTGTTACATATTTCCAAGATGATAAATGTCCTCATTGCTAAATGTTTGGTACAGATCATTATTTATCTGAAGAGTTTTGGCTAAGGACAGTCTCTAGTGGGGGAAAAAAGCTCCATTGAATTTACAAAGTACAATTTAATGATGAGGCTATTGTATTTATTTTCCCCTTATATACTGTTTTATTGTTTATCTTTTTCCTTGGTAGTTAAAAAAAAAAACAAAAAACAAAGTGACAGAATAAATTTTTCTAGTAGTTAAGTGTGGATATTTCTCTATTATCTGAACTGAGAAAATACTTCCCTTAGAAAACCAGGTTTGCAGAGAGAGGGACAACATGAGTGAAACACAAACACAGCACACAGCTCAAATAATTAAATACTGAAACTCAGCAGCTTCTCATGGAGCTACATTTTAGATCACTTCCTTGCTCCAGAGCCAGGTCCATTGCTCTGGGACACCTCAGGGTAGAATTCATCTATATAAACGTGGACAAATATTGTGTGTCCATGAGCTGCTCACCACAGGCTGCCCTTGCAGTCAGGGGAAGCTTACAGTGTGTATCCCTGGGGCTGTAATTCCTTTTTTTGCAGGCTTTGAGGGCAGGCATTGGAGCTGAGAGTATGGAACAGGGAGAGGTTTGTTTCCAAGTACTGGGAGACCTCGGTGAGCTGAACAAACACAGGGTGTTCACTGCTGCAGAGGGAGGGGGTGGACTCAGTGTCTATAACCAGGCTGGCACTTGCTCTAAAAAAAAAAAAATAAAAAAAATCATTGCCTGCTTCCTCACTGCAGGTGACAGGAAGAGAATTTGTCCAACGTTTACAGCTCATGCTTGGTGTGGTGCATTAAGGGGTTTTCAGCCCTTCCAAAATGTTAGGCACTTTGGATAAATGCCTTCAGTAAGGGCAAAATGCCAGGTTGGATGAGCCACTGATCTGACCTGCTGGTTTTTCCTCATTGTCCACAAATATTGGGCTGTGAGTCTTAAAAAAAAAAAAAAAAAAAAAAAAAGGAGAAAAAGTTGTAGGACGAAAAATTAAAACGCTTGAGCCTAATGCAGCAGCCTCAGGCTAAATCACGTTTCCAAGAGCATGGCTTTCAGTATCAAGCCTACTCCTGAGGAACTGGCAAATGCTCAACAAGCACAACACAGAGACAACTGGCAGCCTGAGTCATTTTCACATGTGATTGTTGAATGTGACAGATTGAGAATAGCAAGGAGTACGAGTTCATGCTATGAGAGTGAAGTAACCCAGCATCCGCTCACTGGCTCGAGTCTAGGGATAGATGTGGGGTGCTGTGGCAGAGAAATGCCATAGAAGTTTTGGAAAGAAAAAAATGGGTTTAGCACACATGCTATGTTCTTCCTTTGCTCATTTTTATGTCACCATAGATTGTTTCTTTCTTCAGTTCATGGCAGATGGAAAATAAGAGCAGAGCCAATTGAAACATATTTGTAAAGCCTGAGTTGCCATTAACTTATTGCCCTTTTTGCATTTTGTTTGAATACCTTTTGCCTTTTTACTTTACACAGACTCTGATTTTTATTACTTGGTAGTTGCTGCTCTAACATGTTGGCTGAACAGAAAGGGCTTCATAGCAAAGGTGCTTATAGAAAGGATTGTTTCCAACCCACTCCAGTGGAAGTTTGCTGCAATCAAACCTTCTGTGGCAGTTGATTGAACTATTATATCTGATTAAATTATTAATTAAATTTAGCCATGCTTTATTTACCTACATGTTCTTGGAAAAATTAACATCTTTCCCAATTTCTTGAGCGTAAATGTTCAATGTATGGTCCCTGCCAGCAGAACTGAGCACACTGGGTCTTTGAGACTGATCTGTAGCAAGTTCTGTGCTGAGCTGGTGTTTGGAGTTTGCTGTTCAGCTTTGTAATGTTGCATGTGTGAATTTAATTCTTTTAACCTTTGTGAAACAGTGTGCTTGGTTTTTTAGTTAGAGGTGTTTCAAGGGTGTTGGATGAGGGGCACTGTGGAACAGTGGTATCAGTGACACGTTGCAGAAGGAACAATCCCTGGGAGTCCTTTAGCTGAAGTGGATGGGGAGTGCCTAGATTTACTCCACTGCTCTCCAGTTTATTTTACAAATAATCTTAGGTAATACATTAACACAAGAAGAGCTCAGATCTTTGCTGCCTAATGTGCTGGACAAGCTCTGTTTGCTCACCACAGCAACACCAAAAGATTAAATGCATCCTTTGTATTTGTCAGCTCTGGGCTGTTAGTTTTGTCAATCTTAGGTGATTTGTAGTTGCTAGTTTGGAGTCAATGACCTGATGGGGATGTGTGAAAGTGAAGTGACCTGTACAAAAATCTGTCTACTTAAAACTGTATTTATTTGGTGACTTTTTTGCTGTTGTTTGCCACAATGGCTGTAACAGCACCAATCAGTGATGTGCCCGTGAGTGATGACAGATGCCAGGAGAGTGCACAGGACTTGGGTGTGTGGAGCTGCTGTTGCTATTTTCTCTGTCGTGGTACCTCCCCATTCACCCAGGGATGAGACATTCTCATGAAACTGCTCCAGCTTGGGCACCTTTCACTTTGTATCCTAATTCTCTACTCGATGCTGCTCTTTACTGAACATAATTCAACACCTCAGACTCTCCCTTTGCCAATCTCTGGGGCTGTCCCTGCCGTGGCTGCAGCTGCTCCCCATGTGCTGGGGCAGGACAGGGGCTGCCTGGGCTGTGGGGGGGCCCTCTGGTGCCAGACCCCACTGCGGAGCCTGCCCTAGCAAATACTGGACAGCAGGTGGTAGCACATGTTCATTTCATTACTTTTTTTTTTTTTTTTTTTTTTTTTTTTAAAGATTTGGTCTTTGCAAAGCTTCGGATTATTTTATAAAAATGGGGGGAAGGAGTGGGGGGAAATGATGGCTTCCAGAGAGGGTGAGCATCTGGCTTGCTACCAAGTTGTTCTGGTTTTCCATGAAAGTGAAGGCCCCTCCCTTCCACTCGAGTTTTTTTGGAGACACTTTTCCTCCATAAACTCCTTCTCTGTGTTACCAGAAAAGCTTGTCTTGGCTTGACCCTCTAATCCCATGTGGATAATTTCTCTGCAGAAGCATGCAGGTAGTGCTGAGCAAGCAGGGTGCCCAGGCTGGGAAAGGGAGCCAGCTCCCACAGACAGCATGTATTTGCCCAGGAACTCCAAATTCAACCAGTTGCATCAGCTCACAGTGCTGCTGAGAGGAAACCATCCCTTCCAGCCCAAAATGCTCCCAAAAGGTGCAGCGATAGCCAGGGCAGAGCTTCAAACAGGCAGGGTCTGGCCATTCATTTGAGTCTGCCCTCCAGCTGGCAGATAAAATGTACAGAGCGTCTTTCCTGTGAGCTGGACCTCAATAGGAGAAATGTCAAATGTTCTGGACAAATATTCTTGTGAGTTTTGTGATGAGGTGGTGTTTTGTATAGGCCTGGTGTTAACGTTTGCATGGGGCTGGAGAAAGCTGCAGACATGGTTTTGAGGCATTCAGCCCAGTTAATCTGTGTTCCAATAGTACATTCATCTCATGATTCATTTAGTACAGACACCTTGTTTACTGCTTGCTTTGGAAATATTCCAGCTCCAATAAAGGTGCAGACTTGTTTGCTTGTTGTTTTTTTTTTTAATAACTGGACTTTCATAATTAACTTAGTTGTTAAGACAATTGATTGAAGCCTGAAAAAGAGAGCTTCAATGCAGTGGCCTAAATGAAACGAAGGATCTAACCTCAGGTTTCTCGTTTGGCTGGGTTTGTAATTGCTTTCAGACTGCCCTTAAAAGTGCCCACATCTGGACAACAACATCTGCAGTTTGGCCACTGGGATATCAACTGAGTTCTTACCTTGTCAGACCAATGTGTACCAAGAGACTTAACCCTCCTACATGGGATGTATGTTTAGGTGTGGCTGGTCATGTAAAAAATTATACATCTAGTGTATTTTTATACAGTTAGAGCTGTGAGAGCAGAAATGCCAACGTTTCATGGTATTGGGAATGGATGCTGTCACATCATGTGAACCAACTTCACTCTACTTATTCTGAACTTACTTTCAGGACTGAACTATAAACCTTCTGTAATTAAATTACTTGAGGTTTTATGTCTTCCTTCTGACAAGGCAGAATTTGAGTCCTTCGGCAGCAGGCTGGGATCCTGTTGCCAAATTAAATACAGAAAAAGTAGAACAACTTAAATGTAGAAAAAGTACCAGTTCTCCAAGGAGCTAGAAAGACTTCCAAATCTTCCAAACGTTTGTTCTATGGAGTTTAAATTAACTCTCAATACACTGCAGTCCCTGTGTCATCTGTTTTTAAGTACAAACCTGTCTCAGGCAAGTGCTTATTACGATATGTGGCAATATTACCTTTACTTTCATTAAACTTTTACCAGTGAAACCTCATTAAGTCTCATCTGGGTAATCTAGAAGATGAATTATCACTGCAGTTCTGCTTTCCAGAGTAGTAATTGAGCCAAACTCTAACTTCTCTAAAAGAGTGGATATGAATTTTGTGTCCCAGTCAGCTGGTAAATCAGATGAAGAAAGTTAATAGCAGGAATCCACCAGTTAGGTTGCACATTTTTCGGGGGGGTTTAATAGTTTACTGAAAAAACCCTGACTAGCTTGTAAACCATTCTATGAAAGACACATTTGAAATGGAGGAGAAGTGGGGTTGCTGCTGATGATTTGTTTGTTCTTGTCAATGTAGAAGTAGCAGCTGATACGAAGTTACTGGTCAAACTTTGCCAGATTCTGACGTGTAATTGCAACATGCTGCTTCTGAAGGGTGGTGCTTGAAGAAATATCAGCATTTCTAAGTTAAATTCCCTTCAGGACAGGATGATAGGGAAGCTTTGGGAAAAAATCCTAGTGTAGACTGGGTGTCCTGCCAGTAACCTTCACTGCAGTGACGTGAGAGGAACCACCCCTTGTAGGAGTGCAGATGGCTCACACTATTTGAGATGTCCCCAACAGACTGATCATCTCTTTCTTATTTAATTTCAGTACAAGAAACATGCTATTAATTGTAGGTGGAACATGGATGTGCAGGATGATGTCCAGGTCTGAAAAGAGGACTTGAAACCTAAGTCTCCTCTCCCTCTCCTCATGTAATGTGTCCCTTGTAATGTGTCTTTTATGGCTTCAAATAGAAGCACCTGAGTTGTAAATAAACAGTAGTATGAAGGTTGAACTGGGTCAATCCTGGCTTTCCTTAGAGGCATATACAATTTTAATATATTTTAATATTATTTTAAGCTGCATCTTAAAAAAAAAAAAAAAAAAAAAAAAAAAAAAAAAAAAAGCTGCATTCAGGAACAGAGACGCTGAGCTCAGATCTGGTTTTCTGTGATTTGGGAAGCTCTCCTGTTTGAACCCCCTTGGTGGTGGTTCACATGGTGCAACACTACACCCTGTCCCCTGACTGCCATTTGCCATTGAGAACAGAGGGATGCTTCACTTCATTTTGGCAAACAACACGGTGCTGATATCATTACTGATGGGTGAGCAGGTTGAAGGCTGTCTCCTTTGCTGGCTTAGCAGAGCTGAACATCAGTTTTGGCTCCTGCAGCTCCAGCTTTTTGCTGGGAATGTAGCAGGTTGAGTTCTCTGGCTGCTGGCCAAGCAGCCCATATCTCACATACAGTGTCCTGCTCTTAGATAGAGATGGAGGCTAAGAAGAACATTAGTAATCAGAACAACTCCACCCTATATTGTGAAGATGTAGTATCCTGCTGGGAGATTCCCATGGAAAACTCCAGTAAACCTGATAAGAATCCATCAAGTGATCTTTGATGTCTGAAGGTTCCAGCTGAAAAACATTTAACCTAAGGAAATGGTAAATCTGGTGTGTTCCCAAGGGGAACTGAACAAGACCAAGCTGACAATATATTTATGAGCTTTGCTGTACATTTGTGGGATTAGAATGGTCCAGCCAGAAGGAAAAGGTTTTCCCTTCTGAGAGGGTTCTGTTGCCAGTAACCCTCCAGAGGCCAGACCCTGTAAGGCTTGTTTTGTTAGAAAAAAACTTCTCAGCCAGATTCAGGCCAAGTCTGTGTTTTTCTCAAATTAAACAGCTTTTCTTTAAGTGCTTGTGGTGTTTAGGTGGTGCTTGTGGAGGTCAGAACAATTCCGGGGATTTTATACTGTGCATTTTTCTAGTGTACATCCCTGGAGGTTTTACACTATCCCTGGGGGTTTGTAGGGCTGCTGAGGAGCACTCTGGTCCTGCTGTAAACTGGATCTCACCACTGCAGAGCTGAATGAAGAAAACTTTAATATAGTGCTGCAGGTGAAGTAACCTTCTGGCTCAACACCCTGGAAGAGTTGGAAGAGAAGGAGGAGCAGCCCAGGCTGCAGATGTCAGGGGGAGCAGAGGCAATTAGTATGCAGGAATGCAGAGGGGAGATCTGCTCCAGACCCCAGCAGTAATAAAGTCAAGCTGCAAAAATAGCCTTTTTTTGATGGGAGAGTTCAGGAATTCTGTTAGTTATCAGGGAAGGCCAGACTGCAGCCCCAGTCCTTAGTGCAGGGCTGGCTGAATTCAAATGAGATTTATCAAACCACCTCTTAAGGTCAAATAAAAAAGAAGCAGATAGTCCAAGGTAAAAGAGTGTATTTTTAGAAAAATGATTTCTCTAAGCATCAGTTCCAGTAACTTTGTTAGTGACGCAGTACTACTTGATGCATCATAGGGTGTGTTTGGTATATTACACTATATTATATGGTGTAAAATTGTTCTCATTTGGCAGGAGAAATATTTGATGGTATTTTGAGGGGCCTGTAGGTTGTCCATAAAAGACATTTGTCCATCAAATGTTATACTGATATGTACTGGAAAGCTGATGTTCCATATAACCGAGTTATAGGGTAAAAAAGAAAAAAATCATTTCTGGTTGTAACTCTGTGTGATTAATAGTATAGCAAACTGCTTTTGTTTGTTTGTCTTCTTATGAAAGATGAGCAATTTAAAAGGATTGCTTCATATTTTAAGTGCACTAGAATATAAAAAGGTTGTCTAAGATGCCCTTACCATTTTAATCCTTAGAATTTTATATATAATTTCTGCCCACTCCATAGTGTCTGAGCCACACTGTTGCTCACAGAGGTGACTGAATTGATGCAGATATTTTCCCTCCTACATCACTAGTAACAGCTGAACACACAAACCCAACCTTTCCCCATCAGAACTGATGCGTTGCCTCATGTGTAGCTTGGTAACATATAGCAAGTAGATTTGAAAATTATACAGGGAACAATTGTCATTTTTGCCTGCTTTGTAACCCAAACCACAGAACTGATCAGGAAGTTTCTGTATCAGCCCAAATGCTCCAGTCCAGCTGCCAGCTGTGGGGTAAAAATAGCTGAGCTTATAGGCATAACTGCACCCAGAGAGCGGGGGGAGAGTTGGGTGCTCCAGCTCTGCTTTGAACAAAGACCAGCACTGAACACCAGCTCAAAGTCATCACTGGTTTTGCCTTTGCCCATTTAAGTCTCTTTCCTCCCTGTAATCAATAGCTGCCCTTACAGCATCATTTCAATTGACTGAAACAGTGATAGCTCTGTTACAGGTGGTCCTTGTGCACTTATCAGTGTTAGAAAGGCACTGGAATGTGCTGTCTCTCTTTGGAACCATTCCCCAAAACAGAATAACTCCAAGGGACTAGTTCCAAGCATCTACAAGAAAGTACCCTATATGCTCATCCCTGGAGGAGAGTGGAGAAGCTGAATCAGAGAACAAGGAATTTAAAGAGAAAATATGTAAAACTATTTTCACTGCTTGCCTTTTAGAAACCAGGTTTCCTGTGCCTTTTGCAAAGTGGCATGGGACAAATGCCCAGCCTGATATTTCATGCAATGTCCTGAAGATACTGGTGGCTCATTTCCAATAACCAGCAACAGCAGCAGGACGGGCTGGTGAGCTCTGTGGTTTGGCTCCAGTCACAGTGAGGCACTGCAGGACATGATGCTCCTTGAAAAGTTGAGCTGGACTCTGCCAGCAACCAAGCAGAGTGCTACAAAGAGCACTTGAGTTTCTACAGTTGTGCTGTTGCTTGTGAGAAATGGAAAGGAAAAGCAACTCTGTAATCGCAGCTGCCTTTGTAGGGAAGTTGGGTGGGTTTTAGGACCCTGTTGCAAGCATTTGTACTTCCTGATGGTAATTCTGAAATTATTCTTGTGTTTCTGCCTCTCTTGTAAATAAGATGTTTTAGGGGTTATTACCTGCTTTTCAGTCTTTCCTTGGGTTTTTAATCAATCTTCGGAGGTGTTTTGATTCATGCATGTGCAAACCCACCTGCCAGGGCTTTTGTAAACCAGCTCCTCCCTCTTCTGTTGCCATCCTCTTGTATCTCTCTCTCCCCTGCACCATGCCTGCTCCAAAAGTGCTACAGCCCTCTCCCCTTGCCATCCAACAAATGGACGGGTTTCATCTTTGTCATTCCCTAGATACAAATTATACTAATTTTTCAGGTGTAGATTACAAAAGAGAATAAAGACATTTACAGCTCTGTCTTCTAGACCACTGAAGTTGTTAGAAATTTGTGAGCCGCTGATTGAACTCCACTAGAAAATGTTACTTTGCATGTTGGAAATCTTCTAAAACCTTCCTGCTCTCCCTTTCAGAAGAGCAGACAAGTTATCTCATGGACTTATGCATCACCACTGAGGCCCTCAGGAGATGAGCTGGCAATGCCCCAGCCAAGGGCAGAGCTAATGCTGAGCAAACCCCACTGCATCTCACTGTGGTTTGCCCGGTGGAAACTGCAGTGAGATAAATCAACTTCATTTCATATCAGCTGGAATTCCTGCAGTGTGTGGTTTTATTCTGATAACATTAGGTACTCATCTTAGATTTTAACAGTTGCTTTCCCAGTGGTGAGAGTGGAGACCTCAACACATACAAGAAGGGATCACAGCTCAAGGTTAGCACTTGCTAAGATCCTGCAGAAGAATAACCTGAAAGAGATTTGAAGCTATTTATTAAATACTTAGAAAGAATAATCATACATACATGTAGAGTTTTTCTATTAAAGAAGTCTCTTGTCTATCAGATAATCTGTTTTCTGTCCCATGTTACTACAGAAGTCAGCAGTGTCAGTGCTTATGGAAAATGTGCTAAATGGTGCCTGCACAGGAAACTAAACATCACCTCCTTGGAGCCATCAGTGAAAACCTCCACTCTCTATCAAGCTGCCTGGATTTAAAAAAGGTGATATGGTGCTTTTTTTTCCCTCTAGCCTCTGAATGACCTTCCATTTTTCAGATTTGTATTTGTGTCTGCAGGTGGCATCTGATCCAGAAGACAAGTTAATTGAAAGCTGGCTTTAATCATAAAATGTGGGAAATAGCTGGAGGGTGAAATATCAGGCTGGGATTATGAGACCAAAGCTGTGTTTTATAAAGGAAAACCTTGTGCCTGGCAATTGTCCTTGTAATGTTGCAAGAGCCAGGGGCATTGAATTAATTCCCAATACAGCTGAGTTCTAATTATCCAAATAGATTGGGGGAGCCAGCGGCTATATATCCCCCACTAAAGCTCCCAAAGCCACTTCAAAGCAGGATGTCAGTGTTCCCTGAGATGCTGTTGTGTGTGCAGCCACTGCTGGTGGTACCTCAGCCAACATCCTCATATCCCAGTGAGACACTAAGTGATGGGTGGGTTTGTTGTTCTTAAATAAAGATAGGACATCCACTTATTTGAATATTGCAATTAGAAGAGCATAGCTCATGCTGAGGTAATGGAGAAAGGGATACAAAAAGAAACCAGAAAAATAAGATTTCTGTAGAGAAGCTTGCAATCTCTAGCCAGCTTTTCATGTATTTTGAAGGAGCTACATTCCCAAAAGGATGAGATCTATAGTTTGCCTTCTGGAGGTTTATCTATCACTTGCTGATGGTGTTTCAGTTTTCCTCCTTTCACCTCTCTTGCTCCTGTGAGTAGAAGTCCCTGGAGAAGGCAGAGCAGGGTTTTCCAGGCTTATCCATGCTGGATGCACACACAGGTGTCAGAGTCACCAGTGTTCCTGCCAGCAGCACAGAGGGAAAATGCAGAGAGGGGTTGCTGGGAGGTAGATGGAAAAGAAAAAAGGAAACCTCCTAATACTTATGGGCAGGTCTGTGCTGGGGTTGCTCACTGACTTCTCTTAAGGTATAAAATCCCTGGGCCTCTGGAATTTAACATGACACTATTGCTAAAATAGTCAGTCGGTGACAGACTTGAAAGATTTAATGCAGGGTAGAGCCTGAGAGTGGCTCATATAACTCCACATATTTTGTTCCATTAGCAGCTTTCTGCTTGGAGAGCAATCTTAATCATCTTCTTCTTTAAAACCCATTAATTGTCTCCCAGACAGGTTGTCCGAGCAGAGTCATGGTCTGGTGGGCTGCTCTGATTTATTCATGGCAAATAGTCAATATCTCAGATTCAGGTGGAGAAAGGATGCCAGGATGAGCACGGCTCCTCCAGCCTGGTAGCCCATACAAACACTTTCATTACTCAGAGAAAAGCTGTGGCAGCAACTGAGGTCTGAAGGCAAACTGCCCTCCTGACATTCTCAGTGAAGAACAAGTTCAAATGCAGCTTTAGGTTATCACAGGCATTTATTTTAATTTGACAGAATAGGGTGTGGTATTTTGGGCCATGGGTGGAACGTGGATCTTTGGGTGTTTTCCTGATTTATGATTGGAAATACTTAAAAAGCAATTTCTGTTTTGCAGAAGAATAGCTATGTCATCTTCCTGTGAATAACACAGGGTGTTCACATCTCCATGGCAATTGGATGTGATAAAATAAACAGATGTTCTGAGGTTCTTCTACAAGAAAAGTCCTGGAAAGGTTTGAGGTTTAGCACTTCTAACACACATATACCCCCTGGCCTTCACATTTTGTAAAAATAGCAAGGTCTGCCTTGGAGCACACTACAACTCAAGGGAGAAGCAGATACAGATCTGAAGAGAATTATGGGTGGAAAAAAAATCATTAATTTTTTTTTTTTTTTTAATTTTGGAGAAGATTTTAGAAATAAGGCACTAGACTCAACATGCCTGCCCTGTATGAATCTGTCTGAATCCTGTCTTCAGCTTTCATTTCAGATCCTAATGCCATTCCTCTTTTAGAAATGAACAGAGGTATCTCTTAAATTCCTCTTTCACTGTCTCAGTCCTTTGCTCTCCACTGCCTGCAGCACAGTGGTACCTCAAGGAATACCCTAAATACCCTCCTGCCCAACTCAAGCCTGTTGTATGGCTTTTACTGGTGTGTGTTCGGGGACACACGTACACGTACCCCAGCCTCCCAGTTTCAGGGAGCTGTAAGGAACCACACCAGTCAAATGAATTTGAGCCTTTATTTGAACAAATGTCAGAATGTGCTGACCTTCCCAGCACAGCTGCAGAGCCCTCCTGCCCCAGCCAGCTCCCAGAGGGACTTTTGGATCCGGGAAGATGCCAGAGAGATTTTGAGTTGCATTTGCCACATAGTCAGAAGTGATGAAGAGGAGAGGAGGGTTGCTGTCTGAGCCAATTTATTCTTTTTGATATTTCCCTGGTATCTAAAAGCCCAACGCAAGAGTATGGCTGACTGAGTGCTCCACACTGCTTTCAGCCTGGCAGAAATGCTGCTTTCCCAAAAGGCTTCAGGCTGTAAACAGATGAAGCAAAGGAGTGGAAAGGGAGCATGGAACCCACCCTGCCAGGTCTCTGGCTCTTCTGCAGGAGTACCAAAGCCTCCCAGCTGCCAGCCCAGCAGCTCATCCACAGCTTTTCTTATCTTTTGGGTTTGGTTTTTTTTTCATTCTTAAGTGCATTTGATGGAGTGCAGTGTGTGGAAGTCCCCAGACCTGGTAAGAGTCTCTATGATGTGCAGTTGAGGATTGAAGTGGAAATAGAGTATTTTTTTGAGACTTAGCCCAGCCCCAGCCATAAGCCTGGGGGAAGAACGGTTCAGAGTCTGCTCTCTGCATCCCTGCCAAAGTGGCTGCTGACACACAGGGCATCCAGTAGTTTCGGGAGTTGTCAGATTTGCTCTCACTCCATAGAAATTGTAGACAGGAGAGAATTTCATCCTTGAAGAACAATTGAAAGAGGTATTGAAAGTACATTTTCCACACTTTCTGTCTAGTACCCTTTAATTTAAGATGCATTGTTCCAATTTGAGTTTTTTTCTGAAATAATTACAAGGTTTTGGAGTTTATCATCTTCCCGGATGACAGCCGTACCTGGAAAAAAGCAGTGAATAAAAGCAGTGTTAGCAGCTAGCCCTGGGCTGGTTCCCAGTGTGATCCAAGCTCTGTTCTGGAGCTCAGCTGTTTGCAGTTGGCAGTCCATTTATTTAAAAGCTGCTAAAATACTCAAATACCTTTTCCTTAGGATTTCAGTGAATTTGAATGTAATTAGTTTCTGCATTTCTAGCAAGCAATTAAATTATTTTTGTCCCACATTTGCTAACAAAGCTCTCAAGATGAAAAGCTCTTTTCCTGCCACAATGAAGAAATAATAATATTTTGTTCTTAAAGCATCAGTGTGCATCTGAGGGTCAGAAATCATTTTGCAAAGGTGGATGAATGTACGTGTTGGTAGGTATACATACAAACAAACATATATATTTATATATATGTGTGTGTATATGTATATGTGTATATATATATATATATATATACCATCTGTCACAGGCATTTCTATCACAATTTGTTGTATCTAACTGCAGCCACAGCTGGTTCCGGCTGGGGTGAAAGCTGACCCTCACCAAGGAAATGTGTTAACTTCCAGACCTCTGGATTCCTTAGAGGTGGTTTAAAAAGTTCAAAATCACCCATTCAGTCTCTTTTCAACTCTACCCCATAAAAGAAGAAAGACTGGGGATTTTTTGAATATGCTTTATGCTAAAAAATCCCAAGTGAGCAAACAAAACCCCCGATCTCCAGTTGGCTGGAAGATTTATGAGGGTGAGCTGGGGGGAGATGATTTTCTTGAATGGTTTCAATTTCTTTTCTAAGCCGAAAGAAAACAAATTTTGAAACTTCCATTTTTTTATTAAATGTAATTCTGTTTTCTAGCCAGCCTTAAGTCTTAAAAAACAAAACAAAACAAAACATACAACAAAACCAAACAAAAACCAATTGGGTCTTGGGTGCCAAGGAAAATCCTGTCTGACCTGGCTAAGAGAGCAGTGGGCTCCACACCGGAGCAGTGGTGTGGGGAAAGGTCAAGGCAGGGTTCCTGCAGAGATGTTTTCCTCTTCAGGAAAACTTGGTGGGAGGCCCAAAAAGCCCTGGATCTCTTCCCTTTATCCAACCAATAATTCAGACTCTCAGTCCCCAGCCAAGTGCCTGTCCCTTCTGCAAGTCCTCTGGCCCCTGTCCCCTTTATCAGGGGCTGGTTCCCCCTTGGTTGTCTGAGCAGTTGTTGGCCAAGCCTCTTCACATGGGCTTGGGAGATTTATCTTATCACACCCCCTGCCACTCTTTCCCCCAACCCTGGCCAAGCCCTCTTTTATCTTTTTCTGTCCTCTGAGATGCTCCTTCTGCTCCAGCACGAGAGGTGTGACCACAGAGACGTTGAGCAGCCTGCCTTGACTCCACTGGTTCCACTCCTTCAGCCTGAAGCCAGCAAGCATCAGCCTCCTTTTCTGTATGATGCTTCAAAGGGAAAGTCCCATGATTCTGCCTGATGTCAAATGACAAAGTGTAGGACTCAGAGAGAAAATTGTTTCCAGTTGCTTTCCAGAAAATGAAATGAACCCAGCCCTGAGCATCCCGGATATGCCCATTCCCTGGCAGATGAAGTCACCTCATGGAGTGGTCAATGCCACAAAACTCCCAGAGTGAGAAGATAGCAAGATAAATGTCTGAAATTATGGAAGCAGCAGGGTCAGTTCAGAGATTTAGGCCTAGGAGCAGCTGTGAGTCTGGAAATAAAACAGGTCTTTTTCAAAATATACTCTAAGATCCTTTGGCAAAGACGTATGCTTAGTCACCTTTCAACAAAAAACAGCCTTTTTAATTAAAAAGGGAGCAAATTCCATTATTCTGAGCCACTGACTGTCAGTAGGAGAAGAAACATTTGTCCCGTGCTAACTAAAATTTCAGAAGGATATTTCTTCAGAATGGCTCCTTTTTACAGGCTTTAGCTTTATTAATACTACAAATGCAACAATTTGTAGCAATACAAATACCCACCACATTTTATTCAAAATGAGCAGTACACCTGGCTTTTAATAGGCATGGATGTAAGCCATGGAAGAGAAATCTTCATGAAATGCAGTGAAACTTTCATGAAATACAGTGCAATCACTGGAAGTTATGCCATTAACTTTGCTATAGCCAGCTTTTCCCTTCTGTTCAGTTCCAGCTCCCATTCCTTTTTCCAAACATGGGGACAATATCTGTCCCCTGCTGCCACCTGGACCTAAACCAGGCTGGCCAGGCCACCCCTTCCTTTCCATCCACAGATTTATCATCTTCCCCAAACCTGCACCACCACCATTTTCTTTCTTCCCTGTTGCTTTTCTGCAGACAAGTGCAACCCCAAGTGGTCTCCAGGCCAGCTGCCTGGGTTGCAGCCAGATGCAGTCAGGTCTGGGGTCTGAGGCTCCATCTGCACCATGCAGAGATCAACATCATTATTTTGGTGTCTGAGTGACACAAACGAGGCTGCCTGGAGCTTGGCAGTGACATAGCCACTGATTTACTGAGGGGACAGGAGAACCTGAAGCTGTACCACAGCATCAGCTGGTGCAGGATGCATTTCTCCATCCCTTGGCAGTATCAAAGCCCCTCCTCTCTCCCTCAGCTGCTCCCTCCCTCCCCTCCTTCTCCCCTGCACTCAACTGGTTGCAGAGCAAGACCTGACTCACCCAGAGCTGCCTCCACTATCTATAGTTTGACAGTTATGAACTATACATTTTGGACTTACTCAGAGCTTCCAGCAATGCCAGCTTTACCAAACTGCAGTCGCTAAAAAGAGCCCTCTCCCCTCTTCAGGAAATCAGCAGTCACCACCTTCCAGGGCATTTCCTGAAATGAAGAAAAAGACACACACATCATCAAGAAAACAAAGGTTATAAATATTGACTAGGTTGGAAAACAAGTAGTTCTGTTGTGTCTGATCCTCATTGCAGGGCATATTTCTGGGCACAGCAACAGAAACTGACCCAAATGACTGCTATCATCAGTGCAGATGCTCATTGCCTAGAGTCTAGGAGAGCCTACAGACTTCTGGATTCTAGCACAAAATGCCTGGCTTGGATATTTTATTTAGCTTGGTTTGTTTTCCAGTTTCCACTTTGGGTCTTGGAACTGGCCTGGTTTTCACATCTGAGGCTCACAAAAGGTCTGTAGATCAGTGCTAGACATGAGGGAAGATGCAGGAGATGGCTGGCTGGGAAATCAATGCCTCCTGAGTCCAAAGGGTAATTATTTATGTACCCAAAATGCCACTGGCTGGAGTAGTGATTGGAACAACAGGCCAGAGCACTGAGAGCTGTTTCATGGTGAGGAAATGGGACTCCTCCAACAAGTGTTGCACTCATGGGTGGAATTTCTAAAGTAAATGGAGCCACAGCTCTGCCTCTTGTCTCAGGGCCCTGACACAGAGACCACTGCAGCCAGTGGGAATCCTTCCATCAACTTATACACACTTAGGATAGAATCTGAAGTACAGAAACACTAGATCTTATGCACAGAAAAAAAAATATCAGAAAAATTCTGTTGGCTGCAGTTGTTACCATCTTGCATGTTTGTGGATTTGTCAGGCTGGGCACATAGTTAGAAGAAAGGACTACACACATCCCCCCCAGGAGAATTAATTTCCCTTATTTCCATCTGACCAATTCACCAACCCCAACAAACATCTTGACACCAGACTCTTTTCTAAGATGTTTGCTAATCTGCCAAGGAAATGAGACTAAAAGGGCCAAATTCCATTGCTAAACTGGTGAGGGTGGACTGCGTACATCAGGGGCAAAAATCTGCTTGAAGAACTCCAGATAAGTCAGTCTTGCCCACAGATATCTCTTAGCTGGAAATACACTCATCTGGCTGGGGCTTAGGAGGCTTGCTCCAGTTTGGCCAACAGCCCACTGGGTGATCTGGGCAAGTCACCTTTGCCCTGGGTGGCTCATTGGAGGCACTTGAATTACTCTCTAATGAGATGTTCCTGGCAGTCCAGATGCTTCACAGATACTGGTTTTGTTTTTTTCCTTCACACTCCTGGGCACTGTATAGAGAAATCTTACATAACAGAGACTCTGGAAGCACAGTCAAGTCAGAAGTAAATCCTAATGTTGGAGTCTCTCCAAGCCTTTTCCCACAAACTTCTGCTGACAGATCTTTTGCTTGCGCCGAGTTTTACTCCCACTTAACCTGCTTTTCTACATCAGTTGGGAGAAATGGTTTCTTGCTGAAAAAAAAGAGTTCAAATATGATGAAATAATGACAGTGCTGGTGAAGCAGCCCTTAGTCAGAGACCTGAGCTGGTCATTACTCATGGGGAGTACAGTGTGGGTACATTTCCTTGCTTGGGATTAAGCTACACAGCCAGGGTGTCTTCACTGCAATTAGTACAGGTTCACCTGTTTGTGTTAGACTTGGATTTGTCCCAGCATTTATGTCTGGGACAGATCCAGTCACTTTTTTTTTGTTTTCTTTACTTGGGTTTTGGCAAATGACAAGCAGTAGAAATATTAATCTGAAATGTGTATTTGAAACCTTTGATGGCCTTGGGCCACTGAGAAGCTGCGATTAATTTTAATCCTTTAAATGTTTGAATGCAAATCCAGAAATCTGAATTAATATATTTTGCTGGCATCTCTAAAGGATTGCAAAACAGGAAATTAAGAACACAATAACTTAAACAAAAGCTTATGAAGAAGTAATGGCAGGGGAATGGGCAATGAGTCAGAAGGCTGAGCTGTTCAGAGAAGCCTCTTAAGAGCTGGGTACCAGTTCAGTGGGATCTGGGGACTCATTGCCCCCTCAGTTTCTGGAAAATTCCAGCCTAAAGCAGTTGTTTTTGTCTTATTGCAACTTTATACCTTCATACTAAAAAGACTTAAGAAAATAAGCTTTCTCTGACTTTATGCTAAGTCCCAGATAGAGCCCTTTCTTGTGGGCATCCCTCAAGTCCACTGTCTGTAGCAGAGGCCCTGACTGGTGCTGCATGGCAGAAGAGACACTCTCCCTCAACATGCCAGAGAGATGTTATGGTTTAATTATTTCTAATTACTGGTACCAAGCAGCAGCCTGACAAAATGCAAGATGTAAAATGTATCTGGGGCTTTTGAACCTGTAAATTCTGGTTATGCATTGCAAATTGATCTCCAGTGTCATTTGTCATAGAAAAAAGTGACATAAATATTATTATAAACACGACAGTTACCCTTCTAAATTACTTACAGAGATTTAATTGGTGATAGATGTTTCCATGAGGAGCAGGTGTCACGAGTGAGTACAGTCATACAAGCAATAAACAACAAGTCATAAAAGACCAAGTCTGTTACAACAGATTAATCATCATTAACCCGCTCTGGAATATTTGTAATTGCAATCAGATCATTAATTCTCTGCCTACAACCAGCAAGAGGTTAACCAGCCACTTCTATGACTGAGCTACACCTCTGGAGGTGGTTTGCCTCCTGATCCTCTTTGCAATCCCATGGGGCTGGGAATGACGTTGCTCCAAACTCTGTGAACTGGTGCTGCTGGCCCAATGCACTGGGTTGGGCTCCTTCGTGGCTACCAGGGGCCGGGGGTGTCATCCTGCTAATGGGATTCTAAAAATACCCAAAATATTCACTAGCCTGTGAGCTAGGCAGGTCCAGAGGGATTAGTCTGGGAGCTGCTAATGTCTCCTTTTCTCATGCTGCCAGCCTCCACCATCAACAGTTGTCTGGGTTTCTGTCTGAGCCTGTGAGCTGAGGAATTGTGTGTGTGTGTGAGGGTGTGTTTGAGTGTGTGTGAGTGTGAGACTCTGTGTGTGTGACTGCGTGTATGGGTGTGACTGTGTGTGTGTGTTTGAGTGTGTGTGAGTGTGAGACTCCGTGTGTGTGACTGCGTGTATGGGTGTGACTCTGTGTGTGTGTTTGTGTGTGTGAAACTGAGTATGAGACTGTGTGTGTGTGACTGTGTGTATGGGTGTGACTCTGTGTATGTGTTTGAGTGTGTGTGAGTGTGAGACTGTGTGTGTGTGACTGTGTGTATGGGTGTGACTCTGTGTGTGTGTTTGAGTGTGTGTGAGTGTGAGACTCCGTGTGTGTGACTGTGTGTATGGGTGTGACTGTGTGTGTGTTTGTGTGTGTGAAACTGAGTGTGAGACTGTGTGTGTGTGTGTGACTGTGTATGTGTGTGACTGTGTATGTGTGTTTGAGTGTGTGTGTGTGAGTGTGTGTGAGACTGTGTATGTGTGACTGTGTGTGTTTGAGTGTGCGTGAGTGTGAGACTGTGTGTGTGTGACTGTGTGCGTGTGTGTGACTGTGTGTGTGTCTGTGTGTCTGTGTGTCTGTGTGTGTCTGTGTGTCAGCCACTGCCGGAAACTCAGCATCTGGAATCGATTGTGCCACAGTCATCCTGAGCTGAGCTGGAAGCCAAAAGATCTTCAGGCTGCATGGGTGCATTTTTTTCCTCCATGCTTGTGGGATTTTTAAAGTACAGAGCAAAGTCAAAAAAATCCAGTTCCCAGCATCTCTAATCCTCATATGGTGACTTAGCATTCTTTGGTTTCAAGGCTCAAATTGTGAGCCTTGCACAGGAGCTGGGGAAAGCTTCCTCCTCCTGCCCTTCCAAACACCACCCATCAGTCCCTGGCACACACAGCACCCACAAAGACCCTGGGCAAACGCTGGCCCTGCCTCATTACTGCCAGGGAAGAGTGTGCAGCTGCATTTCACCTCTCTGCACCACTCAGGTAGCAGTGAAAGGACCACAAAGGAGGCTGAAAACAGCCTCTCCAGAACCCCACATCTATCTCTGTGACAGGCAGCATCCCTGGGCTGTCAGCCTCTTTGTGAATGTACACAGAGAAGAAAGATGGAGAGCAGAGGGAGGAAGAAAGCAGAAAGGGTGTGTTGTGGGCTGCCAATATGCAGATCTTCGTAAAGCAGGAGTGGGACTGCTCTGGGTTACCCTGGAGACCCTGCAAACCCTTGGCTGCCTCCGGGGAGGTGCCAGTACATGAGGGTTTTTACTCCTTTGGCATTGCTGAGCTCAGTTTTACTCTATTTTAAAGAGAAGTTTTTCTCTGAGGTTTTCAGAGGCTGCAACACAACGTCTCTGTGCTGCAGGAGGCAGGAGCCAGAGGATGGATTCAGCCTCTGTGCCTGGAGGCAAATGCACACAACAGGGCACTGGGAGAGGAGCTGGAGCATCACCCTGCTATTGCTCAGTCTGTGATACCTGTAGGGCTAGAGAAAAGCTGCCACCTTTGTGGCAAGGGTTTACAGGGGCATAAATGTAGAAATAAATCATTCACCCTTTGCCCCAGCCCTCTCCTGGGTAATACCACAAAATGTGGTGCAGTTGGTTGGGATTTTTGCCTGTTAGAGGCTGCTCCAGAGCTGCCCTGCTCAGATGATGAGAAATCCCCTGATTCCCAGCCTGAACTGGTCTGTGGTCAGTTAACCTCATCTGTTCTCCTGTTCAAATTGCTCCTGAATAGCTCTTCTCCCTCATAGGCATTATCTTTCCAAGAGTTTATGGAAAGCAATCCGTATCCACCCTTGCTCATGTAGATTGAAGATGTCATTTCTCAAAATCTGTCTTTGAGAAACTCCTCACATGATGTTCTTTTCTCTGCTGCTGGTTTGGTATTACCTTTTCCAATGTAAAATCAATGTTTTCTCTTTTGCTGGGAAAATTTCTTAACCAACAGTTCCTTAGTAATACCCATTTCCTCCATTTTGTTTGATTTTCCTGGTGATAGGTAACCAAAGGCTTTGCTGGTAGCTTGTACCTGGTAGCTGAGATCTCCCAGATTCCTGTTGCTGAGAAACCCACATATCAAGGAAATATCTTGTTAGAGTAACCAGTGTTACCTCTGGGAACTATGGGTTTATCCTGTTCTTCTACATCTGTATATGGAATGAGACTTCAGGCACACTCAGGTTCTACAATGACTATTCCATATATAATTATGGAATAATTAATTATAGAATTATGCAGTGATTAAAGTTAAAGGAGAGATTTGAAGGAAATAGATACAATCATCTTCCAGAAGACAGATAAAATATCAAGAAATGAGGTTTGGAGCAAAATGAAAATGATGTGTGCTGTTAAATTTAAGAAAATCCTCCATTCCAAACAAAAAAAAACAACACCCAAACTGTGTTTCTCCTTGTAGATTTGACAGATGACACTGAGAAGACTTTGGGTCTTGACAGGGTAAATGAAACTGTAGATCACCCTCCTCTAAAATCCCTTATTTTTGCCTTTCTCATACCTTCTGGTCAACTTTCTTCCCCCTCTCTCACGATCTTCCAATCTGGGTGGTTTGGTGCCAGCTGGTGAAGAGTAAAGAAGACTTCTAAAACAAAACAACATCAGTGCTTTTCTTTCAAAAACCACTAAAATAAGCAGCAGGTGGCCTTGCCCATGTATGATGTGCTTTTCGGGGTGGAGGGGACTTGACCTGCCCATCCCTGGTCAAAGCCACCTTGTGCCTGAGAGCTGGAAGAGCTTCAGACCCAAGCCCCCAGGAACCACCTTGGGTTCAGTGTGGGACTTGGAGAGCTCAACCCAGTTTTGCCAGTCTGGATCTCCAAGTAGTGGGTTAAATAGTATAAGTTAATAGTTAAATAGTATAAGTTAAGAACATCTTCTAACTGTCTTGCTGCTTTCTGTGCCAGTCACTTTGGCCATCTCTCAAAGCAAGTCACCTAAAGCCCCATGAAGTTTGACCAGCACAGGAAACCCAAGCAGATTTTTCTCTGTAGATACAAACCAAGGTTTGCTCAGGTGTCTTCTTGTGTACCACTCTTATGTTCACCCTCACATGACTAATGAGGAGCAGGGAGTGCCTGGTGTCAGGCTGGATGTCACTCTTTTACAGGAGTGCAGGGGAGGGCAGTTCTGAAGACAGGTCTGAAGCTGGCAGATTGTCCTGTGGCTTTGCCCTGTGAGTGTACCCAAACCTCCAGTTTAGGGGTAAAATTGTGCTGTGGTTTCCCAGGATAGATCAGCTAAGACTGAATATTCTAAGTGTCATAAGAAACTGAAAGTTTCTTAGTGATCAGTGTTTAAACAGAAAATAAATAAACAAATAAATCCCAGTGCACTCTGAAATGGTGCAGATTTTCATTGAGTATGAATCTTGACAATGTACATTATGTCTACATTCAGCAACAAATCTGTTATCTCCTGGCCTCAAAGACATGCCACATATGCAAGTTACAGCAAACCAGCTGCTACAAAAAGGGGATGTGTAAGTAGTTACCATAAAAAAAAAAAAAATCCACAAACCTAAACAAATGTGAACTACAATAATGTCTCACTGCTCACCACAACAGAGGGAGTAAATCTGGTTTAGAAGGGAAATGATGCAAAGCACTAATCTCCAAATCCAGACCATCCCAGCAAGACCTCCCACAGCAATAAAAAGAATTACAAACACAGGGGAAAAAAGGACAGGGCAGACAACATCACCTGGACTGCACGATCAGATCTAGAATCTCACAGTGTTATGACAACATTTTATGATTAAACCCCATTCCCTCTGCCACTGCCACTGGTGGCACTGCAGTGGGGTACTTCCAGCATCACTACTCTGAGCCTGTGTTTACCATGGACTGATAGCACCACACAAAGTGAGGTCTGATACCCCCACACAAAGTGGGGTCTTCAGTTCATTACCACTGCTCTACAAATATGTGAAAAAGAAACTGCCATGTAGCATTTTCTCCTGTCTAAATATCTACCACATTTGATATTGCTCAGCTCTTTACAATATAAAATGAAGAGCTCATGAAAATGCTGTGGAAAAGCTCCCCAATTCCCCAAAGAACCAAAACCAGGAACAACTTATTCTGAAAGTTCATCCTCAGCAGCCAAACTCTGATCCAACACAGATGTAGTAGAATATGGTAGATGGAGAAGATTATAATTTTATATGTTGTTTCTCTTGCTTTATCATTCTCTACATTTTTATGGGCTTGCCACATCTTGCTCCATGTATGAATGTAATACATATGTAAATGAATACTATTGTGCAAAGTCTTTTTCTGATATCAATAATGGGGTGTTTTCATCCCAGAGTTAGAAGTGCTAAACTGCAGGCTTTTGACTTTTGAGTATTATCCTATTTCCTGATAATAAAAGTATGCAACCCCAGTTTATTGTTCTCCATTTAACAAAGGAAATCAATGTTTATTTTGTATGTCTGAAAACTACAAACTCAATTAAAGAAATGATCGATGAAATACTGAGCCCAGGAGCTTGTCCACAGACTTAATCACACATGTGGGAGAAACCCCCCTGGTAGATTGATTATGTTGCCCATTGAGAATGATGCCAAAACCTCTTAACTTCAACAGGAACAACAACTGGCCAAATTTCCAAGTGTTCAGCCGGCCTCTCTAAGCAAAGGGTTGGCAAGAAAATCCCAGCATCTGCTGCAGGATCCTATTTTCTGCTGTGTCTACACAATTGCTCCTTCCACACCAGACCACATCCACGAGGACCTCCAGCTGCACAGGGCAGCCAGCTGGACCAGGGTGCCTGGTGGTGCATAGCTTGGGTACCCCAAAGTATTAATTTATTCTTTTGATATTAATTTTACTGAACTTGAGCAATATACAAGAGTGGGCAAAGGTCTTAAGTGAAAATGCCCAGTCCTGCCTTGTAACACTGAAAGATGATGGCAATCTGCAGAGTGTTGTTTGTGTATTTCCCATTCATTTTTGCAAGTTGCAAAAATCCTGACTGTCAGTTATTTAAAAATATCAGTAACAAATTTTAACAGGCCCAACCCTTGCAGTTTTATGTCTGATTTTTAACACACAAAAACCAGAAGTCTTTTTGCTGGGACAGAGTGCATATTCAACATCAGCATTGGTAAAGCTGAAGTCAGTGACACTGTTGTTTCAGTTGTTTTATTTTCAGCGTAATTTAGACACAGCCACTGTCAGACAGAAAGGGACATGAGGATGGGCAAAAAACCCCACTGGGTGCTATAACCCACGGGGCTGGCCTGTCCCACTCCCCTACTACTGATGACTTGTGCAATTTGATGGTCAAACCTAATGAAACTACACAACGTACTCTGTTTTTCAATTTCATAGACAGTGATGTAACTCCAAAACAAGCAGTGATTAATGAAATATCATTCGTCCCACCCAATGCAAGAAATGTCACACTGCTCCAAGCTTGGCTCTTGGACTGAAAATGTGTCTCTAGATGAGCTGCTGCAGTTCTGTTCCTGTCAGAGGTATGGCAGATGCCCCACAATTTCCATGGAAGATTGTAGGGATCCTCGAGGTACATCTGGAAGTTGATTCAAGTGGTTACAATTGGGTAACTGGTTCCTTGCTCAATATCCTAGGTTTTGTGTTTGCTTTATAAACCAGCAGATTGGGTTATCTCATGCAAAGCCACAGCTGGGAAGGAAGTATCAGAAGAGAAATTATATGGATTTGGGAACGTCTGTCTTTGTGACTCTGTCATGTCTCATGCACCAAAGATTCTCTCATGTCTTAGAACTGACTGCTCTGAGTAGGGTGCAAGACAAAATATATAAACCAGGATATGTCTCAGTAAAGCTTCCTCTAAATTAGCTCATCCTGAAGGAGTGAGAGATGACACAGAAAAGGAGAAATCTGAAGAAAGGCACAAGCAAAGCTCCTGCTTGAAACGTGTCCACTGCCACGGTCACACAAATGAACAGTGATTGTTTTAGACAACCTCCTGTGTCTGTAACTTGAAATGTCAGAGAGCAGTTCTGCCCTACAGCCCCTTTTACTTTTTCTCCCTTAAGAGGGCAATGGGAGATCTTTCTGTCAGCCAGTGAAATTACTCTTGTACCATGATGCTAACTCCAGTAATTCCATATGTACCAACCTCTCAAACTGATACGTAGCGAGGGCTGTGGTGGTAGAAATCCCTTCAAGCCTTGATGCTATTTTAGGGATTTATTAAGACAATTCCATGGGGCAAAAGACAGTACTGAATTGCTCAAAGCAACCCACAACCCCCAAAGGCCTGCAGCAAGCCTCCTCCTTTGCCTGGCCACTGTTGTGCCAAGCACAGACAGGAACTGGGGAGAACAGGGCTGAAATGCAAAAGATGGATCTCCCTGCTGGTGACATAGCTTTTTTTTTTTTTTTTTACAGATAATGTAACTACAGGAATTGTTTGCTGAGGAGTTGGGCTCTAATCCCTTTTTTTACCAAAAAGTGGCAATTATTTCTTCACCCATGGGATCTTTGTCTTCTCTCCCTTGAGGCTATAAAGCAAACATTTATGTTCTGGTATTCCTCCCAAGTGCATCATAATGGCATGACAAATACAAGAGAGATATCTTGGATTTGATAAACCCCCATGTACTGAAGGCAGGAAAATTAAAAAAAAAAAAAAAAAAAAGTAAAGCCCAAGGAAAGCTGAAACTGAAAAGGAATTTCTTCAATGTCTTAATCTTTGTAGAAACAGTTTGTCATTTTTGCTCAGAGGTGGTGAGCTGGCAAGCAAAAGGATCACTATCAAAGTAACCAAAATAATGCCTGAACTGCAAGCAATAACATGGGGCACACCAGAAATCCAAACTGAGCCTTGAGGTCCATTGTTAATGAATCCTCATATCCCATTGCTGCATTATACATACAGGGTTATGTACATCTCTCACACAACTACACATTATGATTCTAAAGGCTTTTCTGTCCCCCATTAGGTTTAATCAACTCTCCCCTTAACAGAGGTTGATTTTCTTAGTTGTTCTCCAGCTGGCATAATGAAAAATACTGTAGTAAGGAAGAAAATGCTGCTGTGGCTCCTGCTTATAATCAAAACCAGATTGTGGCAGAGCCCTGAGGACTGGTTGGGGGAGGTGGAGGCAAGGGGCTCCCTGGCTCTGCTCACAAGTATGATTCAAGAAGTCATTTCCAGGGTAAACACATAAATCTGGCCTTCTTGAACTGAATCCAAACAATCAGAAGTATCTCTCTTGCTTTATACAAAATGTCTCTGCTACTACCCAGGAAATAAAAGGAGTGGATGAAAACACACACTATTTGGTGGAAGCTGAAAAAGCAAAACATTCAGTGTGAATGTTCAGGTGGCCACTGAGGAACTTTGCTGAGAGGCTGAGGCTGTGGCTGGTGCTCCTGGTAACTTCCCTCCCTCCCTCCTGGCATCATGGATGCTCTGGTGTTAGGATTAACACCATGTTAGCATCATGGTGCTCAGAGTGTTAGGATTAGATTTTAGAATGGATGACCCAGTAAACGGAAAAACAGATGGGAAAAAAGAGAAAACATTCAACAATTCTTCCCCTCCAGAAAATATGGTTTAGCTAACATGCAAGTCTGGATTTGGACAGAAAGCAGGACCTGCTACCTCGTCCTGTTTTCATCAGTGTGTCCCTGGGAAAGTTTAAGACTGGCTCAGTTGCACGGTGAAGATCAAGAAGAAAACTCTTTTTTTTGAGGGTCAAAACTGCTGTATAATCAGCAGTGTCGGATTAAAAAACCCAATTCTGACGGATTTAGCATTGCAAATGAAGGCTGTTGAGCTGCCATAATGCTGGCTCCCCACCCCTAAAATCTGTCTCTATGTTGAAGAAGTCATTATCTGCTACAATTAGTGTCTGGTAAGATGGGTCACCCTGCTGTGAACATGGGGTCTGTATGAGAAGCTTTCCAGCCCTAGCACTATTATCTGCTACCTTATTGAAAAAGTGGATCCTTGGTCTCTTAAAGATATTTTCTGCAAAGGGAGTGGTCATCTTAAGAGTTCCAGCTAAGCACCAGGTATTACAGAGGGGATAGTGGTCATTCCCATCTTGAATACAACTTCTTCCTGCATGAGCTCAGCTGTATTTGTCACTAGGACGCACATGATCACATCACTTGACTGAGTTTCTACGCACCAGGGCAGAGGCAGACAGCAGAGTGAGTAGTTAGAAAGGAATTACTTTTTTTCTGTCACTCCTTTCACTAGAGAGAACATTTAGAGACGTTGTTGGCGTAGTCATGTGGAGTGTTTTCCAGACTAGATTTCATCAAAATACTTTATGAAAGAGTTAGGGACAAAAAATGTAATATTTAAATTATTTTCTGAGGAGCAGATGAATTCAGCCTTGGTGTAGAGCTGAAGTTACTATTAGCAAGAGTGGAATAAAGCCCAACACATTTTGTACAGACAAATCCTCTGTTTCAGAGAAAAAGTCACTGGTAGGGACTGCACATTAGAAATCTTTCATGGCCATCCATGGGCAGCTTTGATGTTTTAGTGGGGTTTATTTCCCAGTTCCCCAAGGAAAACCTTCCTGCCTTAACTGCTCTCTTGATGGGCATAATTGGAAATCGTGGCTACCAAGGGCTGAAAGTGCTGCTGAATTAATTGCTTGTAGAGGCTCAGAACTGAAATGTCCAAGTTGCTTTTAGAGCCAAAGGAAAATGCCACAAGCTTAGTTCTGGGGTTCACCTTGGAGACCCCTCTAAGCAGAAAGCAGACTTGAGAGGTATTTCATCTCCTCTAAGGAGTACTTTCTGCTTTCATAGAACTCTCTCTAAAGGTCAGGGAATCAGCTGTTCAGAGCCTGTTCTGAACAGTTTTCAGATTGGGAGCTTCAGCATCTTGACTCATGGGATTGTGCTTCAAAGGGAAGCTGTGTGTGAGGGGGGCTATATTGCAAAATTAGGCTTTGTATCTACATCCATGGATACTTACTGCCTATTATTTCAAATTACTCTTCCAATTGCAACAAGAGTGACTGCTGAAACACTGCATCCAGCTGCTAACAGCTGGGGTGCTGGGAATATAATGCATGTGCTAAGCCATTTTCTTGGAAGCTTTTTACATATCAAAATACAGGCTGAAGAAGGAAATAATTTTCACTGGAGACACCTTCCTTTTGTCAGCTTCCTCTCCCAACAGTGTTCTTCTGATGTCTCACTCAGTGGAAGGAAGCAGAAAGTCCCGGCTGCAAACAGCGAGGATTCTGCTTTACCACAAAAGATCTGGCAAACTGTGCTGTGGGTTTAGTTTCATTTTGAGCAGTCCAGGATCAAAAGACCAGATTCTGTCTTTTCCTGAATCCAAATATGGAAAGCAGAGGAACCTAACTATTTCCATACATGAGGCTAGAAGGGAATGAAGACAACAAAATCTTATCAAACAAAAGAGACTCTTTCACTTGGCTGCAATTAGCATCAGAAAGACCATTAACTGTCTGAATACTGGAATAACTGAGCATTAATTCCTGTTAAAGTTTATGTCTCCTCAGGGGTACAATAAGTATCTCATCAGATTATTCACACAGGGAAAAAGCATATTCTAATTTGTAGTGGAACAAAGCAATCAGACGCCTCTGATTACCGAGAAGTGGGTGTGAGCCGGTATCAAATCCACCTGTGCCCAATTAGGGCAGGCCCCCTATTGAGCATGTGCAAGACCAGGGGGCCAATAAAAGGTGAAACTCCTTGCCTCCAAGGCAAGGCTTTTAGTGGAGTCTCGAACCCAGGTCTTTTGGCATTGCAGTACTGGGTCTTAACCAGCTGTGCCACGAGAGCCTCACCTTGGAGGCAATGAGCACTAGTAGCACAATAAAGGTAATACAGTGCTCGGGAGTGAGCTAGTCTGTGGCTGTGAGTTTCACCTTTTATTGGCCCCCTGGTCTTGCACATGCTCAATAGGGGGCCTGCCCTAATTGGGCACAGGTGGATTTTATACCAGCTCACACCCACTTCTCGGTAATCAGAGGCGTCTGATTGCTTTGTTCCACTACACTAATTTACTATTCTGGTATTATAGCACTTTGAAATTTATTCTGTAGACTCCATTTGCCCCAAATATTGTACTGCAAATAGTGGAAAAGAACCTTTTCAGAAACTTTTAGACTCAACTTTACCTTATAGTATTATTCTAAGAATTATGTCCATATAAAGCATAATCAATTGGCAAGCAACACATTGACAGAAAAAGGAAAATACAATAATACTGCTGGATAATTTATTTGGTATATTACTCTCCTAGTGGCATCATAAAAGCTTGGTTAGCTTAGGATAGATAATTTAGTTTTTAAAAAAATCTCCATCTGTGTAATATCTTTTGTTAAATATAAGCCAAATTTGGTAGAAAGGACTGTAATTTTGCATGCCAGAAAAGGATGTGTTTCCTGTTAATTTTGCAGACATGGCTTATAATTTTCTGCCCAGTGAACTGAGCTCAGATCCATGAAAAGCCTTTACTGAAACCTCCAAATTCTCAGTAAAAGCTATTTATTAGAGATGATTCTTTAATATAAGAGGAACAAGAACTGGATGTAGCTTACTCAGGGGATATTTCTTGATTCTTTCTGTTGCCAAAAGGTTACCAAAGAAGGAAAAATTTTTATTGCACTTTAGTACTGCTTCCCCAGCAATGTGTATGACAGGACAGTAAAAAGATGTAAAAAGGAGAAGGCTACAGGATTTGCTTCTTTATTTTTTATCCCACAAGCAGGAACATTTATTTATCACTTTATTTATCTCCTCTGCAGATGCTTTGCCTTGTTAAAACCAAATAAAAGGCTGGGTTATGGGTGCTGTAAATGACCCAACTTACATACATCTCTGCTCATGAGATCCCAGGCTATAAAACACAACCCTTTCCCTAACCTACCAATGCATACATGAATATTCTGCCCCAGCATTACACCTTTGTGCTTTGAAACTTCCAGCAATGAGGACTTGCTTGCTTAGGAATTTTCCTAGCTGCTGGCTGCCTATCTCAGGAAAATGGTCAGAGATGAGTGTAAAAAGACACAGAAGCAGTGGCTGGAAGTTATCAGTGGGAAGGGACTTCCTAAGGCCAGCAGTAAGCTTTGAGTAAAGTAGTGACCCCCCAGCCAGGAGCTGATAAGAAACAATAAAACCCAAGGAACCAGCAGACTGAACAGGAAAAAAAAAATAGGCTCCAGCTTCATCCTCACCTATTTTGGTCTCCACCTGTAAACTGCTCTCAGCTGGTAAAGATCAGGTAAATCACCCTGTTGTAGGGCTGAACTTCTCTTACTACTGGGTAACACTTGGCTATATTTAAGTGCTGTACTATTTATCACACCCCCCCATACTGTAGCTGATGGGTTATGTGTGTGAAGGAGCAGTGGGGTTTGTCATGTGTAGATGGATCAATTTCAAATGTAAGGAGGAAGCTTCAGCTGGTTCATTTTTAGCAGTCGAGTGGAGACTGAGTGGGCTCAAGGCAATAAATAAGTTGGGGGTTACACCATTAACAGAGGAGGATTAGATTTCAATTTGGCATCTTGTTAGTCAGGAAAATAAGTGAAATAGTATTTATTCCTATTTGTGAAAATTTCTAAGAGCTCTGTCACTAGGAAGAAAGATGTGTTCTATTCAGAGTTGGACTTTTCTCATCTCTCTTGGTATATCCAGGGAGGATGTAACAGTTGAATCCCAGGCTATTTGTGCTTTGTTGGATTTTTCTACCCGGAAATATTTAATAGGCTCTATGTTAAAGATGTTATTTTAGCTTTGAAGTGACTGTCTCAACACCTCTTATCCCCCTTTGCCTTATTAAAAGAAAGGCTGAGAGAAAAGAAGTGAGGAAAACTGAAAGTTAAAAACATTCTAGGGGGTTGCCCAGAGAGGAGAGGAGGATTTTGGAAGCCTTCTGTAGTGTCAGCTCTCCTTGCCCTTTAATTAGTGCATTGAAATAGCTATATTCTATTAAGTAGTTTGTATTTCTTTAAAATGTTGTAAATGCATCCCAGACTTCTTAAGGAAGAATTTGTACTAAGGGATAGAGCTCTGCAAGATACCAGAAGTAGCCTTAGCAAAAACTTCATTTGTCTCAGGATGAAGCAGTCTTTGTGTACCTGACTCATTGCAGTTAATGAGGATGGACTGGACTGAAGGTAAGGAGCTATCACTTAAACTCTATGTGTGTGAAGAAAGTTTGTTTAGATATAACCTCCCAGAAGAAGAAAAAAACCCTGCCCCATTCAGAGAGAGTGGCAGGCTGCCTGGTGTGATTTAGGTGGGAAGCTGTGTGCTCCTGCCAGCAGACCAGATGAGGAGAGCTCAGCCTCGTGCCTGTGCTCTTGAGTCTCAGTGATGATGTCCTGGCCTTGAAACCACCCCTGCGCTGCTGGAGCTTGTGTTCGCTAGTAAGGTGCAGAAAGGTGGTCCTGATATTCTCAAAGTCACTGAACAGCTATTATTTTTTCAGAAGAGGAAAGGGTTTAGTGCTAGTGCTTTAATCAGGGCCTTTGCATCAAATAATTCTATGATTCTATGAAATGGCAGATAGTGTGCAGTGGTTGCTGTTCTTGCAGAGGATGCTATGTGGTGTCAGCAGCACATTCAGGGAGCAAACCAAGCTATTGCCCTCACACTGCAGACTGGAATTAGCAGCCTTGTGGATGGATGTCACGGAGCTCAGAGCTCAACAAAAGAATTTGATAATTGTTTGCAATGTTAATGCAATGATTTGGTTGGAACAAGACCATAAGCCCACTGGACCCTGTTCTTGTTTACATGAATACTCCTGGAGAGCTTCTGGGCTACCCAGGTACAACAGGAGAGACTCTGAGCTATTTAACATCCTTGCTGTGCAGCATTCCAGCTCCTGGGTCAGAGGAGCAGTCCTGGTTCTGAGCTTTGCTCTCGTGCTGGCTCTTTCTTCTAAGACTGCAGAAGCAGTGAGGATGAGCTGCCTCTGGTACCTGTCTGCCCAATGTGGTCAGGGCAATAGTGGTGGCATTTGCAAAAGCAGAGGTAGCAATAAAGGTTGCATTGAGCCTAAGTAGGTTTCTCCAATGTACTTCAACAAGCCTGCAAATTGGGGGATGTAAAAACACAAGTAACTGGATAACATTTTGTTGCCCTTCATACAGCTGGGTTCAGTTGTTGACAACATGACTTGGGAAAAAGCAGATGGTTCTGCAGTCCAGAAGTCTGGAATTCATTAGTGGAAATTTACAGACGTAGGTTGGTTGTTGTTTTTTTTCTTTTTTTTATTATTATTATTATTTTTATTCCTTGGCTTCGCTACAAGAAGTCAAAGCAAACAGCTGAAAATTCATGGTAAGTGTGTGAAAGAGTTTCTTTGCTCTCCTTCATGAAATAAGTGACTGGGTAGAAAATCAAACACTTGCAAATTTCTTTTTCCTGGTTTATCTGTGAGAGCAAATCCTTACTGAGAAGAGTTCTTAAGAGCTTCTCTGGAATTCACATTTATTTGGAGAACACCAACATGATACTCCTAAAGCCTGCAGTTGTGCAAACCTCCTAAAGGAAAAGGGAGGAGATGGGAGCAGTAATGTTAGTTTATTCACTCAAGAGTTCAAACTATGGAGTTTTCCCAGCAATGATCATTTTCTCTTCTGAAAAACCACACAGGAACCCTGCACAGAAATACAAACTGCCTGGTGAATGTTAACCTGGGACATCCTGAGTAGAGACAGGAGCAAAGTACATTGATAATGTGTCCTGGCATGTGGTGCCATGTCTTAAAAAAGGTGGAGTTTTGTGATTGCACTTTTTATTGAATAAGCTTGATTCCTGGAGCAGAGTGGAGCATTTCGCTAATGCAACTGCCTGGAAAAAAGCTGAAATTGGATTTATTTTGTGGTGACTGAAAAAAAAAATGTTTCCATCAGTGCTGCAGGCATCCTGACTGGGCACCAGACCTGGCAGAAAACTTAGCCATATTCTGCCTTTAGCTTCCTTTTCAGAGTCTCATCTCTGTTTCTTCTACTTTGATCCATTCCCACCATTTATATTTATTGCTTCAGGTTCCTTTTGTTTGGGGCAGCAATGGCATTATCCCAGCTCCTGGCAAACCATTTCTAGAGAGTTTTCCTTCATCTTCTATGCTCCAAGCCTGTCCCAGGAGCCACCCTTACCTGCCATGTTACTTCCCAGTAGTCTTCAGACAACAAATATTTCCTATTTTGCTACCTCTGATGTTCAGAGGTGGGAGAGGCTGAGCTCTGGTCCAACAGCTTTCTGACCAACACAAATGACACTAAAAATAACAATGCTTTAGAGAGTTGCCTTTTCTATAAGCAAAGAGGGGGATGGAAAGAGAAGATACACATGTGAAACATCTGCTAAAATAATTCAGCAAATGCTGTGGATCTGCTACAAAGGATATTTCAACATGAGCTTCTTGAAGCTGTGTTGCTCGTGAGCACTGAGGTGATTTATGTGAACCTTCAGCCTGCAAAACCTTTTAAGCCCCAGGTAAATACAGAACAACAAAACTCCTTTGCCTGGGAGTGTTCGGTAAACTCCTTTGGGATTGGAAGACTTGGTTGCTGAGAAAAATCCCCATTACTGCTTCTCATTCTTAGTCCTCTTGGATTTCCAAGCTGAGTTAGGTGTCAAGCTCCCATGCAGACATGAGGGGAATGGATTTGGTGTCATTGCAGCCTAAAAGCAGAAGTCATGTCATGTAAAAGCTTTGCCCATATCCCAACGGGAAGATGACTCTTGCCAGTTGGAGCTAAGGACTGAGCTAACCCCTCTTTTCTAATCTATAATGTTTTTCACTTAACATCTGTGTTCCCTGCTCCACAGCAGCTGGTAAACAATGTGACTCAGAGAAAATGAAACTGTGACTCTTTATTTTTTCTTTCTGTAAACTGGAATGGGGAATTACTGCAGGTGAAAATTCTCCATTTCTTGGAAAAGGCAAAGACTCTTTTAGCTGGGATTTCCCAGTTCAAAAAGCTGACACTTCACACAAAGGACACTTCAGAGTCCCAGTTCAAAAAGCAAACAACACTTCAGAGAGATCACTGCAAAGTCAAAGTAGCAAAATGCTGGCCCTTAAATGTCAAAGGTGCTGGTGCTTGCTTGGTGAGCTAAGTTTTCCCTAGGAGCAGTGCCTTCAGGTCCCAGCATGGAAATTCTAGTTCCAACCCCTGAGGCAGATGCAACACAGACTGTAAAGCTGTTCCTTCTGCCTGCTTTCAGTGCTGCTTGTTTTAAATGAACTCAGAAGATGTGTGATATAAACTAGAATGGATCCTTACTTGAAAATTTCTCGTAACCTTATGATGGTTTTAGCACGTACAAAATTAGCACATACAAAACTGCATTCATTTGTGTTGCTTAGAAGTAATTTGAACTTATCATGCCGGGTGGATTTATAAATTCATTTATTCCAGTTAAATGTAACCCATTTAATGCCTTGAACTCAACACTTACCTGTGTTTGAATTCATTTGATGTCAGCAAACTGTATTTTAACAACACCTGTGGGGCCAAGCTCTGGATTGCCCATATGGCATTCAGATGCTCTCTTAGGCAATGCCATGTGGGTAGTTGTAGAGGCATCATTTTAAACACTGCAATGGTTAAAAAACTTTAGCACTATTTTCCCCCCAAACACAGGCAGAACCTTCATGACTTGGAAAGCCAGAAGAGAGTTGTAACCATCCCATCTGCCTGCTGCAGGACCTGGTGCTAAGTGCCTTGACGTGGAGTTGATGTTCTGCAGCACAATCATTTCTGGGGGTGGAAATAAGTCTGGTGCATCCAGCTGTGCAAATAAGGGGTTTAGCTGTTGTGGTTTTGAGTTGGCCAGCTAGTTTTGGTCAACTGAACTGAAAACTTGTGTTTGCTGTCAAAATGTACAGCTTAAATTAAATGGTTTGTATCTGATTTGAAACAAAATGTTATGATTGGAGGGCAGTATTTTTTCAGAGTAAAACCACTTCATGTTAAGATGGAACTAAAATACAGAATACTGAAACATCTACTCCCTTTTTTTTTCTGGCTTCTATTTAAGCATGGTTTATGGCATTTTTCTTCAAATAAGCTGCCAAAAGAACAAGATCATAAACTGTTACAAAAACATCTTAAGCTGTAGCTATGATCTGTGTAAAGCATCAAAAAAGGAAAAATATAGAAACTGTAAGCAAGAGCAGGTATCAGTGCAATAGCTGTGACTCCAAGACTGAAAATATCCCATTTGTGAGAGGAGTTTCCTTCAATTATTAATCAGGTGCTGGACAAAAGCATCACATATCTATCATAACCATTAACATATTTACTAAAGTTAGTTTATATCTGGTCACCTGTGGAGTTTCAGTGGCATTTGGGCATGAGTTATTTTACTCTCAGTAAAGTACTTACACACTTTCTACTTATTTCAATAAATAGTAACACAGCAATTTCCATGTTAAATTCACCAGTCCTAAAAGTTACTGCTGTATCCTGAATCTGGCTCCCTTAGGTTATTTATTAAGAAAATCTCAGAAGAAAAGGGGGAAGAGGGGTAATGTTTGAGTTCCCAGTATGTAATCTTTTGATGTCCATCTTGATTGTAGAAGGAAGTGATAGGGACAGCAGATTTGAATGTGTGAGGTAAGGCCAGATGCATCTTGTTACACAGGCAGCTCTTAGAAAAATTTAGTTTTGTTTTCTTTTAGCCTAGAACTGCTGATAACTGGAGCTCTGTGGAAACAACTCCCAGCATCTTGCTTCCCTCCAGTTGTTGCTGTAGCACCAACAGGCTGACAAAATTAATCCAGCATTAAAACTAGATAGCTTTAAAAAAATCTAGGTACTTTTCCAAACAGTATTTTTTTCTCCCTGACACTTCCCATTAACTTATTTGGTCTGAGAAATTTACATCAAAAACTCAGGAGACCATTTTAATGCTATTTAAAACACAATGCTCTATATGAATTATTCCTAAATATGCCTTTTTTTTTTTTTTTTTTTAAGTATTTCAACCTAGTTAACTCACTGGGTTGGTTTTACATTATACATACATCATGACAATTGTGTCATTGAGTTAAAACCATGGTTCCTTAGTTCTCAGTGACAAGTATAATGTGGCTTCACAGTTACTCCTCTTATCACACAATTTTTAGGATTTCAAAGTCAACTGTCTGACAGAGATGACTGATGATTAACTCTCCCCTCTTCTCAAATGAAAAGCTGTTTATTATTATGTATTTTTAAACTGAAAATCCCAGCTTCTTAGTCCTAGATGGATTCTAGGTGAACAGCTAGCTGACACCTGCTGAGAGAACCGTCAGGATAGTGACCATGGCTTCCTCTCCTTGGAACTTCTCAGCAGAAGAAAGTTGTTGATGTCTTCACTTCAGAAGTAATTGCTGTGAGGCTGGGATGGACGGAGATGGTCCCAGCCTTTCCTATGGAGCTGTGTCCTGTCCTGAAGTCCACAGGCACTATGCTGTGCACAGCTTGACCTCCTTCAGATGCCAGCAAGGCCAGGCCCTTATATTTGTTTTTTCTGTTGGTGAAGTTCAGATTCAGTGGAATGGCTCCTGGTTCATAGCAGGACTGGGAAGAAATTGATGAGAAATTTGTATCAAATCTCTTGAGAGAATAACTATATCCCATTTTGTAAAAATTGAAGTGGTGGTGTTGAGAGTGTTCAGCTTTTCTCAATTTTTAAACTATTTTTAGTGGGAGTAATATGTAAAAAATGCAGAAGTGCAGGAATCTAGCTGAGGAGGATGATGATCTGTAATGTACAATGGCTGCTTTTGGTCTCTCAGCTTTCACATTTTGAAGCAAAAAAAAAAACCTCCTCAAGGGAAGCTTTCCTAGTGTTCCTCTTGCCCAGTTTCTTATTTCTTTCTTATATATTTATATGTATACAAACCTAGAATAATGAATTTTCATTATTAATATAAGAACTTGTGCTGTGTATTCTAGTATGAGTACTTCTATTTCTCAGAAAATGTAGTAGTGGTTAAACCAGCAGTCCAAAAAGGGTAATTGAAAAGGAACTTTATAACCCAGTTATAAATCATGGAAATGCTGGATTTGGAAGGGCTTTCTTTTCGTGATCCATTCTCTCTGCACCATGCACAGATCACTTTAGTGATGCCTCACGGGACAGGATCTACGGCAGCAGTGTCACCAGTGAAAGGGTCACAAACCAGCTTTTTTGCAGCTATGGCTATGCTGTACAAACTAGTACCTGCATTAGGCTCAGAAAGAGCCTAAGCATAAATCCCTCTTCTTTCCAACCACATCCTAAATGATTTCCAGTGCTCCTTGCCTTTGTCTAATGGTGCCCCAGGCAACTTCCTTGTTACCTGTCCCTAAAAGAGGGATACAGTATTCTCCATACTGTACCCTACTGTCTCCCACTTCTATTTTTCATCACTTATGAAAAGATGGGGAAAAAGGAAGAAGTAGCTGGGCAAAAATTGCTGATCCCTGAAATATCCCTCAGATTTGTGTTCAGACTTCCATGGGAAGCTGAAACAGCTGAATTCCCTGGTACTTTAATACAAGCAATGCTACTGAACACGTGGGGCTGAGATTAGTCCCTTTGCTTGGACTAGACTGGGGAAATCAAGATCAGAGGTTGCTTCAGAGGAGGAGTAATCTAAACAGACAAGACAAACTGGAATGGGGTGTCAAAATGAATTGCCTGATGTCACATGGCAGCTCAGTGACAATGGTGTCAAATCATGGGCCTGTTTGGTCTTATTCTGGGGGGGAAAGAAAAATATTTTAAATCTAGGTTTTTAAAATTCAGACAGTAATTCAGACAATTTTCCTTTCATAAACTGGCACAAAAATCTAAAACACAACAAACCAGGTTTTGTGTAGTTGAAATGCTGTTTTTTAAAAACTATTTTTATCCTTCATTCAACTTCTCCATTGAAACCGATAAAAGTTTGAAAGGAACACTATTTTATGCAAAAAAAATTACCAACAAAAAGAAATGCAAAAGAGAGTGAGCCCTTAAGTTCAAACTTAAGATGCCAAGTGCTTGAGTTTCTGTAACTCCATGGATGAGGTAACCAGGGCCATGTCTATGGAATATTTTGGTGCTTTTTAATAAGAAGAAACTCCACGCAGGCTGCGAATCATCCTGAAAGATGCACTTTTAACAACTGTTCACTCAAGTAGTGGCTTGAGCTACTTCGAATGTTTGAAGTCCCAAGCATGACACCAGGCACTTGCTCTTAAATGTTCCCTTTGTGCGGAGGAGGAGGGTCCTTGAGATAAGGGATGACAACTTTCTGGAGAAGAGATAAAGCCTGAGACGCTGCCTCCCATCACCCTGCAGCCCTGAACCTGAGGTGCTGCATGCCTGTGGCCTTCCTCACCCTGTCTGCCCCCAGAAGAGATCCCAGCCCTGGAAGAAGAGGCTGGAGAAGGCTTCTGACACTGATCCACAGGTTTTCTCTTGCCAAGTAATCGGAAGAGACCACACAGACCGGGAGTTCACTCGGCCACTGCAGGACAGGCCGATGGCCATCGCCTTTGGCCCTGGTTCCGCAGAGCATCAGCGCAGGTGCTCCGGATCCAGCCTGTGCGGGCGGTGTTGGCTGCTCAGCGTGTTTCTAAGCGCTTGTGGCCGAAAAGGCTGGAAAACGAGGGATACCTTCCTCTGCCGAGCCCTGTGGGGGCTGCCCTAGCCCCCTGCCTCAGCCCCGGCCATGTCACCCCAACAGGGCAGGCGGCTTCGCCTCCCCTATGCGGAGAGCGGGGCACTCCACGTCTCGCCACCGCCCTCGGGGAGGGATGGGATGGGCCAGACCGGGGGCAGGGCTCGAACTGCCGCTGCCCCCCCATCCCCCCCGCCTCCTCGCCGGGGCTCTGCCCCCGCCGTGCACCCGCTCGGGGCCCCGGGAGGAGCGGTCCCAGCGCCCGCTGCCCGGCCAATGAGCGGGGAGGCAGGGGCCGAGCCAGCCGCGCTATAAGAGCCGGGGAGGCTGCAGTCCCCGAGCGAGGTCGCTGGGCGGGAGTCGCGTTTCCTGTCAGCGGGAAGGACCGTGTGGCGCGACCATGTGCGGTGAGTGACGGGGTCGCGGCTGCCGACCCTCGCTGCCCACCGCAGCCTTTCGCCCTCCGGGAGGGACGGGACGGGACGGGGCTGGGCGCCTCCGTGGGTAGGAGAGGTGCCTGCGGACAAAGCGGCCTGAGCCCTGGTCCGGCCGCCTCTTCTGCCGGTGTGGGGGACAAGGGCTGCTTTGTCCCTGAGGTGAGGGGTGTGGAGCTGCTCTGCTCTGCTCTGACAGCGAGTGCCGGGGCTGCGGGAACCATCCCCCCGCAGCGGGGTCGTTCGGGACTGGCCCGCTGCATCCATTTTGTGGGGGTGGGAAAGGAGGATGAGCGGCTCTTGAGGTGATAGCAGGTACAGGTACAGCTCGCCTTCCTCACAGGGAAAGGAGATTGCCTTTCTGTTCCCCACAGCCTCGCGTCTCCGCCGTGTCCGTCGGTTTTCCTTAGGTCTCGGGGTTGGAAAATGTCCCGTTCCCAGCTCCCAGCCGCTCCGGGGGGCTGGGCTGCGTTGGTCTTCTTTGCCCCTGGTCCGGCAGCCTCAGGGGCATCGCTGCTGCGGGTGATGCCCGCACTGCTCCCTGAGCCCGGCTCTGCCTTCCCCAGTCCGGGGTTAGGGAATAGTTGTGACTCACTTCCCAACTGCGGCGATTAGGAAGAGTTTGTGGTTTTTCAAACAAAGGCTCTGAAGGAGCTTACTTGTTAGGTGATGTGAGTTTATTCGCTGTCCTTTATATAATAAAGAGGAGGTGGTGAAGATAATACCTACATCGCATCACAATTGCTTAGATATGCTTTGGGTCAGATTAAAATCAAAGTGTGGCTTCAGAAGCTGCTAATACAATATATTTCACTTACGGAAGAAATTTTAGTGGAACTCTACCTATTCCTTTCTCTGAAACCTGCTCTCAGGTCTGGAAGGATACTTAAAAAAAAAACACCTAAAAAACCCTGAGCTTGTATTTCTTAGCCATCAAGAACAAGAACCTCTTTTGTGAGAGGCAGGCTGGAAGTGACTGGCTACAGCTCCCAGAAATGGACTTTCTGAGCTAGATCTTTTCCCTGCCCCTGCATCCTCTTTAGTTTGAACCTCAAAAAGCAAGAAGTCTGGCGAGAGGCTTCCACTTAAATGGCAGCTCGAAGGATACTGTTTGAGCTCCTACCTGACTTTCAGGTTGCCATCAATGGAACAGTCTGGGTGTCTTCTAAACAAACCCCCTGCAGGTGAGAGCCTTGGCTCAGTGCCTAAGCAAACCAAAGGTCTTGGTGACAGGCACTAGGCAGTGACACATGTAATGACACTATCAAAAACTGAGCATAACTGGGCTGGATACTGATTGGGAAATGAGGGTGTTAACAGCATTAAATGAGTTTGTTAAAACCTCTACCTTGGGGTGGAGTAACTGCCTGAGTATGAGGTGGCAAAGAAAGTACAAGTTCATAAGTGCAGTGAGAGTAGTGCTAGTTTCCTTCCCATCAGCATTTGGAGACCTTTTAAATGATATTTGTTATCATGAAAGGTGTCCCTTGTCTTCCTTGCTATGCTGATCTTCTGTAGAAAGTGCAGGAGTTCTTGGGGTTTCAGCCAGCAGTTTTTACATTAACCTTTTTTTTCTTCTTTATTTTTGTATAACTTTCCAAGTTTAAGTGTTAATAATATGTCCTGTTGTGTTTTCTCTGACTTTAGGTAGCACATAACGATTTAAACCCATTGTTTTCCTTTTTGAAAATCCAGTATAGCAGATATATGCAGAGTTTAAAAACTGGGTAAGATGCGCTTAAACTGATGATCTAATGATCCTAAATGAAAGTTAGTTTCATGAGGATATGGAGTTGAGAAGTGGACTTTCTCAAAGCTAAGATTCTGGCAAAGAAATTATCCTTACCCCTCCTGCAAAGGCATCCTTTGATTTTTAAAAAGTCATTAATTTAGTTCAAACTTCAAGTATAGGCTGCCCGCTTGCCATCTTGTAATGACAAGAGTTCTTGTGCATTTTTCCCACAAAAAATACTCAGCTTTTTTCCCCTTGATGCTGTCCTTGCAATCCTAAAAGGGAAAGGGGAAACTTAAGTCGATATTCACAGAAAGGGGGAGCCTTGCAGTCAGTGTCTGCACCTGATTAAAACTGGTTTTACTCAAGTTTAACAGCCTTCTGTTTATGTTTTGAGTATCTGTTCCTAAAGGTAAGCCATACCTAGTTGACCTAATTCATATTTTTATGCGAACTCTGTAGTTATGGACAGTTACAGATGAGATTTAGCATTCAGATCAAGAGAGAATACACTAGTAAAACACTTTTTAAGTGGTTCCACTGGATTCTGTGGTTGTATGTATGACTTAGAAAGGTATTTCATTCCTCATGTTGTGCTGACAAACATTACATTAACATGATACATATCTCTGTAGTATTGTATTGCTTTAGAGGGTCTGAGTCTTCACTGCAGAGATGCAAGCTCTGGAAATGGCATCTAATAGCTTGGGGAGGCCATTACAAAGTCACTTGTGAGCATCACAAAACTCTCTTATCATGAATATGATTCAACTAGGATTCAGTCATGTTGGCTTGTTTCCAGAAGGAATTAAAGAGTCTTTATCAAAAGTTGTCTCTATATGAGTTGAGCAATGTGCTTTAAATCTGGCCAAAGTGATGACTGAGTAAGGAAAAAATATGCAAGTAGGTAGAGAAAAGTACTAAAAAAACAGTGCTGAGAGCTAAGATCTGTGTCCTTGAACTGAAAGAGTTTATAATATGTTCCTTAAGAAGTCAGGCTACAGCTATTGCTTTCATTGTAAATAGCCTCTGGTGACTTCTGCATCTTCTAATTCACATGTGTGGGAGCACAGATACAGTTCCCTGGAAACAAGGATCTTTTTAACAATTGCAGCACACTGGTAGCATTGTAAGGAGAGTCCCAAAGGAAGGTTTTTCCTGGAGCTCTGTGTAGTCAAAGATGCCACATGGAACATACAAGGCTGATGCCTCTTCAATAAATTGTGAAATCTGGCCTAGAAAGTAGAGCTGGATCTGAAATGAGGTGTGTAGCAATGTTTTGGAATGATGTTGAGAAATTTGTATTGAAGAAATTGAAGAATGCTGCTCTTGAGGTTCGTGGTTAGTGCCAGAGACGGGTAAATCTGTCTGGAAAAATGATCAACAAGCTCTCAGTCTAAGGTGACTGTACATAACCAAAGGCATTATTTTTCAAAGCATCCATGATGAACAGTATTTGGCTGTTCAAATTCCCAGATACCTCTTTAAATGCAACTATTGTCTTAGTGTCTCTGCTAATGTAGGATGCTCTAGGAATAATTAGGCTGGGCTCCTCATAAATCTCACTTCTTTAGCACAAAAGCATTTTCCACCCTTTAATCCCTCAAAGATAAATTCAGAGACCAAATAGTCTCCTAGTCTCACTGTCAAATCAGCAGTATCAATGGCTTAAAACCAGTGGAGTAAGAGGATTCACAAGAGTATTTAAAAGGCAGATTTATTGGTCTATCACTGTAACAGCTTCTTCAATATATCCATTTACAGTTCAAAAGCCTTAATTGGAGGGGAAGAGGGTGTAAAATTTCAAACAAAAGCTTTCTGTATCTAAAACCTTGTTTGTCTGAACTGCTTATCTGTTGACCTCTTTCTAAAATCTGATTTTTACTAAGCTTAGTCTCCAGTCCTGACTTGTTGCTTGGAGAAACTGTTGAAAATGTTTGGTTTTTATTGGGGGTACAGATTTGCAAGGTCTTGCAATAAAAGGTCCCAGGAAGACCAGTAGGCAGAGGAAAGGAGTGGTTGTGTTTTCCTTGTTTAGGGTTTATTTCAGCAGGGTACCTCTTTATTACACCTTCTTAAAATATAAAACAATAGCCCTCAAGATCCTTCTAATGAAAAAATACTTGTGTATTTTTGCCTTTAAAAAAATAAATAAATCTGTGTGGCAGCGGGTGGGGGGGAACCAACCTCAAAAGTAAAAAAAAAAGCCACTTCTCTGTTAATGACTGCTCTGTTCAAGAGAAGAGTGGTCAGACTCACAGACTCTCCCAGGTTCTGTTTGCCAAGGAGCCAAGGAGTGGGTTCACATCTTTCCTGTGATGTTTCTGTGAGTGTTGACCTGAGTAACTCAGGGCAAGCCAAGGGATCTTGTGTCTCTGTTGGGTTGAGTTTGGCAGGCAGCATTGTGTTGAGGCAGTGCAAAGAATGCTTGTTTTTCAGAAGTGAATGCTTGGGTTTTTTTGGTGACCCTGATTTTGTGTCTAATGTTTCTTTCCTTTGTTGTCCTATCCTTTTGACTTCTGCCCTTTCTTTATGTTTTCTTCTCTATTCTCTTCCTGCTGAAGTGACTGTGGTATTTGGGATTAAGCTGGAGCCTTTCAGAACTAGATGTTGTGCCTAGTACCTACCCATGGGTATTTAAGGCCATGACTTTGATTACAGAAGTCTCCTTGTGTTAATAGTGGTAAATATATTCCTTCTTTGAATGTCTAGTTTTAGATCTGGCTATGAAATAGATCACAATGTTCCCATTTTCATTTGAGGTTTTCATGAAAAGTAGAATTTCTTTAAGCTCTCTCTCAACTGTTTAACTCTTGGTGAGCAACATGAGGAGAGCAAAACTTTTCAGGAGAGCATCTGTATTGCATGGTGAAAATGAAGATCCCAATTCCTTTACTGTGTTTGAACTCTTTTCATTTTGAAAACCCAGAAGGAAGAATTGCACTAAATTTGCCCCTGTACTCAGCCCTGGTGAGGCCACAGCTTGAGTCCTGTGTCCAGTTCTGGGCCCCTCGGTTCAGGAAGGATATCGAGGTCCTGGAGCAGGTCCAAAGGAGGCAACCAGGCTGGTGAAGGGACTCGAGCACAGACCCTATGAGGAGAGGCTGAGGGAGCTGGGGCTGTTCAGCCTGGAGAAGAGGAGGCTCAGGGGAGACCTCATCACTCTCTACAACTCCCTGAAAGGAGGTTGGAGCCGGGGGGGGGTTGGGCTCTTTTCCCAGGCAACTCTCAGCAAGACAAGAGGGCAGGGTCTCAAGTTGTGCCAGGGGAGGTTTAGGTTGGATATTGGAAAGAATTTCTTTATGGAGAGGTTGATCAGACATTGGAATGGGCTGCCCAGGGAAGTAGTGGATTCTCCGTGTCTGGAGATATTTAAAAAGAGCCTGGATGTGGCACTCAGTGCCATGGGCTGGGAACTGCAGCGGGAGTGGATCAAGGGTTGGACTTGATGATCTCTGAGGTCCCTTCCAACCCAGCCAATTCTATGATTCTATGATTAAATGGGGGGTTGGGTCCCCCTAGGACCTCTATGATGCAAGTTTTAAAGGATTTTAAATTGAGTCTGAATGAACGAATTCTAAATAATCCTTGGGGTTTTTTAAATTTTTCCTCCTTCCCACTTTTCTCGTTGAACAGGAATTTTTGCTTATCTGAACTACAGAGTGCCCAGGACTCGGAAAGAAATATTTGAAACCTTGATAAAAGGATTACAGAGACTGGAATACAGGGGATATGACTCTGCAGGTATGTAAACTATCTCAAGAAATTAATTAAAGCAAGTAAGTAAAGTAGCAAGCAAGCAAGTAAGTAGCAATTTTAGCTACTTACATGGCTTTTTGGCTACTTTAATATTCTTTGTGTTGGATTTTTCTGTTTTATCCTGCAAATAGGAAGATCAACTAATTACCTTCATTCTTGGAGTTTCTTCTTCAGCTTTCTCAAGGACATTATATTGGGTATTTCAGTCTAATCAGATGTGGTTGAGGTTTAGTACACATGTGCAAAACAAAGAGGGTGTAAGGAAGAAGACCTTTTACAGTTTGTGCCTCTGCCTTTTTTGTTCATGTGAGTTCCATTGAAAGGATGAGGAAGAGTCAAATTTTCTTTAAATTTGAGTTAATTGATTTCATTGGGCAAAAATACATGTGTGGTGGCATGTATATGAGCAAAAATTGAGATGGCTTCTGTATACTTTCATCTGTGCAGTGGATATGGACTTATCTAGTTTGATTTGAACATACACAAGTCTAGCAACAGATTTCAAGTAAATCCCTTTGAAAGATAATACTATAAAATAATTATTTCACCAGTGTGTGCTTGTCTGTATTTCCTGAGTCTTTTTTCATCCAGTGTATTTCATTTGTGACTGTATCCAATTAGGAGTAGCAGTTGATGGCAATAATAATGAAGATAAAGAAAGGTTCATCAAACTTGTTAAGAAAAGAGGAAAAGTAAAGGCCCTGGAGGAAGAGTTGTACAGTAAGTGTCTTAAAAATTACCTCCAAGTAAGATAATATCTGCATCTCAGAGAAAGACCATTAAACTAAAATTATGGTTTTGTACCAGAAATAACTGCATGGAGTAATCCAATGGCATTTAAATTGTATGTGCTCCCCAGATCTGCACTTGGAAAGCAAACTAAGCTTTAGGTATAATGCTGTGAAATCCTCTGTCTCCTCTTCCCTTTTTTTGATCCTTTGTTCAAAACCTGGGCTCCCTTTGTGCTTCACTTGGATGATTTCTGAAATGTCAAAACATGGACTCTGACAGAATTTACAAGCATTTAAGCATCTGGCTGTCATCACAATCTGCTTTATGCTGTGCTTCCATCTGTGAAGAGCTGGAGTTCTGTTTTAATACGTTTGCATTATAATTTGTAGTAACGTGGTCTGTTAGCCTAGCTGTTAGTGTTGGCTGAAAATGCTTGAGTCTTGGCAAAGAAGTTTTAATCACACCACCTTAATCTATCTGAAGTGTGAAGTCAAGAAAGCAAATGGTTTAAAAGAAAGCCAGAAGATAACTTCTAGATTTTTGCCTGTAGGAATTCTTCTAGTGTTTTACCAGCTGTGTGTGTGTGTCAACTTTAAATATATGGTAAACTGAATTTCTTGTGTATAGAACAAGATGATCTGGATTCAAAAGCAGACTTTGAGACCCATTTTGGAATTGCACATACCCGCTGGGCAACTCATGGAGTACCAAGTGCAATAAACAGTCACCCTCAGAGATCAGATAAAAGTAATGGTATGTAATCTCTGCAGCCCTCTGGAAGGTGTGAATTTGAAATGGTTAAATCACATAGTACAGATGTTTTCTCTTTCTACTGGTGTTGTGGTAGCTAATTTGTATACAAGAACCAAGGTCTTGCCATTCTATCTAGATTTGACACTTTTGCAAAAAAATAGCCTCTTCTGAAGCTAAAGTAACACTGTAATGGTTTAATGAGATGTGTTCTCTGAAAAATGATGCAAGTTAGTCAAGGTACCAATATTCTTGTTTTAAAATATAAGACTGAAAATATAAATGCATCGGTATTTTTTGGGCTGAAAGAGAGATATTGTGTTGTTTTTCATTTGAAATGGATTGGTAATATTCTGCCAGGTGTAGTTTAAAAATATCTTAATGATTTGGAACAACCTTTGTAAACTTCAGAATTTGTAAGCTTCTGCTTTCTGTTGTCCATGTTGTGATAAACTGTAGGTCTGAAAACTATAGCAATTAATTTCTAGTGTATTTGTAGGTTTTTCCCCTTCTAATTCTGTGGTCTGTGTTAAAGATCTTAATTTTTCATTACTTGATTAAGAAGTTGTTGGGTTTTTTTTTCTTTTTAGAATTTGTTGTTATCCATAATGGGATCATCACAAATTATAAGGACCTGAGAAAATTTCTGGTAAGTCTGTGGCAACTTGATTCTAAAACTAGGCAGTAAAAGCCCCACCAAGTGCTCTCAAGTCTTTCATGACTCTGTTGGAATCTGATACCAAGTTTTTTGACATCATCAATAAAACAGCAGTGTGAAGGAGTCTGCCTCATAAAGGTACTCAGGACGTGGTGAAGTGCATTATGTTCTTTAAATCTTAAATCCTTACTTCAGGGTGTAGAGTAGTAATTTGCACTCAAATTCTTTGAGAGGATGCGTGGAGTGGATTCCCTCCTGTCTCATGTTGCTTGTCAGATACCAACTGGGTCTTACTACGTCTTGCTGCAGTATTTCCAAAAGAGTAGCTATGACAGGCCAAGTCTTTATATTTTGCCTCTAGTGATGTCCCTCCACTAGTCCAGTGTAGTGCTTCAAGCAGTCTTACTGTGCAGTTTGTGGTGGGAGGCAGCTGAAAGGCTTTTCCAGAGGATGAAAACACTTTTTACACTTTAATATGCTTTTCAGGAGAGCAAAGGTTATGAATTTGAATCTGAAACGGATACAGAAACAATCCCCAAGTTGATAAAGTACATGTATGATAACAGAGAGAGTGAGGACACCAGTTTTTCAGCTTTGGTAGAAAGAGTTATTCAGCAGTTGGTAAGTGGGAAATTCCTTTTTTTTCCTTTACTACAGTATAAGCTATTTGTGGGGTTCCCAAGTATTCTGCATTTATGCATTTAGATCCTTTGCAGGAGTCCTTAGAAGGTGTTGCAAATAACAGTTTTTGGCCTCTAAACAATGCTTTATAGACCAAGAAACAAGATGAAAAGTCTGGAAACTTCAAAGGCTTTTCAGTAGTAAATCTTGACATTGCATTAGCAGTGGGAGTTTTTCTGGTGGTTTTAAATCTTTTCTTTTTTTTTTTAATTTAGAAGGCTCTGGGGGTTGAAATTCTCATAAAGGGCAGTGTGTTCCTAAAGGCTATTCTGATCATGTTAAAACACTGCTGTGATTCAAGTTTGTTTGATGATATGCCTTGGCTCCCATGCTTGGAAATAGATCTAACAAGCTGAACTGATTCATGGTGTAGCTGGTTCCCAATCTGAAGTGGGAATCTATTGTTGCTTACAATGTGAATGCTTTAAAACCTAAGTTTAGCCATGGGAGTGAGGGGAAGGGTGACTTGCTCATTCTTATTAGAAGACTTACTAAAAGTAAATAGCTAACAGTCTTCCTGTGGATTACCAGTTAACATGTTGAAGCTTTTCTTAACTGTTGCATGAAAAGGTACTGGTTTTATTTATAGCAGGAGGCTAAGTGCTCTCTTCCTGATCCTTCAGCTGATACACTGTTAAGTGCATGTTAGCTTGTTCTGCTCCATCACCAATTCCTTTAAAGGTGCAGTCTGCCCTCCAGGAAGAGATTCCTGATAGTAGTAAAGAGCTTTCCTTCACAGCCTTCTCAGGAAGAGGGGCCCCAGTTTAAGGAGATGTAACTAATTAAGATGAATTGTTTAAGATTTTTTTTTTTCTCTTCTGTTTGCATGGTTTCCAGGAAGGTGCTTTTGCATTGGTTTTCAAGAGCATCCATTACCCAGGTGAAGCTGTTGCTACCAGGTTAGTAAAAGTTCCATTTTATACGTAATTCATGCTTTTTTAGGTAAAACCAAACCAAACAAAATCCTAGCATCCTAAAACCAAAACACATTCTGCTGAGCATCTTTTCAGCTGAGTATTATATTTAGCTTTCTTTGAGCTGTACTGATTGCAGGTCACAGAATTTCCAAATGTTTGTCCTGTATTCTCTATGTTTAACTTGATTTTGTTTAATAAGTTAGCTGTCACTGCTCACTTTTTGAGGATGAAAAGACAGTAGTGAAAAGCAATCAGATGATATTTTCTTGCTTCATGCAAATACAGTTTCAGTTGGAGATTGTCCAAAAGACACTCAGAAGAATGTTATACTGACAAACTCATTTCTGTAGTCTCATCTTTTTATCTGTTGCAGCGTGTCAGTAAAGAAGCTCAGTGTATCCTCTGTTTCTCAAGTTATATTAGGAGTGTGCAAACATTTCTTATCTAAAAGGGGAGGGAAAGGGTATGGTTCAATTTTACTTCCCACTGAATAAAGAGTGAGAGAACTATGTTCAGGTTGGCTAAAATGCCATACTAGTAAGTTCTACAAATAGTGTTCTGTACCTGCCATAGCATTTATGAAGGGTTTTTTTCTGTATAAATTCTACTTTTATTTATGACATGGAAAACAACTTTCAGGAAATGTGAAGATATTAAAATAGCAAGTGAAGTAGCTGTGATAATAAAGGCTATTTTGTACTACAACCAAAAAGCCCATTGCTTCTGTGGTCTAAAATGAGACTATATTAAAATTGTGAAAACGCCAGCTGCACCATCACTCTAGTTGGAGACTATCTTCTGAAATTAACTATTCTATATATGGTTCAGTTTTGGGTTTCTAGGAGTGAGGGGATTAATAGAAGCTAAACTTGTAATCTGAGGTCTTGAGGGAGTGAATTGCTCTTTTCTTCCTGTGAGATTTTAATTTTTTTTTTAATAAGCTCTTCAGTATGGCATTTGACCCATTTAATTTTAAAATTATCTTAATATTCTACAGTTTCAGAAGTGCAGTTGCCACTTATGAGATTAAAAGGCTAAATGATGGAAAAGTATTTCAATAGTAAAGAGTGCTAGAGCTTATTGCTGGCTTACTTCAGAGTAAGTTTTGTTTAAAAATTGTATTCAGACAGGTACCTGTGCTAAGCTGTTTTGTAATTACTGGATGGAAACTACTTCATACACATTTTCCTCTGCCTGGGTCTAGTTCATGGGCAAAGAATCACCAAGCCACATGGTATTTATTCAGATAATAAATATTTATCAAATCTTACAGAAATAAACGGACTTTAGATAACTCCTGTCATGTAATGGCTTTAGGATCAGGGTTGATAATGATCTTCCTATTTAGGAACTTACATGGGATATTGTCTTCACAGATGTCCTTTGACTACTTTATATGTGTCTTCCTCTTTATAAACTTGTGTTTTCCCTTTGTAGGAGAGGGAGTCCTTTGCTCATTGGAGTTAGAAGCAAGTACAAGCTCTCCACTGAACAGATTCCTGTTTTATATAGAACATGTAAGTTGATTCATTATTTAATTATGTTATTTTAAATAGGGAAAATTATTGTTACATTATTATTAGAAATTAGGTTAATTGGTCTTTCTACTGTAAAACTACCAGCTGGTGCCCCAAATAGTTTCATAGCTAAGGATATTCTATTTTATACTACCAAATGCACCAAGTTCATGTAAAAGTCCTATCCTCCCCAAATAATTGTGTAACTGTGATAACCTGTGTAGTCTGTAATAAACTGTAACTTGACCAGATCTGGTTTTGCATTTCAAGTGTCTTATTTCTTCAATAGGCAACATTGAGAACGTGAAGAACATCTGCAATTCACGCCTGAAAAGGCTGGACAGTTCTACATGCCTTCATGCTGTTGGGGATAAGGCAGTAGAATTCTTCTTTGCTTCAGATGCAAGGTTAGAGAAAGTACTTAAACATTTCTCAAAATGCTGCTTTTCTTCAGAACTGAGATATTTCTGGAAATCTTATGCTGTCTTGATGCTGTACAGTTTTCTGGTGGAAAAGCTTCTGGTCCAGACGGTACCTTCATAAAGCTTTCATGCTAAGGCTTTCATGTCCTAGAAAAATGTGGTGGCTTGGCAGCATTTGAATGGCAAACTAATGCAGTATCTGCCAGTTGCTAACCTCTGTGTGAAATACATCCAGTGTAGGAAGGTAAATTGGGTACAAATAGACACTGCCAGCTGAGTACAGGTTAGTTTGACTTTTGGAATTTTAATCCAGCCATGAGAGGAGAAAATAGTGGTGTGGTTCCAAACGTAGCAGGAATGTGGACATCAGGTACTCAGCTCAGAAACAGGATTGTGACTAATGAGTCCATCAGGGGCAGGAACTTGCTGATGAGAGATGAGGTTCCTGAGCCTTCTGCTCTGGGTTCCTGTGAGAGTGCAAACAGAGCAGCAGATGGAGCCATTTCCTCTAAGATGGCTCTATCTGTAGTTTGTGGCGTATTTAATTTCAGGAGTGCTGCTACCAGCTCTAACTGACATGTCAGGTTTGTCTTGCTTCCGTTTTTTCTGTAGTGCTATCATTGAGCACACAAACAGAGTCATTTTCTTAGAAGATGATGACATTGCAGCAGTGACTGACGGGAAGCTTTCAATTCACCGCCTGGAGCGTTCAGCCAGTGATGATCCTTCCCGGGCCATCCAAACCTTGCAGATGGAATTGCAGCAAATCATGAAGGGTGAGTTGAAACATATTTAAATGAGCTGTTATCAAAGATGGGTAGTTATTGGCTGCATTGTAGGTATAACAGAAAGCTGGTAATTTGTGAAAATGACCTAATATTTAGGCCAGTCTCGGTACTTGGTGAAAATATAACTAATACTAACATGGAGTTGTAGTTGTTGGCAAAGTTTGGCTGTAAGCTTAAGAACTGAAGTGGAATAGGCAAGTTTCCTTAAATAGGAATTCAGTTACCTTGTCAGTACTGGCAAATGAAACCAACCTAGCAGAACCACCATTCCCTCCTTTTTTCCCTAGCAGAACCACCATTCCTTCCTTTTTTCTCTCCTGTTCCTAAGCTTTTTTTTAAGCTGAACCACATTAACTTAAATTAGGTTCCTACCACAGTTAGGTAACTGTAGTAGACTTCAGATAACAAGCCATGTGCCTAAGTGTTAACATATAATGTTTTTCTGAACAGGTAACTTCAGTGCATTCATGCAGAAGGAAATTTTTGAACAACCAGAATCAGTTGTCAATACCATGAGAGGCAGGGTGAATTTTGAGAGCAGCACAGGTAACTCAGAACTGGCATTCAAGCTCCACTAAGATTCTTAAGATGATCGCTAGGAAAATAAAATACAGTACTGATAGATAAATATGCTGCTTGTTTGTTTACAGTTCTGCTGGGGGGTCTGAAGGATCACCTGAAAGAAATCAGAAGATGCCGAAGATTGATCATTATTGGCTGTGGAACCAGTTACCATGCTGCAGTAGCTGTATGTGCATCTATAGAAATGCATCTATAATTCCTACTTGTTAGACAGCAGCTCTTCATCTGCTTTCTCTTCTGTATCTCAAACTTTGCCTTTCATTGAGGGATCTTGCCCTTTTACTTAGTTTTCCTTTCTGCCACATTCTTTATTGGTGCTCCAGTGCTGTTATCTACCATGCTAGAAATTAACTTTTTTTGCCTTGCATTTTAAAGCTCTGGTAAACTGTATTTATCAATTTTGGTAATAATCCATTTAGATTATCTCTGACTCTTGAGATGTCAAAACTTTTATGGGTAAAAACATTAACAAATACTGTGTGCTGTTTGAATACAGACTCGGCAAGTACTGGAAGAGTTAACTGAATTACCAGTGATGGTGGAACTTGCTAGTGACTTCCTGGATAGAAACACACCTGTATTCAGAGATGATGTTTGCTTTTTTATAAGTCAGTCAGGTGAGCTGCATTTACTGTTTGCCTTCAGTTGAGAGAAAACTGTAGGAAATTCTTTAACCCCTGATGATTTATTACTTTCTGCATGTTGCAAAGGAGAATGTTGGCTAGTAAGCCAGATGTGTCACGAATAAAACTTTCTTAAAGACTTGATTCAAATACAATCAAGACAAATACAAAACACAGACAATGAGTGAGTGCTGAAAGATTGTTTTCAGTTGCATTTTGCATAGTGTAACTGTGGATGCTGTTAGTTAGAACACACTTGTGTAGAATATTACACCTTTCAGGAGTCATTACTATCCTTTAAGGCTGAAGTCAAGATGTAAATTTTTTCTAGGTGAAACTGCAGATACTCTGATGGCCTTGAGGTACTGTAAGGAACGTCGTGCTCTGACAGTTGGCATCACAAACACAGTTGGGAGCTCAATATCCAGGGAAACTGACTGTGGTGTACACATCAATGCAGGACCTGAGATAGGTGTGGCAAGCACAAAGGTAATTGCTGCTCAGTGTTTGACTTAAAGACTTCAGCTCTGTGGAATCCAATTAAAATAGTAATTGTAGCACTTCCAACTGAGATCATACTAATTCTCTGTAGGCTTAGCTGCTAAATGTTTTGTTTTGTCTCCAGGCTTATACCAGCCAATTTGTGTCTCTTGTAATGTTTGGCCTGATGATGTCTGAAGACAGAATTTCCTTGCAGAAAAGGAGACAGGAAATCATTAGTGGACTAAAATCATTGCCAGGTATATTGATATTTTGGGTTCTAAGAGGGATAAGAGATGTTGTTTAATGGGCAATAAAACACTACTTGGGTATGTTTCTTTCTCATTTAAGTTTCACTCTTCTCATCCTGAAAGCTAGACAATATAAGGGAAATGGACTATTAGTTTCTGCACTAATTGCCAGTTTTACAAGTGCCCTTCCAAGAAACTTGCAGGAAGATCAGAATTTTCATCGATTGGGTCTTCTAATTACAATGAGGTAGTTTAGTATGAGAAATATTGCTTGATCTCTTAGGTTGATGGTTTGAAGTTTTTAAAGCCTGTCAGGTACAAAGGTACACAGGTAAAAGGAAATGAATATAAAGTGACTTCAAAACAGGTGTTCACAACTTCCTTTAGAAATCCAAATGGGATTTATGAGCACTGCTTAAGCCAATAGTTGCTTTAAATTTGTTACTGTAAATATATATGGCTTGGCTTCACAAATGAAGATTTAAGGCTAAATAAGGCTAGCAAAAATACCCTTAGACTGCAGTCAGAGGTGCCAAGTTAACAGCTGAATTATAGTAAGTGTATTTGTTCTAGTAGATGATTAAAACATCCTATCACAAACAATTTTTTTCCCATTAAAAACTTTTTAATATGTGCTTCTTGTGTGCCCCAACAGAAATGATCAAAGAAGTCTTGTCCTTGGATGAGAAGATACATGATTTGGCTCTTGAGCTGTACAAACAAAGATCACTGCTGGTTATGGGTCGTGGGTATAATTATGCCACTTGTCTGGAAGGAGCTCTGGTAAGAACTTCTCAGTATTGTTGGATGTTACTTAAAATGAGCTTTTGTGGCTTCTGCAACATAGTTTATATCAAATATGTCATTACAACTTAATTCAGAAGCAGTAAAACTGCATTGGATTGAACAAATACATAAAGTGAGCTGGGATAGGTTATCAGTTTCTTGTTTCTTTCACATAAAAAATGCAGAGTTTAGTGAGTCTATTTAAAAAACAAAATGGAACAACAGACAACAAAACCCAACCAACTTAAAATAATGCTGACCCTTTTAAAAAAAAAAAGGAAACCACCATGTGCTGACGTTCAGATGTTATGAACATTATGGTGGAATGGTTGCATATCCATCTCTCACAGGAGTTTGAAATGTTACAAGTAGGGTTTATGGGGCGTTTAGTTCCTGCTCTGCTTCCCCCAGCAGCCTGCTGTGAATCCCAGCAGACAAGCCAGTCTGTTGTCAGTATTGGCAGATCTTTGAAAATAAAAACTTGGTACTGTATGTCTGTATTTAAGTGGCAGACATACAGCCTTGGTGTTTTGCTTTTTGTGGCTTTTCTTTCTTGTCTGATTTACTGGTAACTTGATGGGTTGGCTTTTTTGTGGGGTTTTTTGTTTGTTTTGGTTTTTATTTTGTTTTTTTATTTTGTTGGTTTTTTTTTTAGAAAATAAAAGAAATCACCTACATGCACTCTGAAGGTATCTTGGCTGGTGAGCTGAAGCATGGGCCATTAGCCCTAATAGATAAACAGATGCCTGTTATCATGGTGATAATGAAGGATCCTTGTTTCACCAAGTGCCAGAATGCTCTGCAACAGGTCACTGCCCGACAGGTAAGCTGTCCAGGGTCATAGGGAAAGAGATTGTACACATTGCATTGCTGCTGACTGTGCTTCAGAAAAAGGATGTATTCCTGTTTATTTTTTCTAATCATTAAATTAGAAACAAGTTGGTACAGGTGCAGTGTTAGGTTGTCATTACAGTTGTAATTACAGTAGTGAAAATTGACTGCATGTGGGTTGCTTGGTTTGGTTTTTTTTTTTGTTTAGAAGCAAATGGAATGATATCATGGAATCATAGAACTGGCTGGGTTGGAAGGGACCTCAGAGATCTTCAAGTCCGACCCTTAAAAAATAATATAAATATAATAATAAATAAATAATGCAAATAGTAATACAAATAATAAATAATACAAATAATAAATAATACAAATAATGAATAATACAAATATATAAATAATATAAATAATAAACAATATAATAACACAAAATAATAAACAATATAAATAATAAATAATATAAAAATAATATAAAATATCTACAGGGTAAAATCATTCAAGTCTTACAAAAGAGTCAATGACAAAAGTAATTATGCAGGACAGGCCCTGTCTTTGTTAGCTATGTGGGGCTCTTCACACATATTATGAAATGATGTGTCAAAGCAGTTTGAAGCCAGCTCTTCACTTAACACTACAAAACTTTATTTTCAGGGACGTCCAATCATTCTGTGTTCTAAAGAAGACACAGAAAGCTCTAAATTTGCCTACAAAACCATTGAGCTGCCTCATACAGTTGACTGCCTTCAAGGAGTCTTGAGTGTTATTCCTCTCCAGCTGCTTTCATTCCACCTGGCTGTTCTCCGAGGATATGATGTAAGTGCTTTAAGTGCTTTCTGTTTTAGCACTCCAGTTAGTGCAGTTTTGAGCTTCCTCCCACCAGTGTGGAGTGAGAGATCAGTTCCATGGCATACCTAACAAAGAACTAGGATAATAGTTCTAGGAGCTTCTAGTGACTGTGGTAGTGGAGGTGTCAAACTGGCACTGATTCCTCAGCTTTGTATTTTTATAAAGGTATGTTCCTGAAAAAAATGACATCATTTGCCTAGTTTGATTACTTAGGAGAGCAGATAGGACCTTTTCAAATAATTAAATCTTAAATTGGGATACTGCACTTTAACAAGGAATAGTTCAGAGCTTTGTATGGCTGAGTTTGTTGATGCTGGCTGGGGGTGTCAGTTTGATACCTTTGGAAAGGTTCCCTGCACAAAACATAGATATTTTTTAGAAGCATTTTAGAATGGAGGATGAATTCAGCAGTGAGTCATTATCTGCTGTTCTGTGGTCTCTTGTGTGTGTGTTAATGTGTCTAGAATAAATCAGAACTCATTAGGAAATCTAAAAAAAATCACACTAAATGAACTGTCAAATGCAGAGTGTCAGTATTACTCTGTCATGTACTGAAAGTCTGTCTCTTCATTCTAGGTGGACTTCCCAAGAAATTTGGCCAAATCTGTGACTGTGGAATAACAGCCAAGAACAGCTGATGTTTCTGTCATCAGACCTCTGAGTTATACTTAGAGAAATGTGCTGTACTGAATTGACAGGTACACATTTTTCTGAAGAGAATGACTGGAAAGTGTCAGATGGTTTTCTCTTGCAGCTTTAAAAGCTTTTGATGTGCCTTGTACCCAAGTGCTTTTGCTCACAGCAAATATTCCTTTAAGTCCTGAAATTGCCAAAGGAGAAGATAAGAAGTGTTTAAAATTGTTTACACATGGTATACTGAATGAACTTTTCTACTGTGCAATATATATATATATATATACAGCTCTCTTCAGAGCAACTGTGAACATTTTTTTTAGCCTACACTACTTAACTAGTTTTTAAGATACAGTATTTATAACTACAATTGTATAGCTTTTTTAAGTTATTTTTTAGTATGTTGCTTATCTGTAGCAGTGGTAATGCTCAGAGTGTAAATACTGAGCATATTGACACTTGTGTACAGTTGTTGGAGGTTTTTTTCTTACTTCAGCTCAAACTGGAAATTTGTTTTCTCTCCCCAGTTCCCCTCCCCTCTTTGCATCTGTGTTTCGTGTCTCACCAGTCATTTGCAAAGCTCTTCTGTGGCTGTAAATTCCCAGCTCTGTTTTAAATTTCTGCTGCTTTCAACTAATTCTTTGAAAAGCCAGAGCTGCCACCCCAGCTCTTATTTGCATAACATGCACAGTGCCACAAAATGAGGGAACTGGAAGTCTTTCAAGTGATATTTGTTTGAAGAGTGTACAATGAAACTACAATGCAATTAAAAGATTATGTAATTCTTCTTGCTCTGGATTTACTGTTTGTTTTTCATTTGATGACTCCTCATCTCCTGTCTGCAGGACTCTGATACAAGGAGGAGAGAGTTTCTGCCTCAGTCTTGCCTAAAGCCTTCTTGGGCAAGAAAAAAATTCCATAAGCTTGCATTTAATATATTATCTGAAATACAGATACTAGGAAATGTATCTGTATATAAGACCCCAACTCTATACCAGCCAATAAAAGAATATTAAGTGCATTGTTGAGCTAGGACTAAAGGCCTGCTTTATGGGTTTGAAAGTTTTACACCAGCTTTTTGTAATAGTAGCTTTAAGGGAAACTGTTCTCAGTCTTTGTCACCACATAAAAGAACCCAAATCATCACAAAAAGCATAGTGAAAATCTGACCTAGATGTCCAGAGTGTGTAACTCTGATCCAACATGTTTTGGTAAATGATGCAAAGGTCCCTTTTACTCTCTGTCCAGAATGAGCAACCTCTGCATATTGAAAAAGTTGCTGTTAAACTGACATTATTTAGTCTCTAGGGCACATTAAATTAGTTTTGTTTTCTGTGTTGTTTTTTTTTTTAAACTTGTGCTTTTTTTCTAAATCCACCTATGACAAAAGGAAGCTGCTCTTATTTTTAGACATCAGCTGCATTTATTTTTAGGCAGCACCTGCTTTAAAAAGCAACCAGTCCTAATGTCAAGGCAGATGGGATGGTAATGTCTAAATAAAAAAATAAAATAAACTAAATAATTAAAAAAAAAAAAAAAAAAAAAAAAAAAGCTCAGCTACCTGGAGAAGGAATAAATCCCTTCCCTCTGAACACTTCCCCCGGGAAGAACGTGATGCCCGTGCTGCACTCCCCAGGGCCATTGCAGACTGCCCTGACCCTACAGTGTGAGCCTGGGCACTCCGGTGTCACCCCAAAGCAGGGGTGTGAGGTGAGCGGGGTCTCTCGTGGTGCTGTGACAGACTGTGATGACGCCACGTGTGTGATGTCACTGTGCTGCGGTGCCCTGAGGGCTCCTTCTCCGTGGGAGGCGTTTACTTCGCAGAACACTTCCTCGATGGCTGGAGCAGGGCAGCTGTGAGGAACCGGCTGCCCCGCCCGGTACCGGGGCTTGGTGCCACCGCACCTCATGCCGAACCGCGGCTGTGAGGTGACGTCATAAATCTGGTGACAGGTTGACGTGTGCTGATGACGTCACGCCAGGGGTCGAGGGGGGCTGCTCCCGGATTGGCCTGAACTTCCCTGCCTCACCGCAGTCCTTTACCACCCCCTTATATAGCGGCCAGTAGGTCCCGCCTCCGGAGCCCGATTGGCTGATGGTTGGAGGCAGAGGGCTGTGATTGGGCCGAGCGGCTGTCTGTCAACGCGCTCAGCCCTGGCGCGGCCTGTGTGGAGCACCGGGAGGCCATTGTGGCTGGGGCAGCTCTGCGCGCCGCAGGAGGAGGCGGCTCCGGCCCTGGCCCCGTCCCGCCAGCGCCGCGCCCCGTCCCGCCGCAGCCCGACCGAGGGAGGAGACGGTGAGAGAGGCCGCCGTGAGGGGGGCCCGGCGAGCCGCAGGTGGAGTGGGGCGAGTTCCCTCCCGGTCGCGGTGCTGGCCCTGAGGCGACCGGAGTCCCCGGCTTCTCCCGCCGGCCCCGCCCGCCTAAGCGCGGGCAGAGCCGGGGTTGTCCCGGTGCCGCTGTCCCGAGCGCGGAGGAGCGGGAGGGAGGCGGGGAGAGCGATGCGGGAGGCGGGGGCCCCCTTCCTGCTCCGCGCCTGTCCTGTGGGGCTGCCCTGGCCGAGCCCCCCGCCCTTCCCTGTGCCGCAGTGCCGGCCCCGGCCCGTTCCGCTGCGGCGAGCGCTGCCACTTCTCCGCCTTCTCCCCGCTCGCTTCGTGCCCGCGGTGCCGCCCCGTTGGTGCTGCCGTGAGCGGCCGGGCGGGCGATTGGTGTCCCCTGGGAGCCACTTTGTCCTGAGCGGGTGTCGGGGATGGCGGCCGAGCCCAGGAACGGGCCCGTGTGCCCCTCCCCGTGCACGGAGGGCGAACCGGAGCTTGGTCCGGAGCCGAAGCAATTTGTCGGGAAAAGTTTTAGGAGAGATGCAAGAAGTGCTCTTGCTCGGTTATACGGGTCTTGCATAATTTTACAACAGCGTAATTGGTTACAGCACACACACACCTGAACTTTTTGCCTCTTCCCACCAGCTGCCCGGTGAGGTACATCCAGGGCTTGTCAGCAGTCTGTTTGACGGCTGAATGATGCTGTAACGGGTGGCTGGTAAAATCTATATTCCATCATAGTTAGGGTTGCTTAAAGAAAAAAACTTTTCGAAGAGCTAAATAGATAAAGAGTATCTCTGAACTCTGCTCTAACCCACTGGCATTACTCGGCTGCTGCTTTGCTACACTTACCTTTTGTAAGGGAGTATTCAAAGGCTGTGAGTGGAGGGGTAGGAAGTAACTCGCAGTGGTTTTGTAGTTGAACTGATACCTGTTGATACATATTGCTGTAAAGATCTAAAAAAACCCAAACACAGCACTGTTAGATGGTAGCCTTTGGAAGGGCACACCTGAAATGCCTTTGCAAGGGTGAAGAGGAGAATGAGATTTTCTTCACGGAGTTTCCAGATCTTTTCATAAATATATATGTGTATGTTCACTGACTAGTCATGCTGTCAGCTGTAGGATTTTAGCTTGAGTCAATAAAAAGTCAAGCTCAGTTTCTTGGTGTTTGTACACTTCCTTGTCAGTAATAGCATTTCTGTAACCTAAACAACTCTGACAATGTGTTCTCAGCTGCTTCAATTTGTTTCAGAAGCTTTTGCCTTGAAGATATCCAGAGGGCAGATCTGCTTAATAATAAGTTGACATTTTAAAAAATGCCTTTTAGGAAAGTGATTGTTTAATACAGGATAGTGCAGTTGCTTTCAACTTCTAAAAATTTTAGTGGAATTCCATACAACAGTTCCTAAGAATACTGGTAGTAGGTTTGGTCTGTTTATTATTTTTCATGTCTTTTTTTGAACTACAGGTTGAAAACCACTTCTGTCAGTTTTCCTGCATGTGATTTGTTCAGTAAGCTTTGTGATTCTTATCCCAATTGTACAAACAAGTTACATTAAAAAAAACAAGCAAAACCACAACCCACACTCTCTATTTAGATGCATCTTGTGGATATTCTAAAATAAAAAGCATCTTGAAATGTTAATTCACTAACATGCTATTATCAGTAAGAATTACGTGTGCTGACCATACTGTGACTTTCTTTTGCTGCTGGTTCTGTTTGCTGCAGCCAGGAAGCCATAAATGAAATCTTAAATTGAGAACTGGATATAATGCTGGCTTCCAAAAAATTCCTGTACAGGAGTAAAGTGGTGAACGTTAGCTGGAGTGATTAATCAAATAATTTCACATAGGAGAGTAACAGTTTAGGATTAAGAAACTTCTTTTCCAGATACACTTTTTCTTTGAGGAGTGGAAAATGTGGTGGTTTTTTTAAGTATCTTGCCACCAAAGCAGATTTTCTGTCTGGAGTCCTTTGAACAGCTACAGTCACATGGCACTTAATTTCATATTAATGTCTGTATCTGAAATAATGTCTGTCCTGGTGCATCTAAGCAGCTTACAGCCCAAGTGAAGATGAGGGTTCAGCTTCTGGACAGGCAGGGTGCTTCACACGGTGAATTGCAGAGGATGTCAGAATACATAAAGCTTGTGTGTTGTGCTGCCTAATTCCCTCTTTGGGTCTTGTCTAAAGAGCTTATCCTGATCTCTAGATGATTTTTTTTAAGGATGGCTTTGTGCAGAGAAGTTTCCTTAAAGGGAAAGTTTGTCTAGTTCAGTGTAACTTCCTTCTCCCCTCCTACAGTGTCAGTATTACAGAAAAGTGTTTTATTAGCAGGTATAGGATAGTTCTTTTATAAATAACATGTCTTTAACTTGGTACCCTGCATATGCAAAATTATTAAATTTTAGGGTTTGTTCTGTAAGCCCTTTTCAGATTTAGGATCTTGACCTTCCAGCCAATACCTTCTAATGAAGACTCACTGGAAACACCCTGGCTGCTTAGGGTCTGTTAACTGAAAGATTTGATACTTATGAGCCTGTAGCTTTGAGTAATAAAAAGGGTCAGAAGTAAGAAGAGTGACATTTTTCCTTGGATGTAGTAGGAAAAGTTGGGAGTGCCTGTTAAGGCAGCATTTTGGTCTCACATCAGTGTGAGCTGATAGTGGAGCTGCATCTGACTGTTCCTAAAAATACTGTACAGGAGATGTAATTCTCTTTCTGCCCTTTACTGTGGCAGGGGCAGGAGGTTGGGAACTCCCATTTTCCTTTTGCTGAGCCTTTCTCCTCTGCTTTTTTTCTGAAGCTTCTAGGAGGAAGCAAATAAACTTATTGTCTAAATTGCTGCCAGGGATGACCAAATTGAGTATCTACTTTTTAGAATGTTACTTAGATTTTGAGAAATTAGAAAGCTAAAAGGACTCCATACATTTCTTGATAGTCCCTTAAGACTAACCATTACCAGTTCAGATTAAACAAAATCTTTATTAGGATTTATAGGTCTTCCACTTGTTTTCTTGCTGATTTCTTGGGTTTAACCTTCTGGCTTAAGCCATAGAAAAGATGCTGCTCTCTCTTCTATGCACTCAGGAAGAGAGAGGCCCAAATTCTAGTCCTTGAAGCAACCAGAATCTATTTGTGTGACTGGATGCACTGGGGCTTTTTCTGTTTTGTCTTGGCTCAGAAATATTGTGTAGGCCAGTGAGAGAGAGAGACTTGCAGCTCTTTCTTTTGCTCCTGTTTCAAGGAGCTGTGCAATTTACTCTTGAGCTCTAATGACACTGTCTGTCATAGTGACTGTGGAAATAAAAATGAGATAATTTGTTGGAGACTTCTTCAGTAATTACTGAAGGTAATTTGCTTGTAAGGTTTGGAAGCAGGATGAAGGCCCAGGAAAACCAGAGGTCTGTACTCTTTCTCATTACTGTAGCACTTTAGAACTGAAGGGGTTGAGTCCATTACCTTGCTCCTCAATGTGATTAGCTACCTCTAATTAATTCTTTACAGATGGGTATAACTTATTCTCTATTATGGCATGAAAGCCTCCTTCAGACTAGCACAAACCTCTTAATTCTTGTAGGACTGTTCCTACACTAACTGATAACACAGGATGTTTTGTTTAAAATGGGAGAGTTGGTTGCCATAGGATGGATCAGGGAAGGGTTGCCTGGCAGAAGTGAGGAGGCAGAGCCCTGGTTCAGCTGTTGAACTCATTTTATTTGCAATTAATTTTTTTTTCTCTAATTAATACAGTCTTAGCAGAGTAGTCATTCTAAGGGAATAAACTAGAGTTACACTGGGGTGTTCCCGTTTCTTTATACAGTTGTTTACTGAGCTGCTTTTTGTTTTGGTGATTGGAATAGGAGTATGCATTTACTTAAAGCTTTGAAGTCTGTAATTATATGCTGTCTGTCTGCAAGTATTTTTCATTAGCAGTGGTAATACATGAAGTTGAAAGAATCCTTATTTAATGATATGCTATTGAAAAATTCATGTGTATTAAATATGTATAGTGTATTTTCCATCTTGTCTGACTAAAATGAGTGAAAGATTGAACATTTGTTTTCTTTCTTTTTTCTTTAAGATCTTGAAAACTTTACCAGGTCCTTCAGAGAGAAAACTACATGACACTACACCATGAGTGACAGTAAATGTGACAGTCAGTTTTACAGTGTTCAAGTTGCAGACTCAACATTCACTGTACTGAAACGTTACCAGCAATTGAAGCCCATAGGCTCAGGGGCACAGGGCATTGTTTGGTGAGTAATATCTACTTTATTTAAATATATAAAGCTATAGGTAAAGAAATTAAGTGTATTCCTGGTAGAGGTGCCAGAATGTAAAAATACTGATCATAATTTCTCTCCTGTGCTACAGGATTCTGGAGTAAATAAATTCTACGCCTGCTTGCTATAGTTCAAGTTCATGTACAAACCTATTTTTTGTTCTGTGTTAGGAGAAAGTTAATATATGGATAACTGCATAAATTAAAATGGTCAACAGATTGTCTTCTCATTAACCACTTTATTTCTGTTTCTAGTTCTCCCATTCCCCATGTAGTGGTGACATTGCAGTGTAAGGTACAACAGTGTGATGGTGAGAGATTCTGGGTTTTACTCATTCCTTCATCATGGCCCCATTTCTTCCCCCCCTTCTATTCCCCATCACTCCTGTCCATTTCTAGGAGCCATCAATGCAGTGCCTTGCCATTAAGTGGCAGGATGAGGCAAATCAGTGTCATTGTCACTCCATGGATTAACCAGAAAGGGATGCTGTGTAAGGGCTGCGCTGGCCAGCTCTTCCTTGGTGTCACCTCAGCTGTGTGCCCAGCCTCAGGACGTGAGAGCTGTTAGGCTGATCCTGAACCTTAGTCTCTTGTGTGGCACCACACCTCTGGGCCAGCTAAAGGTAAACACTTTCAAATGTTTTTCAGACTGCAGCAATTTTTCAGACACAACTTAGTGCCCACCCATATTTTGTTGGACAAAACTTACTGGGTAACAGCAGAAATGTGTATTTGATATGATTTTACAGTTCCATACCCAGGGGGGCAGACAGAGACCTCTCTAGTATCAGACTTAGTCATGACACATGGTGGGCAGTTCCTGCATTAAATCCAGTCTGTGCTTTCTCTTCATCTATAAATTTTTCAGGATGATATTGATGACTCCCATTCTGAACAACTCTCATTGTGAGCAACTCCTTCTGCAGCACCTGCCCATCTATCTTTGTCTTTTTCGTAACCATAATAAGTAATACATGCAGGAAAAGAGTGCATTTTTGTGAAAATAGGCCTTTATTTTAAAATTCTTTAGATACCCCAGCTGCCCTGCTAGTAGGTGAAAAATAAGCAAGACCATATTTTGTTCTTTAGTGACTTGAGAGATGAGTACATAGGAATATTAGGTTTTGGTTAGAAGTGTTTGGGTAATATTTACCATAGTGCTCATTTTCCAAGTGTAAATATTATTAAAGTTGTGCTTGTTCTAGATGGCGTGCAGAAATTTTGGGTGGTTTTAAGTGTTCATTCATTAAAAGCAGTGCCTTCCTGAACTGTATGACTTAAAGTAGGTATGTGCTTCAAAATGATATTAGGGTAGTGTTTAAGGTCAGCCTTTTGGGAGGAAGTAGAAATCATCTGATTTCTTGACTTATTTTGAGAAATTGGTATTGTTTCTGCTTAGCTTTTTCTTTCACATTAAAATGTAGGAAAATAAGTATTTTTAAAAATATACAATTGGCAAAAATGATAAATGAAAGCTCCAAAAAGATGAAAAGTAACTCAGTTTTTATGTGGAAGGTATTTAGCTCTCACTAAAAATAGGCTAGGAGAGAAATTGGATTTACCTTTTGTATTTATATATTAAATGCACTTTTAAACTTGATTTTTTCAATTCTTTGTTCCAACAAATTGTTGTGTTTGAAGTCTTACAATCTATTTAAGACTGAATAATCACACAGAATTATTCTTTTGAATTAATTTTTGTCATTGACTTCCTGACATCTTTCTTCCTTACTTTCTTTCTGAATTGTTCTAAATAAGGTATCAGCTGAAGAAACAGTTGGGATAAATTTGCTGCTATTTGCAAAATCTTGTTTAGCCAATGGGTGAAAATGTAGTGAAGTTGGAACTGGCAAAGCAAATGTCTGTAGAAGTAGCATATTGCAGTTCAAAACCAAGGTCATTTGCCTGTAGAAAAGAAGTGATTTCCTACTATAATTTAGGTCATAATGTTTTGCTATAATTTCATTCTGCTGGTAGTCAAGGTGATAAACTCTGGCAAATCTGCTTTTTAAATATCTGTTAATAACTGAAACAGTTACCATGTTGAAAAAATCTATTTGAATTCAAATGAGCTGGGATGGGGAAAGAAATTTAACACAAATAACATCAAGTATTTTAATTTTTTTCGTTTGAAAAGCTGTGGTATTTAGAAGTGTAGTCTTGACAGTAATAGAGATTATCTTCTGGTTCATTTTTTCTTGGTAAATTAAAAAAATGCACGGTTGCACAATTTTTAACTTTTTTTTTTCTTTTGTTTTACTAGTCTGATTTTAATCTTTCCCCTTTGACTGAGTAGGTAACAGGCAGCTCAAGGGTTTTGTATATTGCTTGGTTTTTTGACCTCCCATGTCAGTCACTCCCAGGTAGATGAGCAAAGAAAGAAGTTCAGGTGGAGTTCTACGTGCTCAGGCTGAGCCTTGTCACAGACCTGATTTGTCTAATCACAAAGGGGAAGTTCCTCTAAACTTGGTTCTTTTGTCTTGGCCTCTGATTGACTTGAACAGCTAATTCATGCAGACCCTGTTAGTTGCTGGTAATTATACCTGTTCCTGGGTGTAGTTCTTCATTAACATATGCAAAACTTTCACATTTACATATAGTGTCTTCTAGATGAAGTGAATACTGAAACATCAGTGCTTTCATGTCTGGAAGGGAAAGAATTTCTCCAGTTGCTTTTCTCCCAGTTTATTTGTTTTGCACAGGCCATAAAGGATTTAAATCTGAAAGCAATTTTATCATCGAATAATGGCTGACATATTTCACAGAATTAAGTTGAAATAAACACTACCAAGCTTTTTGTGCAGGTGGCTCATTGATTCAAATTTGGGTCATGCCTCCACAGCTCATCTCATGGATATGTGGTGCTTCATGGAGGCATTGATTTGGTGTGACTTGGTGTTTATAAACTTCATAGAACAGTTTGAGTATTGTTGTTACCACAGAGTTAGTAAGAGTACTATAGTATGATGGTCCTTTAAGGTCTGGTGTTGTACATATCTTGGTGAGACAGGGAAGAAACTCACAGAGAGTTTAAATCTACTTGGAAAAATATGAGGATTTTTTTCTACCCTTTGAAAGTAACATTAAATAGAAGGAGAGCAATGTGGGAGTCTGTATTTTAAACTGGAGCTATTTGAAGATTTAGGTTCTTGAGTAGTTTGTGGTATGAATTCACATATTTGACCAAGTAGTCTGTGTTAAAAATGAAGTGTATTCCCACTTTAATCCTGGATATACAGGTAATTTAACTTCAGATTCTTACAGCTATTAAAGCAAGTTTACACCTGTACCTCAAACTCCAGAGAGAAGGAGCAAGCACAACTGAAAAACTAATGGTCAAAACTTATAGATAAAACTAGTGGTTATGTTTACATTTGAACTCTTGTATTGGCCTTGCAATCTGAATTTTCCATATTTCTCAATTTTATTTTTTTTCTAAAACCAGATGATGAATGAATTTTTCTGCCAGGCACAATTGTTTATAGCTGTAAACTCTCCATGTACTGGAGGGTATTGGTGCCTGCAGAACAGCTCACAGAAATGTTTGTGACTCTCCTTTAGCAAACTGTCGTTCTCTTGCAAGTACTGAATGATTGTTAGCTAGCAACAGTGTCCAAAAATACTCCAAAAGTACAGATTAGGCAACTGAAATGCTTCTTGATTTTAAATAAGCTTAAAATATTTTTAGATCTTGCAATTTTGAACATGAGTCTTGAGTCAGCAGGTTCAGTATTAAGACAGAATTTTGATGAGTATCAGTGGCTTCTGTGTAACCTATTTGTATGTATTAAGGAATACATAAATTTGAAAGAATGTTTGTTTTCTAAATGAAAAGTAGATGAAGTTAATATAAACAGCTTAGAGGCTATGTTTTGTCTCAATCTTGATTTCTTTTCTCACTCCATTCTCCCTTTTGCTCCCTCCTCTCCCTCAGACAGACTTCAACTTAAATTGTTTGTCTTTGAAAACTTCTAGTGCTGCCTTTGATACAGTCCTTGGAATAAATGTTGCTGTGAAGAAGCTGAGTCGTCCTTTTCAGAACCAAACCCATGCCAAAAGGGCTTACAGAGAGCTTGTTCTGCTCAAGTGTGTCAATCACAAAAATGTAAGTTTGGCTTTATATTTATCTCCCTCATTACTCTAAGTTGTCAAAAAAGCTCGGGATTTGCTCTCTTACTTGATTTTGGTAGTAAAATTCATGGAAAAAGACTGGGAAGATGTACTGTAGGTAATGTAGTTCTCCACAAGGGATGGTTTGGTTCTGCTATGAGTTGTTTGGTGCCAGGAGCTGTGTTACTGGTGTAGGTTTGCCATCAGTGTCAGCTCTCTAGAGCTGGCCCTCCTGTAAAGGATTTACCCTTTTCAAGTTGTACTACAGCAAAGCCTGCTTGGCACTGGGTTTGTTTGTGGGTTTGGCTCTTGTAACTGCACTGTAGTTAAATCTCCTGAGCTCAGACAAGGTTTTTATTAAGTACAGGGTTCAACTGCTGGGGTCTGAAGGGGTGCAGCACTGTCTAACAATTTATTGGTAAACAGAAGTGGAACAGTATTGACAATACATGCATATTTTGATATCTTTGAACCTTCTAAAATAACAAGCCTTTATGTCAAGTACAAGGATGTAAGATTTATGTGACTGTTACATTCTGCTACTGATGGGAACTGGAAACGTTCCTGATCACTGAAGTTGTGCACTCTGGTTTAAAACTTCCTGTAGTCAATTAGCCCTCTAGGACTGAGTCCTAAGTAAGCTTTTAGTGAAGTCAAGAAGTAGCAGAGTAAGAGCAAGGTGGTTATTAAGGATGGCAGTACATAACTATAGAAGTTCCTCTGGAAATTCTGTATCATAATCTAAGTCTAATAGAATGGTGTGGGGCATCTCTGTGTACATGTTGTTGGACAGCCTTTGTTAAAATTCATTGAAAAACATGATTTAAAAGAAGATATTAATGGATTAAAAAAATGGGATCTCCCTCACAGGGGAGGGAGATAAAAGTTGTCATATAACTTTAATAGCAGAAGGTGGGTTTGTTCTTTCTTGGTTCCTGTGACATACATGCTGCAGTCTTGAACTATTCCTTAATGGGCAAGTTTTTAGCACACATGAATTCAGTGAAGCCAAGTAACATTCATATTGTGTATATAGTAGCAGTGTGCATTTGATTTCCAGTAGTAGTGTCTGAAGTAGTGGATTTTCTTGGGAATTGGAGAGGAATTTTATTCTAATATTTATTTTTATTTTATAGATAATTAGTTTATTAAATGTATTTACACCACAGAAGTCACTAGAAGAATTTCAGGATGTGTAAGTACTAGATTTCTATTTTAATTTTCCTATGAAATACTGGTGTAAGCCCTGGAGCTGTGTTGCTAGTGTCCTACTGACTTTACACTTTGAAAAAAAAAAAAAAAAAGGCTATCTAAAAGCTGAATTTAGCCTTTAATTAATCTTTATATCTAGATTTCTTTAAGAAAGACCAAGGAAGCTGCTTCACTACATGCATAAGACAAGTGGGAAATGAAATTTCAAAAAATGTTGTGTAGCTTTCCTTCATCTGTCATACTTAGCTGGCTGCATATGTGTCTGGTTTGTGTGCATTCTCCTTTAGCTGAATGGATCATTTTGGGTTAACAACTTGGCCTGGGTAACCTGATACCATTTTTTGGTCATACCAGTTACAGCAGCACAATAGTATTTCTGGCCTTAATTAAGAAATGAATACATTTCTTTTTTATCTAATCTATGTCATTTTGTGTAGAGAAGTTTCATGGTGAATTAGTTGGTATTTATGTGTTCCAGTGAAATGCTGTAATGTTTTGTGAATGGGCTTCTTGGGTAAATGGGGAAGTTTGTGTGTCTGAGATGGGTAAACAAATAATATTTTAACTTGAAAATTATTTATTCCTTCTTGTTTCTTACTGTGCTATTCTTCATTAGCTTTATTTTTTTTTCATTGAAATACAGTGAAGGGAACCATTATTTTCTAATACATTACAATATCTGCAATTCCCACATCAGATTTAGTCAGTCTTAGTTTTTCATGCTGCATAAACTCAGAATTAGTCTTCTGCTTATATTATTACTGTTTATAAAACTACTGGCATTCAGATCTCTTGGTGGACTGTTGAACAATTAATTTTTAATAGTAAGATTATTTCAACAGCTATTTTAAAACTTCAATAGTGCATTGCTTGTTTTTTTTTTCTAATTGTAAGTAGTTGTCTTTTATAAAACATCTCTCATGCCATGCTTAAAACTGGTATGAAAAGTAATACTTGAGTTTTCTTAATGCTTTCTTTCTTGTGCTTTAGATATTTGGTTATGGAGCTGATGGATGCAAATTTATGCCAGGTTATTCATATGGAATTGGATCATGAAAGAATGTCTTACCTTCTGTACCAGATGCTATGTGGTATCAAACATCTCCACTCAGCTGGTATCATCCACAGAGTAGGTAGTATTAGATCATTGACAATACTCTTTATGAACATGGATGTTCTTGTGAAACAGGGGGGACTGTAGTGGGTTGTTATTTCCTAAGATTATTATTAAAGCTGAAGATTGTTTCTAATTCAAAGATAAAGACTACATTGTAAGTAGATCTTGAGTCAGGTTAGCTCTGTGAATTTCATTAATGCTGAACTGATCAAAAGATAAAACATGATAATCTGGGGATCTTTCAAATTACTAAAGAATGACTCTTAGAAATGTAATATTTACCTCTTAGATATTTCTATCCTTGGAGATATTAAAAAGCCATCTGGATGTGGTCTTGAACCAGAGTAAATTCAGCAGTCTTCTGCAGAAGAACCTTGTTTTACTAAAACATGTGAACTATTTGCATGTCCCTGTGTCCTTTAAGAAAAGGAAGTTCTGTACCTGAGAACACTGTTTGTGTGGTTGAAATTAAGTCAAACACAAGCAGAATTAAAGGTATTAGTACATGTGTGATGTACAGTTTACTTCTGATACTTTGTGAATAAAACCTAAATATTCTAGTTTTCCCTAACTGTAGATTCCTTTGGGTATGATAATGACTGTTTCCATTCTCCTAGAATAATTTATTTTTCTCCTCAGTCACTGGGTTGCTTTGTATTTTCAATACATCTTAATTCTGTGAAATCTGCTAATCACTCTAACCCAGATGTTTTATTAGTCATTAACAAATACACTTATTATTAATGATTTGTGTGTTGGGGTGCTCCTTTACCTATCTTGACTAATTCATAATGTTGTCTTTAGCATCTATGCCCCAATAATGACAATATTTGGAACAGTCTTCTTCACCATTTAGCTATTTGTGTCCAAAATGGGTCCACTTAATGTATTAAAGGAAGCAGATACATGTATACATTGTGCACATGTATAGACCTGTATGTGACTGAGCACTGTCAGTGCAGAACTGAGTAAATTAAGACTCTGCAGACAACTTTGATTCTGGCTTTCCCTGATTTTTTGAGTACTTTGTTTTGCAATATTTAACTTGTCTCTAGTCTGTATATAAATAAGCAGATATATCAGAAAAGGAATGTGCAGTTGTTACTGAATTTAATCAGTGGCAAGTACTGACGGTGGAGGGTTTCTTACTCTGTATGTTGATCCATCCTTAACTGAAGTAATTTCTTGTTAGGATTTGAAACCCAGCAACATAGTAGTAAAATCAGATTGTACACTCAAAATCCTTGATTTTGGACTGGCAAGAACAGCATGTACTAACTTCATGATGACTCCCTATGTGGTGACACGGTATTACAGAGCACCAGAAGTTATCCTTGGAATGGGATATAAAGAGAATGGTAAGTTGCTGGAGTAGCAATTTAGATCTTTTTTCTAAAGTGTATCTATCTCAGAAAATAATGGCTTCACAAGGGAGGAAGAGGTTTTTTCCCCTGCCATGGCTGTTGTTAAGGTATATTAATCATGGTACTGGAAATAACAACAATTACACTGTAAAAATTTTGAAGAATAGAACAGTTTTCTGCTCTGTGTGCCTATCCTAGTTATATACGCTGCTCCCTCTCCCCTGCAACTGTTTTATCTTTTTATTTGTTGTCATTTTGTCTTGTTGCCATTTTTTTTTTATTCTACAAAAAACTTTTGACACACTTAGGCCGGATGATTTTTAAAAAAACCCAAACAAACCACAGCCATGAACATGTAAACAATAAAACCTTTTATCAGTGTCATTTTATCCTGAAACATCTTCTTTCAACAGTCTATCTGCTTTTACATCTCTGACTATTGAAATCTCATTCAGATCCTTATCATAAACCATGCCTTGTACTCTCATAAATCTGCATAGCACTCAAAGAGTCTGGGTGTTTTATTATTAAAAACAACACAGCTATAGTGTATTGAATGTTCAGCCAACAAACTGTTGGCAAGGAAATTGTCCTAGACTTGAATTATTGAGGGTTTTACGCTCTGATTTTTACCCTGCCTCCTCTGGAATTCTGTACTAGTGTGTCTTTTTGCTTTATCCCAGGGACTTGGGCATGCCATGCATTTTGTATAAATGTAACTTTGGCTTTACAAAGCAAGGGACTTGCAGGACCTTGCTGGGCCAAAGAGAATGAAAAAACCCCTTTGATTATAGTACAAGGCAGCTTGTACAGCAAGTGCTGACGTGGATCAGAACTTGAGTAGAAGCTGTTCTGGATGGGACAAAAAGTAAATTATCTGCAGGAGTGTAGGAGTGTGAGCATACAAATACATAATGGTGGTATTTAAAAAAACCTCTTTAATCTTTTGTCCTTGTTGCACCTAACATATGATAGTGGATATCTGGTCTGTTGGGTGCATTATGGCAGAAATGGTCCTCCATAAAGTCCTGTTCCCAGGAAGAGATTGTATCCTTCATGGTCTTTCAGAAATATAAACACCAGTCATGTTTTGGAAAATGCTGATAAGAAAATTTAGCAAGAGTCAGTTGGTGTTGATTGAAAATTCATGTTAGTAGTTTGGTTTTCCACATTGTTGTGTTTTCTGTAGACGCTAAATGTTTTTGTTTGTTTTCCTCACTTTTGTTCATGATACTTCATAATTTGATCATTTCATTTTTACTTTCAGTTGATATCTGGTCAGTTGGTTGCATCATGGGAGAATTGGTGAAAGGTTGTGTGATATTCCAAGGCACTGATCGTATCCTTCCCTAGTCATCCTTGAATCCCATTCCACTTCCAACAGAAACACAATTATTATGATCTGTATAAATATAAAAGCATTAAAAAATACTTTCAGTGATAAGGTTTGATAGATCTACTGGACTATTTGAAATTAATGCCATTAGCTAAATTGTTGAGCTTCCAATTTTATTTCCTTGGCAGACAATATTTAATGTAATTTGTACTGGTTTAACCCATAGAATTTATATTAAGAGCTTCAGTTTCTGTAGCTTAAAAAAAGGTTACTGCTAGGTTTTAAAAAAGAAATAGCAGGGAATGTATTTTCTTACCCTTGGTCTCTGTGGATAACTGTTACAAGCAAAGTTACAAAGTTACTTTTTACTATGCATGGATTTTGCTTACAATTTGTTTTGAACAGTAGACTCATTTTTTTATTGTACAGTTTTTTGAGTTTCAGATTTTTTTCTTGCTTATTAGCATTTTCTGGATAGCAGTGTCCTAACTGTAAGCACACTGCATGAGAAATATTTGGGTTTTTTCTTGCTGTTACTTATTATGAAAAAGAAAATTTCTTTTTGAGTTTTTCTTCATTCTATGGATTTTTTTATTTTGGACTTGCTTTTTCTGTAAGATTGTTATTCCTCCATTCTTCCCTCTAATATTTTTGACCCAGATTTGTCATGATAAAATTCTGCCTTCTTGTGCAGTAGTAATTGTAGGAGATATTTCTGTATTAAGAACAGACCCCTCATGTATATGTTTTCATGCCTTAGTGATTGTAAATCTCAATAATACATCACTGGATCACAACTCTGCACTGCATTAAGTGAACATCAGTGATAATTTAATAAAGTAAATATTCTTTGAATATTTTTATGTAATTCAAAATATTTCCCTAGAAACAAAATTTAAAACATTTGACTCATCAGTTCCAAATATAAAAATTGGAGCAAAACCAATTCATCCTTTACAAATAGTATCTTCCAAAGTAGTAGTAGTATTCTAGGTCTAGACATTCAAAACTAATCAGTAAATAAATAGAATCCAGAATTTAATTAAACCCCAATTGCCAGTTATGGCTACAGCTCATAAGAAACTGTCTGTGATCCAAGAAGAAATTATAAATGAAGAGAATATAGTATTTTTGCTTGTTACAAAGGAAAAGTTGAGCTCACCACTAAAACAATCAAATTATGTGTTCATAGATACCTATGTATCTTACAGAGGAGGACTTTCAATTTAAATGGAAGACTTCATGACACTAAACTTCAGCAGTCAATCATGCATTATTTAATAAAACAAATTATTAATTCTTTGTTTTCCTCCTTTCTTTGTTTCTATACTTATTGTTTGACCTTTTGAGGCCTTCAGACCAACCTAACACAATTCTTCATGTATGTTATGTGTCTTTCACCTGCATGTTAGCATGGGCTATTTTCTTTTATTCATTAATTAATGAAGGAAATTTTGTCTGGACTATGTTGAGTGTGCAAGTTATGACTTGTGGTTCTCTGGAGGTCACTGAAGCTCCACCAGTCTAGGTTTCAAGGAGTCTGATCCCTGGTATTTTACCAAAGCTCACATCTGTGCTTACAGGGGCTTTTGCCTCTTGCAAATCTTGCTAGTTAATCTTGCCTTTGCTATCTTGCAGTTATCTTTCCTGTGTATCTTTAGCTGTTTTGGGGGTTGGAACTTTTCCTAACTGATAGATGCTTCAGTCAGATTGTTGCTTTCTTTTACTACCAGCTACAGGATTGTTTTGAGAATGTGGCTTATGAGGCAGACTGGTGTGCAGGGTCATGAAGTTTCCATTCTTGTGGGGGTCTATTTTGAGGGGTGTTTTGGTTTGTTTTTTTTTTACCTTTAAAATGTTGTAGTATTCAGGGATTTAGAGCAGGGAACCAAGTTCAGCATGTTGCCTAATGACATGCCCTTGACTTGTCTTTTAGGAAGCCTACTGCTAGGTTCAGTAGTTTGTATTTTCCCATATGGTCAAAGGGGGTTGCTGGGATATTGGGAGCAATGCTCTGGCTGGACTTGAGATGCTCCTGACTGGTTCTGTGGAGGATGAACTGGGTCTTACAGTTACTGGCACTGGAAAGGAGAACCATGGAAAAAACAAGGAAGACAGATAACTAAAATGAAGCAAGGGAAAGCCAAACAGCATCTGAGTGGTTTTTATGCTCTTTCTGCCAAGGTGGTGAAGGAAACAAATTGACTGAATGATGCAAAAAGTGTGATTCATTCTTCCTTGGTAAAAATCATGCTTTATTGTGGTTGTCATAAGGACTCTTGTTTTCAACTTCTCCCAGAGGAGTTCTGGTCAGAGAAGCTGAGGTTACAGGAACAGGAAGGGTAGTTTTGTCTACATGTTGCAAGGGTGTTCACTTTGCACACTCTGCACACTTCACATTAAAATTAAGATTTTCTTCTTGTTCAGTTTATGGTAACAGGCTTAGCTTATTTCAAATCCAGTACTTTTGGGGGTATTTTTTTTTCATTTTGCTTTTTTCATAGGTTTTTTTTTCCCCAATTTTTACTGCTAAAGTGGGGTAGGTCATTAAGGTTTTCTGCCCTTCCCCCTGTGTCTGAGACCACGATAGACTGGGCTTTCATTTGATGAGCTGACTAACCAGAGTGTTGTCACTTAATGAAAAAACATCTTGAATCTAGATTGGTGGAGATCTTGCAGAAATCAGTTTCCCAGTTTGGAACAAAATTTCCTGATGTTTGTTTAATTTTATTTGTATGTGCTTTGTTTTAGCATGAGAGTTAACGATACTGACTTCTTAATTTTCATTTGAGTCTAGTTTTCCTATTGGAATATATTCAGTAAGCAAATACAGTTTTCAATCTTTCTATCAGATGCCTAAATTCTTAGCATGAAGCAGTGACTGTGCATATATTCCTGGTATTTTTGGCTCACTAACTGAAATAAAAAAAAAACTCAGTGTTTTTTAAATGCATCTTAATTCAAAGTGCAGGAAATTTGTTGTTTTGTTACAAAATCTGTCTGAGAATGGATGGGTTGGAGTGCTAGGTTATGAATTTTTGCAAGGTCCATGGTGAGGAGCTGTTGGAGTTGCAGTTTTTTTATCAGAAAGATTGTAAAGTGTAAATCTGAGTAAACTTAAATATCAGAAATACCACTCCAGTGTCTTCTCAGTGTGATAAATGAGCTTTTTTTATCCATTCTAGACTTGTTCAGAGCAGACTCTGGCATCCCTATAACAAGTGTCCCTGTGTTCTAGGGGAAGTGTCTTCACTTGAAAAGAGCCAGAAGGGACAGTCCAGAAGAAACAAGAGGCACAACTTCAAATTGTAGCTTGTAAATGCAGTTCCTATAAAGTATTTAAATTCATAGTTTAAGAACAAAGTAGACTTTGATACAGTTGAAGAAAAGAACCTGTTAAAAACCTACAGGAATCTGGATTCATTGTTCAGAACTCCTTTGAATCTTTTCCTAAAGTTGGAAATTAAACGAACAAAAAATCAAACCCCAAAAAAGAAAACACAAAAAACCAAAACAAAAACACCCAACCATCCAACCAGTCCCCCAGAAAATCCTACAACCCAAGCCCTAGTTTCCTTAGGAGACCAGCACAGAATTCTTTACTTTGAATGGGATGTGTTTGTGCTTTGTTTTTTCATGTATTTTTCCCTACCTTCAAGAATCTTCGATGTAGGTGGTGTGATGTTCTAATCCAGAAGATTCAGCAGCAGTTTTTCTTTTCTGTTGTTTTAGAATTGCTAAATAAAGCCTCTTTTGGAGCTGAAAAAAGTATTGTTTTCAGTACTAGCCAATAGATAACAATTGGCAAAAGATCCTTAAGCACAAAGCTTTGTGCAGCACTTCTAGCCTGTCCTTAAGATTGAAAAATCTGAGTCTTATTGTTGTGTCACTGTAGTGTTTTTGCATGGCAGCTCAGAATACTGTTGATGTTAGAATGAAGTTCATATTTGTGTCCTTTGTTCAAGTTTTCATTAACTTTTCAGATTTCTGTAAGTGAAATCTTTGTAATAGTGCAGACTTCAAATTCTCCAGCTGATTTTCCTAAAGATATGGTGCAGATATTGATCAGTGGAATAAAGTTATTGAACAACTAGGAACACCATCAGCAGAGTTCATGAAGAAACTACAGCCTACAGTGAGGAATTATGTAGAAAACAGGCCAAAATATCCTGGTATTAAGTTTGAAGAACTCTTTCCAGACTGGATATTTCCATCAGAATCAGATCGGGACAAGTTAAAAAGTAAGGCGAGTTTTTTATCATTTTCTAGAAAAGATTTTAATTTAAACTGTCTGCAGCACACTTAATTTAAAAAAAAACTAATATAAATTGGTTATTGCAATAGATGTCAGCATTAGAAGCTGATTACTTTCTCTTTCTTTCCTTTATGACATCTGAGATCTTCATAGAAGTCATTAAATACAGAACTACTTTCCTAGTATTCTGTTTAATTCTCTTATTTTATTGCATTGAATAATGTCTATTGCTTAAGTGATCTCTCCAGTGTTCTCTTATGGAAGTTATTTGCAATTATATTTTTCTGGCTGATACATGTTTATAATTAATTTTGGCAATACTTTGACAACAGATAATTAGTATTAAAATTTAAAATTTATCTTACTGTACCCTATAGATGGTAAAAAAAAAGGGGTTATAAAATAATTAGTTATAGCCTATTTAATTATTAAAATGATTGTTTAGACCGAAGAGAAATGTCATTGAAATGCCATTTATTGCCATGTCAGTTACCATGCAGGAACACCTTTAAAAGGAAAACTGGTTTGATATTAGAGAAATCAGATTGTAACTGTACCAATGTGTATTTTTTTGAAGTTTAATAAAAATGTTTGATGTGTTTTATGGTCAGTAGTTAGTGCCAAATAAACTGTGATCCATGTGACAGCAGAAGTGTTCAAGTTGGTTGGTGTCAGCTGCAGGGTTTATGTTTTGGGTAAAATATCTTTTACAGTAAAGGATTGTGACCTCATTTAAAAAAAAAATAACAGCATGGGAAGGTTTGCATCTTTAGGCTTGTTCTGACAGGGCAGGGTAATGCTTCTCTGGACATGACAAGATGTGGAGCTTTGGTACAACACAGCTGATTTTACATCTGTACACAGTGAGGTTTACCTGACTCTATAGGATTAATAGTTCCTTGTGTCACACCAATAAATGGAACTTATTAAAAGGTTTATACTTCAGAAAATGGTTGCAGTGTCTGTCATCTGTTTCCTTGTGTTTCTTTGCTGTATCAGGCATTAAACTACATTTCTTTTTCATGTGTGTTCTTTTCATTTTTATTTTCTAGCCAGTCAAGCTAGAGATTTATTATCAAAAATGCTTGTAGTAGATCCAGACAAGCGAATTTCTGTAGATGAAGCCTTACGTCATCCTTATATTACTGTCTGGTATGATCCTGCTGAAGCAGAAGCTGTAAGTTTGCATTTAAATTTAATTTTAAGATAAGAGTTAGATAATGTTAGAAGAGTGCAATAAGTTTCAATCAACAGCATGTTTTGAACTCATTCTTTGGCTAACAAAAGTCACAGATAAAGCCTTTAGATAACATTAGGGGCAGAATTTCCTGAAGAACAGCTGCTGAAGTGAAATTAATAGTTTGAAATGTATTTTTGGTAGCTCCTTTTACATTATGGGAAGAGTTGCCTCAGTTCTGGTAATCTAGGGCTTTTTGAAAAGGTCACTTCTTCTAAGGCCCCATGAAGCTTTATTTTAAGTTTAATTTTAGTTGGTGCTTTAAAGCATCTTTGCAGTGAGAAGAAAGATTTTTTTTTTTTTTTTTTTTTTTTTTTTAAAGCAGATTCTGGAGTTGTAAAATGAATAGTATTTTGAGGTACAGTGTGCAAAAGATAAAGGAAATAAAATGCTAAAAAAATAGTGATTTTTCAATTTCTTTTTTTTTTTAACTTGTGATCAGTAGTTTTTTTTGTTTGTAGCCCCCACCTCAGATCTATGATGCACAATTAGAAGAAAGAGAGCATGCAATTGAAGAATGGAAAGGTAAAAAGTGAGCATGACAAACTGTATTTATTGTAATAACTTCTAGTATTAATGTGTGGCCAGCAATACATGTGTGCTGGATTGTGTACCTGATTGGAACCTGCTGTTGCAATTAAGAAAAGAAATCAATAACCTTTGCACATACATAAATGGCATGCAAGTCTGTGATCTTACAGCATTTTCTTGTGTCTTTTCTCCTGTTGTTCCTCCCACCCTTCTCTCTTAAGAATTAATATACAAAGAAGTAATGGATTGGGAAGAAAGGAGCAAGAATGGTGTGGTAAAAGATCAGCCCTCAGGTTAGTCATTGTTTCAGTAGTTCTTCTGTAAGTGTGATACGTGGTGCTGGTCTGTGGCACCTGTGAGTGAAGAAATCTTGCTTAATAATCCAGGTGGGCAAAAATTTGGGTGTTCCAAGATTCTGATGAGCCTTTGGAGGTCCCTGTGCAGCAGTTGTTATGAAGTCCTTTGTGTGTCCCAACACCCTGAGCTGCTTTCTCATGGAAGGGCTCAGTCATCAAATGAAATAATCAATACCATGTTATATCAGCTGTTGCACAGATGTCTTTTATGCTGAATTCTGTGGCTCTGCATGAGTGAATCCCTTTCATGCAGGGTTAAATAGTGTTAGGGCTTCTTGTTTTAGAACAGTTAATAATGCACAGTATTTATGCCCATGATTGAATCCTTGGTGTTTGCTGCTGTTGTCTTGTACTGTCTTTTGTTAACTCTATTAGGTTTCTTGATACTCAGGTCTCTCTTCACATCATATATTGCCTTTTTTTTTTCTTCCTTCTCAGCGAGGGAGAAAAATAGAAATAATTTTATGTTTGCCTTTTTTCCTAAGGATTTCTGTGAGCAAAGCGATGCTCAGAGCCTAGAACTGTGGTTATTTGTACTTGCAATATTGTCTTGCCTCAGATTTTATTATGTTTGGTTTACTTAGCACAGATGCAGCAGTGAATAGCAACACCAGTCCTTCCCAGTCATCATCTATCAATGACATTTCATCCATGTCAACAGAACAAACATTGGCCTCAGACACAGACAGCAGCCTCGATGCCTTGACAGGACCCCTTGAAGGATGTCGATGATCAGCCAGGATTGCAGACTTGACTTTGTTAAAGAACTCTTGCTTCCATTGGCCCCAAATTGCTTGTAAGTTAATGGAACCAAGTAGAAAAACTCCATGTTCTGCATGTTCTGCTAAAGTAATGCCTGTTTTTTTTAACTGGGTTGTTATGAAATTGCCTGCTTAATGTTGTAGAATGAAAGTAAATCAATGTCTGAAGAACAAAAAAAAAAATAATAATTTAAATTTAGGCACTTGTTGTGGGCTTTTCTTTTTTTCAGCCAATTTCAGGTGAGCAGTTATAATAGAGTTTTAGTCAATAACTCCTCTTAAGTGGTTCATGAATCTTCAGTCCCAACTGGCAGGCTTCTGTGACACAATGGTTGTTTACATTTTAGTACAGTATTGCTTGTTGGTAGGTTTATTGAATGTATAGTCTCTGTGAAGTATGTTTTCAGGTGTGACTGGCAGTTTGCATTATTTAAGGACTGGAGTGTTGTATGTAAGTGGGAACCCTCACAATGAACAGTCTCAGTACTATGTTTAAAGGGCAGTTATTCTTCCACATAGCACTTTCTTTTTAATTGAGCCCTTTCTGTCATCACGTCTAATGATTCTATCTTCTTGTAGAAGAGACAAAAGTGAAGTTTAAAGAATGTAGCCATTATTTTGTATTTCACCTCTGAGGAAATGTCTCTAACTTTCTCAGTTTTGTAAATGTGGGTGAATGGAAGATACAGTGGCTTCATTAAATCTTTACCTGTGAAGCAATGCCTGTATAGAAGAGAGTGTTAAAATGTTCAGTACTTTCTAGCTTGTGATACTGATCCTTTAACAAAATCAAACAGAAAAGGAAGTTGTATCTGTGGTGCTCTTCATTCACTGCAAACTGATAAAAGGACAGGTGAACTGGAGAGACTTGCAGCCTCAAAAAGAGCTGCATTAATGTTTTCCATTATTTTAATGGGTTGATTCTATCTAGCAAGTAATAAAGAAAAACAATGCAGTAGTTTTGAGTCACTTGTAAATTAAGTATTTAGGTAGTAGAAATTAATTCCCGCATGAAGAAAAACCCCTCTGTTTGTACTGGGGGAGGAGAACATAGGTAATACATATTTTCTTAACACAGCATCAGGTAAGAGGAGGAGATTATTTGCTGTTTCATGGCAGGCTTATCAATGCAGTTTTCAGAACCAGATAATGTAAATACTGCCTGGTCCATTGCTCCATATGTTGAATTAGAAAATGTTTGCAGCAGAGTAGGGTTTAAGTTGCATTATACCACACACTTGTGAACTTGTGCACACTCACTTGGGAGTGCACAGGTGAGAAATTTTGCTAAAGGATCTTGTGTGTGTGAAAGCAAACTATGTAAGTGTAGTAGAGATGTACAAGATGAGGTAAAACACCACTTTTTTAAAGGCACTATATTTAGTTGTTGATCCAGATATTCTTGACTTGAATATATAAATAGAACTTCTAAAACATACTGGCTCAGCCAAACTTGTACTCCTTTTTAATAGCTGAATTTGCTGTAGCAAATATATTAAGGTTATACTGTCCCAGAAGCTTCAAATGAATTAATGAAGTAGTTAATATGATGTTTGCTTCAGAACTATCACCTGGAATCTTGGATTTTTAAAATCCTGTTTAATGGAATTGCAGGATATTTGGGCTTGTTTTTTTTTTTTCTTGTTGCTCAGTTTTAAACCTACAAATAGGTTAATTTATCTTTTGATACTGACAGTCTATGTGAAATATTTTTAGTGCGTTTTTGTCACTGGAAAAAAACATTTTAAAATACCTGATTACCATAGAGCAGAACAGCACAGGTTGCTGTTCTTCTGCATTTTAATCTTTAAGATTACCGAAAGCACATAGTCAAAATGCACATTAGGATTCATCATGGAAGTAATCTACTGTGTTTAATTTTTCAAGACTTCTGTCTTCTTCAACTGAAGTTACAGTTCATTTTGACAGTTACTGCTTTAGAAGACTTAATGAAACAAAAACTTTTGTTTCATGGTTTGTTTGGTTTTTTTTTGAAATTCAGAGTTGCATTTTTCCTATTGGACTTGGGCTGCTCGAAACAAGGGCAGTTGGATCAGATGACCTCCAGGTCTCTTCCAACCTGTATTATTCTGTGATTCAAATTCTCTTAAAATGTTGTTTATTAACACAGCTGCCCTATCTTCAAGATATGACCTGGTATCTGATGTTCTTCTAGTACATACTGTTACTTTGAATACATGCTCTTGGAACAAAAACAGTCCCTGAGTTAATTTGTAAATCATATTCTAGGAAAAGCTGTCTCATATCTTATTTTTTTAATGTCTTCTTGCTGTGGCATCACAATGAAGCTTCAAAATTTTACAGAAATGTTGTTACTTCAGAGCATGCATGAAATGTCTGTGAATATTGTAGATTTTGATTCCAGTATCATTCAAAACCAAATTGCTAATATCCTGAATGAGAATCCATTTCCAAAGGCACATATAGAGATGATATTTCATAAAATGCATGCAGAATAGATGCATGCTTAGGTTCCCATGCTGTTTCAGTGTACACATATAGAGTATAAATCCACTGCATGCAGATTGTGTCCATATAGTTGTATTCCTGACTGCAGGTGAAGTTCAGTGCCATGTCTGTGAAGTGGTTGTCAATGCCAAAAAACCTCATTAGTGATGGAAACTGAAATGCACATGTAACTTGACAGGGGCTCAGAAGTTGAGAGAGTTTGGTGTGCAATATAATCACTTTTATTCCTAAGACTAAAATCATGTATGTAAAGTGATACAATTGACCATTTTTTTTTTGCACTTTGGCATTTATAAATATTTATATGTATTTAAAGGTAAAGAATATGTGAGTGTGTTTACACATATATATTAAAAAACCTGCTCAGTTTTGTAAACATGAATGTTACTTTTTCTTTATGGGAGACTTTGTATAGTGTTAACACTACTGCAGTATACATAAACAATTTATGAAATATGATTACAAAATAAGTGTTGATCAACATAGATACAATCTGTAATCTTAACTGCTCACCTGAAAATAGAGGGATCTATGGCTATCAATCAGATTATTGACCAGAAACATTATGTTCAATATATGAACTCTGAGTAGCTGAATGGCATTGCAGAAATGGAGTATGTTATAAACAGTTCATTTCATCTGTGCTTGCATCATTTTTCCTCAAAAGAACCAAATCTTAGAAAGAGAAGTTTGACATTTTGAAAGCTGGATAAGCTGCCTGTAAGCTTGCTTTGAGGAAATCCTGTGATACGACAAGTATAGGGTTGTTTTTATTGAAAAGATGGTAAATGAATGTCAAAATAAGGCTTTGTCTGCATGGATTATACAAAATAAAGTAGTCTAATGACTGGAAACTAGTGCTTGCAAACAGCCTTGGAAGTTTTATAATGTTTCCAGTAAGGGTTTTAATTTCTTGTCAAAATAATAAAAATAAACTCAACCTTGACTGGAAACTGACTAGTTGGTTGGTACATTTCAAAAACTTAGGAATCAGAGGGCTCTAAAGGTTTTCTTTGTCTTTTTTAAGTCCTAACAGAGTATGTGTGTTTACTCAAAATTAATTAAAAAACCAAAATAATTTCTTTATTTTTCTTAAAGGAAGGGCCTTAAATCGATTTCCTTTTTAGAACTGATTTTTATTTGGCTTGAAAATTATCATTTTATGAACGAAGTAGGGTTTAGACATTTAAAACACAGCTGATATACCAAGCCTCTAAGCACAGAGTGGACAACATTTCTTTTGGCAGAATTGCAGTCCTGTTGCTTGGTGTGGGCTGGAAGTTCCAGTGTGAAAGTGCAGACAAATCTTTTCCTGAACATGATGCTGGTCTGGAGTATGGTTTCAGTCTTGCAGCAAGACAGTTTGTGTAGAGCCTTTTGTTGGAATTGTCACGCTTAAAATGGAAGGAGTTGGAGTGTGGTGGGGGGTAAATGCTGAACAGCCTTTGTCTGTATATTCTACATCTGTCATATGGATTCTATCAGGGCTTGATGCTAAACTTAGTGATACCATACACTGGGAACCAAATTTTTTTCCTGGGATGTGTCTTGTGTAATTCCTGCTCAAAACAAACTGGTTTTGGTTCTGGGACACCTGCACCCAGATGCAGAATTTGTACTTGAGTTCCTATAGACTAATCTAATGATTTCTTTGCTTTTCCAGAGTGTTTTTAAGGATTTTTAAAACATGTGGAAAGATGACAGAAAAAGTGTCTTCTGACTCGTTATTTACATATGTTTTAACTTCTCTGTTACACCAGTGATACTGATGTTCTATCAGCTTGGAACAACTTACCAAAGCAGTTTTATTTTTTGCCTGCTCTGCATGCTAAAAATATCTGGAGCTAAACTAATGTGTTAAGCAAACCTCATTTTCTCATGTTCCCATTGGAGGAATTTGAAGAGATAACCATCATTTCTGTTTGTGTCCCCTAAAATCACTCTTTTATTTTTTGTAGGTAAAATTTTACTTGTTGCATTTCAATCCCATGGTCTTGCTTTGTGGTTATAAATTTACCTGGGTCCTCTATTTCAAACAGTTTAACATATAAAGTCCAGTGTAAAACTGAGCTGGTAAGATGCACTCTTCTGCAATTTGTTATTGAAAATATGGCAAATTATTTTGGTCCAAAAATTCAAAACAAATTAGAGAAAATACATTTAGCTGTTTAAGTTTTTATTCCTTGATGCTGCTGCTTTTTTTTTTTTTAAACAGGTGCTTGCAGTTTTGCACAAGAAAAATCAATTTTATTAATTGCTGGGTTTGAAGCACTTTTACTTCCCAGTACACCCAGTATATGGTGTAAAAAGGAATGACAGAAAAAAATTTTAAATTTGGGTTGCAATCTTTACTTATTTTGATATCCTTTAAATAGAAAACTGTTTTCAGAGATTTGAAATGAAAAATTGTTTTTATGGGCTGAAATTTAACACTTAGTAAGAGATCATCTGAGAAACATCTTGTACTCAAATGCTGGTAGGCTGTTAGCCAAGTGACTGCCTACCCATTTATTAGGTGAAGATACAACCGTGTTTGTTCCTGTAGCTAGGTCAGCTAGCTATGAGCTAGGATTCTTTTTTCTTAAAACAAAAAAGCATTTTATTAACTTTTGGCTGTGCATCATGAGGTAGCTGTATATGCTGTGGTAAGGCCAGAACATCCTCTTGTTGACTCTACTGCAATATGTGCTCCGTGAATACCACAGGAAGACACTGTCCATGCTCTAAAATTCTGGTCTAAACCCCTGAGACTTCTCAGGGTGGATGTAAGCAAGTACCTGTGTCTTTGTTTCCCAGGTCTGTAGTTCAGTGCTCCAGAATTTCTTAGAATAACAAAAGCAGGGAAGAAAGTAATGGAGTAAGAACAACATTTTATGTTCACTACCTGAAACAAAAGTTGTATTTGTTACTGATAGCAAAGCTAATTTAATACCCACAAGCATAAGTTATTGTATTGTCTTCTGTGGGGGGAAAAACTTTTGAAAAAACTGAAGCATATCACTAGCTTTTCTATGAATTCAGATGCTTAAATTGGTGCTAATTTTTTAAAAGAAAATGTAACAGATGGTTAGCAGTGTATTTGTCTGGTTTTGATACCTCTATTTTCTTAAATGGTGGCAAGCCAAACTTTATAAAATGATGAACGTGTGTTGTCAGCTTCATCAGGCTCCCATATTTTCTTCAAGTAAAATGTTTAAACTTCCATGGCAGTTACTGCTTCCTTGGAGCAATTGCTTTGAGGTGTGTAATACACTAATAAAATGGACACAGTATGAAAAGATAGCAATACATAACTATCCCTTTCTTTAAATTCCATGAGGTGTTGGGTTCCCCAGGTGATTTTAGGAGTTTAGGGTAATCCAGGTACCCAGTAAAGAGCAAGTCACAGATGCCTGTGTGCAGTTAACTCAGTACAGTGAAGCCTTACCTGGTCATTTAGATTGTTTATAAAGATTATAGAGTGTTCATCTATTTTAAAGAGGGAATAACAAATAGAAATAATTAACTGTTTTCTTAACAATTAAAATGTTAATTCCAGAGAATACAGTCTATAGTGTACTCCAGAACACATGATATTAAAGAATATAGTAGGTTCCTTGAGCAATTTGTTATGAAATCCAGTTTATATAATGGCTCAAAATAAACCCCCTCCAAACATAATTTCTTTGGGAATTTATTTTGAAATGCCTTCAAGTTTGACCTCATTTCAGAGTGCTTTGTATGTCTTGTTTTGGCCCTCTTTCCCACCTGTTTACCAAATGTCACAAAAAGTAGCATCAAGCCCTATCACTTGTTACAGTGTTCTGATTTTATGGCCTTAATATTAGTTATAGTATGGTATATAATTTCAGAAGAAAGATGCTCTTTGAAGTCTAATTATATAGATACATGTGGCCTCTTCTGCCTATGAAATTAGGCTTTGATTGTCATATCTCATTCTTGATGCTTGTGCAATAGGAACATGTTCCTTCCAATGCAGTGGCTATCTCATCTGATGCTGGACTTTGTTTTCAGGATGACTAGAAAGTTGTTGGGTTTTGCTTATGTTTTTTTATGGGTAGCAGTCATGCTTCCTTGTTTTTGGATTGATTTTCTTAAAAGAAAACTAGAATTTCATAAGGAGAGCTGTCAACAACTAGTTCTGAAGTGCTAGTTGAAGCCTCATTCTGAAGCTTTTTGAGGTTTTTTTTCTTCAAAAACCTTATTGTAAAACAGTACTAAAGCCACTGTAAAATTATAAATTAAAATGTATACTTAAATGACTTGAGCAGTGTGTCTTATTTACTTGTAGCTGTGTTTTCTTTTTCTTCGTCCTGTCTTGAAGTGGAATAATTTATATAACCAAAATGATGTTATCTTAGTTATCTCACAGCATAAAGTTTCAGCTACCACTTTAGTTTCCAGCTAACCAAAAACTAAGCATTAGTACAACAAATGAATGAAAAACAGCTTTAAGAGATTGGTTTGAGCTGCTTTTTCCTGATCAGCTGGAACATTTTGACACATCAACAGCTCTTGGGTTTGCTGCCAAGTGTAGTTTGAAATCTGGGCTTTTTAAGTTAGAGAAGCTTGCTTGGTAATACTGACAGCTTGTGTTCCATCCCTGTGCCTAAGCAGTGTCATAAACAGATTGTCAGGCTTCCTTGCAGGTTTCAGATAAGCTGCTGGCCTTGTTCATCTGTGTATATGTATGGATGGATTTAAAAGGGCTTGGGAATAATTTTCACCTTGTGTATGATGTTGTCTTTAACACTGAACAAGACAGAGGGATGGCAAACTTGAAAAAATAGTTCTATTGTAATCATTTTGAGGAGGAGGTAAGTATTCTTGCAAAGACAGTGATGAGCTTCCCAGGCACTTTGCAAAGCTGCCTACTGTAACTCTGGGGAAGGTGAAATAAAACTTCATTTCTGCTTTGAACTAATTGCTTTTCATGGAGGTTTTCCTAGTATTAAATGAAGGGTTAACATAGCTGCCTTTCTAGATAGCTGGCTGGGCTTTCAGCCAGACTCTGGTACTGCAAAAGCTTCACCTCTGACAACCTAAAATTAATTTTTACAGCAATTTTGCCATTTCTTCTGAGGAGAGCTGGAAGTTTTATCTCATCTCTATATGGCATTGAAACAGAGGATCTCAATAAAGCAGAGATGCCCACTAGGTCCCAAAGCTCCCCTATGTCTGATGGTATTTTTCATATTGCTAATTCTGCTACAGATAGACCTAATTCCATTCATTAGATAGGAAACAAAACAAAACAAAAAATTAGATAGGACTATGCTGTACGTGCAGGGTCTTCAGTGTTACCTAGTTATGTCCCCTGCTTTATGCCATAACTTTTCTTTACGTTTCTTGCAAGTTCTTGAAGTTGGCAGGACAGTCTAGACGAGCAAGGAGGAAGGCAACTCATGAAACAAGATCCAAATGATTTTTTAGGAAAGTAAGATGTCAGAAGTGTGGAGATTTTTCATAATAATGAGGCCTCAGAAGATGGGGCAGGGGTGGGGAGTAAAAAGAAAGAAACAAGAAGAATGGAAGTGCAGGGAATTAAAATTTAAAGCTGCTCAGTTCATGATTCCTTGGTGTGAAGGTAAGGATGCAGAAAAGCAAGGTAGAATTCAAGGGTGCCCTGGTGGAGACTGAGCATGGAAGGGGTTGGCTGGCACTAAGAGAACTGACAAAGAAAGGGCCTGAAGCATTGCCCTGGGCATGGCACAGGGTAGGGCTGCTTCACTCCATGATCCCTGTGGGTTAAGACTGGGATTTTTATTCTCTTCCTTGATCTTAAAGCAAGCTGCTTGCTTTTCTCTGAGGAACAAGAAAAACATCTGTGCAGTTTCTGCTCACATGTTATGAGTTGATTTAGTGAGATGCTGAATTACCAAGTAGATGGTCACTCTTGCATTTAATCTTGCTCAAGAGCAGATAATGACCCATGTGCTTTTCCTATATAAAGTATAATCTTGAATTCAGTACAGATTTAAATATGAGAATGCTGCTGTTCATGTTAAAATTCTTCTGTAGTGGATTAAAAGAACAGTAGTTATTTTACTGATATTTTACTGCATCTTTGCCACTAATGCTTCACACATTTCCCACGTGGAGAGTGGTAGCTCTGAGATGTGAGGGCTACCACACATAAGTCTGGCTACCAGTGATGGGGTTAGGACTAATGTGAGCTTCTGGGAGTCCTGCAGAGAGGCCAGTGATAATCTGGAGGAGCAAATGGTGATGTAGAGACCTTCTCCATGAATAAATAACCCAGCACAGGGCTGGTGGGAACTGTGGGGAGATAGTAAAGCATTGCCTTACTGTTACTCTGTATTTGTCCCCTAACTGGTGCAGCTCATTTTGGGATGCAGCTACAAGCTCAGCACTAAAGCCTTAGGTGACTGGTAAAACACACTCCAGCAAGCGTGACAGCCCATAATTAAAGCCACTCAGCCACTTAGGCATTTATTGCACCAGCAGAAGACTCAAGGCTGGCCAAAAAACACTGGAATGCTTTCCCAGCACGCTGCATTGGCGGTGGTGCAAAGCTCTGGAAAGATCTTGTCAGCGGTGAGAGAAAGCATCCCTGGCATTAGCAGGGTGGTGCAGAGCTCCCAGGGTTCATGAATTCCAAGGAGTTTGTATCAACTGCTCACTTTTATAATAGCCAGCCCAGTTTGTACTGTTGGGATTCTTATTTCACCTCTGGAATAGGATATGCTGCAGTCAGGGTGTGGCCCTACTTCTAGGTTTAGCTCAATTTCAGTTTATGTTTAAGCTCTATTTCAAACCAAACACAGTTCTATTTATTTCCACCTGTTAATTTCTCCAAAGGTTTCAAAAAACTCTTCCATCTCTTTTTGAAGCATTTCATTTCTTCTCTCTGCATCTTCCTTTGCTCTCTCTGCGTTCTGTATTTTCATCTCTGCAAGACTGGACCACTCACGCTGCTGTCCCAGTTTTGAATGCATGTCCTTAATCTCCAGCTGCAACTCTCTGTTCCGCTGCTCCAGGCTGTTGGGAAGACATTGTGAATTACAGGATTATTATTTTTTACCTCCACTTTCTCAATAAAGCTCTAGGTTTTTTTTTAAAGCTGCCTTTTTTAACATATGTTCCCATAAATACAAGTATTGGCATCCCCAATATTTTTGCAGTTCATGGTGTTATAAATTAAAAGTTGCCATTTTAGTTATCCAGATTTACAATATAAATAACCATATGGCCAAAGGAGTCTGTTTTGGTGTTGGGTTTTTTTGTTGTGGAATACTACATCAGTAGTATTAACAGCAACTGGCAATATAAAATATTTAAGGAAACACTGAAGATCCTGCTTGGATTGCAGAATCCCTTGAACTGCAAGGAAAAACAAGCAGAATACAGCAAAGAGATTAAATTAAAAAAAAAAAAAAGCTGAAATGCAGGAAGAGCTCCTTTTAATATGAAGAAATGAGTGAATAGTTCTTCAAGAAATTAAGAGATTAAATAGATTTTTTTCTTTGCATAATGTTCAAGCATAGTGTAATTCAGTATTACCCACTTACCATCTCTTCTGATGATGCATGTTGAGGTATTTTATGATTTAATCAAATGGTCAATTTGCACAACATACCTTTGTAACTTACAACTAATGAACAACATTGTATTTGAAATGTTCTTTCCCTTTAGATGACATGAGAAAAGCAGCACTATTTGGAAAGTGGAGCCTGGAAATACTTCTCCTTTTTTTTCCTTGATAACAAGCTATGGCTGAATCTCTCTTCAGTTTCTAATCTTAGAAATAGGGAAAACACTTACGAACACTTTCATCTGAGTTGTTAAAATTCATGACTTGCAATTTGTAAAGAATAATGACTTGCTGGTAATGCTGGGGAGAAGGCTGCACATTTTTCCCTAGAGAAAAGTTTAATACTGGATTAAGGAGAAGTAGAATAATACACAATAGAAGAGAGGCTTTTCAAGAGCTCTGTGCATCTCTGCAAAAAATTTATGGATGCTCTGGAGTTTCTCATGCATCTGACATGAAAATTATTCCTAATAACTGAATAATTGCTAACCTAATCCTGTAATGCTGTGTCCTGGGTGACATTCACAGTGGGATGGAGCGGTGGTGACTGCAGCTGCATCTGTAGCCCAGCTCCAAGGCAAAGACCCTGCAGTTACTCCCTGCAGTAGGGAGAGATCCCTTCCCTCAAGCCTCATAGTTGTTAAAATCCTTTACCTTGCAATTTCAGATTCATACTCAGCCTTCTGCCTGGACATCAGCCTCCTCAGGTGTGCCAGGTGATGCTGCAGGGAGGTTGGGTTTGCTGCCGAGTCACCGGAGGGAGCGGAGGTGTTGCTGTTGTCCCCTGGGATATGTCCTGTCTTTTTCTGGTCCCCCGAAATACGACTTACAGCTGTGTTGGTTTCTTGTGGGTCTCCTGGGTGGACAAGTCTTGTCAAATATCTTGAAGGAGGATTTTCCTCAAACATGGTTAAGCAGCAGGCGCCTGCCTGCTGAGTGTGCCCAGCCAGCACCAGCCGTGCCCTCCGGCCAGCGTCAGAGACTCAAAGCCTTCTCTGTTTCAGAGGAGACCTTGTTTTTGGGTCTGTCTTGCTTTGCCTTGTCAGGGGCTGTGAGAGTTTTCTTCCTCCCCACAGCTGCTTGAAGCTTTTTCAAATACTTGGAAACGATCCATTTTGCTGGAGCCTGGATCTTGTTTCAGCTTTGCTTTTTGTATGCAGTGGGTTGAGGTCTTGAGCTGCTGCACCCGCCTGCTGCCTGCTTTCCTTTGCTGTCATGGCTGGTTTCTGCTCATCTCCAGGAACTACTACTGTTTGACTGCCTTCAATCTGCTTGGGGTAGTTTGACTGACATCTGTGGGAAGCCCATTTTACAGCTCTTCACCCTTGACTAGTTTCACCCCGGGCTGGAGAGGTGAATTCTGCAGCACCAGCCCAGCCCTGGGGCTGTGAGTGGGGAGCAGGGTCCCCTCTTTGCAGGCTGCAAGGACAGGGCTCCTTGTGTTCCCCCTCTGACACACTAGAAAAGGGCTGTGTTACATCTGTTTTGGCTGCACTATATCTGGCTGGTCAGGCGTGAGAAAAATGGCATGAATGTGAGCTGGCTGGAGCATCCGCTGGGGCTGCTGCAGAGAGAACAAACACAGGGGTGCAGGCAGGGGAATCTGGCTCCTCCATCACTGTCCTTTAAGGACAAGAAGCCTGGAGGTTAAGGAAAAAGAAGGCACTCATCTGTTACATTTCATTTCCTCTTGAAAAAACTATTTGATGGGAGTAAATACAGAGTGTTTGTTATTTTCTCACAAGAAAATCAAGCACATGAATAACTTGTTCGTAACTGGAGGAAGAGCAAACCTACAGTTTAAAGGCATTTCTCAAAAATTATAGAGACAGTTTAAAATAGGTTGTTTTCTCTCCCTGACCCCACAAGTTCAGGCTCAAGGTACAAGAACTGAAAAGCTGGTTGAAGTGGATTCCTGTACATGTTTTACTCGTCTGCTACATGGAAAACAACCCTGGCTTTTGCTCTGCACTCCTGACTTGTGATGTGTGCCTTGCAGAAGTTGGGGCTGGAAGGTTATTGAGACAATTCCCCGTCTTGACCTACACTCTCATCAGTAGGAATAATCCATAGGAATGAGCAGGCAAGTAGGTGAATGTTTGAGGAATCTAAAGAAGGCCTGGAGTGAGGATAACATGGGAGAAAAAGAAAGTAAATAAGGCTTTCACCATCTGAAAGTGAGATGCTGTACTGGAGGAAGATGGAGAGAAATTCACTAATTTGGTTTTGCGGAAGTAATAAAGTGATTTAAATACTTCCATGTCTCTAAGACTGCAATTGCTGCTAACCTAACCTTATCCTCCAGAAAAAGATATTCCTGAAGTACTAATGCCAGTGCTTTACTTGAGTTCTGTGCCTATTAATCATCTAACAGATGGCTGTAGTTTCTTGTGAACTGGATTTGCTTTTGTTTGTTAATGTTTTCTCCCCAGTCCTAAGGAGAGAGGCAGCAGCTGTGCTGACCTGCAGCTGCTCTTGCACAACGAGGAGCATCTCTGGCCCTAACAACACAATTTCTAAGAGAGAAATCCCTGGGATTCTTGGACAGTTCCATAATGCCTCTCTTAGAAGGTGGCTGCCAAGCTCCAGGTTAGGAACATGGGGTTGATCAGAGAAACATCAATGAGGTGTGACAGTTGGAATCTCATCTACTCTGTGCTTCCTTACCTAATTAGAACCTTGATCAGGCAGAGCACCATATAATGATGATTTTTTTTTTTCCTCACACCTCTCTGGATTTACATTTATTAATTTGCCATGTTTTCCTTTCACCTTCCCCATGGCTTCTCAGGGAAGATGGTTTAAATTAGTTTCCTGTCAAATTAAAGGTCAGCAATGAAGGGAGATGTGTATTTTTTTTGCTCTGAGGCAGAAGAGCCATGTTCCAAGCTCTCAGCATGCAGGGAGCTGGGATGTTTTGAAAAAATTGTTTCTTATTTTGGGCTGACTTGAGAGGGAGCTTGTGATTCTCTGTGATGACCTCTCCCTGGAGAGCAGAGATGCTGCCATTTGTGGTTAAAATTTGACATGCTTGAAATAGTTCCTCCAGGCAAGCTGTGGGATTCAGCCTCCCTCAGTTCTGGTCCTTTGCCAGCTGCCTGTTCCCCTACATCTCCTCTGAGCTCTAAAAGAGAGACCAGAGCACCCTCACTTTGCCTTTGTGGGGTATCATTTGCACTGCAGACAGATGAGATGTGACTGTTCTAAAAAGGATGCCTGGGGACCTCTGTGTTTGAGGTTACAGCCTAGAGAAAAACTCCTAACTTCTTTTACACAAAAGCTGATGATAATTGGACTCTGTTTTGGTAACAACGACATTCTCCCCCTGAAGTCTGTCTGCAAAACTTGATGTATTTTACAGTTACTTTGGAGCTAGTTTAGACCCATATGCTTGCTTGACTTGTTTACTTGCCAGGGGAAGTTTAGGTTAGATATTAGAAAGAATTTCTTTACGGAGAGGGTGATCAGGCATTGGAATGGGCTGCCCAGGGAAGTAGTGGATTCTCCGTCCCTGGAGCTATTTCAAAAGAGACTGGATGTGGCACTCAGTGCCATGGTCTAGCAACCGCAACGGTGGTTCATGGGTTGGACTCGATGATCTCTGAGGTCCCTTCCAACCCAGCCAATTCTATGATTCTATGATTCTATGATACTTGTGCACATTTATTCAGACTGAGCTTGCTCTCCTTCTCTATGTTGTAATGAAAGAAACAGTTCTCATGGACAGGAATTTTACAGAATGATCTGTCTTGAGCTACATTTGGGAACTAGAACCAAATAAAAATGTATGAAGTGATTTTTTTGTTAAATGAAACTATCTGTACTCACCATGTTTTATGTCTAAAATTGACTTTATTGCTATCTTTGTTTGCCATCACTGAATTGGTGGTTTGGTTCTTGATGTGTTGCATTTTTCACCTTGGACCTCTGTGATGTCAGAATGATGAATCCCATAATCTCATCTCTTAATTTATTTTTAATTCAACTGCAAGAGGAAAACAAGTTCCTTTGTTTGTTTGTTTTTTTTTAAATCCCATTTGGTCTTTTTAATTCCAAATGAACTTTTTGCCACACTGAATATATAGAATAAATGGAAACCAAAAAAAATGGTCTCTCTGCACCTGCAGAAAGCAGCCCAGGACAAATCACTCTTGGCTGGGACAGACTCTGGTTCTAGTTGCTTGGTGACTCCAGGAGTCTGAGCACTTTCAACTACTGGCAGCAGTCCTGTCCTGTTTGATAGTAATTTCTTTGCAAAGAGAAATAATCTAATAAAAAGCAAACATCCAGAACTTGAATTTGAAAGTTGATTAAATTGTTAATCTTTGCATTTTTATGATGCTTCCTCTTATACAAAGATGTTGCCACATCCCAGTAGAAGAGGAAGAGGTGCATACAGCTTGATTCCATAAGGACCTGAGTATTTCAAGCTTTGGAGCTTGTCAGAACACTGTATATTGCTCTGTCTGCACAATCTAATGCTTTTGTACATAAATATGGAGGTCAGCAGCAAGGCAGCATCACAGAAAATGAGGGCACTGCCTTTGGGCATGTGAAAGCTACTTGTGAGATCGAGCTGGAGTCTTGTTACTGTGACCCCAGCAAAGTGCTGGGGGAGCATTTGTAATTTTTTTTTTTTTCCTTTGCTTGTAGGAGAGCTGCAAACTGACTGCATTGTAACCCTCTTCCCCTCCAGAGATGGGCTATGTCCCTGAAAAGCCACTGCCCAGCTGTAATGCTCTGGGGCTGGAGCTGGCTGGGGGCTATGGAGTCCTTCCCGATGGGAGATCTCAAGTGTGAGGGGCTGCTGCTGCCAGAGAGCAGGGATGGGTGGGAAAGGAAATAAATGCGGGATTTTTCTCTTTCCTCTTCAAAGAAGAGCAGCATTCAGGCACTTGCCCACTAGATGTCACGGTTGGGTCTGGCTTTGTGCTGCTGTGGCTGCTGCTCCCTGAGCCCCGCTGCCTGGGGAGGAAAAATCTCACCATTTTTAAAAGCTCGCTGGCAGTTTGTGATCAAGGTCTTAAAAAAGCAAGCCCTAAATTAATTTTCATTACTTAGACAACAGCAAAAAGGCTGCTGAGGGGGAATATTTAAAAAGCAGAGGCTCCCAGCAGGAGAGGGCACTGTATACTCTGCTATATCTAAGGGAACGTGTGTTTAGGATGAGTTTATTTTAGGGGGAGGCTGTGCAGCCCCAGAGCTGCACCCCCCATTCCCTGCAGTGGGATCCAGGCACTGTGCTGTAGGGAAAAGCTCCCAAGGAGAGAGCTTGTGTGCCTTGAGCTGCTCCCTGCTCCTCTTCCCATCCCACACGGGGGCTGAATTAAAATCTGCTTTGTGCTTTATGCTGGGTCCCTGGGTAGAGGGGCTGCTGCTGGAAAGGGCTGGGGCACTGTCAGTATCTCCACTGCTCTTCAACAGAAAGATCCTCACTAAATAGATGCAAATGGCTCTCCTCTAAGCTGCTATTCTCCTTCCACAGCTGTCTTAAACATAGCTTACCTGTTTGTGTTACGTGCAGGCTTTCCTGGGGGGAAAATGCTGTTTCATTTGAGCAACGTGTCCCAATTAACTCCCTCATCCTTAAGTTTTTTCTCTACAATAACTCCTGTCAGGTTAAAACTGCTTGGAAGGCACTCTCCCAAATCCCCTGTCTTACAGACTTTTGTTTTTAACTGGAGACAGTTCTCATGCATTTTCCTACTTCATTTTTAGTTCAGCTCTGAAGATCTGCAAGATCTGAGTCTTTAAAATGTCCCTAGACCACTCACAGGGGACAACCTGTTTAGTTCAGCATTTGTATTTCTGTTTTACATTAGTGGGAGCTGCTGATTTTCAGGACGTCATTAATTTTTAAGGAATTTTTTTTTCCTTTTGGGATCTTTGCAAGGAGTATTTCCATGTGGGACTTTTGTCTTTGCATAAGAACAAGGTTTGGCTTTAAAATAGAAAAAAAAAAAAAAAAAAAAAAAAAGTCAAGAGCTCTTGCAGTCCCTCTGGAAAAGATCATTTTAACAAATGCTTGCTGCTCTGCTTCAAGTGAGCTGTCATGTTTAGCTGCATTTTGGATGGTGTCTATAAACACAGCAGCTGTCTGCATAGAAAAGGGACTTTCCAGCAGTGCATAATATGAAAAGAATCTTATTACTATTTAAAAGAAATAAATATATAAATGCAAGAAAAGCTCAAAGAGCTGGATGATGCCAGCTTCCTATCAGCTCCAACAATAGTCTAGACATCTCGGAGAGTCATCACATTAATGTGATGTACATTCAGCATTTACAGCTCTATGTTACTTAAGGAGAGCTGGGAAAAATGAGCTTTGCTCCAGGGACCATCAGTCCAACCCTGATGGGCTCCTTCTTTCCTCCATCCTGACTGATTTCTTTCCCTTTTTCTCTATCTGGGTGTGAGTCTCACGGGTCACTTCTTGCATGAATCACAAAGCATGTGATGGTGACCCTCATTTAAGGTCAAGACCTTTGCTCAGAAGCCCCACAGCTGTAACACAAGGGGGTAGGGATGGGGCTGCTTGGATCCTTTTGGCCAAGCATCCTGCCCCATTGCAGATCTGGGAGATGGGCTGAGGCTGGTGAATCTTGGGTGGGTTTGATCAAGGATCTGAATGGTTTCACTGTCCCCTTCCCTTACTTCAGGGAAATGGGGAGGTGACAGAGCTGAGCTCTACCCCCCTCACAGTGTGTGAGCCCTGTCCTGCTCGGGTGCTCCCAGGGAGAGGGGGGCTCAGGCAAAGCCAGCACCATGGGGACACCCACCTGAGCACTGAGAGGAAAGCAACATGCTAGAGCCTCTGATTAAATCACTTTTTCTGACATGTCACTCGAAGAGAGTGATGTTGAGTCATTAGTGGCCATTTGCATGTACAATAACAACAGGGAAAAAGATAAAAAATCGATAAAGGAATCAATAGAGAGCTCTGGTCTCTTGCCCAGAGCTTATCATTAGCAGACACTCAAGGAGTGGAGTACTATTAATTAGAGGAAACATTTGCAGTCCAGGGGAAATGACTGGCAGCTGGAAAGTCCTTGGATTTTTTAAACCGAGTTTTTGGAAGTGTTTTTGGTTTTCTTTTCTCTTCTGGACTGTTCTAGTCCCAAGGGAAGTGTCTCATTCCCACCTCTGTTTCGAAGGGAGAGGTTTCTTACCCTTGGGAAAGGATGAATTTCTGAAACATCTGAGCAAAAGCCAGGGATAGCCCTGCTGGCATTTAAATCGCCTCTCTTAAATCTTTGGGCAGTAAATCACCGAGCCATCCCTTCTCCTTCAGGAGCTCTCACAGCCTGAAATAGCACATAAGTAAGAAAAACATTTTGCTTTTTACAAACAGCAGCTACCGGAGATTTCCAGGAGAGGGGGATGTTGTCAGGCAGAGCATCCTCTGAACCCAGCCCTGGTCTGAGCAGCACCAGGACTGTGGGTGGGCTGAGCATCACCCGTCCTGTCTTTGATCCAGGTTGAGTGGTTTGCATTGAACCTGCAGGAAAAAGCCTTGCTGGCCACTCGGTTGCCCCCGGGGCCATGACACCCATCGATGACCAGTTCATTTGTGCTGTGGCCTTTGGCTGCTCATTCCTGAACTCTGGGAAATGGCCTTGTGCTGAAATTCAGTTTGGGAGCTCCCTGCCCATCCACCTGTAAGCAGCACCTATAGATAAGGAGAATAAAAAATACACAAATAATTACAGAGAAATAAAGCTTTTGTATATTTTTTGTGATGGTTTCCTGAACCAAAAGGAAGACAAAATGCAGAGAAATGTTTTTAGGTGTAGCTGAGTGCAGGGGCTGTGCCATGCTTCTCCCCGTGGCTTCTTGCCCCTGGGAGGGCTACTCCGGGCACCTTCATCTGAGAGCACCCGGTGGGGCTCTGGCATGAGGAAAGGGTCTGCAGCAACATTACTTTTGAGAGTTTTGGGGGAGTTATAATAAATTTTGAAAGAGGGAGAGTGTGCATAATACGGCCTGGAGTAGCCAGTGTTTGCTTTATTGTCTAAGGTTGTGTGTTTAATTAATCAACATACACTGAAACCACATTTGAGATAATGTTTCTCCTCTGCATCCAGGTTTCACTGATCCCAGGCAGCTGCTGTTAGGTGGCTTTGTGTTTTGGTTTGGTTTTTTTTTTCTTACTTGCTGTTACTACCATGAAGTAATTTACAGGCCCCGGGGAGGATGGGGGAAAAAAAATCTCTTTAAAAACAGCAATTATTCTTAGTAAAATATTCTAAATAATTCAGTGCTTATTGGCTGCAGTGTGCTATTAAATGCCTTTTAGCTACTACTTGTATAAACTCTTAAAGCCTTGGTTCAAAGCCAAGCTCAGGTTGATGATACAGCAATTTTTATGGGAAGCTTAGTGCCATGGATAAAGCAGCTCCTGCAACAGCTCCATGGAGCCAGGAATGGTCCTGGTGATACTCCCAGCACCCACCATGAGCCTGGAGCTTTACCCCTGCTTGTGTTGGCACCACTTTCCTGTTTGTTAGCTCTTAAAGGCATCTTGGTTCAATGGGCTGAGGGGTTTAAAATGTGTACTGCTGCTTCTCCAGGTGATGGGGAGGTGTGTGTGGGCTTGTGTCAGTGCACTTGGTAAATCATTTTCTCAGGATTTCTGCAATTAGAAAGTTCTTGTTCTTGCTCACACTCGGGAGAAGCTGGGCTGAAAATACATCATATTGGTATAATACCCCCCCCCCAGCAGTAACTCTCAGGATTTAAGAATGCTGACAACTGCCTTTAACACGTGGGTACAGCAGTGACTTCTCCAGCATCTGGATCCAAATGTAGGCACAAAAGGAGATAAAGGAGAGTGCCCAGCAGTCTGGGCTCAGCACAGTGCCAACCATTCCCTGTGTTTGTAAGATTAAGGTGTTCTACATTGTTTTAATCCTAATTGTTTCCTTTTGCCTCCTGTACTTCAGCCTCCACACCTGATCCAAACAAGTCTCTGCTTGCTGTGCACTGGTTCCCTTGAACATTTTGGTGCTGGCTAAAGGCTGGGGCAAAGAGCTGAGCTGTGCACAGCCTTAGATCTGCAGGCTCTGCTTCCTGTTCCTCTCTTCCAGCATCACTTTCTAGTACAGCTATAACGAAAAGACTGAAAGATCCTGAAGCACAAAAAGGCAAATTTAAATGTTCTGTATAAAGCTATTTTTAGTCATTTCTGCCCATTCACAGTATTAGCACCTCTTTGCATCATAAATATCTGGTTAAAAAGTTGGAGCTATGACACAGCTCAACAGGGTTATGTAAATCAGATCTCAAGGCCATTTCCAGCAATGATTCAGGCAGAACTTGTGTAGTCTTTAGGATGGGACATGCTTCCAAGGGAAATGGCTGGCAGAACCAATTAAAAGTTTTTACACTTTCATTTGTATTTAGAAGATGAATAGTGAAGAGTTTCAGCAGTCACCAGGCTATTTATTTTGTTATTTCAAGTGTGAAAGAGGTCAAATCAGGGCTGAAACCACAGAACTGTTTGCAGAGGTGGTTCTGCTTATTTTCCAAGGAATAGGATTTTGTTACTAGACCTGAAGAAATACCCATCTCAGCTGGTGGCCCTGGTCCAGAAACAGCTTGCCCTGGGACAATGGGGTCTCTTCCTCCAGGTTCAGTTAAAAGACAGGAGATTTGCAGGGTCCTGCTCAGAGTCTTGTTCATAAACCAGCAGACGTGGCACAAGGTCAGTTCCCCCTTAAGTTCTCCAAGTATTTCACAAATAGTGACCTTTGCTATATCTCTTGGAGGTAGGTAAATAGTAATACACTAATTTTACAGATGACTAAACAGTGTAGAGTGCTTAAATGGCTTGGCCAAGGTCAGAGCTGACAGCAGTGGGGCTGGGAGGAGAGCCCTGTCCTGCTAAATCCTGGCGCTCCCTCTAATAGCTCCAAGCAGCCCCTGACTTGAGCAGAGCTCCATGGTGTGGTGTTGAATTTAAATGGATCTCAATTTCATATATAGCAAATGCCAGGATATAAACTGGGGGTTTTGGAGCAAATCTGTTATCTAGCCATTTTTAAAGGATGGTTTAATTTAAAAATTGCACTCGGAAGAAACTGGGCTCTTGGAAATCAGAAAATAAGCTGCCTCCTGAATGACAGCTATGAGGGAACAGGCGAGGTAGGAGATTAATTTGTTTGATTAAATCTTTAAAGAGTTTACTCTGAGAGTGCAGACAGCCCTGTAGATTATAGCATGGGAGCAGTGGTGGGCAAAGGAGTTATTTAGATAGAGCCCACGTGCCATCTTTCATTTTCCTCTGTCCATACTTATTAATAAATAAAACAAAACCAAAACAATGACTGAAGCTGCAGAATTAATTTCAATGCTATTTTTTTCTCTTCTCTGGTAATAAAATAGAGCAAATTATTGATGGCAAGCAAAGAGTGTCCTGCAGCCACCAGCACCCTGACTACAGAGCTCCAGGGAGAAATCCAGCAGTGTAAATCACCATGTCAGGAGTGATCAGCTCCACAGCTTGTGCTCCAGAGAAAAACTGCACTTTATCTGGAAGGAACTCCAGTGTTTGGGCAACGTAAATTGTGACTGGATCAGGCTCTTATCAGGCTATTTAAAGATGCACAGCTCATATTTCTGTAACACTGCTGAAATAAGGGCTCAAGGCAGCCACATATCAAACTTGCTGCCCAGAAGTTAAAGCCATAGCTGAAGTTGAAAATACAACCATTAAGTGTGGCCATGGTATTTACAAGCATTTTCTAAAACTGCTGTGGATATTTCAGAATTTCCACCATAATAACTCACTGCTGGGGGGAAGAGGCAAGGCAGAGCCAAAACCTGGTTCCACATTGCCAGTTTAAGAAAAAGACACACAAATCTGACCTCATGTTTAAGAGTCTTGCTGTGTACAAACCACTAACTACTGCCAGGTTTCATGCTGAAAGCATCCCAGCTATTCACACAGGCACCTCTGAGCCTGTAAAATTTTCCCTGCTGTGTGTGGCAGCTGGAGGAGGTTCCTTAAAATAGGCATATTTTTGAACTCTGGGCAAATATGCACCAGAGTTGACCACCTGTAGCCAATCTGACCTGAGCACAACTAAGCTGGCTGACTCGTGTAGTGTGAAGGTGGCATCTCTCCCAGTTTGAGGCACTGATGGTACTTGTGTCCATAATATTATGGCCCAATTCATCATGCTGGGTGATTTCTTCAATGTTTTGTGGCTCACCAGTGGAGCAAAGCCTCTCTCAGTGCCTTGAGCTGGGTCTTCTCCATCATCAGTGGAGATCAGCTCATTGACTTGCTGGTGGCAGGAATACATGGTGGGCTTGTTCTGTTCCCTACAGGAGATGACAAATTGCCCCCCATTATCCCTGCAGGGATTCCATAGCCTCACTCCCCCAAAAAAGGGCTCCTTTAGTGTCAGGACTTCAAAAGACAGCAACAGCAAACTCCAAATGGAAAGGAACCAAATTAGTTCCAGACAAATAAGCCACACTTGGCAACAAGGAATTAAGATTTGTGGCCCCTGGCCACCCCCCTGGTTCTGAGGGATGAGGTGGGTGTTCGCATGGCTAAAATTTCCCTGTGAAACAGGATTTGTGCATTGCACATGCTGGATGGGAGCGGGTGGAGAGGCTCTGGTCAGTGCTGCAGCCCAGGAGGGCTTTGGGTAAAATGATTTTTACCTTCCCAGCTATTAAAGCAATTGGTGAGAGCACAGGTGCAGGATGGAAACAGATTGGAGACACTGAATTTGAAAACACCTGAATGAAATCTGTTCCAGTGGGGTCAAGAGCCTGGAATCTCCCTGTTTGTCTCTGCTGAGCCTCCAGCGCTGCCCACACAGTTTCCCAGAAGTGGCTTCGTGTCACCAGCCATTTGTTGCTGCCATGTGAGAACACAGGCACCTTCATTTAAATCAATAATCATGAAGGCTGGAATTCTTTTTCCCTTCATTTTTTCCGTGGCAGGCTGTGCAGCAGCAGCCCCTCACACAGGGTTTTGCTGTATTTAATGGCGCCGGGTGTAGCGTTTCCCCACAGGCCACACCGCAGAGGAGCGGCCCAAGAAGCTCTTTACAAACATTGTGTTTCCTCCCCAGGAACACCTGGCTGCTTTGTTTCCTAAAGCCAATGTGAACAGAGGTAAGGTGCTGCTCATTAAGGACAAATCCCCTGGACCAACCTTTCTGGGACATGTTAGGAGAAGCCATAAGGTGGGGGTCAGATCCTGCCAGCACCTGGCGCTGGTGCTGCCCTCAGCTGTGTTAATCGCTTCAGGGCCAATAATCAATAATCAATAATGCCCTCCCCAGCCCTTGGCCCCATTTGCCATTAGCTGCCTAGGAGGAGTTTGCAGAGTTGAACCCTCCCCCCATTCCTGAGGTTGGGGGTATAAATGAGGGGGTACAGCCATGGCTAGGGGTGCTCAGTGTGGGGGAGGTTGAAGGGGGGGGGCTGAGGCCACGCTCTGTGCTTGGGCTCAGGATTTTTGTTTCCATTCTCTGTTCTGAAGGACAGAAGTGGCTGTGGAGCTGCAGAGCTGTACCCTTAAGCTGACCAAAGGAGGTAAGAAGTATTTCTTAAAAAATAACTGCTTTTGATGTAAGAAACTGTGAGAGAGAGCTTGGTTTGCTGTTGTAAAGAAAGAGCCACTTGAGGAGCAAAAGGAACTGACAACATTTTGGCCTTGTTTGCTGTTTTAACTATAACCTTCCACTTCTTTTCTCCTTATTGCAGCATAAGTATTTAGCAAGGCATTAATCTTCCTTGTCAGTAGAATCATAGAATTGGCTGGGTTGGAAGGGACCTCAGAGATCATCGAGTCCAACCCTTGAACCACTGTTGCTGTTTCTAGACTATGGCACTGAGTGCCACATCCAGTCTCTTTTTAGATATCTCCAGGGACAGAGAATCCACTACTTCCCTGGGCAGCCCATTCCAATGTCTGATCACCCTCTCCATAAAGAAATTCATTCTAATATCTAACCTAAACTTTCCCCATCTCAACTTAAGACCATGGCCTCTTGTCTTGTTGAAAGTCTTCTGCCAAAAGAGCCCAACCCCCCCCCTGGCTCCAACCTCCTTTCAGGGAGTTGTAGAGAGTGATGAGGTCTCCCCTGAGCCGCCTCTTCTCCAGGCTGAACACCCCCAGCTCCCTCAGCCTCTCCTCATAGGGTCTGTGCTCGAGTCCCTTCACCAGCCTGGTTGCCCTCCTTTGGACTTGCCAAATGACATTGGCGAATGTCACGCCAATCCACAAAAAGAGCCGGAAAGAGGACCCAGGAAACTCTTTTGGCAGACGACTTTCAACAAGACAAGAGGGCATGGTCTTCAGTTGAGACAGGGGAAGTTTAGGTTAGATATTAGAATTTCTTTACAGAGAGAGTGATCAAGCATTGGAATGGGCTGCACAGTGAGGTAGTGAATTCCCCATCCCTGGAGATATTTAAAAAGAGACTGGATGTGGCACTCAGTGCCATGGTCTAGCAACCGCAACAGTGGTTCAAGGGTTGGACTCGATGATCTCTGAGGTCCCTTCAAGCTTAGCCAATTCTATGATTCTATGAAAAGTCCAAACTATCGGGACTGGCAAACAAATGCAAAGAGTGACCACTGAAAACTTTGGCTGGCCTTAACCCTCACATGGAACCCTACCCACAGCACCACCAACAATCGGCCTGTTTTGAAGACCAGCCTCACTCACTGACACTGAAGAAGTAGCTAGGTCTGTTATGGCTTTTAATTTACTTACCTCCCCCAGACCATGGGAAATGCTTTTGCATGTTGTCTAGCTAGGGAGGGGGATGCCTGTGGAGAGCCACAAAGCCGTGGGGGTCTGCTAGCCTCCTGGCCTGATCCCTCCTCTCGTTTCTCATTTGCATTTGTAGCTCTGTGGCAAGGGACATTTTGCAAATCACATTAAACTGAGGGTTTGTTGGTATGATTGTTTTGGCCTGATAGAGGGGAACCTCTTGATTAATAAGAACTAGCAAGGTAAACTACCCCAGATCTCTCTTTTGGCCTGATAGGGGGGAACCTCTTGATTAATAAGAACTAGCAAGGTAAACTACCCCAGATCTCTCTTTTCCAACAGCCAATACTTGTGCTAGCAACAGAGCTGAGCTGGGAAGCCAAGACTTTTTCTGCAGCTGCATATAAGGGGCTGTTGTGGCTTACAGATGATGACTTGCAATATTTGGGTGGCCTCACCTCCTTCCCCCCAGTGTGGTGCAGGCTTTTTGGAAATACTGAGGAGCAGCAACCTGCAGAGCATGCAAGGGCAGCTCCTGCCATCCCCACTTGTGAATGGACCTTTGTGTGGCCCCACCACTATTCTCCATATCCCCCAAGAAAACCTGGATTTCAAAACAAGATGCTTAAAAGTCACTATTACACAGTCACAGCTTATGGAGCCCTTTGTGTATATTCACATGAATCCCCTGGATGGCAAGTCCAGAGTGCTCTCAGCCCACAGATTTTGGCATTCTTTAGCTGGGTCTTTGTGGGTGATGGCTGCTGGGAAAGGCAGGGGCAAGTTGTGATCTCAGCTCATCCTGCTAGAGGAATGGGGTGTTTGAGGGACTCTGCTGTAATGAGATGTGAGTGAAAATGGCAGCAGGGAATAGATTCTTAATTTAAATAATGAGCGCCCCTTGTTTCCTGACAGATGGTCACTTTCTGAGAAATGCAAAGTCTCTTTGGAGGGGTCAGATTGCATGTATTTACATGGAATAATGAGGGAGAGGCACTGGTCTCAACACATGCTGTGTTTTTCACATTTCCAGGGGTATTCCCAGCTGCCTCTGAAAAGAGCAGATTTGATCCTTTGCAAACCTTGTGTGAATCTGACCATGCATTATTGCATGAAGAAATCAAACAGTAATGGGAGTGTCTCTGATACTTAGCCAGCTATTATAATGCCCTTTAAGTATCTTTAGTTGCTGCAAAGAAAGCCTGATAGTGATGCCAGAAAGCATCTTGGGCCTGAATGTGCCTTTACTTGTGCAGGGCTGGCTGCAATCCAACATCCTGTTATTTGCACAGCAGTGGTGTCTCCAGGATTTGACACATGGGAAGGCAGATGGATGGCAAAGAATTTTCTATGGGATAGGACACTTCCCCACTTGCTGCATCCACTTTAGATGTAGGAACTAAAGATCAGGTACCAAATACTTTGTTGTTCCTCCAGTGCTGATGATGGGCAGCAGGAATTAAACAGCAAGAGGTTTATTTGGAGTACACCAGGAACTCCTTGCTGTTTAATAGTATTTTAACTGGAATGATGGCAGTGCTGTTGGGCATTGTGAGTGCTGACAGAGGTGTGTGAGCTATTTACACCCTTTTGTGAAGTGTGTTGGTGTTTGTTGTCTTCATCCTACAGAGCAGAAAGCAAAGCAGTCTGTCCCCAGCCAGTGGCCAGGAAAAAGTGATGTGGTTGCTTCCACAATACCCAAGATCTGTGCTGCTGCTTGGCCAAGATCTCTTATGTGGAGTTATAGAGTGTTTTGGCTATGTGAAAGCATTCTAAAATAGTACAGCTTGAATGAACCATTGTAGGAGTAATTTAGCCATCCTTGAACTCCCATGGAGGAACTCTTATGCACAGCCTTACCATGGTTTCTCTTACTGTATCTAAATTGCCATTTAGACTAATATTTTAGCACAAGTAAGGCCCTTACAGTCCCACTAAGACGTGCCTGAAGCAGGAAGGAAAACAAACCCTACTCTTCAACCAAAGAACTCTTGTAATCACACAGACTGTTCTTGTGTGTTGTCTTTCTTCCTTTTCCTTATTTCTCCCTGTGCCAGGGAAGTATGAAGGCTTTCTTTTGGGGACCAGGCAGTGATGACCCAGAAAAGGGACTTTTCAGCTTGCAGGTACTAAAATGACTTTTTGAACTCCCTTGAGTGTCAAGGGAGGGGTTTTTCCTATCACAGTCTCAATAGGCTAAAACCACCTCCCAACCTCTGAAAGCCTACAAAGGTGCAAACAAGTTTGAAAACACCAAAAGCAGCAACTTTCTTTGTCACTTGGCAGCTGAGAGATGCTCCCATAAAATTCAGCAGTTTTGTGCATCCTCGCCATGTGGTCTTTAATTTCTGTGCAGCAATGTGTTTGGAAGAAGCCAAGTCAATCAACACCCATTTTTCACAGGGAATCAACTACTAGTGTCAAGTTCTGGTCTGCATCTTGTGCCAGAAAGAGGCTTGTTGTCACCTAAATGGGGTGTGTGCCATGTCAGGCTGCAAAATCATTTGTTTCCTGGACATGGCTCTAAATTATATATTCCCTGTCAAGGGAGATTTGAACCAAAGCTGAATTGTGATGAGGCTCTTCTCTTTTGGCTAATTCCTTTCCAAAGGTGGTTGTCTGTTTTTCACATTCTGTGTGCTCAGACTGACAGAGAAATAGGAGATTTGGACAATGTGGTGTCCCTGTCAAGGTTTTTTCTCATCTGTTCCTGTTGATGTGCTACCTGCCAGCTGGTCAATGCTGCTTGCTAAGAGCTCTGTTCTTGGGGAGAGAGTTTCCTGAGACCTCAAACTACTGGGCAGTTCTTAAAATGTTGACCTGATCTTCTTCATGGTTTCCTGGCAGCATAATTAGGTGTTAGCTTTGCTCCACCATACAGAAACTGTAAAGGTTAGAAATTATTATTTAAAAAAACCAAATGTTTTAGGTGTTTAACCTGCAGTGAACCAAGCAGGTGCTATTCACCAGTGACATCCACATGAAGGGAACTCATTTGCAGGATGGAAAAAAGGAGAGGCCAGACCAGACCAGGAAAGCAATTGAGAGTATGCAGCATTGACCAGGAGCAAAACCTCTAACCAAAACCAAAGCAAAGGTCATTTTTTAAAGGTTAACATTCTAAATTGAGCTCAAGATCTGCTAAAAAAAGATGAGGGATGTTTTGTAGTAGGTGACCCAATTGGTCTGGAATGACAAAGGCAGTGAAAAATGTGTGTAGAGCCAAAAAAAAAAACCCAAAAAACTCTCAATATTCTGCACCCCATCATCCATGCAGGCTATATTTGGGCTCAGGGACCACATCTGTATGTCTGCCTCGTGGTGGCACTCAGGAATGATAGAGGAGCTGGTGACAAGCAGGAATGATCCACGGATGTGTGATGGGAGCTCCCAGAGAACCTGCCCAGCTCCATTGTGCTGTGCATGATTGCAGGTAATGAAATGCCATGTACCTTCATTACACTTTCCAAATATAAAGGAAACCTTCATTTATCCATGCCTGGAGAATCGGAGAGAAAATCAGCATCAAAGAGAACCTCCTACTGAAAGCATTTGATGTTACAAAGGATAAAGAGTATCTGACAGAGGCCTTAAAGGGGGAAAATCCAGCAGGTATTCAAGTGCTAGTCCAGCCTTGTAGCCTCCAGTTTAAATGCTCTGAGAGTAGGATGATGATGCACTGGGGCATTCAGAGCATAAATTGATGTTTTGTCTTTAGATTTTTTTTTTTTCCTTTGCATTAAGAATCTGCCCTGCAGCTCCCAGATTAATTAAATGCTGACATTCCTCTAGAATAGGAGGGGAGGATTTCTCCTGCCCTTTGTATGTGTAGCACAGACTGGAGTACATAGTGCCCTTAGGAAACAAGCTTGTTCCATTAGGCAAAAATCAATAAGGCAGAAATCTCTGAAATTCTTCTATTAAATTACAAATAGACTAAACCCCTCTACCTGGTGAAAGTGATCATTGCTTTTGTGTCCTGGACAGAGGTTTGTGGGAGCATTTTGGTCAAATAGCTATGTGCACTTCTTCTGTAAACATTGGCTTCACTGCTGCTTCCTGGCTGAGTCTTCATTCCTTGGGCTACAAGAACAAAACTTTATTTTGCCTCTACCTATTGAGTGAAACTGGCTGCTTTCTGGATGAGAGTAACTGGTAAACCCATTCATACAAACATGTGCCACAGAGGGTAACTTTCTGGCAGATAAAGCTGGGTCCTTTCTTCAAGCAGGGTGTTTCCAATCCTTATTTTAGTTTCTAATTTTCCTTGGTTGTAGCACAGGATTTTTTTCATCATGCAAGTATTCTTGGATCCAAGCTTGGGGCTTCCTGCCACAGCGGGGAAGGGATGGGTGAACAGATCAAACATCTTCATAGAAAGGAAAAATTTGCAAGGAAATCAAGCTTTATTAGTATCATTTTCAATTACAGTCTTCTGCTGTCTCTGTATCCTACTGAAAGGCCCATTCTTGAAATTTTCTTTTATGAATATTGTTTTTTCTAGTTATCTGGTGGGACAGGGAACAGCAATTACAGCACAGCAAACAGAGAATGTACTGAGCATTAGAAGAAATGTGGCCAAGGACTGGATTGCTTTGTGGAGGTGGAGAGGAGAGTCTCCATCTTGAACTTCTTTAAGAACAGACTGGGTAAGCTTTGTCAGAAATTTTCCTTGCCCAGGGAAAGGGTTAGGTCACCCCTCCTGATCCTTCCCAAGGTTGTCAGCATTGCTGAAGGTCCTGTGTTGTCAGTGTTATGTGTACAAAACTAATTGTTTCTTAGAGGTTTCCATAACTAAAGTCCTCTGTACAAGTCATGGAAAAATGGCTTTGGGGGGATGTATTTTGTTATGAGGGTCAGAGAGTAACACCCTTCTCAGCATCCATAGCAACCTGTTTTAAAAAAATATCTGCTTGGAAATCTTTTAATCTTGGATGCTTTTTGAGCTTTTTCCAGACATGTTCTGCACTTTCCCGTTCACAACTACTAAATATACACTCTGTTTGGACTGCAGACCCCAATCTATTTTTACTTTTATTTCCAGCATATTTTAACTTTTCTATCCTTGCTAGAACAATTTGGTCTGTTTTTAAACCCAAGACCTTGCTGCCCCTTCTCCTGCTGTTGCCCAATTTCAGCATTGCTTACGAGGAGGTTATTATTCTGGGGTACTTCTGTGTGATTATGTTAGCTTCCATCTGGCTGAAGACAGACATAAAACTGGGAAAAAAATGGAAAGGAAAAAAAGGAAATGGGTTGTATAATGATATGAAGGAGTAAGAAAGTGCTTCTGCTCTCTCTATCCTGTTTGCAAATGGTTAACAGAATTTGGGGACAGAAAATACTGTAATAGAACAATGAATTCCTGCTTGTGGGGCACTTCTTGTTCCTCTTGGTTGAAATGGCCAATGGTTTCCTATGTGCAAGGTAGAAAACAAGTGACTGCTTGCTTTCTGGTCCTCCCCTGTGCTAATATTTAGCTGAGTTTTGTTTATTTGATTAGGTGCAAGGAATGCACACAGGTTGTTTACATTGCATGAATGGGAATGGCAAGAAATAGATTTTTATCATTGCTACTCTTGTGTTTGGTTGCTACTCTGCCCTCTGGAGTGTTTCTGGATCAAGCGAAAATTTAAAGCGGGGGGGGGGGAAAAAAAAGTGGAGGAGTCTGAGGAAACATTCTCAGGCTTGTGAGCAATGAGGGACCTATTCCATTTGTGAGCTGTGACTTGATTAAGCTTATCCATCTCCACTTGACCTTCATAAGGAAACTCACACATTAAATAATATTTCTGAGTCCCTAGGGTCAAATCCAGGTTTCTGTGATGCAAAGCATTACTAATGAAATTACTGTGGTGTCTTGTGCTGATAACATCTTGCTGGGCAGTGGGGCACTGCTCACCCAGAGCAGGGATGGATTGTCCCAGCCCTGCTTAGGACCTACATCCAGCCTTTGGGAAAGAGCTCCAGAACTGAGTAGGCTTTGAGTGTGGGTTGAAGCACTGCAAACCCCAATTCCCATGGGAAGAGCTGCAGTCCTGTCCTGTAACTCCTGCAAACCAGCACCCACCACAGCAGCTGGCCTGAAACTAGTTATTTATTTTTCGTCCAGCCATGGGGTGTGCCCTTTGGTACTGACAGAGAGAAACTCAGCTCTCCCAGCAACACTATGGCTTTAGAAAAGGAGGGGAAGAACCCCAAGCCCCAAGTCTATTACTATAGGATCAAAATCCCCATTCCACTGGGGTTGGAATGTGCTACAAAACACTGAGTAGAGTTTCTAGCATAAGGGCAGGTGAAAGGGTTAAAGACAAAGCTGGTGCTGGTTCCTCCATGGCATTATCTGTATGATTGCTTTTCATATCTTGTTTATTGTGGTTAGCAGAGCAGTTATAATATAGAGTGCTAGATGCAATAAATCTTGTCATTGCAGACAGCATACTTTTCATCAGAGCCCAAGGAATTGCAAGGTAAGCATTCAAAGGAAATCTATAGATTTAATTATATAGAAAGTCTAACCTGTGTAGATCTTAAAGGAAACTATAACTGTGCAGATGACATTATGCTCAGTTTTATTTGTATTACATAGAATATCCTATTTTAGTTGTTATGAGGATACAAAGAGTGGCATTCTGTGTCTTCTGTGGTTTTGTGTTGGCACTGAACAGCAAAAGATGTTGGTAATTTATGGGCTGAGGTTTTTTCCCTTTCTGACAGCTATGTCTATAAATTTATACCCCTGCATTTTAAAATCTTCTCTGGTGCTAATTGTAGCCCAAGAAATCCCATTGGGTAAAGGAAAGAATCTTCAGATTTATTTATTTATTTACTGAAAGATGGGCCTGTGACCAGAAAGCAAAACTCTGCATCAAAGTGACAGGTCTAAATTGCTCTAAGCTCCTCAGCACCACACTTACAATGTGGTCTCAAGCTCTGGGCTGTCTGTGACATGTCCCTGGCTAGAGGGACACACCAGATGCCCCCATTCCTGTGCAGGAGTGGGAAGGTAAACCACCCATGTGAGTCCTGGGTGTTTAGGGATTATGAAAGTTTTAGCAACTTTCATTTTCTCCTGACTTGCAAAATCCCCAGCTTGGGTTGTGCTGATGTAAAAACTTCTGTAGATTGACTGACCCATGTTATGGGGTCCTGAGGGGACACATGGGTGACTTTAGGGCCTTTTTTGCCCTAAAGGGGCAGTGCAGAAGGCTTCTGCTGAGGTCGGTGTCCTTGAGAGATGCAAATCCAATGGACCTGAGGATCTAAGCAAACTTCTGGGGCTTGAGTTTCTCTGCTTTGGGCAGCAAGCTCTGGTTCACTGATGGGTTCTCAAGATGAAGTCTGAGCAGGGTTGCTGGTCCCTCAGGAGGGACAGGAATAATATTCCTTAAGGAATAAGGACAGGAATAAGCCTGTTAGAGCTGCAGAGGTGGGTTTATCATTGCCAATTAGTAATGAAACGAAGCAGAGTTAAAACACTCAGCTCTGTTCAAAACACCATGATGTGGGCTGTGCTGGAAGAACCTGTTTTGGTCTTCCCAGCTCAGGAGAAGGGTTGGGGAAGCTCCTTTGGTGGTAGGTGAATTTTCCAGATGTGTCACTGAAGTGTTTCACTTGGAGTGACTGCTGTTGGGCACACTCCTACGCACCCTGAGTCAGGAGGAGGTTGCCCAACTTGCCCTCGGGGGAAGATGTTGCTCCAACAGGTTCATCCAGAAAGGAGCACTAAAAAAATCCCATCTGGAAAGGGGCATAGCAGCAGAAGGATCTGCCCTAAATTCTCTGTGCCTTTCTCATCAGCAGCACTGAGAAGAGATGAGGGATCTTTGTGCCTATTTCATTGACTCACCCAAGTCTTGTCGTGTGGAAACGCAATGGTTTTAACAGGAGGTTCTTAAACGCTGAGTTTTGTGCTGATGGCAAACCTGGAACATGAGCTGTGCCAATAGCTATGCACACAATGAATGCAGGCATGTGATGATGAAGAAAGACCCTTTTTCCTAAAACTCTCCCAGGACAACTCTGTGCCCACCTCATAAACCTCTGACTCCATTTTCATGTCTTCTGTACTGGTGGAAAAACCAAAGTACCTGTGATGACCTTCTGCCTGTCCTAGTGTCTGGCTGAGAAGTAAAATCCTCTGTGGCTCTGATACAAATCTCAATGGTTTCCCCTGTGCAGGATCAATAGCACAGGGAAGTGAGACACTGAGCTCTACCCTGATGCTTGCCCAAACCTACACTCCTCCCAAGCCTCCAGAGAAACTCCTGATTTATCTGTGTCATGTTGAGCTCCTCTAATCTCAATATTATTTCTTCCCATGAGCTTCTCTGGGGTCTAAGATTCCCATCCTGGTTAAGGATTAGGCCCCAGGGACTGTCACTGTCCCCACTCCCTCTCTGAGCAGGTATTGGGTTGGACTGGTGACAAATGGGTGCAATCTGGGCACATATTTAGATTTTAGCACGCAGAGGTGGTTTGTAAATGGAATGTTTTGTTAATGCAGAAGGAAATAGATAGATATTAATTGCTCTCCAGCAGTTTGTCATTTTTCATGTAGGTTATTGATGAAATAATTGTAACCTGAGGGAAAACAGCAGAAGAGAAAGAGGTCAGGAAAAAACTAAAGTCAGAGAAAAACTCCATAACAGCTGGAGGAAGAGAGAGGTTGCATTTTAAACTGAATTTTTTCCAATAGATCTTTCAATATCCAAATGTTTCAGGAATTCTTCTTGGCTTCACCAAGCTGCTCATATAAAAATTTCTTCTGAAAGTCAAAATATTATTTTAACACTTTCAAAGTGAACCATTTTGATTTTGCTTCTTAAAATCTTTTTCTATGATCCTTTCATTCTCAAACCCACACATTTAGGGAAAAATGCACCCAAACCTCATTTAGCCCCAAAATGAGAGCAAAATACTTTTAAGCCTAAACAGAGAGGAGTGTTGTTTGATTCCTGAAAGTTTTGCAACATCTCTTTCTTTAAGGATCCCTTTGAAAGGTTGCAAACAAACTGTAACCATAATAAACAAGCAGTTATCATCTTTACTGGGGCAAACTCCCCTGTCAGAGTGGAAATAGCAAATATATTGATGCTGAACCCAATGGACCCTTGAGTGTGGACAGAGGTTGGATGAAAAATGAGCTTTGGTGTGTGCTGAATCCAACCAAACATCATTATGATCATGTGAGCCAGCTCTGGGGAAGAGAGTCTAATTACCTGGGTGATGTTAATTTATTAACTCCCACAATTTAGCAGGTTGAATAACCACTAAAGAGGCAATGCTCCTGTTAGAGCTGTGGCAGTTTGTGTGCTATTTGCAGGTGAGAGAGATGCAGTGAGCAGGTACCTGCATGCAATGAAGTGTATTAAATTTCCCATAAACAGGAGAAGAAACCAAGTATTTCATGTCAGATTCTTTTGCCCTTTCCAGATGCAGAGTTGTGTCTTCTTTTAAGCTGTGGATGTACAACAGTATTTCCTTGGTATGAGGAAAGTCAAGGGGAGAACAGAGTGCACTTGAATTGCTTTTGCTGTGAATTTATATAAAGCTTTGACCTTTAAGGGAACAGTATAGCTTTGCTCTGCCTGTTTACACTTTGCATTGCTCAGTGATGTTGCCTAGCTCTCAGCATGCCATTTCATTTATACATTCAGTTCTAATAATCCTCCCTCTCTTCTCCATTTTTCTCTCCCTTCTCCCCCTCTCACAGTCTCCACATTCCTGGCAGTTGCAGTATATTGGGCTGTCCAAGATGAAACAACCCCACATTCTCATCACCTTTAAACACAGGAAAGATAGAGGCTTTACTTGGAGAAAACACTTTTGCTACTCTGTTCTATGTAGCACTTGAGTTTCATACCCTCAAAATGAGAATCTGCCTTGCTCCCTGAGAGCAAGGCTGGGAAAAATCTTTCTTTAAATAGCCCCAATAGCAAATGGTCATTGAAATGCATGGCTCTTTCTCTTTCCACTGCTTTCCTTAACCTCAGTGCAAATAGTAATTTGGCTGACACCTGGTGCCAGCCACCTACATCACATGTGTTTAACACTCCCACAGCTGCTGGACCTGTTAGCACTATTTTCCATTTTCTGCCTGCAGCTTCAGGAGACACAGCTGCATTGCTGCACCCTGGGTTTTCCTGTAACCCTGGGAAGGGGGAACCTTGGCCTCCCCAAAACCCAAGCTTTGAGGGATGAATATGTTGCGTGGGGCTGGTTTTACAAGGCCCCTTAAAGGTATCAGCTTCTCCGAAGCTCTCATGTGCTTACCAGCACCTGTTGTATGCTCTCATCAACAGATTTGGCCCAAAGTTTCCTTTATCCTATTTACAAAGTGAATTTGGTGCTGCTGGACTTGGACTAAATTGTCTTTCCTAGCTGGGGAGAGCTGCTTACCTGTGTCATGTTTCCATCTCCTGCCTGCAAAGAGGCTTCATGCTGCTTGGGCACTGGTGAGTGAGCAGGGGTTAAGGAAATGCTGGAGAACATGTGGGAAAAATGTTTATTATTGAATAGTGTGGGGAAACTTTCAGTCTGTTGGCAAGATTCTCTCGTTACATGGGGCCATTGAAGCAAGGTAGGTTCGGTTCAGATGGCTTTCTGGCTTAGGGTGGTGGCAGGAGGGTCCTCAAACAGGGATATGAAAAAAAACTTGTAAAGCACAAACACAAGTGGTGTCTCCCCATTGTGGGTGCCCTGAGCCATCCCCTGGGCTTGTTTTCATGCCTCAGAGCAGCTGGAGTTGGGGATCTGCAAACTGTTTGGAAAATCAATTCAGACCAACTGCTCCCAACACTTGGAGTGGGACCAGGAGTTCCGTGGATGTCACTGTCACAGGCAAGAGGCACGGCACAGCCTCTGAGCAGCTTCATCTGCTCCTGGTGTGTTCATGACTTCAAAGGCAGAAACTGAGAGGTTTCTGAACTACAAGTCTCAGCTTTGTTATTCATCTTCTCCCATGCTCATAAATTATCAACAAACAACCTCAGCTATCAAGTTGGTGAGGAGGACTGGGTAATTATGTTTGTGGTTCAAAACGAGGGTTGTCAATTTTAATTAGGGAAAGCTGAGGGCACAGGGAATTTTTAATGCTACTACCTGAACAGTGCTGCACAGATAATAATTGTAAATTAAAAATTAATCAGGGCTTGGTAAGGAGTGCAAGTAGTTCTCCTTTTCCCCCCTATTTCATTATTTTCCTCTCTTTGAAGCAAATTTGGCTCTAGTGATACAATTGCCAACAGGTTTGCTTCCATTAACGATAAGAAAAATGTATAAGTGTATAACAAAGGCACTGGGTGATTTTGGTGGCAAAGAGGTTTTTAGAGCCCCAGAATCTTTAAATATTAAAGAGAAATCTTGGGTATGAATTTCAGAAGCAAGTCTGCTACCCAGACAGTGCTACTCTCTGGGGCTCTGGTATTGTCAGAGCAATCCTGAGCAGTGCCTGTGGCTCTGTCTGTACCTGCAGGATTTCCCTTGCCCTGGTGCAGGCAGGGTTTGGATTTTTTGCCCCTCCTGGGGTGTCCGTGGTGTCTGCCAGGGCAGCAGGCAGCAACATCACCCCAGGAGAGGAAATAAATTGAACCAGCTCTCCCTGTTGATAATAGGAGCAAGGTGCTCTCTGCTCATCCCCAGCTACATCCTGCCTGGTGGCACCAGAGTTTGTCCCCAGGGAGCAGGCAGGGGGTGCTGAGCCATCACTGCATGGCACAGGGCTTCTCCTCTGCGTGGAGCTGAACACCGGGGAGTGCTGCTCCCATCATACCTGCTCCTCCTAAAAATCAAGGGAACTTTATCCCTTAATGTCACTTAACTTAATGTCACTGGCAGCCAGAGGGCTGTCTGTGGGGTGGCAGTATCTGAAGAGCAGGCAAATGTCAGCCCATAGTGGGGAGTGGGGGTTAAGTTTTAAGCAGCAGACCAGTATCATCTCCTAATTTATTTTCCTTCATTTAGACAGGATCTGCTGGATTGCATGCAATCTTTTCAGTATTTATAATGAGAGTTTTTTCCCTTGCTGCCTCTGTGATGAACCAATTTGGTACTTCCCAAGGACATACAGAGTGAAGGTTAAACTGAAAAGGTCCAATCCTTCCCTGGTCTTATCCTTTGAGTGTCAGCAGAATTGTGTCAGCCATGATTTTGGTCCCTGTGTGTTTGCTAGGAAGGGATTTTCCTCAGCTAGACAACACTGCCTTGCTTCAAGTGTGCTTGGTACCAGCAGAGATGGACCAAAAATATTCTCAAGACAGCAGAAAGACATTTTAATGGGCTTAGATGAGACCCAAAGTGAATCTGCAGCAAATGAGTTCCCATTTTTTAATAGTAATTTTTTAATAGTCAAGTTGCAGACAAGTATTTAGCAATTTTAGTTGTTAAATCATAAAGAATGATGAAAAAAACCACAAATTATTTGTAATTCTATGTAATTCTATTATGAGAAGAATATGCTGAATCTCTGACTGGAAATCCTTTGGGCTGCTCAGCTGATGCTGGTAGGGAAGATGAGATTGTTTACATCAGATTGTGTCACTAGCTGGATTACAGTCACTAGCCTTGCTTACAGTCTGGTAATGCAAAACCAACACCAGCCTGGATCAGCTGGCAAATGAGTCTCCTGGTTGCCTCTTAGTGTTGTGGCATGTTAACTAAACCTCAATCAAGCAGTAAATGAAAGGACTGACTCTGATCTTGGTGATCCTAGTAAGAACTGAGTGCATATTTACTGCCATTGGGGAAGCTCAGGAGCTGACCCCTTTTGCAGGGGGCCATCGGTTCTGATGGATGCAAAAAGGCCCCCAAAGCTCCATGCCATGGGTGAGGGGTGTCAGCCCTTCCTCTTTGTGCAGGAGGCAAGTGCTGAGGGGTAAAAACACCTCAGCCCTGCCTCCAACTCCAGCCCTGCCTTAATCCCTGTAAGGTCAAAGGGATCCTTGTCACCCCTCCTGCAAGTGCTCATTGTGTGAGTTTCCACGGGTTTGCCAATGTGAATGATTAAGGTTGGAAATTAAGGGAAATTAATGAGAGGAGTTTGTGTTCCCAAGTTCCCTGGCACTTGGGTACAGGTGGGACACTTCTGTTTGAAGATGTTCTGTGACCCTGAAAAGCTGGAAAGTGTCTGTGATCTGGGAGAATGTCCTGGAGTATTTTTGCCAGTCAGGGAGATCCAAACAGCACTTAAAGCATCATCCCCAGTCAAACCCTGCCTACAGCTGCCTCACTGCCTTTTATGAATTTTGGCATCTCTTACTGCAGCTACTGATTTGAGGACTGGAGGTGTTCATATCAGAGAAAGCTCCAACCAGGCTGAAGAGCTTCTGTGCAGCTTGTTCATGTAGCTCCATACGTAGTGCCAGCTCTTCCGTGGTTTGACACTCCAGGATTTGGAGGAAAGACATGCACGTGTGAAGTACACCCCTGGGAGCCTCAACCTTTGTGGTTGTTTCTGCAAATTGCAGCCAATTGTGCCTGAAGCTTTGCTGGGATATGGGGATAGGAGGTCAAAGTCTGGCAAAAAACCATTTGGCCCCAAGGTTTTGAGAGAGGAGAATCTGGGGGACAGGATTAACGCATGGTTACTTGGCTCCTATTCATTATCCCAGCTCAATACAACCAAACCAGTTCCTCATATAGGGAAGATCTGTTCTGTTTATGGGTTTATTCTGTCTGTCATGGGCAGACAAGCTGTGGGCTGATGTCCTGTAAATTGTTTGGTGCCCTCAATTATTTCTCTCCAGGAGCACTGGTTGGTTGTTCAGCCTGCTACCCAGGCAAGTGTCTGGCATTATCTGGAGAGGAAAAAATTCTGTTGTTCAGCTGTGCCACAGCAGAGAGCTTGTAAACTGTCTGGCTGTGAATGGGATAGAGGATGGTAATTAAAATGTGCTCTCAGAATCTAGAAAGAGGTTGCAGACAAGTATTTATCAGCTCCTAGGTCTCCAGCAGGCGAGTGAAACACCAGAGCATAGTTAGATCTATAGCACCATTTAATTAAGCTGTTGTTTTAACCTCATATAGGAAAATTGTTGGCTTATTCCATCCAAACCATGCATTCAGAAGGGGAAAGACAAGAACATGCATAGTCAAAAACTTGGCTTGATGGCCAAAAATACTCAAAAAGGCAGTCAGGGCACTGACTGGGATTTAGGAGAATAATTGTGGTTCTGCTGCTGGCTGCTTCCGAGTCTCCTCTGATCTCTGCATCCCCTTTGCTCTGTCTGTGAAAACATAAGAATTGAAGGCTGCTCTCCTTGATTTTCACAGGTCTTGAGACCAAGGTGACAGACAGGATAACAAGGCTTCATCAAGTATGTTTTAAAGATGTTGATCAGCCACTAATTGAGCCTGGCTTGTCTCTGCATGCCCAGAAATGCTGCTTTTTCTCTAAGGGCTGTTTGGGTTTCTCCATAGAGCATCACCTGAGCAGGGAGCCCTCTTAAGCCAAGCAAAGGGTCTGACTTCAGCTCCTCTAGATGCAGTTGGGGTTTCCTGCTCTGGAGCAGCCTGTACATGCAAGGAGACTGCACTGCTCACAAGTCATATCCAGCTGTGAGTACCTTGGCAGGGACCAGCTAGCTATGCCTCAGTACAGCCCTTTGAGAGCTTTTCGACCTTGTTAGGAAGCTGTTCTCAAAGATGAGTGTAAAGAACCGTGAGTGCCTTCCTCCCTGTCTGTTTGCATTTGTGGGATCTGACCTACTTCTTGGGTTTTTCTAACACAAAAGCCTCCCTTGTTTTCTGACTTGCAGTGAGCTGCTGTGAGATTGGTTGATGCCTGGGAGGGATCACTGGCTCCAGGACAAGAGTCCTGGCATCTCCCACCACAATGAGCTTTCTATTAGAAAAGCTGCCCCCAGGGATGGCAGGCAGTTTTTTGGGAGGGTGATGCCAGCTGTGCTTGTGACGACCAGGATATGTCCCTAGTCCTGCCCTGCCCTCCATCTCCTTGCACCCAAGCTCAGAGCCATTCCTCTTATGATCAGGGATTGGAGGTTGCTGTCTTTCTGCTGCCAAAACCCAATGTGCAAACCCTCAGCAGGAAATTTTGCATTTTTATGGCCACAGCCTCCACCTGCTCCTGAAAAGACAGGAATGGTTAAATCACTATAGGAAGGGATATCTTTTCAGTGCCTGAGCATCTTCACTTGATGTGGCAATACTGTAGTAAGAAAAGGGGTGAAACGGGAGTGCAGAAGCTGCTTTTTCCCAGGCTGACTGCCTCAGTGCAGAGCATCAGCATCCTCTTCATCCTGGTTTGCAGCACCAGCATCCCATGGCTGTGGATGTCCATGTGCCAAGGGCTGCAGCAGCCTCTTCTGTTTTAGGACATACTGGGATGAATTTGTTTGTGCACCATGAATTATGATGGGCAGGGCTGGGCTGCTGTGAGGAGCCCTAATGCAGAGACCTTTTGTTTTCCCCACTACCCATCCACTGGCAATGCTGGGCTGACATCTCCCAGGGGAATAAACAACAGTTATGAGCTAAGGAGAAGGCACACAGGGTGCACTGAGCATTTTGGAAGGACTTAGCTTGAACAGCAGGGCAACATTAATATATGCTCTATCCCCTTGTAAATGTTTCTTTAGAAGGCACTGCAGCTCTCTGGGATGTTCCTACACAACAGCAAGTCAGGAATGATGGCTTTCTTCAAGCAGAGTAGACTAGAAGCTCAGTTAAATACATCAAATTAACTGTCAAAATAATCTTCCAAGACTTGATGAGCCCAAAGATTAAACAGCATGTTATTTCTTCCCTGTGCTTTTTCATCCTAGCAAAAAGGATTTACAGTAGATTCCAAAATCCATATTTTAAATGAATTGCAAATAGTTTCTTGTAGACTTGGCCCATATGAAAAGTATTATTACCCAAACCAACCCCTCTATTGGGGAACGTAGGTTAAATAGAAATAGGAATGTAAATAAATCTAAGGCTTTACAGTGAATTCTGCAGGGGGTGTGTTTATTTTCACTTCTGATTCTCCAAGCACAGTTTCCTATACAATTAAAGGGTCTAGCTCTGCATTGCAAAGCATAACCCTGCCTTTTTTTGTGTCATCAGTAAATATTTGGGCTGAAACTGTTTAAACATAAGCTTTCAATAATCTTTGTTTTTCTTTTTCCTCTTCTGGATGAGTTTTGGTTTGAATTTCCAGAGACTAAAAATACCTGATTTTGTTTGAAGAGCTTAGATGGTAGTGTTCATTTTGCTGTTTATCTGTTAGGAGGAAAGTCTAATCCTTCTCTGATTGATGTGCAGTGGCACGTAGTTAAACAACAAGACAGGGGTTGCAGCAGGGAGTTGTTATTCTTAACCACACTCTTCAGGTACCCAAGCCCACTGCTGACCTAGAGCATCCCCAGTAAATTGTATTGCCCTATTGCCACAGGTTGGGAGCAAAAATGTGACCAGATAGATGTAAAAAGGTGATAGAGACAGAAATGGCAGAGGATATTAGGAGGCAGGGAGCAAAGAAAGAGGTTGGTAGCAGTCAATCCTGATTTTCAAGATAACAGCAGTGGCTCTGAGGCAGCATTCCCTGCATTGTTCATGTTTGAACACTGAAAGGGAAGGACAGCCTGTGCCTAAGGCCTGGCTGCAGCCTCAGCTGTGGGATTTATCCATATATCTACCTGGGGCTCTGCATTTCAGCTTTCCTTCTAGGATGTTTTATGGGGAGCAGCTGGTGATTAATATATTTAAAGAGCTGTATGATTAAGAAGCAAGGAGAGGAAAAGCAAGTCAAAGCTTCCGGAGGATTTCCCCATTTACTGGGCTTCTGGATGTTCATGTCAAAGTTAAAAAGTAACATTAATTACATGAATCTAGAAAGACCCATAATCATCTGTCATTCATGGTGACAGAATGACATCTCCTGTTTGGATGGTTCCACATTACCATTTGCAATCTCGAGCACTCAGCCTACAATGATAACAACTTCTGACAACCTGGGGAGATGAGTTTGACATTTTGGATGTGTGTGTGTACAGGGAAGGTCGTATGGCAGTGCAAGTATGCATGAGGGCCTTTCATAGGCAAAGACCAAACAGGTATTTTTCATTCTGAGAAACATCTAGTTTGGATAAAGGGAGATATAAGCTCAAAAGAAAGCACTGAAGATGGGTGCCCATGTGCCCTCCATGCAGATTCTCCACTACAGCCAGAGCCCCATTAAGGTTGATGCTGTACCCCTGATGAAATTGAACTGCTTCAAATATCCAACAGATTATGAGAGGTCATTAAACTGTGGTGACTCAGTTCTTGCTCAATTTTACCTGGAAGTAGACAAAAAAAATATCTTGCCATATCCATGGAGTGGGGCCACAAGCTGTTCCGTAACCTGGATAGCAAGGACCTCCTTGGAGCTTGATTTTTCTTTCAGGAGTAAGGGATGAAGTTCCCCACTTGATTTGCTTGCTTTCAGAATGAGTTCTGGTGAGAAATGCTTGACTGGGGAAAAAGAAAAAAAGCAGACATCAAGAGTTGGTCTGTTTGTTCCCTACATATACAGTGCTGTGTTTGCAACTGTCATCAAAATCTTGCCTGGAATGTCTACACCAAGTGAGCTGGACTGGAGGGCAGGAGGGGCAGGAATGCCAGACTGAAATAATGGGTTCAGCATGCTGAGACTCACCAGTTCAACACTGGTGAGCAGCTGTGTGCAGACTAACAGAGGGCTGGGATCACACCTCTGCAAAGCAGAGCATCATAATGTCAGATCTCTCTTGACTGGGTGGTTTTTTTTGGGTTTTTTTCCTGTCAGATATCAATCTCTCAAAGAGCTGGCATCTTTCATAGCCTCCCTGGCTTCTCTGCATCTGAATAAAGGCACACTGGCTCCTGCTCAGCTCAGAGCTTTAGGGGAATCAGGAGATACTGCTTGCATTTCTGCTTGCCCCACAAAATACTCCTGTGTGCCCTCATTGCCCCTGTGCTGCTCTGGCTGATCTTTCCATTCCACTGCAGAGAGTTCATAAGGCTGTGGTGGCTCACAGCTTGAGAATATAAGTAATGCAGAATCTTCATCAGTCTTGATTAATAATGTGTCAAGAGAGGTGAGAGTGGTTTGCCCATGAAATTCAATATGTTACATTAATAGTAACAGAAATTAAGAATAAAGGTGAAAATTTAAAAAAAAGATAATCCCCATCCAAGCTAAATAATGGAAGAAATGTCTCTTGTGATCATCTTGATATGGATTAGATCAGTAGCAACATCTGAATAAAGCCAGGAGAGTGGCTCTGAGCCCAGAGCACTATAGCACTACCAGGATTCATAGCCCTGATCATGGTTTATTACACAAATGTTTTCCCTGCTCAGTGCAAGGTTCTCTGGTTGGCTAATATACAACCATTGTTGAAATAAATAAATATTTTAATTTTTTTTCTTGCTAGAGGAGAGATCAAGCAGTAACTCTTTGCTGCCACTGGGAAAGAATATGCAAAGCTGGCTCTTCAAAAGGTCAGGCTTACATTAGTCACTGTGACTACAGATAGAAAGGGAAATCTGCACTTGTTCTGCCCTGTGGGAGGATTCTGGACATTTCAAAGTTTGGTGTGCAAAATTTGTTATATTTAAGGACTAATGTTTGCAATCTGGACTCTTTGAAGAAGCTGCTGGGTCTTGACATAAGATTTCTAACTAACATGATGAATTTCTTTGTTTGCTGGGTTTATTTTTCTTCCTCAATTGAACCAGTCTCCTAGTGTTTATTTTGTAGTTCATTATTTATACCACAGCATTCAGCTGCCCTCATCGGATCAGCTCCCTCTGTGCAAACACACAGTGGGAAAGTCCCATCTCTAAAGAGCTTTAGCCAGTGGTGCTAATTAGAAGACAAAGGTGCCTGCTGCTCCCCCACACTTTGTTCCTGCTCACAATAACAGGCAGTTTGTTTTCCACCATGTCCCAGGACACATGGGATGGTACCTCCCATGGGGCCTTAGCCAAGAGCCAGCTTCTCCATAGAGCAGGGTAAGAGCTGTCAAGGGAGAATTTGTCCCTTCTGTCAACAGATGAAGGTTTTCAACATGCTGCTTTCCTGTGAGAGGTGGATGTCTTAGCATATCATCATGTCTTTTTTTTTTTTTTTTTTTTTAAGATGAAATAAATATCTCAGCCATGGCAAGTTCTTACCCAGGTGCCTTTATGTTGGGCAGCCAAAGGAGCCTTGCTTTTCCTGACAGGAACACTGTGGGAGGAGAGGCCAGAGTGTGTCCTCCCAACACACTGCTTTCCCTTCAAAGGCTCAAAAGGATTTCAGCTGCAACTTCACCTTCCATCTTTCTTTATCTTAGAGCTTTCTCATCTCTGTTTGGGAAGACATGGTTTCCCACGTTCCTGATTATTACAGAAGGGGAGCATGATATACTGTGACAGGTTAAATGATTTCTAACATAGAGTTCTCTGAAAGATATACAACACAGGGATGAGAGAACCTCTGGAACACGATCTTTTGGCAGTGTGTGAAAGCCCAATAATGATCTTGGAAATATATTGGTTCAGGGATTAGCATGAAAGGCATCCAGGTAGGATGCTATGTTCTGCTTTGGGTGGCATCACTGGAGACCTTGAGGAAGGTCAGTAGATCTTGCTGACTCTCAGTCATTCCAGCTGGAAAGAAGTTAGGTAAGAAGCAAAGACTTTGTGGAGGACCAGATGCTGGATCCACAGTTATTGTTCCAGGGTGAATAGGAAGTGCTTTTCATTTTTTTTTTTCTTGAGCAGCTGTTTTTGTTGTTCAGTGAATCTTTCAGTTCATCTTCAAATGCAAATTGGCCAAGTAGCTGTACATATTTCAAATGATAAAGAATAATTTAAATAAACCATTCTATTGCCATTGAAATAGCAAAAGCCATGCCTTGATAGCTCAGTCAAAAGGGTTACAAGTGTAGTGACACAGACCAGCCAGTTGTGCTAGCCAGGCACATTGAACTACGTGAGGTTTTTTGAGAGAGGCCAGAAAAGTAACACTATGAAATAAGACCTGGAAGATCTGAAATGGTTTTAGTTTTAAAGGACAGCTGCTCTGTCATTTGCTTCCCCATCTCAGCTATTTCTGCAAAGGAAAGGCCATTAGATGTGGCTAGAAATGCAGACTTGGCACCAGAGAGAGGATGCAAAGAATACTCTGTACTTTATAGGAAGATAAAGCTACATTGAGCTGGGAGCAGAAACCTGACACTGTACTGTAGCTCTCTTTTGAGCCCTGCACAGTCTTGTCTGATGGGATGGCAGAAGCTGAGACTGCATGAGATCAAATCCTGCAGGCAGTCCTGGCCACAGCATTTCTGTGCCACAGCATTTCTGCACACACTGGGTGGCCCCATGGCTGCTCAGGTGCCCTGACTCCTGCACCTCCTGCAGAAAGGGCTGGGTGACCACCACAGCCATTTGGTGCCCAAAGCACCATGGCTGCCCCCCCTCTGCTCTGGATGTCCCCCTGATCTGTTGACACCTCTCTAACTAGAAGACAGGATTTGATTTTAGGCAGTTTTCATGCTACACAAGTTTGACTGCAAACTGTACAGCTCCTTAATTAATGACTTGCTGGCTTCATTCCTGACTCGTGGCTTCTCCATTTAGGCTATTCCAGTCACATACACACTTGAAACAGCTTTGGCTTTTAGAGATGCAATCCAACAGATGAATAAATAACAATAAGCTCTGGCTGAAATGCATTCAGGAAAGATTTGATAGTAATTAATTTATTTTACTTTATTATTTAACGAGCCCATATATAAAATTACCTAGGACAACAGCAGATTAGCTGATGCTCTCACTTTCTATTAGCCTTTGCTTGCTGCTCTTGAAAGAGAAAAGGAGAAGCAGCATATACACAGATAACCTCAAATTAACTCAAGTAGTTCAGCTGCACAGACACAAACACGGGCTCTGCTTTGACAGCACAAGGTGGACACTTGCTTCAGAGTCATAGGAAACCAGAGAGGGCAGCAGAAAAAGCAGAAAAACCAGCCAGATTTCCTGGCTGGCAATTCACCACTGCAGTAAAATCATCTGTTAGAAAGACTGTGTTTGTGTTACTTAAAAACAGAGTTACAATGGTAAGGGTGAAAACTGGAAGAAGAGTGAAATCATTGCCTTGGGATGTCCCAAATGTCTAGGAAAGGAAAGCAAATCTTCAGTCATTCCAGCTAAGGTGGAGGTTTTTTCCCACTTTTAGAGTTTTTCTGTTGTATTCTGATCTGTCAGACAAAAGAATCTGCTTGCAATCATGAAAATAAGAACCAGTTAGAGGTCTCACAGTATCTGAATTAAATGTATGTGTGAATCTTTGCAGGAGAAGAAATATGGTAAAATTCTCTGAAAATCCTGTTCTGTAGAAACAACCAAAAATTGGGCAAGGGTAATTCTGGAATTTTTATGTCCAGATTGTAAAGAAATATAAATTGAAATCTGGCTATTGCATAAAGGAGAATATGAAAGTTGAATGTGTTGTATGCTTGAGCTGTTTCATTTGAACATTTATTCAGTTCTCATTCTGGCAGTTTTCCTACCTCGTGAAAAAGTAGAAAATGACAAGGTTTCTTTACAAAGCCTTGAATAGTTATATGGAAATACAAGTCTTGGTTACTTGAAAAGGCCATAACATGCAAGGAATTTTTTCATATGTTTGAATCTAAAATTCTATTCTATTTAACACAACAAATCCTCCTCTCCTGTTGCCACCAAACTCATCCTGTTCCCCACATCTTACCTGGCTCTCAAGGAGCTCCAACATATATATACCTACACATGCTATATGTTCCTCTGACTCCTCTACATAAATATAGGTAGCAGGGTTTGAGATACCCAGCTCCCATTCTGGAACCTCTTTTCCATTTCTCTGATTCACTCCTCAAATACAATACGGGTTTTTTTGTTGGTTTTTTTGGGTTGGTTTTTTTTGTCAGTGATCAAAACAATACTTTGCTACCTTTTTTTAATGATTTTCCACGTATTTTGGTTCTAGTCCTTAGCTGATAACATCCTGACAGTCCAACAAGCCCTTCTTCACACCACAGCAAACTCAAGTTGTACTGAAGTGATTGTCTCCTGCTCTGCAGCATGGCAAAGACACTTTTGATGATAATTCCCCAGACAGTTTAGCTGTGCCTTGAGGAATTAGTGAAACCTCCAGCTCTACCTAGAGCTGAGGAGTCTGTGGGGGTGGGGATGCTGCAGGAAAAATAGGCAGGGTGAGACAAATATAGAAGCAGTCAAAAGAAGCTTGTTTCAAGTATGTCCCCCCAAACCCACCAGTCTATTATTCTAACCACAAATTTGTCCTTCAGTGTTTGTGCTTCTTGTCTTAGAGTCTGAAAGGCTTATTTCTAACATTGTGAAGCCTCAGCTGTCAAAGCTACTTTCCTTTTATTGAAAGCTGCACACTGAAGCACTGTGTTGTTTTATACCAAATGCATCATTAAAATAGATCCTTTTTCCTGTGAGAAGTAAGAGCTGGGTGCAGTTTTGGGAGCATTTCCTCTAGCAGCCATGCCAACCTAAGACATTCATCTTCCTGACAAGCCCAGAGGTACAGTTTCCACCCCTTCACATGTACCCATTTGTGGGGCTACCCCATGAATTTGAGCTCTGTGGATTAAAACCATCACCCTAACACCTTGGCACAGCAGAGGGGAGCACTGCTCCCCAGCACAGAGATGGGGAGCACATCCTCATCTTCAGACACCAGTAATGGTCATTTTTGCTGCTGATGGGCACTGCCCAAAGCAAAGGCTGCAGGCAGTGAAAAAACAAACCTGAAGCCTTTACACATTTCTCAAGCAGGCAGCTAGAGGCCAGAACCATTTCTTTATATTGCATGGCACTCTCTTTAGGCATTTCCACAAACAAAATTAACACTCTCAAATCCCCAAATCAATTCAGTGTCCACGTTTTGTGATGATTAAATAATGTGCTGCTATTTATTTAATCTTCTTTGAAAACAGCAGAGCTGCTGTGAACAGAAGAGGCATGTTTATTTTCAGGCATTTTTAATTCATTACATTCCTGTACTTATAGATACATATACAGATTTATATCCTTGGTACAGAGAAGCCCATTTAGTGAAACAAAACACAAACATCTAAAATACAAATCAAGGATAAGCTTTCACAGCTGAACTACTGTCTTGTGTCCTCCTTGCAAACAGAAATGTCCCAAAAGACTACAGCTCCCAGCACACACCAAATCTAATGGCATTTCTGGCACCAGGGTGACAGCTTGCATGAAGCAGCAATTAACCTGCCTTGGCAAAACAGAAGGGAGTGGGAAGAATTCATGGCCACAGCTGTTCTGTATTCTTGAAAATTCAGTGCAGCTGCCAGCTTGCAAGTTTACTCTGCACTTTAGACTAGTGAAAATTTGCAAGCTGTTTAACATGATGGTTGTTGGGAGGAAAAGGGATGCTAAAAAATAACTTGTGGAGGACTTGGTGAATACTGAGATATCACAGGATGAGAATTAAATGGAAAAAAAGCACCTCTGTGACCAAATGCTAGTGGGGTGTGTTTGCTTTTAGGAAAACGCTTGAAGTGAACCTTGCAAAGAAGCAGAACAAAAGGTAAAATATATCACAAGGGGTATTCACATCCACAGCACACTAATGAGCTGTTCTACCTAATGAATGCACACATGTGCAGTGTTTTGGGGATAATGCCAAGAAGCTGATGGTCCATTACACAGGTGCAGACCCCTCCATAGGGGTTTAGTGCTGCTGCCTTCAGACAGCATCTCTGGCAAGCTTGTGGCTAGCCCTGCCAACCCCCTACCCCTGCAGGGCACACTCAGGGTCCCAGGAGAGAGGCCTCTTTCTCCTCACTTTGAAACTGTCTGCTCTAGTTGGTTGATATTTAGATGTGTATGAAAATTAAAGCTTTTTGCTAACTCGAGACTTTGTGAAGAGACACTGGTTCATTAGTGCTTGGCAGAGAACAAGAGCTTGGGTTAATTGTATTTGCAGTGCCAGATTCATCTGGCCACAGCCACGGTGGTTCAAGGGTTGGACTTGATGATCTCTGAGGTCCCTTCCAACCCAGCCAATTCTATGATTCTATGATCTGCAAAGTCCAGATAGAAGTAGCTGAAGAGCAGGATCATCAAACCCATGGTGTTTCCTGAGCTCTGCCTGTGAGCTCAGCATGGACAGGACAGGCTTTTGGTGGAGATGAGATGTGGATTAAAACCACCTTGCCAGGGGAAAGGAGGAGATGCTACACCTTGGAGCCAAAGTGGGGAGGGGAGCATGCTGCATTTTGGCATCTCCCTGTGCCTTTTTGAACCAACCAGTGGACTGGTGGAGCACCAGTATCCCCATAGACTGAAGCAGTGCTAGAAGCCTTCCAGCACCTCCATATTCTCATGCAAGGTTGTATCCAAACCCCAGTGGGCACCTCCATGGGGAAGCAGGGCTGTGTCCAGGGTGTCTGCACAGGAGATCTCCACACTGCCTTGAGCACAGGGATGTCAAGTTCCTTCAAACCATTCCTGTTATTTTCCCTGGGGTGAAGAGGCTGGGTGAGATGGAAGCTAATTGGGGAGAATAAATCCTCTTTATTCTTGCATCTCATTCTGCAAAATCTTAAAAATAGCAGAAGCCATTTGTGCCTTCTCTTACCCAGTTCAGAGCTAAGGATTCTGGTGTGTATGTGTGCAAGATACACATGTGCATCTATAAGAATCTTCACCTCTTCTTCTCCCCCACAACATACTAACTCATTGTAGCACTTGGCTTTCTTCAGTTGCTTTGTTAAAAAAAAAAAAAAAAAGCTCCAGAGATGATCAAAGGTTAATGAAAAGTTCAGCCAAGGAGCAGACCCCAGCAGAGATATCTGTTCTTTAAGGCTTTCAAGCAGTTGACAAGAAAACATCAACAAGTATTTGAGGTCAGAGATAAAGAGAAACATCTTTCTGAACATATCCAAGCATGAAACCTCCATGGTAGTTACCTTAGAATATTATCCCTACATGTCAAACCATGTCATTTTTATGAAGAAGACTGATTTATATGTGACAGCAGCAACTTTTTTACAGCCCTCAGGGGCTGTGACTTCAATAGCTGAGATCTGAGTAGTAGAACTGTAGTCTGTAACCCCATAATAAACAGCAGTGGGAGGAAAATGAGAGTTGCATTCTTGTTGTTGTTACCAGACTGTAATAAATACAGCTTGCAATTGCAGTCAATTTGCTCTCAGGGCTCAATAAAAACTGTCTTCATGGAATAGTGCCTTTTTTTTTTTTTCCCTGATTTTTTGAAGATACAACTCTCCTGAAAGTAAGTTTTTTGCTTTGATGCTTGAGAAATTCTTAAGGATATTTATTTGTTTTGCAAATGCTCGTGTTCTAAAATGAACACACTTGTGTTTTTTACATTATTAGAGTACTGAGAGTTTCCCTCATGTGAAAGAATGGTTAACAGACCTTTAAGAAATAGAGAAGTGTTGATGGAAGGGTTTATCTGGACCAGAGCCTACTTCTGCTTGAGGTCTGAGTGACCTCAGAGAACAGAGCAGCCAGAAAGTGGGGCCAGCTGGGAGGTTGGAGAACCTGGGTGATCTCAGCAGCAAGTCAGGAGAAAGCATCATCACTTTGTGTACAAACCCCAGTTTAGGTTGTAACACCAGTGGTCAGAGGGTGGGGGTTAATCACAGGGGAATGCTGTTGGATGGTGCCACAGGAAGAGATTGATTCACATTCTCTGGGATTAATTATATGGTGGATGCTGATGAGCTGGACAGAGACTTTAATATCTATAAGGTAATTGTAATGGGAATTTATCATCATACCTATTCTGTTACTGATCAAAATGGTAGTGACAAGACATCTGGACCCTACTGATTAATGTAGATGTGTTACTGGTGTATGTATTCTGAACAGAGCTCTGCACTTGTGGATTTTTTCTCTTGTCTTTATTTTTATTTTCCTGTCACCATAGTACTGTGTATGTAAACATTCTTTATTTTAAAATATCAAATATGAAAGCAGATTTAAAGCATTTTAAAATGTTTGGATCAGAATTAAATGTGTGGTGTTTTGACATTAGCTGAAAATATATCCAAAGGCTTCTTTCCAGCATGCTGACAAAACATATAAATTAGCCTGGCAAAGGTCTGGCTCTCACCAGAGCTCCCAGCTCCACACAGAGCTCTGGCCCAGCTCTGATCTGTGGTCAATCATCATTTTTCTAGCAGAGATGGTACCTGTGGTGAGCACAATGGGGACTGCAGGGAAGCCAGCAGCTCACTGCCTCTAAATCTGGTGATAAATCAGCCCTGTGCTATGTCTGGCTGCTACAGTGATGGCCAAGAAATCCCCATGGTGGCTTTTGCTATCTGGAAGGAAGAGTCACCCCTCCAGGTGGCAGCAGGGGAAGGCAGCACTTTCTAGGAAGGGACACCGAGCACCACAGCTCACACGTCCCTGTCACCAGCACTGTCCTCCTAAAAGTCATTTGGTATTCTAGATCTAGTGGTTAAAGGAGCTTGGTTGGTCCACACCCAAATACAGCAGCCTACAAGATTTGGGGATCAGCGTGTCATATTTTCATAAATTTAGTTTTCAATGTCTATGCCCCAGCTTAAAATACAACCTGCTGCTTTGCACAGCTGGGCTTGCTTCAGGTTTCACCTCCCCGCTCGTACTTTTAATTTTAGAGCTCTGACACTTAGTGTGAATAGGCTTGTAGAGGCATGAAATGTCCTTGAGTAACTGAGAACACAAAAGAAAATTTATTTAGGGTTGTTTTTTCCTTATGGCTGGTGGATAAAGTTTACCCTCAGGCTTGAAAAGGTGCAGCGTTTAAATCAACTTGTAGAGAAAAAGATTTTGTGTTGAGGCACAAAAATGGCATAAAAAATACCTCAAAAAACCAGGCCACTTGTATTGCATTAGATATTTATTTAAGTGTCTAAATCTGGTTCTTAATATGAGGCACACACTGAGAACCCTGGCCCTGATAACAACAAAGGCACAGAAGCATCAAAAGAAGGAAGTTAACATTTAAGAGTGCAATTTCTTTCAAAGCATTACACATTCTGTGATTTACACTTCTAATTCCTACAGATGTTCCAGAAAAGCTCACTTTAAATGTCTGTCAAGTATTTTAGGACTGATGATGGGAAGTAGAAATTCCAAACATTAATTTTATTGCTTAGTTATTGTATTTAAAACACAAAGGGACTGTGTGGTCTTTAAATGTCATTTCAAAAAAAGAAATCTTCCCCTGGAGAGATCAGCTTCTTTCAGGAATTCTCTAGTCCCAGGCAGATCCATGGTATTGAAGGGAAACTCAGGTTTGTGTCTCCTCTGCTCTTACAGAGACTGAAGGAAAATCTCCCCCAGGAATGCGTGCGGCTGCTATAGAGCTTGGGTTTTATTTCTGTGCCTTCTCTGTGCTGTCCTGCAGCTCAGGCTCACACACTGCTGTTAATAAAATGCCAAAGATCAAGCTGGTATTGGAAATCAGGTCAGCTGCTGTGTCTCAGGTTTAGCTGTTCTAATTACTCTGTAGCACAGTGAGACACACACAGAGAGCCCAGAAGGCGCCCTCTCAGAGCAAGACCCCTCTCTCCATACTGCTGGGTCTAAAGAAAGGCTACATTTTACTTCTTAGAGCTATTATTTTGGTAAATTATCCCAGGTGCAAGCAGCCCCTCACCTGGATCACTCCATCTTCCCCCACCAGCAGCTGGTGGTGGAGGAGGAACATCCTTTTAGCTGATGAAGGGCCCTGAGTCACTCCCAGCTGGGCAGTGCCCCTCTCCATCCCACAATACACCCTCTCCCAGATGTTTTTTCTGGTAAGCCCTCTGCTAAGGGAGCTGCTTTAATCTGTGTTTGAGGTGGAGTAGCTCTTTGGTGCACTATGCATTTTTTTTAAAGCTTTTTTTCAAGCACAGGTAACCAGCAGTCCCTTGGCTAATTTGGTGCTGAATGTTTTGCCTTGGAGTGTTCCATTTCTGTGCATTTTTAAGTGGGTGAGATGAGGTCTGTTGTTTTCTCACAGTTTGCCTCTTGTGGGTCCCCTGGGACAGTCTGCCAGGGATGGAGGTCTATGTCCTAGGAAAGGTAAAGGTAGGCTGAGGTTTTTCTGTTCTTTGTGGATTGCTAAAAATATGACTTATGTGCTAATTTTTGTTATGATTGCATAGCATCCTCTGTAAAACTAACTGCATTTAGTATTTCTGGGTTGTCTGGACATGCAAAAAAGCTTTGTCATGTATGGTCTAGTTACTTCATGTATTACTGGAATTTGTTATGCTTCAATCCTGACACTTAAACTTTGATACACTTTATGAAATAATGATAGGTCTGGAAGCATGTGAACTTATGAAAGCACTTTGCACCTCTTAATGGACAACTGCCTAGTGATCTTCAAAGGAGTTCAACACCTTCTGTACTGAGAGCTCTGGAAATAATAAACTTTGGACAGAGGATGTAAAATGTTTGATTCTGAGGTATGGGAAGTGCTTGACCTTTTGTGTCTGCTGCATCCTCCTGCCCCTTTAAGCTGTTTCTCACTGTAGTTGTCTATACCACACATTATAAAGGATTATTTATTTATTTATAAAGGCTTATTATTTATCACTTAACACCTGAAATAAGAAAAGGGTTTCTTGTTTTTTCCTTACCAATAGTCCAGACTTCTGAGCTATTCAGGTCTTCTTTTTAGTTATGTCAGTTTTCTCTAGGTGGCCTTCATAGTAGCTTGTGGTGAATTATACTGGCACAAGAACAGACAGCTTAGAGACCCAGGTCTCTGAGATGGAAAAAATACTTGGGATTTGGAAAACCTCAGCAGTGCTTAGTTTACATGCCAACTTTTGCTTTGATTCTAGGGTAGCTTCCTTGGTAGCAGCAATCCAGAGATCAATTTTGTCCTCCTCAAAGTAAAGGGCAGAGCAAAGGTACTTAGAGAAACAAGCTGGAGATAACCACCTAGCAGGGGTTGGGGGCAGTGATAGGATGAGTCTGTGGTCCATTGCAATGGCAGAGACCAAGGACTGGGTCTGTTTCTCTCACTGATCCACTCTGACTCAGGGAAATGCACTTGGGCTGTTTCAAATCCTCGTTTGTAACGGGTGGGGGAAATGCTCCTTTACCTCCACCAGTGTTGCATATATAATAGCCCTTATGTAATGGATTTCCTTGAACACTGTCATGCTTCTTTTCCTCTTTCCCCTCAGCTGTGGCTGCACAGGATATTTGCAGGCTTAAAGGAGGGGAGGGTGTCATCCTTTTTCCCCCTCCCCCCTTATTGTTCTTGCTAAAGAGAGGAAAACATTTCATGAAGGCAAGGAATATTTTTGCTGCTCTAAACATGCCTGACTCAGAAGAGGTTTTGTCAGCTGACTCAGCTACAGCAGCACTGAAATGAAATTAGCAGGTGCTAAGCTTGTTTTGAAATGCAGCATCACTTTTACCTGATTAATAAAGGCCTAAATGCTTCTAAGCCGCCTCTTTGGCCTCATATAATTAAAATTTTGCCAATACATCATCTTGTTCTCTTGGTTCTTCTACTAAAATGAAATTCTCTTTATTGTGTTAGCCTCAGCATCACTGGAGGATGCTTCTTATCAGAGGCAGTCAGGTATCTGTTGTCCTGATATTGCACAGAGCACAGTGTGTTCTGGAGTTCCACAGGTAGCACCAAGGGACAGCTCAAACCTAGGGATGTAACTTTCTCATGGCAGGAACTGAAGATTTTTTTCTCTGGATGTTTCTGTTTGAAACCAGATTCAAAGCCTGCAGCACATTTCTCAGGGCAGGCCCTGTTATTCCATGCTGTGCTCATCAGGATTGCTGATCCTTTGGAAATGCAGCAATAAATCTCTTAGATTTCCCAGCCCAACAATCCTATGTGCTGGGCTGCATCTTCAGGCATCCAGGAACCTAGGGAAGCCAAGTAGACCAGACAAGCAGCAAGACAAGGACAGAAAAGAGGTCTGCTTTTTGGAAACTGTCATTTTGATACTCTGTTTTTCAGCACTTCCACTGGAACATACATAACCACGTTTTCAATATCTAATGTACTGATGTCTTCTGATAACCTGCCTGCTGGTTTTGATGACTGAGGGCTGATTCTCTGAAGGGTTGGTTCCTACTTGACTTCTTATCTTGATTCCATTACCTGATGTCAACAGAGATGATCTTCGTTGATCTGCAAAAGGCCAGTGCATCACCAAAACCTAGGTTTTATGTGATGACCGAACCTTGTATTGCCCTTATTGCCCTCTAACCATGATAAGTATCATGGACCTGAAAGCTGTCATGGATCTGCTGGATGGTAGAGCTGTATTACCCCTCTCCTTCCAAATACTGCAGCATTTAAACCCACAAACACGTGAGGCAGTAGGAGCATTTTGTTATGCTACAAGTCAGTAGACTAAAACTAGTCTAATCCCATCAAAATCCCCAAGCTGTGCAAGTTCATACTACCTAGCTCTTTACTCTAAGAACATCTCTGAACATGAGAGGAAAAAAAACCCATTACTGCTAGAAAGTGTAACTATGACAAAGATACAAGTGCTTTTTGCTACTAGAAATATTTGGATTGTGAAGAGTCCTTTTCTGGGGAGAGTTTCTTTGGATTGCTGTGATTTCTTTAGTTCATAGTGTTTTCATGCTGATACAACAGTTTGTTGTATAACTGGCTTTTGCACATGTCCTGTATTTTGATACAAATTGTCTAGCACTATGGATATTGGAAATGGTCATCACAGTAAACAAAGCCCAGTCAGTGTGTGTTGGGTGAAAGGAGCAGATTTGCAGGAAAGCAGCTGACAGAGGGGGAGACAGTGTGAGACTGCAGCTCTGAAACATGGCACTGACTCCAGGCAATGCAGATCAGCAGGAGACAGGACTGCAACAGATGGTCTGAGTTTGATTAATCAAATGTCCTGAATTAGAGCCTGATTGTTTTAAAAACAACAACAACAAAAAAAAGGGTACTGACAGTGTAAATGAATGCACTGTCTATCCCTATTATTAACTTCAAATAAGCAAAGGCTGAAGGAATCATTTTCCTGACAGCTCACCATATAGAACATTAGGGTTTAAATAAATTTTTAATTTCCAGTGTGTTTCAATATGTTTTCAACATCATGGGAGCCAAGCAAATTCTTGATCTCTGAAAACAAGCAAATCCTGCATCCTCTGAAAGGCTGAGCTTGATGGTTTGGGGATTCAGTGTATGACAGGCAAAGGTGTGCTGAAATGCACACAGGACTCCCTCAGTCTTGGGAACTGTTCTGGGCCATAAAACAGGTCCATTTATTGCCTGTTCAGCCCCAGACATGCACCCCTCTGTGTTGAATTCAGCATAGTTGAGGATTTAAGTCTGCCAGTCTGATTTTATTTTCAGAGAAGCAAAGCAGATTTTGGTTCTCCCTGGCTGAGACTGTACAAATTTTTTTGCTTTTTAATCACATGCACAGTTTATTATAATTAATCATCTGAAGAAATGGGGAAAAATTACAAAAGTGGTGAAAATCATATTCAGCTCTGACTTGGTCTCTAAAATAGCAAAACCACCCAACATTTGGGGGGAGTGTAGAATTGAAATAAAACTATAGATTGATTGTAAGACTTCTTGGCTATGTGCCAAGAGTGGAGCTATTAATTTGATGCAAATTAATCTATGCAAATTTGCCCACTGATTTAATGAAGAGACAGACATGCAATCATTTCATTACTTCTCAAGTTTTCAATTAGATTGAATTCAGTAGCTGGCCACCATCATAGCTGCCGAGTTTTGCTAAAAGGTTACTTGATGAATATTTATGAGTTTGGGACTCCACTACAGCTAGGCTTAATAGAAAGTATCACACTTTCTGAGTACATGCAAATGATTCTCTAAATATCCTGATGTAGTGATTGATTTACCTTGACTGCTCTATCTTTAATCCCAGTTATTACTCTGGTGTTCTGGTCTGAGATAAATGACTTGCTTAGGGGTAAGTGACTGCTTTATATTATTACAAACGCTGTCTTGTTTCATGGCTGTTTCAGTGTCAGACGTGACATTCTAAACAACTGGAAATGTGACAAACCTCACTCAGAGTCCAAATGGACAAAAATTGAGACAACACATAATATTGCCCTGGGCAAAAAAGGTTCCAGTCCTACAGATGCCTGAGATTAGAGAGACAGATTCCCTTCTAATTGATTTCTACAATGCTATTCACCTTGCAGGTGCACTTAAGATGTGTTCAGATGGAAGTCTGATGCTTCCACTGTATCAGCTGGTTCATGTATAAACACTGCCCCAGTGTGAACTGGTGCTTCTGAACCTTATCCAGCCTTTCCTGAAATAAATGAAGATAAACTAAAGTGCTAGAAATAGGAATAGGAGCGAGTCCCACACTTTCCAATCCATCCTTTCATTGTTTCAGGTTCTCTTGTTGTAAGAAACCAGAATAAAGACTGAACCTGTCACATATTCATGTGCTGCAGGATTGTTCTGGAGACAACCAGAACCAGAAGCAGCCCTGCAAAATACTGGCTGTCCTCAGGTGGCTTCTATAGCCCATTCTATATGTCAGAAACTTTCTGCAGAATACATTTCATTTGGTGCCAAATTAAACTGGGACATCAGTAAAAGTGATCACATCATGTTGAGCACTTGGAATCTCCCTTTTTTTATTTTCATCAGTGTAGTTTCTTATAAAACCTCCATTAACAGTGTCAAAGCCTCTTCCTGTAACCATTATGCAAATTGTCTAGTGGCTGGCATGAGAGACTCATTGTGTCTCTCTGCATCTCTTCTCATCTCTTCTCATGCTACAAACAGTATTTTCTTTGGATGCTCCTGAAGTCAGCCTGAAGAAACACACAGCTAGTACTTTGGTTAGGAGATAGGGTGCTCTGTGATGCTCTTTAGCTCCTGGAGAAAACAATTCTGGTGTCTGTAGTAAGTACCTCACTGTTTATCACAAGCTTCAAACTGTGCCTTGGACCTTTGCCTTTTAGCAGTGCAATGGAGATGTGAAAGCACTGGCAATGTGAAATTAAAATGGCTATGGCTGTAGTTTGTGAGCTTTGTAAAACAAGATCTTGAACTATGTAAGGCAGCATGGAAATAAACCCTGTATTTTATCCATTCAGAACCAGAACTGGAGAGATTTAGAGGAAAACCATACATATCTCTTAGTAAACTGTGATGAAGATACCAACTGTAACTTCAGGACTAAGCCAAAACTGGTGTCAGTGGCACTTTTTGCCAGGCACCTTGGTGTGCTGGTTAAACTTGTTTTGTTGCCCTTTGGTTGACACCCACGTATATTACAATTACTCACATGTAACCTCAGAACTGGCTCACTTTACTTAAGCAGGAATATTTTGTGTGTCAAGAAGAAGCAGAAGTGCAGTTATATATCTACAAAGACAAGAAGTGGTGATAAGGAAGTGTTGACTGAAGTGGGCTGTACCTCCTTTTACATTTCACTCTTCACTGGAGCCAAGATGTTAAGCTTATTCATTCCCACTGTAACATAGACCATTTTGTATATTCCTCCTGATCTCTCCCTGCTATCCAGACTAGGAATTAAATCTCGTTTGTGATGGAGGCATTTAGCTGGGAAAATGAGAGAGCAGCAAACTTCAGAAGGTTATGAGGCTGACAGGACAAGTAAGGCATGTTTCCATGCTGCTGAGAGCAGAGAGTCCTCTTCTTTTTAACTGGCAAGGAGACTGGTCACTATTCAACTAATGGCCTCTGAAATAAAGAGTACTTATAAAGTCTCTGCAGTTCCTTTACTCAAAAAGGTCAAAAGGGTGCTGTTTCCATTACAGCCTGTTTCTTGAACTAAATAAACACCTGCAGTTATGTCAGGCAGGACTCAGCTGCTCTGCAAGGAAATGCTGAAGGATTTCAACAGCAGGAACTGGCTTGCCTGAGGAGGAAAGATAATTCATTACAGGCTTTGGGAAAGTTTGGAGCAAATGTCAGTGGCAGAGTTTGTCTATATGCTTATGTAAATCTGAGTACGTGTGGAGGAGGATTATCAAACTAGTAAAGCAGTAATATATTACCAGCAAGTGACCTAAGGCTTAACCAATGCAGGGAGGCTGGGATGAGTGAGGACTGCAAAGTTTGACTCACTCTATTAAGGGGTTTCTGATTTCCACGCCAACTGATTTGCATGATGTCTGTGAGACTGAGTGTCTAATCATCTCCTGATTATTCCTGCTTTTCCCTGCTCTGGACCAGATCCTCTCTGAAGTTTTCCTTTAACCTAACAAAAGAAGCATTCATTACTACCTGGAGATGTAACCATACAACTCATCTGAGAGGCGTTGTTCCTTACAGTGCTATTATGTGACAGTGTGCAGCGTTTCCACACTTATTGGAAAGCTTGTTGGATGCCTCATTGCCCTCCTGAAAATCACCTTCCTCCTGAGCAGCAGTGACAAATGGCCACGGAGAGGCCCATGGAGCAGGATGGGAAACTACAAAACTTGGTAGAAATTGATTTCCCAAAGTAAGAGACTGAGAACCATGCTCCCGCAGCTTTATACCTTTTTGTCACTGGCAATGTTTTTGCCTCCCCCATGGGGTGCAAGCAGCTGAAGTGTTTCCCCTGCGTGACCTCAGAGCTGGTGGGGCTTTGCTTTTGTGGCTGAAAGGGCACAGCAGATCCATCTTGGCACCAAGACAAACTTTCCCTGTGAGCCCTTCCTCCAGGACTGAGCCAACAATACCAGGGTCCCATAGCCCCTTTGCAAAGCAGTGTTGTACAAGGAACAAGATTGCTGTGCCCAAGGGACTAGGAGAGAGTTTTGCCCTGCTACTTCCCCGTGTTGGAGCTCCTGGCATGTCTGCCCTGCTGCTGGGTGTCCTTCCCTGTGCACACAGGCCAGGCCACTACACTTGGAAAGGAGCCCAGAATTCAGACATTTCCTCAGAACTAAGGAGGCTGATGTGGCTGAACCTGTCAAAGAGGAAGAGCCCTCTGGGAGGTAGGAGATCTCTGTGTGTTCTCAGGCATAAGGCATCCCAGTCTTTACCAGAGCTAACTTCCCCATTGCCATTATTGATCACTCTTATCTACTTCAAGAGCTGCCCTTGAGAGAAAGGCACACTCCTGAGAAAAGGAAAAAAGGGGTAATAAACAGGAAAAAGCTTATTTTCCACCACAGGGATGGCCTTTTCCTACAGGTGCAGTGCTCTGGAGTGCTATAGATTTGCTGCCCTCATCTGCCTCCTTTAAAATGTCTCCCCTCCCTGCCTGGGGGCCAGGAGGCAGGGTGCAGTGCCATGTCCTGCCCTCATTCCCCACCATGCATCCAGCACCCTGGTGCTGTCAGGCTCTGAACCCTGAGCAGGGTGGGCTGGGCTGTGCCCATCCTCTTCACTGCTCCCTGCATCCCTGTCCTGCTGCTGGGAGCCATGGGCAGGGCCAGCAGTGGAGAGGTGGCTGCAGTAGCCATGGAGAAGCTCTTCCCCATGAGGCAAAGGGTGTGAGGAAGACCTTTTATTACAAAAACCCAAAACAACAACAAAACTACCAACCGAACAAACCCCTCCCCCCCAAAAAAAGAAACCCAAAAAACCCCAACAATCAACCAACCAAAAAAACCCACCAAAAATATACCCTTGTTTGCCGTGGGTGTTTAGTCCCTGCATTTACTGCTGTGCCCAGTCCCTGGCTCCTCAGCAGGGTCAAGGAGGTGAGCCTGGCTCTCCACAGCAGCCCCTTGCAGGATGCTGAGAGAGAAATGGCTGTTAAGTGGCCCCTGGAGAACACCTGGAGCTCAAAATGCTGGGAAATCCACAGGGGATGCTCTTCATTGTGTGAGAAGAGCATCAGACATGGCAGATAGGCTCTGGATTGCTGTGGGGGGGGGAGTTCCTACTGCAGACCTTGGCATTGCCTGCATTTTGGGGGTGCTTCTCTCATGCCCTGGCTGCAGGGTAACACTGTCTGGTTTGTTGTGCTTCCCCTGCACCCATATAACCCTCTCCAAACTGCCCCTGAGCAATAAAGTGACTCAATTTGTTGTCTCTTAATATTAAGTCTTTCAGCCATACTTCAAATAAACCTCAGAGAGAAATTGATATTTCTCACCCTTTGCACATCGATTTACACCACCCTTGTGATGGCTCCTGTAACATATGCAAAAGACTTGTTGGGATGCAAGCATCTTTTATGTGCATCTTTTATGTGCAAATACAACAGTGTGGGGAATAAAGAGTCCTGAACAAACTTTCAAGGGGCAGGACAGACTCAGTGCAGTGCAGGGCTGGCTTTTGTGCTGCTGCATGCACGTGTGTTTTAGAGATGCAACCCATAGTCTGGGAGCAGGCAGTAAAACAGGAGGATGCTGCCTCAGCATGTGGGTTAAAATGGAATTAAGGTGGTGACAAGACGTGATGACAATAAAAAAAGATATAAATAAAGGTAGTGACACGGTTTTAACCTTGAAGCAGCCTGCTGCAAGTGAAGAGCAGAGCCAAACGCCAAGAAGTGATATGTGCCATGCCATGCTTTTAATTTGCTTATATATTGGTGCCAGACAGCTGGATGTGGGTGTCTGGCCTCAATCAGCCAGTTACAATACTAAAACATTGGCCTTTTGGCTAAAAGAAAAACCTTCTGCTCCAAGGTTTTTCTCAAGCACAGGGATAAGCTGCAGAAGCAGCTGGAATCAGGTCCAGGGCCACAGAGTCAGGCCCTGTTTTAGGATTAGAGCAATGTGCTTGGGATTTGCCTACACCCAAAAGCATTTCAGTGACCAGAAAGCCACCCAGGATTGTAACTCTGCCTGTTCTTTGACTTGGTTATATAGAAAGCATAATTTGTGTTGTTATGAGTTGCATGAAATTGAGTAACTTCTTAGTCACAGGAAATCTTAATGGCTGCCTCTTCATTGCAGAAAAATACAGCAGGGAGCTGATCTCCCCTTTCATGTGTTAAAGCATCCACCAAAAGCCCAAGCTGACTGAAGTCACCAGTCAGACAAGTTATAAGGGCTTCACAAGATGCTGTGCTGTGGCCCTGGCAGAATGACATCAGATCACCTGCAGAAGCAGCCCCAGAAAGCACTGGCAACACAGCACAGAGAAAATGCTGAATGCAGCTTTTTGAGAGCTAAAAAGGGACTCGGAGCTCTCTCCTGCTGCTTCCTTGCTGGTGTGTGAAGGGAAATAAGGCTTTATACATAATTTGAAAGCAAACAGCATTGTGTCAAAGATCTCAGACTCTGCCATTAATTATTTCTCCAGGCTGGAATGACCCATGGGAGATTTTTAGCCAGCTCCTCCTGGCAGGCAGATAGTATCATGAAATGTTCTTATCTGATGGAAGTGGCTATCACTCCCTGGACACTGATAGACACCCGCAAAGAAGCTGACAAAAAAACCCCAGAACAACCACCCACTTCCAATGAAGATGAAGCTGAGTGGTACATGAATTTCAATAGCTGCTTTCACTTAGCTATTTGGTATATTAAGTACATAATTTTCCTGCTCTATTTCTTCCACTGTAAAGCAATCACTAATGAGGACTAATGAATTAAGAGTTTGGAACAAATGCTTTCAAATCTTAAGCAGTTTGACTCAAACTGATTACTTGTCTAAAAGGGTAGTTCTGATAGTTCATAGCTAATACATATTATATTGTTGCTTTAAAAGTATCAGCACTTTAGAGCTGTTGAGCTTTGCATTTGCATTGCTGCATTCTGTCTACGAATTTCCATTAGGGCAGTTTCCAGTATTTTTCAAGCTCCATCTCCAGTAAAACTCCTTGGGGAAGAAGATGAAGAGGAGAATAATTTCTTATGTGTTAATACAGTAGCTACCACCACAGGTACCAATCTGAACTGAAATAGTTGTATACTGACACTGTATAAATAATAAATCTTCCAAATGTTTAGGAGGTTATGCAGTGTCTGAGTCCTACTGTGCTAATTCACTGGGGTAAGGGATTTATTGTTGATTATTTTGTAGGATAGCTGTTTGGCTTATAGCAAGAGCTGGGCATTCAGCAGCTTTAAGTTGTCATAATTTTCCTGAAGTCCTTGGACTGGATCAGGGATACAAGCCTGGACTTCCCTAAGCTCTAAGGCTATACTGGGTTCTGTGATTTTGCTGGGTGCTTAGATGCCATTTGAAATGTTACCTGCTGGGGTAGGAGGTAGGAGAAGAAGCCTGGGGTAGCTCAGGGCTTCATTCACAGACACTTTTCAATGCCTTTAAATGCTTCTGGTTCAATATGCAGCATTTGTTCCTTGAAGAAAAAAAAAAAAATCTGTCTTAAAGACAGGTTTTATAAGTACTGTATGGGATTTGGATATAACTGGCACCTTTGACTTGAATGACTGTGCAAAGATTCCTTCATTTGCTAAACAGCGTTATTTGCCATTAATTTTGAGGAAAAACACTGCTCAGTGAAGGCTTCTCTACCTTTATGGGAGAGCAGTGCTGTAACAGTGATATTTCCCTGGGTCAGTAAGCTGAGTTTACTGTGTGTATTTGATATTCCAACCATAGTCTCATTTCCATACTTAAAACCCCATGAATTTTCCCAGCAAGAAATTCTGCCTTACCCCAGATACGCTATAAAGCTGACCCTGTCCTCCAACTCAGCTTTCAGTCCCAGCAAGTGGCTGAGAAAATGTAATACTTAAAATTGAACAGTTATATGTGCACCAACCCATCCCAATCATATACGTAAGCTGCCACTGCTCTGGCCACGTGTGAGGACAGACATGGCACCAAAAAATGAGAAGAAGTGTCCCAGAGGTTTTCATGCTTGCAGACACCTCAGCTGTAACTTAGAAATCAGGAAATGTGCTTCAGAGGGCAGTGCAGGATCCCACTGCAGGATTTGTCTCTTCTGTATTCATGAAGAGCTCTCATTGTGGCTACTTCTCACATTTATTTTATCTTTAATTACAATGATTTATGATTGGGTTTTAATTAACTTCTCTTGTCTGGAGCTTACCTGTATACTTAATAGAACTTTACAGTCTTGGCCTAACACATTCACAGGGGTGGAAGTTGCTCGTGGAAATACCCTTGTAGCCACAAGCTTTGATTAGCAAAAGATGAGGTTTTAACAGAGCAGTTTTTGTGTTACAGAGAAGGTGAAAGGCTCGTTCAAGGTCTCCTCTGAGCCCTGGTCTCTCACTACCAAAGCAGTTCTGTGGTTCTCAGACTCCTGTTCCCATGGGCTGAGTACTCCATGCCTGTGGTCACATCCTGTTGTCCAGGCTTTGTGGCTGCTGTTTTCCATCTTTGTGCTACTCAGCACCTCTAGTGAGATGTCACATCTGACTCTGGAAGGAGGATAGAGTCCACACAGCCAGAGGAAAAGGGGAAATTGCCAGCAGTGTTGGACTGTTGATTCCCTATGAGTCTGCAGTGGATTTTGTTCTGGGCAAGGCTTGCACTGCAGTCCTGGCTGCAGAGATGTGTGCTCTGAGTTAACTTTGATGTGACATCAGACTTTTGGCTTGGTATGACAGTCCTGCAATTTTCTAATAAATTTGGGTCAGTGCTGGTCTTCTGTGGGATAATTAAGGTTGATCCATTCTGCAGGGCAAGCAGGAAGAAAATTCATTACTGTGTGGGGAGGTCAAAGAGGGCCAAGGTGGAGAAATATCTGTGTCCTGAGCACTGCTGTTTAGTTCTGCATCCTAATTGATCAGTGAACTATGTAAATGCTGAGCAGGTCAGGCTCTGCATTTCATGAAGTGTCAGAACTGATGAGGCTTCCTTTGAAAAGTTACCTTGCCGTGCTGCATGCTGCTGAGAGAACAGGAAAATGGGATTTTTTAAGGGATTGTTCATTTTTAATTCATGGCAAATTCTTTTTATGATCTTTATGCAGCACTCAGGCTGCTGAGCATAGTTGATTGCCTCTGTAAACAAAATACTTCCAACACAAATAAGACAACTGTTTCCAACCCTTTTTACCCCCTCTGCCCCTCACAGTGCCAGGTGCTGTACACAGCATTCACAGAGCAGAGAAGTGATGGTTTCTTTTGACTACAAACAACATAACTGCTTTGTAATAGGATTTATTAGCTTGGGCTCAGGGTCAGGCAAGTTCAACTTCTTGTTCTGGAGCTAAAATCAAAGGCCATGGAAGCTGTTTCACACTCCCTTGGGTATAGAGTTACTTTCCTTGATTTTGGTTTTTTTTAAGGAGAGGAGGCTGATCTAGAACAGTCTCCATCATCTTCTACCTGGGGTCCAGGATTCTGATCTGACCATGCCTTGCACAAGAGTAGAAGACAGGGGCATCTCACAGCTCATTTGGGTCCTTGTATGGCACTTGCAAGCTGAAGTCCCAGCAGCACTGGGAGGGGGAGATCTGCTATAAATACAGGGCTTTGTTTGTAGAGCTTTGACTTTCAGGATCATGCTGAAATCCCATAGCCTGAGCACTCTGCTAGAACAAATTGCTCTGAGAGATCTTGGTGTTTTTCATTTTACTATGATTGGAGGAATGCCAAGTTTTTTTCATTCACTTACAACAAAAAAACTTATCAGACCTCAGGGCTTTGCAGAGCACAATGAGTTAGAATCATGAAAGAATAATGAATTCCTACAAAGGAAACTATATATTCATTTGTACAAGGGAGGTGGGGACAGAATTTGTACTTGTGGCATAAATAATTTTTGTGATAGGCCTTTCACCACTACTTCCAATCAATGCTGAAGCTGGGAAACATTTTTCACAATGAGAGAGGCAAGAAGTGGGTCTCTAATTATGAATATATTAGGAAGCAGAAGCAAAGCACCCAGGGCTAAGTATCAAACAATGGAAATCATCAGTCAGGCTCAGATAACACGAGTCTGTTACTGATATTAGAATTGTTAATGTAAACATGTCATGGTTTTCCTTTGTGATAAGACTGTGCAAATAAAAATAATAATTAAAAAAAAAAACATTTCAGAGGTGCTTGAAATTGTGGTTCATCTAGACAGAATTCTTCTGGTGGGCCCTGGACTGCCTCAGACACTGGCTGAAAGAACACCAGGTCACCATCCCAGGCTGGGAGAGGTATTCTCTGGCTGATGGTCTTGCTATGAAGAACAAGGAATCTCTTATCCTAAGACAGGATATTGAGGTTCTCAGAGGAGAAACCATTTGGCTTGTCAAGCTTCATGAAATGAAAACTAAGGAGAGGATGTGATTGCTGGCTATATGTGTGAGAGGAATCAATAGGAGGAAGGAGAGCTCTGGATCTGGACTGTTCATCTGTGAGCTTTCCCAGTGCTTTGCCATTGCTTACATTGATTAAATGGAAGATATTACCTCTCCCTGCAGGCTGTGCTTTTCTTCTAGTTTCAGACCATAACAGATATGGCATTTCTATGCTTGGTACTAGAGTGGAACAGTTACAGCCTGGTTGAAAATAAATTTAGTTTGAGTCAAAGAGGTTTCTAAGTCTGAAAGCTTCAGGGATCCAGAAAAGTGCACAGCAAATAAAACGTAGGCACCCGAATTAGCCATAAATTGGCATTTGATTAGGATCTGAGGGATTGCATGACATGAGAGCACATGATAGCAGAACTGGGATGGCTTGAGATCCTCTGCAGACCAAAGGGAACACGAGCTGAAATAAAGCAACTCTGTAACATCAGCAAAGTGGGAAAAATCTGCATGAGGAACATCAGCAGACTTCCTATCCGATGGTTTCTATTTAATTATTGATAGTAATCCAAGTACTGCTTACTGTATCTTGTACTATTTTGCAGTGTTTTCCTCTGTGTATTGAATGTCTGATTTATGAAGGAACTTTATGCCCTGGAGTTGTGTAAGAACAATGAATGTATTCATCAGCTTTCATATCAAGCAGCTGTAAGATCTCACTGAGGAAACCTTCTGCAAAGAGTTAAGATGAGGGATGAAGAGGAATGTAATAAAATTACATCTAAGACTGGCACATCCATCCAACAGACTACAAAGGCTGTGTCATAAGGTTGATTGTCTTCTTCTCTGTGTGTGCTTATAACTTACAAAAGAATGTCAGAAATTCAGTGTCCATACCTAGGGTAAGATTTTGGCTCCCACTGGCCACTCTACAAAGGAGCCAGGGTCTTGAATGGAGTGGTGTGCTCAGCACTTTGTCCTGAGGTCTGCCATGGAGAAAAGCTGTTCATCCCAATCAGTCAAGAGGAACAGAGTGCAGATGAGTTCTGTGGCCTTTCTATAACCCCTGGATGCCAGCAGTGGGAGAGTGACATTTTGGGTAGTTACAGAACATGGGGAATGCAATGTTTTGATTGTAGGATGACATGATGCAGGACAATTTTGCATGAAAAAAAATGGAATGAGTTGCCAAACTTTTGCCCAAAATAAGCAACCAGAGAACATTAGGCTATTCCTGTAAGTTAAACTTACAGTGTGCCAGTGGCATCACTGAAAGTACCAGGAAAAGCCCTCATCCTTCCCCTGCACTGCATTGCATCCTTAGTGTGTATTGGTAAGTGGGAGATTTGTCTTGAGAAAGTCATTACTTTTTATGCTCAATATATATGTTTCATTGTGACACAAAATAATTTATGCATGGATGATAAAACTGAAGATCTAAATTCCTCCTTGCAATCTCATCTGAAGGGGAAGGACATGATGGATTGGATGATAAAATAGGATGAAAGACCTCTCTACCTGAGCCTTACTGGAAGTTTATGTGTGCTCAGAGCTAGAAGCAAAAAAAAAAAACCCTTCCCATGTACTACATGGGCCTGAATTCTGCCCTTGAGGTGTTTTTTTTTCATAGCTTCAAGGGGTTTTAGATCAAGCCATGTGAATGGGAATGTATTTCCAGGGATTCTACAGCAGCACTCTGGTGAGCTGCTCCTTACCTCTAGTAGTTAGGGAACCATTGCCAACAACTGGATACACACTGTGGGCAGTGTTTTGCACTGTCCTTCTCAGTTATCATTCTTTTACTGTTGTAAATGCATTTGAAGGGTGTGATTTTCATTTAAAGTACACTATAGAACCAGGTCAAACATGAGGAATTCATTTTTTTACCTGCCTAGTAACCTGACAGATCATGGAGTTTGATCCTGGTGAAATTATCTGACTAGACACAGTGCTCTTCAGAAGAGGAGGATTAGGAGCTCTTTAGACATAGAAGCAGACAGCTATAGTAAAATGCAGTGATAAGAATAGTTGCTTACTCTTGCCTTACAGAGAAAATGAAATTAATGGAGGAAGTGCTCCTTATTTGACTGTGAATGTGGGAATTATTACTAATTGCAAGAGTAATTCCTTGATAATGATGCTGTAATGATTCTTTCTATTATAAGTGGTAATGCTGTCATTACTACATTACTCAAACTCAAATCCATGGGGAAGCTCTGTAGGGTGAGCAGTGATTGAGAGTTCCACATTAAAATAATTACTCCATCTTAAATTTATAGTGTGTGTGATATACATCTAATGTTCCCTACATTTCTTAAGGCTCCTTTTCCACAGGGATATTTCTCTTATCTGCATTGGGTTCTGGTTATTATTATTTTTTTTATACTGTTTAATTGTTCAGGACATGTTTCAGGTTGATATACAGAAACAGAGAAGTTTTAGCATTATTAGAAGAGTGACAATTGAAAAATGAGCAGCTTATTTCTTATCTGTAATGTTGTGCTGAGAAAAATGTATCATTCCTTATCCAGAGCTTTCCTGTTCCTGCCACTGCTTTGAGATAGGATTTCAGTATCTTGGCTGAGATATACAGTGGCAAAGTGAGAAATATGACATAGGAAGGTGCAACAAATGCTAATCCAGGTCTCCTTTTGATTCTGAAATCCCTGGTGAAGAAGGCAGGTGACACGAAGGACTGGGAAAGGGCCCTTCTGATTTCAGTGGAAGGGACAATAAATGGAGTCAGCTTTCCACACAGACTTTTGTACCTGTGCCACTAAACTGATGGCACCACCAGAACTGCCTGAGAAGACAGGGCAAGCCTTCCCCTGGGAAATGCTGTTAATCCAATCCTCCCAGAGGTGCTGAGCCTGCTTGATCTCTCATTTAACTGGGATGTGCTGCACTATTTCTGAGGCAGCACTTTGACAGCTGGAACAAGGCACAAAGTTATCATGGACAGATACGTGTCAGCATAGCAGAGACCAGGGAACATCACTGAAAGGTAGTGAAAAATAATGTGCTTTCCTCTCCTTCTTTTTTCTGTGGTGTTCCAGGCAGCAACTTGGAACTGAGCTACTGCTATACCCTACCCATGGCTTGTCTTTCAGTGTTATGCTGATATAAGTGGTGAATGCTCATGGTCAATGATTGCTCTATGAACTTGTAGGAACAGTTCTGAAGGAGAGTTTTATTCAGGCCACTCTGTAGCACATCAAAGAAGGGGAAGGAAGCCCCTAAAATAATTTTTGGTTAAGCTAACTGGATGTAAGTTAGGTTACCATAGTAAAACACCACTTGTTTCAACGTGGAGGTGAAGGAGCAGTGGGAACTGAACCATCTCCTGTACTGCGTCCTCTCTCTGTTTCCTTATCAGGCCATGAACAGGGGCTGCTGTCTGGGACTACTGAGGGAGGTTTGGGTCCCACATGAGGGTGGTGGCTGGCCCAGCTGTGGACCCTAAGGATTTCTCCCTCATCTCTTACTGCACTTAACCTCAGTGACTGACTTCCTTACTGAGCTTGTCCCAGTTAACTGCTGGGGACTTGTCAGGATTCTCTGCTGGCAGGGAATTTTAGTCTTTGTTCCTCATCTATACTCTCCTTTGTAGAACAGTATAGAATCTGTTTTCTTTTACAGTGTACTTTTGAACGTATTAATGATATTGGCAATTACTCAAAGAAAAACATATAATCAATGCTTGTTAGTCACTGATTTGATAAATTTTAAAAATAGTCTGTGCTCGCCTGGAATTTATTGCTTCAGGCAAGGTGAGAGCTTCAGCAGCACCATTTCCAAAGACTGCACTGTGCATTTATTTTCTCATTAGCATCTAGTTTCTATTGTATATTTTGAACAAAGGTAACCTTGGAGTAGCAACACATTCCTTTCTGTCAGGAGGAACTTGTGATGCTGTTTCAAAGGTACATGCATGACTGAGCAGCAATACATCACAAGAAGCTCTGCAAAGAAGAGAATTCTCCGTGGGCTGTGGTAGAAGAAAAGAAAAATCCTTTTTTCTTTTTTTTTTTTGGTTTATCATACTTTGTGTGGGGGGAGGGCTAATTTATGTGTGTTGTGACAAGCTCTCTCAGATGGTGAGTAGACTGTTTGTCAACTCATAGCTATCATTCTCCAAAATAGCAAAGATTCCACAATTTGCATTTTTGTAGGTTTTGATAAAAGATTATATTCCTTGGTATATTGATAGCATTTAAAACATGCTTAGGATCCATAGAGTCCCCACAGAGCTGGAAGCCATAGATGTAGCCACTTTTCTGAGGATCAAGGAGAAGACATGCTGGGGAAGTGAGGGAGGGCAATCTCTGTGGTGCTCTGGTTGGTGGCAGAGAAGGTTTTGTGACCAAGAAAGTCAGTAAGTATCAGTGGGACATCTGAAAATGGACTCTCAGGTGCTCCAGAAAGGCCATTGTGAAACCATCTGCATTCTAGCAGCACCTCAAGATGTTAGACCCAGCCCATGAAGTGGTCCTTTCTGTAGCATGGACTGGAGCTAGGATAGTAGGCACTACCCAACATGGGGAAAAGCCATTCTCATCCTCAGAAACCACAGGACATAGTTAGAACAGGGAAGAGGAAAACTGCTGGTGTCAGAGTCAGTTATCGACCAGGATGTTAATCCCAGTGCTCTCATTTGACACAACACAAGCCGAGCTCTTTAACTCAGCTTAACCTCAGACCTGTCTGTTCCCCCCCATCTGGGGTGAGCATTGATGCAGAGGAGCACCCTCTGCTAAAAAGTTCATCAGTGTAGGGGCAGCTGTCTCTAATGCTGCCAGGGTTTTGATTTACTTTGATTTACTGTCCCACCACTGCAGCTCCCGGTGCTGTCTGCACCATCCCTCTGGGTGCACCCTCAGTGCCCTTGCATAGATTATCTGAGCTGTCCAAAGAAAACAGAAGTGCAGATGATGAACTGTGGAAAGAAAATAGTATTTCTTTAGTTTGCTGTTCTTGATGGAGTTTAATCCCAGCTGAGATGGCTCTATCCATGCTGAGGATGCTGTGTGTTGAGCATCAGGCTGCGGACAACCGAGCTGCTCAGCCCCATCCTGCTGGGAAGCAAGAGCAGTGCCTGGGGAATTCCAGAGATATAAAAGGGCTGCACCAGCCAAAGCAGCTGGAATTGTGGCTTTCAGCTCTTGATGTGAGTATGCTGTGGTGTTGGCCCTTGCTCTTGTGTTTTTACGATGATGGAGACAGAACAGGGAACTAATGCCCTGGAGTTCCACACTTTTGGGTTTTTTCTGTGATACAGATTTGAATCTTTGGCCTTCCAAAGGGACAACAGTCACAGGAAATTGCTTCAGTGGAAAATGAGGCCGTTCACTCCTGTGCCCAGCTGATCCTATCAGGTAAACCTCTCTCAGAAGAGTTATCTGTTTAAGGATAAACTTCTGGTGTGAGGCATTAAATAATCACAACACAAAGATAGCTCTTGGCTTGAAGAGCATTAGCTCTCTAGTCAGCTATAGCTGGTCTGGTTTGAAAGATCAGATTAAATACAGTGTCTATTACTAGCCATAAAACAATGTTTTTTGAACAATACAAACTTTAATGTGTTTGAAAGCACCTTAAGTTGGCAATAATGATGAAATGCAGAGAATAATCAATTTTTTTTCTACTTACTTCTATAATATAAGCAGCTTTATTCAGTAGTTTTTGCATGGGGTATTCAAGATTTTTAACTAACAGAAAATCACTGGCTCAGAGAAGTGTTGGCATGCCCTTGTGTGAAGTTTGTTAAAAATGTATGATAGACATCTTGTTATTTAAAAAATCCTTTTCCTTTCAAACAAATTTATTCTGTGGTTTAAAAGCTGTTTTAAAAGATAATTGGACAAGACCAACTACATAATTAGAATTAGATTTATTCTTATGCAGAATAACTTCTGGGACTTTTCTGTAAAAGAACTCTGAGTCTTCAACTGAGCTTTGTCAGAATATCACAACAGCAAAATAAAAATAAATTGCCATCTACTCCAGGCAACAAATCCAATTCTACCAGGAGATTCCTATTATCAGACATGATGACCTGGTGCCATTACTTATCATCTGCTTGTCAAGCCCTTTTCCTACCCCCTCTCCTAGGGGTGATGCTGGCTACCAAAATCATTGGACCTGCTGCTGGTGCTTGTAGGATTAAGAAGGTTAAACCAACATTTGGTCACTCACTGAAGGCTGATAATTCATAGCTGTTAACAAGTGTATTCAGTAGTCATATTCTTTCTGATGATCAAATCAATTGCACCTTTAAGAAGAGCTGAAAATAATTTGTTTAGGAAATAAGAATCTTCACATGCAGCCTAAATATTTTTCTCAATTTTTTTTTTTTATGGAATTTGAATTCTCACCTTCCTGAAGAAAAGCTTCAAAGGAACATCTTCCAGTCTTTTTGCCCTTGCTTCCTTGTAAAGTCAAAAATGAACAAAAGGTTGCTGAAGGCATCCTACAAAATTTATCTTACCTCCAAGTTTTGTGACTGTCCACAGGTTTCTGGATCTTGTGCTTTCCTGCGTTTGCCTGGAACATTTCATGCCCGAGATGTACGTCTGAGCTCTCTGGGAAAAGCAGAAATGTTCCACACAACTTACTCTGGACTTGTAACTCCCTTTCATATCTATGCTATAACTTGTTAGGTCTCCTCTTACATTTTTACCTCCCTGGCTGTTACCACCCATCAAAGATCTGTACCAGAACTGGCTAAATACAAGGCAAGCTCGGGAGGATTTCTCTGCAAAGTGCCAGGGGCCACATTCTCCCCTCACCTCCTCCATACCTGGGTCTGCTTTGATCTGGCAGGAGCTGTGAGCCCAGGGCCCTGGAGGCATGGATCAGCTTCCCTGTGGTTTGCCTCCTCTCCCCCTCAGTTATTCCAGGAAGCAGCAGCATTTACAGTGTAAATGAGACATTTGAAAGCTGATGTTGTCAAAAGGTTCCTCCTAATCCCATAGTGCAAATCTTACATATTCAAGTTGTCCCTCACTGAGCACATGGAGGTATCAGCCAATGGCAGGGATCCCACCTTGCTAAAATCTGTACATTTGGGTTCTTAGAGTTCATCTCTGTCCTGAAGAACTTGGAGCTTGTATGCAACACACACAGGGAACTTTTGGAATGGTAATTTTGGAATGGTAATGTCAAATCTAAGTGGTGGTGTGGAAATGACCTGACTTCCCAGACTTCTGCTAGATCATCTACATGCCTGAATGGTCACTATTTCCTGCCTTCCTAGAAGCTCCAGCTCTTCCAAAATCCTACACAAATTGAATAATAGAGTAGAGTTTTGATGCCATGAAAAAGCTTCAGGTCCTGGCCAAAAATGATACTGGAAATGGATTTACTTTTGCTGAAACCAAAGCCTTGTTTACTCTTAAGCTCTGTTTATTGCCTAATAGAAAAGATGGAGAAAATGTGCCTTTGAGAGCAAGTGGACTAAATGACTTCCCCAGGGTCCCACATGTACTCCAGATCAGAAGTTAAGCTGAACTTTTACAGCTCCTGAATATTCACAGGGCCTTAACCACAGAATGATCTCTGTCTCCTTACATTAACACATTCTCAGTTCTGAGCTGGCTGACTTAAACATCTGAAAATAAAAGCAAAGTCGTAGCTCAGAAATTAAATAAAAAGCTGGAATCACTTCAGTACTACTGAGTTATTAATATTAACAATTTCAAGAAAAATGTCACTGTTTTAGAGTAATAGCTTTTTTAAGTGTTTTTGAAGGACAAATGTTTACATTCGTGTGGATTTTTTTCCCCTCAGCCATTCAATAACCAGAATGCAGGGAATCATCTGAGAAAGCTTCTGTGACTCTAACTCCGAATCCTTCACCTATAATTTGCTAATGAATTTCATCTTAAGTGCAGTTTGACTGGGGAATAGATTGAAAATAATAATTTTCCTTCTTCCTATTCCCTCTCTAGGCACTTGGTAAGAAATGTTTTCAGTGTTAAGAGACTGAGTACTTGCTATAATGGCAGTGGAGCTGCTGTTTGAGGGGAGGCAAAGAAGAATGTTAAGGAAGGAATCTGAAGAAACTTCCTTTCCAATTAAGATTAAAAGCATTTCAATTTGAGGAAAAATAAATGTCTTCCAGACCTTCCTGTTGTGCACTTTAGAATCAAATGAACTAGAAAATTTGCTTGGCTCTTTCTGTAGACATCAGTCCTTCATGTGTGTATCCAGACACTGGACCTGGTGTGCACGTGCCCAGGCCAGTTGTGCTGGAAATGGCCTCACTGGAGCAACCAGACCCAAAATTTGATGGATATTCAGGAATAATGGATGCATTCATAGGGACTGGGATGGACTAAAACTCAGATGAAGTGTTCAAATATCTAGTCTGCAGTTGGTGATTCATCCAATTTTGATAAGGACATTTTGCATGAAAAAGGCTTCTCTTTCCTCAATAATTCATCAGCTTCTATATTTATTCCTCAATAGCCATTGCTCAGCTCCAGTTAGGCATCTCCAGGGCTGGCTTCTCCTTGTGCTTTTGGTTTTTAATATCACACATCCCCTGCAGTCTTCTCAAATGCTGTAACCTATGGGATCAAATCAACTTTAAATAAGAAGGTCAAACTCAGCCAGCAGCCAGCTCAGTGTCTTTGTCACAGTTCTTGCTGGCTTGGATAGCAGGGGAGTACATTCCACATCTGTCTCCAGGAGCACATAGCCAGGCTCCAGAGGGCACATCCCTGGGATGAAGCAGTGTGCAGGAATGGTATCCCAGGGACTGTAGGGGTAAGGACAGATGTCAGCTGAAAATTTTCACAGCTGGTCATCTCAAATGAGAAGCTGTTTGTTTGGCACCAAGAGTAATGCAAGGGCAAGTGGCTGGGACATCTCTATGTGTGTTTGCCACATACCAAAGGCTGAAGCAGTCTCTCCATGGGTCCAGCCCACTGGTGCCAAAGAGGAAAAAAATGTTTGTCCTCTCCCCTATTCCCTTCTGCTCTCTCTACCCATGTTATGTTGGAACTGATGCTTCTTAGGCCCTGCACAGAGCTAAATCCGTTTGTTAATCCAGCAGAAAATTAACTTCTCATAAACGAAGGGTGTTTTTTTGTTTGGGTTTTTTTTTTTTCCTGAATTATCAGAGAGTTGGCTCAGCACCGGGGCTGATGAATGTCAGAGCTGAAGCAAGGCAGAGAGCAGGACTTGAGATTTGGGTGCTGGCATCTCAGATGTGCTCTGTAACTCTGCCCCTTCCAGCTCTTGCCTGCCCTGGGAAGTGGAATTAACAAGGAAGATTTGGTTACTCTGATGTGTTTTAGTTTTTGTGAGAAAATTACAGGTTAAGAGGACAAATTGTGGACCAGATTTGACCCTCTGGAAGGGTAGTAATATACCTCTGATTTTTGCAAAACTGGGATTGATGTGTGTGCAGTGTTTGTTTCATGTGAAAGCATTCAATTAGATTACATGTGATTAAAGACACTTTTCCTGTTAATCAGTGTGGATTATGAGGATGGGCTAAAAATTTTAACACTGAAGTTGACTTAAAAATATTTGTGAAGTACATATTTAGTCATCCATTCCACTCTAAGCCTTTGGGATCCTCAGAAGCCCATGTTTCATTTCCCAGCAGCGTACAGATGGGGAAAATCTGTTTACAGATGTTGTGTTATATGGAAGGGACTTAGTGGAATGTTTGTCTTAGACTTACAGTACTATTCAGATAGTTTTGGTTTAGTTTGGATTTGAAGTGAGAAATTTGCCCCAACTTTACTCTTTTCTGAAATGCAAGATTTAGTTTTACCATTGCTAATCCAGACTGAGCTAATGGCACTGAAGTCCTGCAGAGGATGTGGTGATACAGCAAGCAGAGAGCCCAAGCTGAGCTCCCATCCCAGCTGGTGTGAACACTCCAGGTATGGATGCACCCAGAGGCCATTGCTATGACCCTGTCACATCCAGTTAGTCCAGGGAGATGTTTGGTGATGACTTTGAATCCAGGCCCTCAAATGCAGATACCCTTAACTCATCCCTCTGCAAAACTCTGCCTGCTCGGCTGACATGGACCTTGATAGGCAGAAACCCAGGGAAATTAACAGTAGTCTGGTGTGGATTAGTGTCACTGGCTTTGAAAAATTGTAGTTGTGTATTTTAAGGGCTGAATTAAGCTATTTAAATCACCCAGCCTGACTTGTATTACATCATTTAGCTTCCTTGCCTTACATTCTAATTGAGATAATATATATCTTTTAGATATAAGGACCAGTCTGTCACATCCCTCAAAACCCTGTTCACCTACAAACTGTCCTTAGTCTTGAAAGTGCATTTAATGGTCCTAGTTCCCTTAAATTTTCCATTAAATTTGCTCTAATATTCACCCCAATGTGCTAAAATGAGCCTGAACACTGAGAAGCTGGGTTGCCCAAGTAGAGTATATAGAGGCCTTGGGTTGAAACTTGGATTTTTGTCACTATAATGTCTATTCTTCACCTTAAAATAAAAATAAACAAAACCCAACCAAACAGAACATTTTGCCAGCATGTTTATACATGATCTCAGCTAGTCTCTACATGGTTGCTATAGTGTTGCTAACACAAGCATGTGGATTAGGAGTAGTGATTTTCTGCTACTGCTTTTCCAGTTGAGTAATAAAATAATCCATGTTGGTATGCTAGCAAGTACTTCGTAGCACACAACTGAAAATAGCTTTATCAAAATTCCCAATTAAAACAAACCCAACCTCAGCCTTACACTTGAAAGCCTCCACATTGGCAAAACTCGTTAGCATGTCAGTTTGTTAAATATTCCCAGGACTAAACTCCCATCCCCAGAAAGAACAATGCAAAATGCAGAGTTTTAACATAAGCCACAAAAGCTGGAAGTCCTCCTTTATTTTTCTAATGCATTTCCAGCACTGTTTTGCATCTTTATGACTCTGGGGAACATAATCTGCAAAGTACATGATTAAGAATTATCATCATGATTTCAGAAGCCATTCTGTTAAACCAAGTAATAATTCATTTTCCACCACTGTGCACACTGATATTGCTGTCTGAGCTCTAGGCCAGATCCTGGCACTCGGACAACACTGAAAAAGAAGCCATAAACTAGCAATGACCAGTGTGTAGACTTTTTCCTACTCATGATTTTTATACTTAGTCAAGCCAAACAAGTCTTAGAATTCCAGTCCTGCCATAAGTCTGGGCATCATAAGGCTGTTCTGTTACACTTTGGTTTGTGCTTATAGTTTTGTGTGGGTTTGTAAGACTGTCTTATGTTTTCCTGGAGGCACCGTTTTAATTTTGAGGGCAAATCATGACCAGTGTTGGATTTTTTTCTATTTAATGAAATTGCTCCAGGTAGAATTTGCTCTCTGTTAATTAAAACACTCATTGGACTCAAACTTGAAGTACTTCTTGGGAGCAGGAAAGCAGCAGCCCCTGGGTGAGGATGGGAGAGGGAGGCTGAGGTTGGCAGGAAGGTGGAGTTTTGGGGCAGAAGGGGATGCATGAACCTTCACTCTTTTAATCTCTACTTTTCCAGTCTCCCTGTACATCCACCTCAGAGGAGCAGTGGCTGTGATGTCAACTGATGGAGTATTACAAGGGGCTCTCACTGCTGGGAATCCCCAGACACAAAACCAGAGACATGGCCCCCGTTTCTCATCCAGGGAGGAATGTTTTCATTACTATGTTAATTCAATCTCTGCTATAATAGTGATACTTTAATTGCTCCTCTGTTTTCCTCAGACATAATCCAATTCCCTTTGGCCTCCTAGTTTATCCACGCATTAATTGGGTTATTGCCTTGTAAAACAGAAGAGCAAATATATCACTTAAATTTTATCACAGACAATTAATAAGCATGACTGAGATTTTTAAAAATACCCTGATGTAATTAGGTGTCAGGCTCCCGGGAATTTCGGTGTGATCTGGGTGCCATCCTGTGTCACACCTATTTGGAAATCCCCATCCTAGATACCTAAAGGAAAACAACATTTTTTTACAGGAAAATAAGCACTTCAGAGTTTCTGTCTTTCCATCTGAACTCCTGATTTTGCAGTCTTTAATCCTGTAAATCTCTGTAAATTTACTGTAGTAAAATTCATTTTTATTTCCTTGATTGTGGGCTCAAAGCTTTTGAAGTACACCTAAAAGCTTTAGAGTATAAAAAAGGCAGAGACAGGACTTGGGACACTGGTAATGGGACACCCATCTTCATGTTCATGATTGCAGTCCCTGTCAAAAGTGACTCCACACTTCCTCAAGGTTGTAGCTGCCAGACTGTTGTCTGTACCCCAAAATCTGATGGGGCTGCTGAGTAACAGTCTTGTTGAGCAAGCTCAGAAACCTCTGAAACTTTCCAATCTCCTTACCCAGCTTATCCTGGAAAGGAGCTGGCATGGCCAGGTCTGTGCTAGTTATCTGACAAGCAGACACCCCTGAGCACCCCTGTTTCATGAGCACTTTTGTCCTGGGAATTTTTATTACCTCTGTCAAGGAACACCGGACCAGGATAGCAGCACTGGAAACTGTTAGGAAAAAAAAAACCCCAAACAAACAAGCAGAGAATGAGGAACAGCCTTGAATTCATTCACGTGAGCAGTGCAGGGAAATACCAGGACTGAGCACACTGCAGATCTTACTCATTTTGTAGCTGTTTCACCACCACTTGTAGCAGTGTAGCTAAAACTACCCCTCATTTATAATCAGAACCAAATACCCTACAACTCCTTCAGCTGACCTCTCCTGGAGACAAAGTGTTGCATCAGAAAGGGTGGTGGCTGCTGCATCTTCCCACAGGTTCCTAGTGACACCAGCATGGGGAACAATGACCAAAAAGCCACCACTGCTGCAAAGCCTTCCTAAAGGAAACACATGTGCTGAACTAAGCCCTCTTTATTGTTACTTGTTTGAGGCATGAATCAACTGCCATAAAAGCCAATAGTGCATGATCAAAGGGTGAATACTAATGATATTAATTAATGGGATCTCTCTTCTGGACCAGCAAAGACATTATAGCCATGAGCTACCCACATCTCATCTGTGTAGTCTCAACAATCAATTTCTCAAGCTAAGCAAGGGGAAAAATAAGAATTGCCAAAGCAACATCCACTTTGTGTTTTCTCTTCCTATCAAACATGGAGGTGAATGAAACTGAGCAGGTTTATTTTGCTTTGAGTGGTTTTCAAGTAAAAACACTTTCCACTCAACCTTACATAGTGTAGGTATTATTATGGCCAGGGAAAAGCAAACACTTTGTAAACCATTGCAGCCAGCTGCTAAAAATTGAAACTAGAAGTAAGTTACAAGTGGTGTGAGAGAACTGTGGACAGGTAGCCCTGCAGTGGAGCTCAAGCAGGGAGCAAAGACCTAGGGTGACCTAGCCCTGGTGAATGCAAAGCAAAATGTGTATAAATCACTATGATAGCTTCTCTTAACCCATAATATATTGTATGTGCATTGGTGAAAAAACAAATCCCTTCTAGCAATGGCCAAGTGCTCAGGTGTACCACATCCTGTCTCCTGGGGGTCTCAAGTCTCCTCCAAAGAAGCTGATGTTGGTTACCATAGGATGTTGTTGGTTAAAACATGAAAACCCACACCAAAGGAAGAGAACTCATTTTGGTTCACAGTTATTTTCTCTATAGAAGTCTTCTCATTTAAAGTAATTTTATGGGTTGAGAATCAGGCTCAAGTAACTTTGAAGGGAATTTGGGTTTTTCAGGAAGTACCATATCCCAGACTTTCAATGGACAGAGAGGCATAATGAGTGTTCTGGTCCACTTGGGTGCTTCATGAATTTAGGCAAAGTGTTTGCTTTGCTTCTGACTCTTCCATGAAGAAAAATCAGCTCTGTTGCTGGCTGGACTTCCATGTGCCTGTTAGGCAAAAATTACTTGTATCTGGGAACTTTCTCATGTGTGAATGTGCTACTCCAGGTGGGAGATCAGAGTCTGGGGAAGCTGGGTTATCCATCAATTACAGGACAAATCTACAGCATCTCAAAGGTACAGCTGTCCAAACAAACTGAGATCTTGATGTGGAGTGCCTGTAACACGTTACACTAAGTTGTCTGTGACTGTCATAAGAATCATCTTAAATATCCATTAGATAATTTATTTTCTGTATTGTGTCAGCCAGTTCTTCCATTTCCAAGGAGCACCTTTAATTTTAAATAGGAAAAATCTGGGTTATTTAAACAAAGCAAACTGCTGCAGTGAGCCCTGATCCAGATGTTGATTGAATTGAATATTGATTGAATAGAATTCCAACCTTTCCTTTCTCCCCTCTAAAGAAATTAAGGACTTAGAGTCTTGTTTCAACTGGGTTAGGTTCTGACAGCTTCCTTTTGCCCATTTAGCTCCAATCCTGCCACATGCTGTAGGCATTCAGCTGTCTGCAGCTATGGAGGGAATTGCTCAGCTGCTTGGGGTTGTATTCACGGGTGGACAGCATTGGGGAGCACCTGAATCAGCCTGGCCTCAGCACAACACCCCAGAGAGTGGGGTTGTGCCAGGGGGTGTCTGGGAGCACAAGGCTGAGCCTTTCAAAGTCATTGCTGTTCCTGCTGGAGTCTTTGCAGTGTTTTGCCATTACTCAGCTGCATGCTGAACCAGACAGCTTGTAGGACTGAGCAGTGAATTGTCCCTGGGGAAACTTCCCTGCCATTTCATTTAGAACATAATAAAACGAAACATGGAGATTTTTATTTTTTTTTTTCTGCAGTGGTGGATTTGGAAAAGAGGGAGATGACTGCAGTAGTGCTTTGTTAAATGCTCATTGCCACGGGGGAAGGATGCTGCTGGCTGCTGCTGCTAAATTTCGGGGTGGATTAAAACTCCCTTGTAGTACAGGGTACAAGCATTTTCATTTGGAGCTTGGAGTCCATCCAAAACAGAAATGCAGAAATAAGGATCGAGCTGTTATTCTGACAACTGCTCAATTCTGTCCTCCAGTCCCTTCTCCCTGGACAAAAAGCTAAGCAAGTTTTGGTCTCAGGCCTTTGGTCTTGCTTTTCATTTTGACTGAGCACTCATTTGAAGTAAATGCTGTAAGCCAGACTTGTTCTGTTTCTTGAAAACACAAAACTCCAGGGATTCATTTTAGGAGATTTTTTCTTCATCACAGGCTTCAGAGTTAAATGAAGGACTAGATTTCTGATAGGAGTATTTGCGTGAGCTCTTGAAGGACATACTTAGCTGAGGTTTTTAGTTACAAAATACCTTCAATAAGGTGTTTTATAGCCTCATAATCTTTATGAGTTATTGGGATTTCTTAATACAGGATTCAGGATTTATTTTAATCAGGATTTATTAGCTTTGCATATGGAAAACACCCTAAAATCTGACAATCTTCAATATCTTTACTCAGGCTGTTGAGTTGATTGCAAGTTACAAGACTTTGTGACATCTTAAGTACTTCCCTAAGGCTACAGCTATAAGATTATTGCTACATTATTGGTATTAAATATAATAATAGCCATGAAGTTTTTTAATTGTTGTATACATTAGAAACAGGATAAAATGTATTCTTCATTTTACTATAGGTATAGTATAGCCTATACTATATAGTATATATGGTGTATATATATATATGGATGTGGCACTCAGTGCCATAGTCTAGCAACCACAACGGTGGTTCAAGGGTTGGACTCGATGATCTCTGAGGTCCCTTCCAACCCAGCCAATTCTATGATTCTATGATTCTATGATTCTATGATTCTATGATATACTATATGAAAATTTATTGATCATTCTTTAAGACAGTGCTGTGCCCAGATAAACTGGGAAAACCCGAATCCTTTTGCTAATAAGAAGCTGACTTCCCATCAGGTTTGCACCACCAGAATCAGGCTCAGAGCTATAGCCCAACATAGAGAAATCAAAAAAATATCATTTAAGTGGATAGTTAATCTGCCTCTCTCATGCAAGTGGGAGATGGGCTCCAAATTCAAAAAAGCAAAGGGAAGTGTTAGTATTGATTTCCTTAAGCTGTTTTCCAAGTGACCAGGGAGTCATGAGGGATTGTGCATTTTTTCCCTCCAGTGATTTTTCTGGCCTGCTCTTCATTAGCTTGGCCCCGTGACCCACAGAAGAGCTATCTGGATTGAAGAGCCTCACACCTTTAAGATCAGCAAGAAATTAGCAGGACCAGATGGGAAATTGAGTCCTCTCACTATCTTTGAACAGGCAATGTAAGATCTCAGGGATAAATAAGAGGCTTAAAGGAAATGTGGTATTTGAAGGGCTTTATTCCTTACATTCTGTGGCACTGATTCTGATTAACAACTCCCTAATGCTGGAAGCACCATATCCAGATCAGAGGGAGCACCACACACTGGAGCTGTGCAGGGCCACCAGAACCCAATCTAAGGGGCAGAATTGGAAGATAACGTGTGTGGCTGTAAAAACATGGAATGACAGAAATGGGAAAGAGGGCAAAAGTGTTAAAATGCAGATGTTGGATCTGTTTCAGGTAGGATGAGCTCTGCATGCTGTGTGTTCAGAGGTGTTGTTCTGGGGTGTTACCCTGGTACAGGGGAATGGAATTTAATCTGGGGTGCTGAAGATTGTGACTGGGATGAGATGGCAGATTGAGCCACTCCTTTGTTTGCCATGACACAATTTCCCTAGCCCAGAAGGACCATCTGAGGCTGAGTGGTTATTTGACTCCTAGGGATGTACAGGCTGTAACTTTGCTGTCTACACTTGCTCTGTCACTCTGAAAAATCAGCTGCCTGGCTGGCATCAGACACGAATTTCCCATTTGTACCAGCTGCTGCAATGCAAGTTTCAAGACTGTTTTTACTGGAAGGTGAAAACAGAAGTTGAAGCTTCGTCAGTTTTTTAGATTTCTAGGTAAATGAATTGGAGGCTGTGTTTATGACCTTGGAATAAAGATGACCACTGCCTTTACAGCCTCAGTGTAAGTCTTACCAGGACAGTGTGAGAAAAGTGTTATTCCCTTCTGGAGCAGAACAGGCTGAGGGTTGTGGGAATGTCATGCAAGCCAAGTCCAGCTCTGCTTTCCCTGGCTACAGCCAGCCCAGCGGCTGTTGAGATCAACAAGCCAAATTCTGATCTCAGTTGTATTGGTGGGTTGTCCCATATTTGTCCACAAATAAATCAGTTTTACCCAGTTCAAGAAAACCAGCTAGGTTTTGGTCCCAATTAAGTGAATGGGAACATGCCATTGACTGCAGTGGGTTTGGATTTCATTTGCAGTTGGGAGATTTCAGTTTAATTTAACTGTTTCCTACTGCAGATGACAGAACTGTCCAAAGGTGAACTGAACACTTGGCACACTCTAAACCAGGCAGCTCTCATCTAAAGGTGCAGTGCATTTCCCATAAAGACTGTTGCAATATTTGCTTGGCCAGGATGCTTCCCTTTCATGCTGAATCAACGGCTCTAATTAAGCATGATGACAAAATATGAGGACTTCTATGTAATTATGGCAATGGCACCACCTGCCTCTAATTAAGCTGCCAAAACATTTGGTCTAAACTGGTGTGATGAATAAGAAAAAAAAATTATATCCAATATTCTGGCAATGCAAGAAGAGGCTGGCTTGCCTTAAATAATTAGCTTTAACACAGTATTGTTAATCTGATTTTTTTATTAATAAACTACTTAATCTTTCAGCAGTCTGACAATACTCTGAGCTGCCTCTGGTTTACATTTGCACCAAAAAAGCTAAGATTTCTAGCAGTTTTAATGGACAATGAGATACATTAGATTTTCTTACTCTTTTCATTGTTCTCCATGAGAGCCCCAAAGGTTACATCTCTGAATTCACTGACCTTTAAAGCCTTTCATTGACTTCGAAGCCAGAGAAAAAGCTATTTTTTTCCCCCTTCCTAATTCTTCATATGGAGAAGTCACTGGGAAGACAAATATGGGGGAGGAGGGGTGCCCAGAAACCTCCCAACTCTGCACATTGCAGAGCTGCTGGTTGGCTGGCAGAAAGCATCAGCTTTGTGGGGTGCTGAGGCCCTGGGATGCTCAGTGGCCAAGGGCCTCCCCTAAAAGTGCTTCTAGGGTTGGACTTGGTGACAATGAGGAGGGGAACATAAAAAATATCCAGCAACAGCAAAGCAGCCCAACTGCGTTTCAGGACTTGTGTGGCCATTTGGGTTTCAGAGCTGTTAATGTAACCTGGCATGTTGAATCATACATGATCAACACTGTAAAAGAGCCAAGCATACCAACAGCTACAGATGGGTGGCAGATCATGAAAGCAGCCATGGCTGAGCAGTGTAAAAACTGCTGATCAAAACCATGTTAGTAAATGGGACTTGCATTGCTGGAAATCAGCATTTGTATACCAGGTGAAAAGAGGTAGCTGTATATCCACTGTAGGTGCCGACACTTTTAGAAACAAGTTTTAGCAGCTTTCTGGTGTCCCAGCACTGATTGCCTTCAATGTTTGTTCACTGATTTGTGCCCTCCCATGGCAATGGTGACTCCATAAAATGAGCTATACGTAGTTCCCACTGGCTGTGGTGTTTCATGTCTTGCCCATGTTGGGTCTCTTTCCATAGCAGTGTCTAGAGTCAGATTATCCACCCCCAGTCCAGCTGCTAAGTCTTGCCTAGCTTTAAAATTTCTGAGAAGTTTCAAGAAAATCCAAGAATTCAAGCAGCTCTTGGCTATTTGTTAAGATGACTGATAGCTCAAAGGATTTATTTTCAGGTTTCTCAGGCTGTAGTTATGATAACAGCAGAGGTTTTGTACCTATGTTGTTAGGACGTGTGTGATGTTAGAATGTGAGAAAATGCTTCTTGGTGCAGTTCCCTGTGCCCTGACAGCAGAGATTTGATGGCATGAATGGATGTTATTCCCTGTGTAGGTTAGACAGCCTTTATATCTGTGTGAGATATGAGAATGAGAAGAAATAGAAACAAAAGAAGCGAAGTGTCCATTTATGCAATAAAAAACCCCAAAATGGGTGTCTGGCCAGTGTCAAACCTTCAGGTAACCAGAACTTCATCCACTGAAAGACAACACTGCAAGTTAACATCTGTTAACACAGTTCCTTGAAGTATTAATCAGACAGTATTAATCGAGAAATACTTGATAATCCAGAAGTGGACAAAGTCTTCAAAAATAAAAAGACATGAGGACAAATATGACAGCATGCTGTCTCCTCTGAAGCAAAAATACAAAAGTAATTGGACTACTGCAGAAGACTGCAGTTTCTCATTATCAGCGCTTTATAATCTTGCACGCCCTTCAGAGTTGGGTGCAGAAGTCCATTTCTTATCTCTGGGCTCCCTTTGTGCAAGCAGTAGTTGGTTATGCAGTAAAACTGAACAGACTTACTAAACAAAAATTTAGTTGGAGGGCTGTACCATGACCTGCCAGGTGAGAGGCAGGAGTGTAAAACCACCTCCAGATTCCACCTGCTAACATAACTTGAGATGGGGAGAGTCCTCAATTAATGTTTTCTGTACAGCTGCATGGTAGAAGAAAAGCTGAGTGTCAGAGGTCCCATTTCATGTGCTGCAGTGTGTGGCTCAGAACCCTGAGGTGGGGAGTGCCCCACACAATCTGCTGAAGCAGAGGGAGTACCCAGTTACTCACCACTCACTCAGACTCCAGCCTACCATAAAAGCCAAGATCTCTATTAATTCTCAAATCTTGTCAATACACTGCCCTGCTGCTCCAAAGGAACAGCAACAACACTCAGCTGACCTCACTTTTCTTGCACATTAGACTGGCAGATCAAACACATATGACTTTTTTTTTTTTATTCCTACTCTCTCTCTTATTTATCAAATAGGTTTTCAGATGCAGATTTGGGAATACCTTGTGTTTACTTTTAAGGGTGCTTGGTAAGATTTGTTTTCTCAAGAACTGAACAAATGAACTCCTGAGCCAGTCATAGGAGGAGATGGCTAGGGCCAGTTTAATGTTTTCCATGATTAAAGTACACACTGCTGAGTAAATACAGGGAGGAATTATTTGACTAGCTGCTAATTACGGTGAGCTCTTTCTGACTCTGCTGCCTTTATAAAAGATGAAAGTCAGATCCCTCAAAATTCTCTTATTTAGTTCCTTTGGGAGAAATGATCTGGTAAATAAACCAAGTACTACTGCTGGAGTTTGTATCATGCTTCTTTTGCATGCTAGGCTGAAGTTCCCCTGAGATAGTTTGACAAGAAGGCCATTAATGCAAATTTAAGCATGACCTAGAAAGGATTTAGTTTTTATGTTCCATATTGACTCTCTGCTATTGTTATTGGGTTTTCTTTTTTTTTAAACTACCTGGTTTTTCAGGGTTGTCTTTCCTTCTTTTTCTTTCCCCCTTTCTGAAAAAATCTCATAACCATAGTATTCACCTCAAAAGAAATATCTTGCTTTCAAATAAAATGCTTAGGTAGGATATGAAGATATTGCATATAAATTGAGTTTATCTGGCAAACAGTAGGAATAATTTGAAAAAATTGTAGGCAGTTGAGTAAAGTTTACTGTAATTTATTTTACTGGAGAACTTGTATGCAAATTTGCATTACAGATACCTGAGATTTCCCAGCAGATGTGGTCCCAAAGCCCTCCACCATCCAACCATGCCAACTGGCTAGCAGAATTAAATAAATAAGGAAAAACCCAAACCTATTTCAGAAAACAGGATTAAACTTTTTGGGTTTTTTCAATTGGTCATTAGTTTTGTCTCTAATTTCAAGGCATAAGATAATTTTCAGGAATCTCTAGCTCTGACATTTGTGTGGTGTATCTCATACAGAAACAAACAAGGAGAAAACTCAAAGGCCTGAGAATCTCCGTACTTTTGGATTTGGTTATACATTGCAAAGAACAAAAAGATCCCAGTTACCTGCCTCCCTTTAGCCCTTTGCAGGTCACTTTGGGGATCTTACGCTTTTTATAATATATATAGAAATAAAGTATATAACCTTTCCCAAGGAGACCTCAAAGCTCTCTGCCATCTTCTCTCACTAAGGCCTCCACAAATACATCATTGCTCAGGAGAAATAAATCTAGGTGGCTTCCAGTAAAGATGGGGGCTGTTAACATGCCTTGATAAAAACCTCTTTGAGCCTGTACCTTTTTTTTTTTCCCCCTTTGGCCTGCTCAATGCAGAAGAGAACCAGTTACTTCCCTTGTAGCTCCTGCGTGCACTGGGAGGTGATGCTGATGGTGACACTGAGAATGGATGCACAGAGCACGCCTCTGGCTTAGTTAATATTTTTCCCTCTCAGGTCGATATGTCTGCTTTACATTCTGCTGAGGATCACGCTAAATAATTCCTCGTGTGGTGCAATGGGGACAGCCAGCAGTCCTGAGGCGGAGGGAAGTGAAATGACTGGATGTTCAGGAGTCACTGGAGCAGAGGCAGATGGAGGTGCGAGTCCCGCTGGAGCCGGGGTTGTGCCTCCGGCGCTCCTGCCCTGCCCCGGGAGCCGCCGGGAGCGATGTCGCCGGGCAGCCAGAGCTCTGGCTGACACATTGCCAGCTTCTGCTGCCGGAAAACACACCCAGTGTCCAGCCCGCTTGACCCCTCTGTCTGAGTAACTTGTTTTGCCATTTGTCACTGCCAAATGTTTCTTTATTCTCCCTCAGTCACTCGGTTTGCCGCTCTTTTGACTCCCCGCATAATTAACTTTGCCAGCCAATTGACTCGCTGTGTAATTATCTTTGCCAGTCGCTTTGGTCTCTGCATATTAATCACGGTGCCTGATGGGCCCGGGGGCAGGTTGGAGATCGGTGGGGCCGGCAGCAGGTGCCAGGCAGCCCTTACATCCACCAGGCACTGCCTGGCGCTGGGGACAGCCCGAGGGACCCCGGCACAGACAAGACCTCTCGGGACCGGGACGGCAGCAGGGTCAGGACAGCTGCAGAATCGCCCTGCCACTTGCTGCTTCTCTTCCCTGACCCGATTTTAACTCCATTTCCCAGCAGTGCCCCCCTCCAGCCCTGCCCCTCCTCCCTTAATTGCTGTGGTCTCGTATCGCGTCTGTCCCCCCTCGTTGCCTTCTCGGACACGCTTCCCCGTGAGCTTTTCCCTTTACTCTTCTAACCACCTCCAAAGCATCCAGGAATTCTTTGTTCAACTTCAGTCGGGGGGGTTGTTTTCCCGGGATGCCTTGGAAAAATTATCTGACTTAGAGTGACAAGTGTGAAGAGCAGTTGCAGACAGTTTATACATCCTCCTCATGGAAAATAAACCTGTTAGTGGACGCCATATGCTACAAAGAAGTGGCTCTCGGCCACGCAGCTGAAACACTGGAGCCTTCCCCTGACTCTTTGTCTGCTCCTCTATTTGTCTTCAAATCAGGAGCCCCTTACAGCTGACACTTCTCCTTCTGTCCTGTTTGCCAAATAGCTGTGGACTTTGTAAATAATGCAGACAAAAGGTTCGGATGGTGTTGGGAATAAATAACCTGATGCTTAGGTTTACAGCCTAATTGCAGAATAATGGACTTTGGAAAATGATCTTGCCTGCCTGCCTGCCTGCCATTCAGAGAGGTTTGGTTTTCTCCATTGGTGTACTTTGGCTTTAAAATCTCTCTAGCTTGTGCTTTGTTCTGCACCTTCTGCTCAACCTCAATCTTGCCCCTTTATTCCTCAATGAAATTTTGTACAACTTCAGGATGCCCTCCAGTTCTAAAAACATAATCCAGCACCAAAATAAAAAAGAATCAATCTAATTTTTCTTGATGGTGTTTTCTAGTTTGTCTGGACAGATAAAATCTATTATTAGGATCCTGGCTTCTCCGTATTCTTTTCTATCGTCTGATTATTTCATCATCCAGTTATTCTCCTTGCTTAGAGCACTTATAATGAAGGCTTGTCAAGAGCTTTTTTTTAATCCTCTCCTATTACTCTATGTTTTGCATTTGTATGTATCCAACAATGTCTTGGAGAGCTGATTTTTCTCCAGTATCAAGGAAGATAAACCCCAAATGAATTTCTGCAATACAAAGGCGTGAGTCTATGCTGTGCGATCAAGTGTGATGTTGTTATCTCACCTAATTTTAGCTGAGGTAGCTCCACAAACAGGAGCTTTCCAGCTTCTCCTGTTACTATGGCACTACCAGGAGGTGCTTCTGCCAGCCCTGTGCAGCTGGGGCTGTGTTTAGCCTGGGCTTGCCCTGTGCTCACTCATGGATCTTGACACACTGGCTATGACCAACACGAATGTTTTGCTCATCTCAAAGGGAGACAAGTATTCCCCCTCCTCCCGTCTTGTTTTTTGGGCTTCAGCTTTTACATTCTCTGACATGCTCCTTGGAGAGCCTGAATTATTGTTGGTAGTGGTTTTGTTTTGCAAGACTACGAGTTCTTTGGCTGACTAATGCACAGACAAATCTGTCCTGGCTTGGTCTTCCCATAACTTCCGCATAACAAAAGGAAAAGGAGTGATCACATCTCAGCTGTCCTGCTCTCTCATGCTTGTGTTCTAGTCTGGGGCAAGATAAGGGTAGGCTGCTGGGAAGAGATCTAAAGTTCACCATCTGGAGCTTTTCTTCTGAGACTTAACAGTTTTTTTCTTCAACAGAAAAAAATTAGTTCATGTGTGAAGTATGACTGCTGAGGGTTTTTTGTTGTTTTATTTTTGTGTGTTGCTTTGTTGTTGTGTTTTTTTTTCCTGAAGTCTCTCTGCTCTGCCCTTCCTAACAGCTTGGAGCTGCAATAAACCCACTCAGAAATGCACCAAGAGCTGGTTCTGACTGGTGTGGACAGTGCAGCTGCTGAAATTTGATTTTGGCACAGGAAGTGACACAACTGGAGCAAATTCCTCAGCTTGACATTTAAGAGCAAATATAATATCAGTGGTGGTTTGGCTGGGGCTCTTGTTGTTTTGGACTAAGCTTGGGTCAGTGGGAAACACAGCATCAGAGGCAACATACTAATGCCTGCTCAGATGGGGAGAATCTGGGGGACAAGGGGGACATTTTTCCTGGGTCAGTCCCCACCACTGTGGATGTTCCAGCCTGAGGTTCTATGCTCAGGGAAGCCCAGCAGAAACAAGGAAAAAAACACAGTCCCTGCAATGAGCTTTAGCTAAAGATTAACTTTGCTGACTAATTGAATGCTGAGAATGAAAAATGTTAAAACAAATATATTGAAGAACCAGGCTGTATTTTTCCTCTCCATCTGCTGATGGAGGGTTGTGTTGCCACCTGTCTGGGCCAGCATCTTTGGATATTAAATAAACTCTTCTCCTGTGATACAATACAGAGAAGTTAATTCAGCTCCATTAGAAATGTTCACAATGTAAAGCAAGCCAGTTATGGTTCTGAGAGTCTGTCCTTCAAATTCTATTTCACACCCACCTAGTAAGTGGAGATAACAATGTTTACTATAACTTTGTAAGTATTACTCTCTGGGTGACTAAATCAGAAAGTAATGAAACACGATTGCTTATTGAATTTCTGTTTTCTCTTTTTTCCCTTCATCTTTCTGTAACAAAGCCTCGGGTTTGCAATTCCTTCCTATGAGAACAGCAGGAGTAGGATCCCCCCTGTTGTAAACCTAGCACATGGGGCTGTCTGCCCTGCTGCTGCTGAGGAGATGTGGGGGCATGGACTGTGTCCATGGGAATTTCAGGCTCAGTGATGGAAGAGGATGGGTTCAGGATTCCTAGCTTAGCCTCTTCAGTGTTATCTGAACTCCTGGAATGTCAGTCTAGAAAAAAACATGACCTGGACTTGTCATGGAGATGTGAGGCAGTGAAGAGCTTGTCATGATCAGCTCAGTTTGGCTGTGTTGGGTTCCCTGTTGTGTAGCCAGAAGCAGCTGCAGTCTCAGAAAGAACTCGTGTCAGGGCATAGGTACCAGGGAGGGACTGGAGAAATGCAGGCACTGCTCTTGTGGGCAGTTCTGCTGTAGTAAGGAGGTGCTCTGGGGGAGGTGTTTCAGGCACTAACTGTAAATTGACGACTAAATGTTACCACTGATCCACAGGTGATAGCAGTGAGAATCCAGTCCAGAGTAGAGCTTGCCAAGAAGGGACCCTTTAGCTGCAGGACAAGTTGCTTACAAGAAGTTGAAACAATATCAGACCTCAACACCCTCTAAACTCAGCACAAGATCTCTTGCTTTGCCAGCACTGACCTGCAGTGCTGATTGTCAGAAGCAAGGGAATAAAAAGAGACAACAATGGAGGAAGGAGGACAGGGAAATTGTTGGCCTTTTAAGACCTCTTTTTAAGCCTGTCTATTATTGCAGAGATGAACTTACTATAAACTCCTGAGTGGACAGGCAGCCTGAGATACAATGGAATGGGCCTAAGACAGTTTTCTATTATCTGGGAGATTTCTGTCTTAATAGAAGCTTTCAGAGCCAGCATGAGAGTTCAGCTTTGAAATTATGCCCCCATAGGAACAGAATATGTTCTGATGGAAAAGGTAAATAAATTGTTTTCCAACACGATATTGGACGCACACAGTATTACTCTGCTGGTTCTCCTGTCACACAGATTCCATTACAGACGATGAGCCTGAGAGTCTTCTGTGGCAAAAAAAATTCAAAAAATACATCATTTTTTGTTCTCACTAAGAAAATACAGGGTAGTATGTGGTCAAAGTGGCTGCTCTGTTCATCTTGCAGAACTCTGCAGAGTCATCTTCTCCTCTGTGCTGCTGAGCCCTTTCTACTCTTGTACACACATTTTCCTTTTAATTTTTCTTTTGACAGTATCTATTATCTCAGCTTCTAAGTGTGAAATTAATGTTTACATATTTTGAACCAGTTAAAACTAATTAAAGTAAAACCATCACCTTCCTGGTTGGGCTGAAACAGAGAACAGTGGATGCCCTGATACAGTCGTACCCCTACACCTACCCAGCTGTCACCCAGCAGGATTAAATGACAACAAATCATGTCAGGTGCTCTATGTCCTGCCATTGCAGTCATCAGATCAGAACTCTCCCCACAGTCAAACCTGTGGTTTATGAAATAGATTTTGTACTTTCTCAGTCTTGTCACTACTTTATTTACTTTACTACTTTACTCACCACTTCTGGATGGTGTCTCCTCTGGGAACATTACCTACAGCTTCCATTATTGGCTGCACCATTTATCATAATTCCACATTATTTCCTTTTCTGCCAATGGCAATCACATAAAAGCAGTGGACTATTTACCTTCTTTCAGTTTAAATATGATCTATATATTTCAGCCCAGCTTAATAGCTCTTACTTTAAGAGTGCTTTTCTGTTTGAAGATTTTAATTTGATGTCTGTTCCAAGAATTCCTATAATAATTTTTTTTTCTGGCAAAAAAATGGGATTCAATAAAGAGCTGTCTTCATGTTTTAGAGGTCTTTAAAGAGAAAGAATATAATGAAAGATTTTTGGTGTTATGCTTTTTTTAAAATCTGCAATTAAGGGAATGTAATTACTTTTCACCTTGTCTTCTGTTTGCTTTTTGCATTCCATTTCTACTGAGCTTGGGGTATGAATCATGTTTTATTTCATGACTGGAAAGCAAGCATGGGTGTGCTGCTGATTCTGTGTCTTGTCTGGATTTTTGGTAGAGACACTTGGCTGCTGCAAATCAACAAAGAAGTCAATGGAGCTGAGTTGTTTTAGACCAGCAAAGGATGTGACCTTTGATCTTCTGCAAGAGAAAGCCCTTGACCCTATCCCTTTGAAAAAACCTTAATTTAAAGCAAAAAGAACATGACTGTCAATCCAACACATACTCTTTTTCTCTTAGTGCGGGTTTGCTCTTGCAGGCTTTTTTCCTTCTCCTAGGAATGCAGTAGATAGAATTTAGATAAAAACCTGATACTTAAGAAAGACCCTTCAGCAAAAAGCTTGTCCAGCAGTGTTGGAACTTGCCCCTGGATAATGAGTTAGATTCACCTTTATCATTCTCTTGGAACTCTCACCCAATTAAGCAGCTGATTCCAGCCTTCCCTGAAACTTACTCTTGTCAGCCTGTCCCTGCTGCTGCTGCCAACCAGTTTGACACTGGTGGAGCAGAGTGGGCTTGGGCCCATCTCCTGCAGGTGACCTGCCCACGTTTGGTTCTTCCTTTCAAACCTCGTGCTGGATCACTGATGCAATAACTTCACAGGCTTGGCTGAGTGTTCCCTTGAACCTACTCTCTAATTAACAACTGCTTTGCTTTCTTATCAGCAGATTAACTTACAGCAGAAACATTTTGCATTTCCCTATCTCCCAAGCCACATAGGAACATGGCTTCTGTCATCTTGCCACAACCTTGGCATTACTCAACATGTCAGCTGCAGTCTTAGAAGTTTTCAAGACCTTTTAATCTTTACTCCTCACTAAATATTGTTCCTTTCATATAGATGTCATTCTACCCACAGACAATTTGTCCCACGGGGATCCTAAAGCAAGTTGGGTTGAGTAAGACCCATTTCACACAGGGAAGAAAACACAAGAAAGATAAGGACTCAAAATATAAGCCTCCATTTAGGGAGACAACAAAGCCTGAGCTTAAATTCATTCCTGTTGTAATTACTGGTGTTGTGAGAGCTATAGAAACTACAGCCTTATTTGTACTTGCTGTTGTATAAATATATCATGAGGAGGAAGTGTTATGTCCTGAAAGACTGCCCAGTGATGTAAGAATAAAGTCGACAGGGAGATCCAAACAACAGACAGGAGTACAGGACACTTGACATAACCTTTATCTACAGTAGGATTCACTGGCCAAAGCAAATTACCTGTTGAACAGTGCTGTGATTTCAGTGGGTATTGTGGCATAGTCTCAGCTGACAGCTTGTATTTAAGTCTAATTGAAGAAATTAAAGTTTAGCATGTGCTTTATTGGTGAATCAGGGCCCTAATTCTGCCACCAGACATTTTAATGCTGGACAGAGGAGAGCTAAAGAGTGTGTCTGGTATCAGTGAAATTCCTTAGTGTCTCCCGAATTGGGTACGTTGTGTCCAGCCAGAAGAACTGAAGCCCCTTTCTGTACTGTGATTTTCAACTCTGATTAAACCATCTCAATATACATTCCCAAAGCCACTGATGTAATAGATTCCTTCCAGAGAAAACACTGTGTAAAGCAACACTGCCAGAAAATGTGAGTCCTCTCACTTGGTGCCTGTATTTATTGTAAATATCCTGACTGAAGTCTTTTGTGTGGTAGTTTGAGAAGAAGCTTTTTGTTGTCACCCTCTTCAACTACACCATTGTACAAGTCTGGGAAGAAATTGAGATCTCATCTGTGGTGAAAAAATCTGTCTTAGAAAAAGAGATGGAATACAGTAAGGGTAAAAATAGCCTGAAAATGGGTTTTCAGTGAGAACGTAAGTTTTCTGGAGATCTTATAATCTTCACCACCAACAAAGGGCTCTTAAATGCTATGGGACTTTAATTATTTTTTTCTCAGTAGTAGTAGATTCAGTCCATCAGTGCTCATTTCCCAAAAGTGATGCTCTCCCCGACCCCATGGTCGCAACATGACCCTGAGTCCTTTGCTTCAAACAAATCCAGCATCTTTGGCAGCTTTCTCTGGAAGAACCCAGCTCACCTCACCCTTAGACCTTTCCCAGAAGCAGGAAAATTCAAGGGGAGTTTTGCAACTGAGCAGGATGAAACTCTTGAGTGTTTGTGCTAGGCACTCTACCACGGCCGTACCACAGGCTCGAGAGCTCTTCTGCTGGAATCAACAAGCCCCTTATCCCAGTACTCCACATATGCAAAGCTCCTTTTTGAATTAAGCAGATAAGATACATGCAAAAGAAGCAACCAGTTTGTTGGCATAGTAATAGCATTAAAAGTCATTATACTGTTAAGCATCAAAGATACTGAGCTTGGGCCACAGTTCTCCCCAGCTGGAAGCAGTGAGTGATGGCTGCAGCCTCTGGGCAGGCCAGTGCTAACCAAAGGTGCACATCTGTTGTCTGTGCCCAGCTATGAGGAACCAGCATCCACAGCTGCTCTAAAGCTACTACTGAAACTTTTAGGTCTTCCCCTAGACCTGACTGTTTGCCAGATTCTTATTAAGATGCCACACCTAAAGGCAGAGACTGTCACATCAAATGAGGGGTGAAAACGATGGGCTTAACCCCCCCCCCCCGTGAGGAGCTCAGACATTGCCCCTGGGGGCAAGTGGAGATGCTGCTCTTGGAATGATAAGTCCTGTGGTGGCTGTGGACCAGCTCCACCTTCCCTATGACATGCCTACCTGGTAAAAATGAGCACAAATATTTACCAAAATTGAGAGGGGAATATCTTAGTGAAATCACATGGCTTCCTGGCTGTGCCTTTCAATTTTTGATAAATCCCTTAGTGAAAACATAGGCAATATGTCACTATAGGTACCTTTCTAATTAAACTGAGAACAAACCACATCTATCCCTCAATGTCCAGCACTCTTTCTCCTGGGTGCACTTTGCAGTGCTGGGTTTGATCTATGAGCTACTTGTATGGTTTGGTTAACAGCTGCCTTGGAGCCTGCTTGTTTCTCTTCAGGCCATTACAGCAGCAGAGATCGAAGGGATGCTGTGTCAATGACTTCCTGATGCCAAACTGCTGAGAGAGATTTGGGCACTGTTGTCTTACTGGAACTCCAATGCTTAGCCAATAAATTGTGTATGTTCAAGTTAGCATTTAGTGTTAGTGTTAACACTAAGCAGTGTGAGTGAGAATCAAGAGGGTGTGCATCCATCTTAACGAAGGAAAACAAATTTGTGACTGTTAGAGGACATCTTTCCTTTCGTGGAGAAGTATGCAGTTCAGCTTCTGATGAAGAAAATAAATCCCTTTTGTCACCTTTTTCCCTGTCAAACAATGAGAAGCAACAACCCTACTCTTCCCACTACAGCCTGCTGGCAAGAAAGGAAACGTGACTTGGTTACCTGGGGACAGAGAATGGATGGAGATGTGGAACATCCAAGAACCAGAGGCCTCTTCTCTCTGGATTCTTCCACCATGTTTTATGGAATCTACCATCATCTTCCCCATGGGAAGTGGGTTACAATGGGACAGAGAACACCATCACACAGCTGGATGAAGATAAGGGGCTGTACCTTTGTGTGCTACCAAAGAGTCCTTTTGTAGGAAGACAGAAATAAGGAGGGACTGGGAGACCAACTCAAAAATACAAGCTTTCTCTGGGTTTGTGATATTTCTTCATTCTTCCAGATGTCTCATTAAAACTTATTTTAAAAGAGACAATTAGCTTTTACTGAGAATTTACAGTGCTGCTGCATCAAAGTACTTTGGAGTACCTGCTAAATAACAGCTGAGTAATTGGTATCTGTCTCTATTGTCTGTCACAAATAAAATGGACAGGGTGCGAGTCCTGAAGAGATATTGTCTTTATTGAAGAAAGGAAATTAAATTTTAAACAGACTAATTATAAACAACATATAGAAATTAATAGGATTAGCAGTAACTTGACTGGTTTCTTTTAAATTTTTTCTGCTTCCTTCCATATAGTTTTCTTCTGGTTGGCTGTAGAATGGGTTCCCTGGTGACCGAGTTAGAAAAGGCAGAATTAATATTCCTTTCACAAAACCATAGTCAAAAGGCCCTTGTGATTCTTAAAAATGGAAAATGTGGATACATGTCCTCTGAAAACCACAGCCTGATAGTGGGTACAGAACAGCTGCCTCTTCTTCCACGTCCCCTCTAACCTTGCTGCTTCTCCTGGTACTTTGTAAGCAGGTTTTTCTTCTTAAGGTTTTGACTACTGTTTTTTGACTACTCCCCAGCTCTCTCCTTCCAAATGGCAGGATTTCACCTCAGGAAAAGAAGGAAAGAAACAAGACAAGCAGTTAAGGCAGGAGAGTGGCAGGAGAGAATTTTTGATTAATACTTCTTCACAGACTGTGCTTTTATTTGAGACTATACCAATTTCAGTTTTCATAACAATGTATTTTTTCCTTTGACAAGTGCTTATTTCATTTCATATGGTTGTCTAAATAGTTATCACATTGCTAATGTTTCCAGCCAGAAATTACTCCCCAGTGCACCAGATCCAGACCTTCCAGTAATTTGTGTATGTAAATTCAGATTATGATTATGTTCCTATGTAATACTACAGGTAACAAAATGAAAGAGCAGATACAAATTATCTGCATTAAAATCTGCATAAAATATTCACATATGGAAACCTAATTTTTCTTGTTTGCATAAATGTCTGAACATGTGAGATCAATCTTACTTGTATCCATACAGCTCAGCAATGTGTCACATTTATCATGAGACCTAATATCATCTTCCAGTAGTTCATAAAATATGATCACTGGTTGGAGCTGATCAAAATTCAGAACCGTACAATCAGTTGCTTGCCACAGTTGGTTTAAATGCCTTTTTTTTTTTTTTTTTTCCTGGATATCAATTTTTCTCATTTAACAGTCAACTAAACTATAGTGATTTGGGAATTAGCAGCTGAGGACTGTTCAACACAGCAGGATGCTTAATGCAATTAGCATAGTTAATAAAATGTTGGACAGGTGCTTTATACCAGGGGAAAAAAAAGGTAGTGTTCTTATTTGCTCAGGATCAAACAGTTATGTTACCTGGTTTCCCTTAAGAATGATTTTATTCTTAAAATGGAAGGAAATAAAGAACAAAATAAATGATTGAGCTATTACTGGTTGAATTCTACAGTAAGCTTCCTTGTTTTCTACTTCCAGGAGAACAGCTTCAGGAAACATGTACCTACTTGCAGAGGGGCATAGACACAAATATACACTGAAATCAGCAGAGCCTGAAGATTACCCTGGAATATTTAAGAACCAAGTTGCAGCCAGCTCTGAACCATCCACCTTTAATAACCAGTGGAGGACGGGAAATAGAAGAGGGGCCAGAGAGGAGCAGGGATACTGTTCCTCTTTCTTTTGACAAAGCTGATCCTTAGAAATCAAACACTTATCAACTTAGCACCTGGAAAGACAGTAGAAAACCTGAGTCGGTGAGAGACAGCTGAAAACTACTGATCTGTGGAACTGGTGGGAGGAGAAGGTTCCTGCTGAAAGGTCCATGAAGCCTAAGAAAAACAAGGATGTTGCCAATAGGTAAGTGTGCCAGACTGCTTGTATCTTCATTCAAGAGCTCACAAACTGGTGGACTCCCCCATTTAGAGTGAATGTTTTTCTGCATCTCTCCTTGAGATAAAACTAAACTAGTCAATTCTCTGAACTTACTTCTGTGTTGGTTTTAGAGGATGATTGGGTAGCCTGAGTGATAGCCTGTAATTATGGTGGGTCTTTCGACTGAAAAAATCTTAACATTTAGAGGAAAGATCTTAAGAGACAAAAAACCTTAAGAGAGAAAATGCAGAGTCAGGCTGCCAGGCTGCCTGTCCTCTGGAGTCATATTGTTCCAGGTCATGTTGATTTTGTGTTTCTCTCACCTCTTCTATATTTATAACCTTCTAAAAAAAGACTACCATGGCTGAAGTGGAACTGGAAGAAAGCTTCTTTATCCTTGTCCTGCCTCCTAAGCCATCTGTGGCAGCAGCATCTGTGCTCCAGGAATGTGCACAGCTGCCTCTGATGTTATACCTTCCCTGTGCCTTCCCTCTCTGGGGATCCCAACTGAAAGAACAGAAAGAAAGCATATGAAAAATAGTGGCTTGAAGACAAAGCATCACTTCTGTCTCTGTGATCGTGTAGGCTTTCCTGTCTTCTTAGCAGCCATGGGGGTATTAGAGGGTAAGCAAAATCCTGAAGGGACCCAATCAAAGGCAAACCAAGGATGCCCTGTGGCATACACAGCTTGCAAAACCCCCGGTCTTCTTGTGTCCCTCAGAAATCTGTAGGCCACAGTTGTAAAAACAAGGAGCATTTTGCTGTTCCTGCTGAGGAAAAGGCAGAGATCCTGGTGCAGAAGGCTGTGTCAGTGTAGGCAGTTCAGCATGCAGAGTCACCCTCTTGGATCTCAGCTTGCTAATTTTGTTCCAGAGGAAAAACCTGCAAGGGGGAGGCTTGGAGCATGGGCTTGAGGCCAGAATTAATGCTGATGTAGCTCCAGTGTCTGGGTAGGGCTACACCTTTACCCTTTGCATAGGTACAAAGTGATTCTCAGTCTATGGGGGGGTTACCTTGGTACCTTGGAAACATGACACTGTTGTGGGACTGAGCTAACAAGTTGGTTGTTTCTTGAAAGGACCGTAGCCCTTGCCTTCACAGAGAACTACAAGAAGCTGATAGAAGGTGAAGATTGAGATCCTGGACTGAGCAAGAGGAGGGGGCAGGACGAGCTTTCTTTTCAGGGTTAGGGGGCTCATTTCCCACCTGCATTTTGTGTTAATGCTCAGGAATGCATAACCCCTTAGATGCTTGCTGCCTGGGCTGGCATATGGAGAGATGTACAGATGTTCAGGCTGACTGCCACTCCCCTCCACAACCCTGGGCTAGGAGACTATCCCAATCCTGCTTATCTGAAGTATTTACACTCCTCATAGTGCCCAGGTATCAGCAGGCATGGCACAGCCACGTATCAGCTTTGAGTCATCAGGAGGAAGAAGTCTGGTCTGGGGCCTGTAGGGACTAGAAATCATAACCTGGTGTTGGCTGCTTGTCCTCTGCAAGATGAGTTTGTGGGCTTGATCCATTTCCCACCTACACGCATAAAATACCCACACATCCGGCTTGTATTAGCGTGTCCTCATTGGCAATTTCTCTACAGAGGAACCAAAGTGGGGAGAAGTGGAGTGGTTTAACCAGCTGCAGCTCACCTGGCCCCTGAGAGCACAGGTAGAGTGAAGGAGTAGCAGACAGGGGGTGGTGGTCCAGCTCATCCATCCTGTATATCCTCTGTTGCCACCCTACAGCAGTGCTGTGCTCCTGTTCAATAACACAGCCTTGCCTCAACGTTTGTGATGTCCTTTTATTTGTAAAATGGGGATGTTTTGTCCTCCTTTCCTACAAGGGGCCCAGTAATTTTGCTAAGGACTTGCACTTCAAGAAATAAGTAATTAAATGTCACTCCTTATCTTCACCTGCTGTGAATCGAAATCTTCCATTGAAGTCAGAGGTCTCTCAATGTGGGGTTTACAGCAGTGGGGTCCAGGGTTTGTGGGGCTGCGGGTCCGCAGGGCAGGGTCCGGCCACGGTTTGAGCCGGAGGCCCAAGCTCTCCGCTGCCGAGGGAGGGGATTTCGATCAGCGCGACTGCCAAAGCCAATTGTCAGGAAGAGGACGAGATAATTATATTAGGGAACATCTGTACTTCATTAAAAGCCCTGGCGGGGGGGATTCACGCCTGGCCATATTACGCACAGGCGCTTCCAGCTCCTCCACTCTTTCTCTTCACCGCGCTGGGCCGCCGATCCCGCTCCGCCCGCTGCACCTCCCCGACCACCCCGGGGGCTGCACCTGCCCCCGCTCCGGGCCCCCCCCGTTCCGCCGCCGGTCCCATCCCGGGCTCGGCGGGCAGGCGGCGCTCTGCGGCCGGGCTGTGCGGGGGCTCGGGGCGGCGCGGGCTTCGCTTCCTCCTCCTCCTTCTTCTCCTCCTTCTCCTCCGCGGCGGCGGCATCGGGCAGATGCGGCGGATCCTGGGGTGGCTCTCGGCCTCAGCGGGCTCCCGTCCCCCCGCCGCCCTCATGGACGGCAGCGGGGGCAGCAGGCGCGCGTAGCTCGGTGAGTCCCGCCGGTCCGGTCCCGGTCCTGTCCCCTCCCCCGGCACCCTGCCGGCCGGCGCTGCCGCAGCCGGGGATGCTGCCTCCCTCTGCCGCGCTTCTTCGTTTCATTCCCTCGGGCGTAAAAATCCCCCGGCGCCCCACGCGTGTTGTCGGCGGGGGCCCGGCTGGCGCCGGGGCTGGGCTGCGCGGACCGAGTCTCCTCCCGGCTCCGCCACCTGCTCCCTGCGGCGCGGCTCCGGCTGCCTGCGGGAGCTGCGAGAGCGTCGGCTCGGCGGGTTGCTCGCTCCTGCCGGGATGGGGTTTGGGGGAACTGCTTTGGTTGTGTTCTGCCTTCCTCTCTGCTAGAAGTCCTGGGCTGGGGGGGTGCGATTGACTCCCAAGCATTTGTTTCAGGGTAGGACTTTAGCAATATCAGTCTTGGAGTTATTTTCTTTCAGCTAAATTTAATTTACACTGACTCAGCGGTTGTAAGAAGCTCAGGGAAAAACGTCGGTTTGAGGACGGTTTTCTTTACCTTAGGTTTAAAGACCTCTCTCTGAATATTCGGCAATGATTTCTTTTAGTAAAATAATTTTGTTGTGCTTTATTTTTGTTGTCCTTTATTTACTCCTGGAATTTAACAGTCTTCCAGGACAGACGGGCTCGTTAGAAGCTGAAATAATCAGCTCCAAGGCATCTAGGCAGTGCCTTGGTTGTAACAGGTGCAATGTGCATATTCGCCCAAACAATGAAATGGTTTCAGTGTTCAGGTTTATTTGTATGCTCTGCGTTTCTGTGACTAAGGAGAAATTGTCATGCTCTGTTATGTCAAAGATGTGCTTACAGCACACGCGTGTCCGTGGCACCTAATTAACAGGATGGGAGCAGCTGTACACTCCCTGTCAGTGGTGCCTTTAATTCCCAGGGTATTTCTGGGTGACACTGCATAGCTTGGGGGGTTTTGTGGCTTCTGTGAGAACCCATGCTGGGCACTAGTCCCCCAGCAATGCTCTGGCACAACATGAATCACTGGGAGGAGGAAAAGAGAAGTGCAGAGGTAGAACCATTTGTGTCCAGCTTGTGTTCTCCAGGCTTAATGCTCTTTTAATGCAGTTCCTCGCCTCTGTGTTTTCTGAGTGGAGGTGGCTCATCCTGTGTTGTTACTGAAACCTAAAATACTGACACTTATATTCCACAGAAGAAATTTCCTGGGCAAGTGTTTCACAGATCAAAGGATTGTCATTGTTTTAGTAACTTCATGGGCTCCACATTTGAGACTAAAAACCAGTGACATCAAACTGGTAATTGACTTAATGGGAGACGCTCTGGAGTTAGAGCTGTAGATCAGAAGGAAATTAGACTGGAATTTATTACTCTTAAACCAGTAAAGCACAAAGGTTTATTCCAGCTGTGGGATACCTGTGCTCTGTAGTGCAGTCAATGGCACCTCCTGCCTAGAGATGTCTCTGCCCTCCTTAGCACTGACAGATGCAACTTGCTGGTGCTCTGCTCTCCAGGACTCCCACTTATTTTGTTAGGGATGGGAAGAGGAGTGGACTGCCTGTCTGGGATGGGAAAGGATGACTGTGTAAAGGAGTGAGGATGGGGAGTGCATTTATTTGCTACCCTCTGGCTATTTATAGATTACAGCAGGGAAATGGGGAGAGCAAAGGAGGAATCGAGGCTCTAGCCAGGGGAAAGTTCCTGGTAATGGAGGTTTGTTAGAGCTGTCCTCCAGGGCAATATTAGGGGAGGCAAAGAACAAAGTGAAGGCACCAGAGATGTCAAAGAGGTCTTGGCTTGTCAGAGATGCTCTGGGACTTCACAGGCTTGGATTTATGCCTTGCACAAGGTCCAGTGCTTGTTCTTCCAGGAAAATAGTAAGAAGGAAATTCACAGTGGCATCTTCTGGGTCATTCAGTCCTCTTCAGATATTTCTCTCAGTCAGGGGGTGTCTTGCCAGCTCCTGCTGATGAGCTGCAATAGCAGTGAGCTTCATGTTGTTTAGTGGTACTTACAACCTTGGGACTGGGAATTGTTTAGCAAAGGAGGCAGACAAACAAAAGCAGCATTTCTACCACTGTGTTAACTTCCCTTGGGCTTCTTACAGCCTCCCCCAGTGATGTAATTCCATCCCTCATGGTCCTCGGTTTACGGCAGGTGAAGGTAGGGAAATGCTTCAGCCTCCTCTGAGGCACAATATTTTGTATAGTTCCAATTCAGCCAACCAAGAAAAATAATTACCTTGTTAACCCTTTGTCAGGTGTGCTTGAGATGGTTCCCTCTACTTCGTCAGGTGATGTGCAGTTAAAATGCAGCAGACTTCACAAGAAACTGTTAGTTGAGAACATTTCTGTTACACCACCAAGTCAGCTTACCTAATGATGTTTGTTCAGTTGAAAGGATTTCAAGTGTTATTTAATCAAAATTGAGGACAATATTCTTAAAGGATTCTTTTAAAATCCTCTGAAATAATTAGCAGCCGTATTTAGCATCTTGGGCGATTTACTCTGGTGAGAGTGATTTGTGCTTTTCTCATTGCTGGCAAAGGGGGATGTTGCTGTGAGTAAGCTGGATAGTATTTACAGATCTGTTAAGGCAATCAGGCTCTGGAGAGTGGTCCTTTAATTGCCTGAGGCTTTTCTTGCTATATGTCCTTGTTTACCAGAGTTTTGAAAATCCTCTCTGGAAAGCAGCAATGCTGCAGATGCTGCTCTGGCCAGGGATATGTCCATGCTGCAGGCACAGGTGTAATTTGAAGCAATCTCTTCTCTGCAGGAGTGTGTCCATGGCCACGTGGAGCTCAGTGCACCCTAATGTGACAGGTACCTGCTCTTGACCTGCTGAGTTCACCTGCAGAAGGAGCATTGTGTTCTTGCTCCACTAACTTGATGCACCTGCAGGGAATGGGTCAAGGAGAGGTTGATGCCGGAGCAGAGAATTTTGGACACCCTGGCCAGCAAGGACAGGAGACTCATTGTCCCAAGCCATTAGCTAGGTCCAGGAGCTTAGTAGGGTGTAAAAACAAGCTTGGTATTTCAGGGAGGTAAAATGAGAGAGGGCAGTGTGTGCTCAAAATGAACAAAGCTTTAAGGGGGGTGGGGGGTGTGTCTAAAGAGAGCCATCAACAGCAAGGCACATGGTGTTTGTGAGGTCTTAGTGGCCTGTCTGCCAGGGAAGACCTGTTCTCTCACAGTAGACAGATAATAACTGAATAGATTACTAGTATCAGATGAATTCATAACCTTAAGTTTTAACTTGTGTGGTGAGTTTGTTAGTAAACTTCATTTATTCTTTTTTTTTTTTTTCATTTCCTTGCTCAAGGTCTACTTTGCCTTTGGAACAATAGGTCAATACTCTGGGGTTCTTCTTTCTCGTAGCATCACATTGCTTATGTTAGAAATGTTTTGTCTAAGCAAACTCACTTCAGACACTTTTCCCACCTGCCAGTTTCTCCAGGGATGCAGAAGCTTAGCAGGTGTGTAGCAAAGGCCTTTGCTAGTCCAATGTTTGCTTATGTCCTAAATGTAACTTGTGGGAATTTGTGTTTGGTTTGGAGCTGGGGAGACTTTTCTCTTTTACCCTCTTTATAGATTCAGAGGATTTAAGCATATGATTAATGTTAAACGTATGAATATTCTCTTTGGACTCGTTTTTTGGATCAAAGGCAGAGTGCTCAGTATGGAGCCCACAGCCACTAAATGCAGGGAGCTGCTCTGCTGCTCTGCTTGTCTAAGTGGAATATAAGATATGAGTACTTTGGACTTGGACTTATATCTGTCTGTGCCCCAAATCCCTCTGTGAACTGCTGGTTTGATGTTCCTTATCTCCAAAGTGCTTACAGGCTTTAACAAACTTTGGTGATACTCCTGTGACATGTTGTTATCCCCATTTTTCCAGATGGAGATGCTGAAAGTTGGGTGATCTGCTGAGACCGCTGAAAGTTGGGTGATCTGCTGAGACCACTGCAGGTTGTTGATGGAGCTGGGCATTGGACTAGAAACCTTTAATCCCCAGCTCTGTAAGGCAGCATTTGCTTAAACATTGCAATCTTTCACATGATCAGAACCCTCCCCAGATTTCCATCTCAACACAAAGACTCCTCTGCTGGATCAGACTCCAATCCAAAATCCAGTCTGTCTGCAGCAGTGACTAGTGGCCTGTCACAGGAAAGCCTGTCAGAAAATATTGTACCTCTACTGGCTCTCAGCCTTGATGGATGTTGCAAAGAGAGCTGCTGTGTCTAAGCTTCTGTAACCTGAACAGTTGCAGCTTAGAGAAAGAGGGATTTATCCATCTTCTCTCCTGTAATTGCAGTGAATCTTGACTTCTTGATGATTTAAAAATACTCCACATGCCTCTAGAGCACAGAGAGCCTGAGTCCACACATTTAAATATAGACACACTAGGTGTGTGTGCCTCTGAGCTGGCAAATGAATCAGTTTCCAAATCTGAAGTTTGCGTAGCATCACTTTTGGCTCCCAAGTTGTTGGAGTTTTTTGCCTGGTTTTGTTTTGCTTCATTTCCTGAAGTTTGAAGAATTTTCAGAAGAGAACAGGCAGACTTCAAACACAGACAAATGTGCCTTGTGCTGATCTCACAGGCTTTGCTCCAAGGGCAGTGCTGAGGTGAGAGGCTCACACCTGCCTCCTTTGCTGCTTTGCCCTGCATCACTAAGACCCTCCTGGACCACTGTGGGGTGCTGGGGTCTGAGGAAGTTGCTGTGGCCAGGGAGGTTGGTGCTGATACAGGAACTGTGACAAAAGCAAGATTCCCTGTGTTTTGAAGTTTTCCTTTGAGAAATGCTGTTCATCAAAATCCCGTGTTTTGTGTTATAAGGCAAGTGACAAATTTGGATCAATTCCTGAGTTCCCTGTGGGATAGCTGCCTGATGTACCTGGCTGCACAAACCTGTGTGAGGGACAGACCAGCCCTAATTGGGAATTTACCACCTTTATGTGTTTTGTGAATGAAACACAACCATCCTGAGCTTTCACATGCATATAATGGCAGCTTTCCCTCTTTCCTTTTATCCTCTCTAAGGAACCTGTGTTCTTCTGAACTAATGCTCCCTTCCATAAATGACCCAATCAGACTTCATCACTGCTTGTTAAATCAGAAACTTCATTAGTTAATAGCTGTGCTTTTCTTCCTTTTTGTCCTTACTACAGCTAAGCTCATGGCATTTGCAGACAGACTTGTTAGTCATTAATATTCTTTGTATTCTTCATCTTTGGCTTCAGAAGAGAAGGCCTTTCATCTTTTGCTTTGCTTTGTTTTTTAGAAGAAGCCAAGTTTGGAGGAAAAAAGAAACAAAAAAAACATTTCTCTCCTGCTTTCTTATAAGCTTCCAAGCAGTCTCCCCTGCTGACTTTGTACTTTCACAGTAGACAAACATTGACTTTGTTTCCACAGAATATAGCTGGTTTATTTTTTTTTTTTTAGTTTACCTTTAGTTATGCAGCTTGAGAGGATTAATTAGCAGTGGCTGTCTATTTTGCTGAAAATTCTCATTCTTTCCCCAATTTTTACATCAGGTTTATTGTACCTCATTCAAGTGTAGAGAACATAAGCATGTGTCTAAACTTAGGAAAATTGTGATGAGTTTCCCTGGTTTGGAGCCTAGGAGATGACTGTGATTCATCTGTGGATTCTTAGTCTCTTCTTTAAAAGAAATCAAAATGCTGATACCAGGAATATCTCTCAGCTCTGCCTACCTGGACTGAAATGTGCACAGGCAAGTACAGTAATAAACCATGTTCTTCAGCTGGGGAAGGCTTTCTTTTCACCTCTAAATGCTCATTATTTGTAAGTGGTGAAATCCAGAGCCTTTGCTAATCTTCAGTGCCAACTGAAAGGAAGATGGAGAGGCACAGCATTTGGTCTGTGTGATCATATGGAATCTCACAGCTCATTTCTGAAGAGCAGGACCAAAAGCAAAAAAAAAAAAAAAAACCCTCTGACCTGGGCTATGTGTTTTGTTCCTGGTATAAAAATTACTTGAGGTTCATTGCATGCTTTTCTGAATGTGCCAGGAGTTCATATCCATTCAGCTCAGGTTTCCTCACTCAGAGCTCTGATGCAGTGCATATCACAGTGCCATCATTAAGTGTGATTACTGCATTTTTGACCTATTTAAAAGTGTCTGGCTGTGAAATTCCAAAGATTCTAATTTGAGCTATGAAACATATTATGTGCTGCCACATATTTCATGGCTCATTTCCTGATTGCAGTGATTTTGAACACGTATGGATGGTATGTTCCAATGGATGTGTAAACATCCCATCCCATGGGAAGCCTGGTCACCTGGGCTTTGCTGCTGTGCCAAGCTGGAGAGAGGAGAGATTTCAGATCCTTTCAGCCTCTTTGGAGAGACTGCCTGCTCAAGCCTCACGTACTCGTGTTGCACATCAGGCACAGGATTTGTGCTGTTTTTCCAGGCATGTGTATACATTAAAAAGCATTTCAGATGTTCAGTGTATATTGCTTCAAAACACCAGCAATACAAGTTTTGTAAAGGAGTTACTGAATGGTTACTCAGCTCTGGAGGTGATTTGGATCCTTCTGTCTGTCTCCCAAGTGAGAAGTTGGGTGTGGGACTGGCTAAGCCCTGGTAGATGTCATTGCACAGGGTATGTAACTGGGAGAGCACCAGCTCCTCGTTTGTAGTTGTCTTATTTCTTAATGTGGTGTAGTAAATTTATAAATGTACACAAACATCTATAAAGCATTTAATTCAGAAGCTGACAGACTGCATTGTGCATTTGGAAATTGCTGATTTGGGGTTGGCTTTGTTCTTTAGGATAACTTCATTGTCTGATAGCAGGCATTTTAAAACAATAAATAGATCACATGAGAACTGTATGTCCATTAGTGATTCTGCTTATAAAACCTTAGTCTCTTCATTTCATCATGAAAAACCTGTGCAACAACTTTTTTGTTTGTTATGCTACAGTTATTACCTATTATTGGGTCATTTCAAGAAGATCATTATTTGTAAGCTGGTGTTATGTGGGTTAGAAGCTTGTACCCCAGCATTGTGTAGTCCAGCAGAAGTATTTGAGGGTATAGATTGTTAGGAAAATGTGCAAGAGCTTTGTGTACGTAGGGATGGTTACAACTAAGTCTTTCTTGTGGCATTATTCACAAACCTTTCTCTTCTGGGGTATAGCAGTGCTAACAGCTGTCCAGTTTGTGTGTTACAGCAAGGACCTTCCTAAGTGGAACCACAAATGACAGCAGAATTATGATTAAAGGGGAGTCAGTCCTGATGGTGAGCCCAGCATAAAATATAAGTCTGGCTGTGGTTAGGAGAATGTGCCCATCTAATAAGCAGCTTAACTTGGGATATTACTGTGAAATAGAAGCATGAAATATGTGATAGGAATAGTAGGCTGGATTCCCCTGTCACTTCGTATTTACATTCCTGGAGCTACCCTGAATTACTTCTGAATTACACCCAAGTGAATGAGAGGTGGATTTCTACTTGTCAACACCTAGAATTGAAGTTTTCATAGCAGATAGAATGCAGTCAGTAAGATTAAGTGGTCCAAATGTTTGATTTTTCCTGATCTGAAGCTAACTGCCACCACTTCATTCAACAACATTAAAGAAAATGGGTGGTGTTCCTTTCTCATTAATGGGAGTTGGATTGTGCATTAAATGCCAATTTCAGCAGAAATATTAGCAAATACTAAGGCCTGATCCACAGCATGTTGCAGTCAATAAATCAGCAATTGCTGATCTAGGAGGGCTGAGATGGAGAGTGTTTGTCTTGAATACTGCTTCTCAAGTTTTCTGAAACCAGTTACATTGAGATAAATGCAGTGATTTTTTTTTTTTTTTTTCATGTCCAGTGAAGCTACTAAAAATTTCTCTTCTTCACTGAGAATAAACTGTGGCTTGCTGTGCCTGGATGGGGAAAAGCTCCTTTGACTATAAATAGCCTGCTGAATGTTTGTGTTCTAAAGGAGGTGTTCAACCAAGCACTGCCACAGTGTTTCCACGCTGCTTTAAATCACTTCCTAATAGTTTCTATTAGAGATACCCAGAGTTTACTTTTTCCAGGCTTTTCCGTGTTTGATTTTAAGATTGTTGTGCCTCCTCCCCCCACCCCAGCAGGATTCTCTTCCTTCACAAGCCACTTCCAAATGTGCCCGTGGTATGTAGCAGAAAGAAAAGCCTATTGTATTAGGCTGCATGTTTGGGTGTTTCAGCAAGCAGCCTAAGAATTCTTAATTTCTGTCATGCACACCTTCAATCTTGGATGTTTTGACAAGGCCCTTTTCAAAACTCTTCTGGCAAGTGATTTTTATGAGCACATGTGGGGAGGGACGTGTAACGTGGTTGAGGTAGTGAGCACTGGGAAGATGCATGACAACTGCTTTGTGTAAGCTGAGCTGTGTTCTGAGGAACAAGTGGTTCATTGAGATGACAAATGGAGCAGCAGAGGTGCAGCTGGGCTGCAAGGGATGTTTGGTAGTAAACATACAGCTGAGCAGCTTGGGGAGAGCCTTCTGCAATGCTAAGAATAATAAAAGAGCGTTTGCTCTCAGCAGATGAAAGGATTTTATATGGTGGTCAATATAAACAGTCTCCTGTTTGCATTTGAGCATTTGACCTAATTTTCATTGGTTTAATTAAATCAAGTTCTCGGAGCTTGATTTGCAGATAGTTTTCTGGTAGTGGCTTTAGAGCCAGTGGATTTTAAAGCAAGTAAGTGGCCTCTGCTGTCTCCCTTGCAGGGTGGGGTGGCTGGTGATAATTAATGCATTTATCAATGCACATTTCCACGTTGGAGATGGCCTGTTATCCACTTCTGATAGATGGAAACAGAGGGGCAGGGAGATTGCATGACTTGTCCAGAGTTGTTGTTGTCAGTCAGCAAAACCCAACTGCAAAGCCTTGAGGTTTTGTTACATTCCCAGCTTGGGCTGGGAGTGCTGAAGTGACCCTTGGTGCTGGCACTGTGGGAGCCAGTGCTGGTTTCTTGGCTTTTCAGCTGGTGAGATGATGTGTGCTAACATCCCACCCCTCTGATTAGTTTTGGTTTATCTCACTTGAGTTTGAATGTGTGTTGGCTTTTCTCAGTAGATCAAGAAAAAAACCAGAATTGCTGATTTCCTCATTTAGAAATATTTGACCTTAAGATATGAACATGTCAAGGATGTGACTTTGAAATAATGGGAACTTGTATTTCAAGACTAATTTAGTTAATATCTGCATTTTATTTATGTGTATCTTCTTATTTTTACTAATTACTGTGTCAAGTAACTAGTTCAGTGAGGCCAGCTTAAAACAGAAATGACAATAGAATCTTGGGAAGAAGAAAAAGTGTTTTTTTTTCTGGATGTGAACACACAGGACTCATGTGTTAGAATTGCTAAACCCACTGGACCCTCCCACCATTGGTACTTTTTTCATAAAAACAAAGGTGCTGTCAGTGCAAGTCACTTTTTCACCAAAAGGGTCATTTACCTTTCATAAAAAATAATGAGCTGTATAAATATTCTCCATATGCTGCTACGGGATGATATTAGTGAAATATGTCAGTGTTTGTAGTGTGTGCAGCCTCAGGTTTTATGACACCACTTGAAAAATACAAGACATTCATATGAGTTATTTGGAAGGTGGTGACAAGACTGTGACATAGCTATGTCTTAAACTGGGTGTTTTCAAGCACTGAGTGGAGAGAAAAAAGCATGTGAGACCCCCAGTGCTGGGGAAACAAACTTCAGCACATGTGCTGCTACAAAGATGGCTGTGGGGCTTTCCAGTTTGCTGGATTTGTCTTTCCAGTGGGACATGTGCTTACAGAGACCAAGCAGATGGCTATGGAGATCTTTCCTTCGTGGCCTCTAGAGATTTGAAAGCAGTTGTTTGGGTTTTTTTTTCACAGCTTACATAGTATTTGGGTTTTGCCATGCCAAGGTATTTCCCATCCATGTCTTTACTGAGCTTCTTGGATCATCTGAATATTGCCAAGACTTACTCAGCAGTAGAAAGCCAGACACAGAAGAATCTAAGAAAGGTTATCTTTGATCCCTTAATCAACTTAGACTTTCACCTGATGGTGCTGGCTACAGAAGAATGATTTGGATTTGAAGTAAACCTCCCAATGCCTGTTTCAATTCTTCCTTTTCTCAAAGCTCTTCTTGAAGAATGAACTATGTAAGGAGGAGTTGCTGTATGCAAATCTGAGATGAAACCTTTTGTCTTTCCAACATTTGCTATTTGCATTGCTCAAAAAGTGGTTGTGGTTTCCCAGCTTTGGACTCTGGCTATGAAAACACCCTGGCTGAGAGTGTTGATGCATCATGTAGGGTCTCCAGGTTCAGCATTTGTGAAACAGGAGATTTGGGATGGGATTGAGAGGACCTGGGAGCAGATGATTTGTACCACAGGCAGCAGCACAAGGTGGGGCCTCTGTGGGTTAATGAATATTCAGCTCTGTCTAGCAGTAACTTGTATCCTGCATCCATGAGCATCTTTGTGAGAGTCTGAGCTGCAGACAGGGCAGCTGGTTCCCAGTCCATGAATTTGTGACTGGATGGGTGAGTGTCCTTCAATCAGGGCTCTGCTGGTCACCCAGCATTTGCAATATGATTATTTCTTTTAGTTGTTTGGTTCTAATTATTTTCCTCTTGAAAGTCTTTACTCAGTGCTGGCTACTTGTATCTGGTTGTCCATGTTGTATTTTGTACATGCTGATATCTTCCCTGGGAAAGAATTGTAATAAATTTGTGCACGCAGCAGTCCCTAAATTAATCTCTGTTTGTGGCAGGAGTTTCAAAGAGCACATACGTCTGAGAAACATTGTGATTGTTGCATGAGATGGTAATTTTAATGCATGGAAGATCAGCATCTGATTTATTTTTGTTAGTGAAGATGAAAATTTCTAAGATGGTTGAAGTAGGGCGTAAAATAAATAGCTCTAATCTCATTCCATGAGGAATATTAACTTCAAATTTTGTATTTCTTTCCTTTCCTAAGTCACTGTAAAATGCTTAGTGTGAGGTGTGAGTCTTTGTTCTGTCATGTTTATGTAGAAAGGTTTCTCTTTCTTTTTTCATGCTCATAATAGGAAAAAGTCTATTTTCATTTCTGTAGTGTTTTATGCAACATAGAAGTTCCAGTTCCTCTGATCAGAAGGATGTCTCAGTTTTTAACCAGCACACAGAAATGTGCATTTATCCCAGTGGACAAAAGCACGTTAAGAAATGCTTTCCCAAACAGGACACTGCAGGTGATTTCTGTTTAAAATATAAAAGAATGCAAAATCAAAGATTTTCTACCAGCAAAATCCACAGGCAGACAGAAGGCAGGGCTGATATAAGGGACTATTCCTACTCTTATTTTCCTTTTACGACCTACATGTGAGGACCAGTATGATCCTGAAGGCTTTATGGATATACATGTTACTTCTTGGAAGGCTGACTGTAGATCAAGGTCCTGGGGAACACCCATGTCCTTGAGTCTCCACTTGTTTCCCCAGCTATTTTGGCACAAGCTGTGAGGAGGATAAACCCTTTGTAGACTCCAGCCATATCCTGTCTGTGACAGGTTAATCTGCCTCCCACATCCACACCTAGAGGTGGCTGACAGCATGAAATCAGACCTGGAAATGGAAAGTAGTGCTCTTCCTTGCTACTATTTCAGGGGTGGCATGTTACATGATGTGACCTGCTGTATCATACCCATCTGCTGTCTTCCTGCTGTACAGTCCCAGTTGTTCTGTTCACATTCAAAATCCATGCAAACTGTTAGCACTGGCCAGGCCAAGCAGATCACTGAAGAAAAAAGTGATGGGTCTTGTTGGATGGTGCCCACTTTTGCTCTGCCAAAACAGAGGTGGGTAAGTGAAGTTGTGAATAACTAATGTTAGTGTTTTCAGCCTTAGATAAGTTAGAAAAAACAGAGTTATAGGCTAGCCAGGGCTTAGTGCCTGCATATGAGAAGATGAATGTGTGGGTCTGTGGCAGAGTCCTGTCCCTAAGCACTGCTGTAAGAGCACAAGGCAGTGGTGATGTTTCAGTGGGGTTAATTGGTAACCTAAATAGCATCGTGGGAAAATAGCAAAAGGCCTTGAAGACAATTTTAAAGCGTTCAAGTATTGCTTAAAGTATTAACAGAAGATGCACATGTAGGTATGTGCATGCATGAGGATAATTGGCAATTCAAAGCCTTTGAATTGGAAATCATTGGTACAGAAATAGAGTTGAGGTTTAGAATGGATTTAGTTCAAACAAGCATAAGGAAAAGTCAGGGTATTAAAGCAGTAAAAAGATGTACTGGGAGGCATTCACTTCTGAATCCATATATTGATTGGACTGAAGGTAGAGGGTGTGTGCAGTTGGATCTCCTTATAGGGAAGGGGAATTTATTTTGGGGAATGCAAAAGATCACTGAAAGGGCTGAAAGAAATTATTCTAATACTTCTTTCTAAAGATCCAGAGAGGGTTCTTGTGAGTTTTGCTCTGTCTTGTAAGTTGTGGACTGCCTCCTGTGTGTGAACTCCTGTGTGTTCACTGTGTGAACACAGTCTCAAGGCAAAGAAACCAGTGTGGTCTAAGACTCCACAGGTATAGGAGAAAAAAAGGTGTTGATATGAAAACATTTATAATGTCAAGGAAAATTGAAACTGCTAAAATGACACTTCTCCTGTGAATAATTTACCACAATGAAAGTCAAGAGTTGGACATCCTGGTGAGTTTACTTTGGCTGTTCACAGTGAGAGAGCTCAGAGCAATGTTCTTGGGATGGGGAAAGGTTGATGGTTATTATTCCAGAAAATAGCTCAAATCCTCTTTCTGTGTCAGTAGCATGTAGTCTGCTAAGGATCATCAACTGCTGGCCTAGGGAATGGACACCCAGGGGGGGTGGTCAAATGGTGTCTCTCCCAAATAACTCACCTGCCTGGGAGCCCACTGTGTGAGCTGGTGCTGAGCATCATCTGGGATGAGAGCCCTGCTGGCAGGAAGCTTTTTGTAGGCAAGTTTTTGGCAGAAATTTGGAGGAGGTGGCTTTAAGAGTGTTACAGATTGAACTGATGAGAATTCTTAGAAAACCACACTGGGCTTGTGACTGGTCTCTGCTCTGCCAACTCTGTTAGTGGCATCCTTGCCATCTCTTGATGGGTTTAGGTTTCCAGATACTGGGGGACTCTGTTGGAAAGCTGCCATGTCTGTGTCCTCCATGTGAAGTGGGAGCATGTACCCTATTTGTGTTCCCCAGCACTATCTTGCACTCAAGCTGTGTGCTCACCCACTTAATGATAATGTCCAAGTCCACCCCAGCATTCTGCAGAGTGCTAAGGACTCTCTTCCTGTCCTGTCCATACATTGTGGTGTGGCATGGTGCCCAAACACTCAGCAAACACCAGACAAAGGAGCTCACTTCTAGTTCACTGTTTAAATACAAGTACCCAGTGGTCCTTGGGTGCCGAGAGAGGCTGAGAGGTGATGGCTGCAGGGTACAATTCAGAGTACAGAGCATGTTGATGACTTCCATCCAACAGACCATACATATTCCCTGGGGGCCTTGTATTCACAAGGGGCAGCTCATCCCTCTGTCTCCTGAGCTTTTGTAGGAACCAAGAGGCCCAGCAGCTGTGTTTTCTTTGGCTGCTAAGTGCTAAATCTTTCACTGTACTACTTCCTTTAGGATATACAAGTGCATTAAAGTGTTGCTTGGTCTCCATTTGTGAGTATCCTGCTTGAATTCTTGGATGAAGATATTCTTGGAATACTTCTTTTAGTGTGAACCCTCCAGTGGGCAATCTTTTATTCCAGAATAATGGGCCTTTCTGCAATTTAACATCATGTACTTTGGAAGTGGAAGTCTGTAGTTTGTTTCACAGGAAATGCACTCATTTACGAAACCTCGTTAATTAACTGGCATCTATTTAAGGGATGTTTCTTCTCACTTGTGATCTGTCATGAAAAGTAGCTCTGGAGTTTTTTAGCATTAAGCTTAGATTTTACAAGTGATTCCTTCTGCATATTTGAAGTAGTTTTTCTGCTACTCCTTGGTATGGAGAAGGGACCTTGGCTTTGAGAATTACAGTTTAAGCTGTTCAGAATTGTATGGCAGCTCTGTGCTTGCTGATGGGAAGCATTTACTGTGCTTGGGACAGTGAGGCTCTGCTGTTTGGTGTAATATTCCATGTGTCAAAAAAATAAAGTAGGGGTTTTTTTGGTGTCCTTTTTTTTGGTGTCCTTTTTTTTTGGTGGGTTTTTTTTGGGGAGGGGGGAGGTTTGTGGGGGTTTTTTTTTCTGTTTCTGTGTGTGGCCCCCAGCACTTCTAGGCAGCACAATCTATAGTCTGCTGGCTGCCAATCTACAGAGCTCTTGCCCAAACCAGAGACAGTAGCAATGCCTGCACTGCACCAACTGAACTGGACAAAACTCGTTGACTTTCCTTGGTGGGCTTTGCTGATAGACTATGCAAACCTTTCTTCTCAGCTGCCTCATATCTGCTCCTTGCCTTGCTCCACTTTGTCATTTCCAGGTCACTTCCCTTGCCTTTGTCAGCATGTTTAGCATTGCTTCGTGTAGGCACTGCCCTCAGGAGCATCATCATGCATACTAAATGCATGTCTGGGACCATGGCAAGGAGTAGCCCACCCACTCAGGAGCAAGATACAGCCTTAGGGAAGAACAGAAAGCTTCAGACATTCTGGAAGTCAGTTCTGTGCAGCCACACAAGCTCCTTCTACTGTTTTTCTGGTGCTTGGGTGGCCCTGGTACAGGTGGCTGAACCACTTCTGCCATCCCTGGCATCCTTGTCCTCAGCACTGCCTGAGCTTGTCTATTTTAGTAATGCAATTACTTATGTTAAGCATAATCAATGAGCCACAGAGAATCTACTGGTGGCTTCAATCAGTGGAATTACTCAGAAGGTTCCAAATGAGCTGCTTTTTTTTTTTTTTTTTCTGAAAATGAAGCTATCATTCACACAAGAATGACTTCAAGGAATCTCTCTTCTTTATGTAAGGTGTGCTGTGACTCCCCAGCACCAGTTCACATAATTCCTTGTCTTTCCATAATGTAGTAGTTAAGATCTTGCTTATGTTTGGGGAAGATGAGGGTGGTGAAGGTGTTTGCCTCCAGAAGAGCCAGGGTAATACTCTCACCAGAGAGAATATGAGTAAAGGGCTGCAGAAAACACTGAAGCTTGTTTTCTGTCTGCTGGCAGTCAGCAGTGCAATGACTAAAAAGATTGTTTTGGTTGGGTTTAGCAGAGTGCTTCTTCTTGGACAATGTGGACAGCCCAGGCTGTGTTGGAAGCTTAGGCAGTTGTCCAACAAGGAGTCACTGTTGCTGGTTTCTGCTGGAGTGATGCCCCATGCAAGGGCTCCACACACCTTCAGCACTGAACCACGAGTGCACGTTGGGGAGGTGAGTCCTCTCACCTGCCTCTGGAGTGTGATCTTCCCTCCAAATTACAGGATTTCAGGGGGGAATTTGGTATGAAAAATGGCACTCTGTGCTTGGCAAGCCTTCATCAAGTCTTACAGCTGTATGGAGGGGAGGCCAAATGTGCTCCCTCCATTTGCTTGTGCCTCTGGGCACAGCTGTGAGAAAATGTCGTGCAGATTGCCAGCCACATGCTGGGATTTTTGTGTGTGCATCTCTGTGTGCACTGGTTACATATGATTTTGCCTCTGCCTGCTTGCTAGCCCAAAAAAACCAACTTTGAATCCTCCCCTACATGTGCTGGATGCCACTTGTTCACCAAGAGTGTGTCTTGAAGGTTTTATCCTACCTGGGAACTGATGCCAGAAAGGACAATTTCCTCTTTTAGAGCTGAGCATCTCCTGCTTCTCCCTTGCCTTGGGTTTGCAGGTTGTGTGGCTGAGGGCAGATGACTCCCTGGCTGCATCCTGTGGACAGTGTTCAGTTTTAATAAGGGGCAGAACAGTTCTTGGAAAGTTTTGGTTTTGTTTTTTTTATCTCTTGGTGTGTCAATTTTCTACTAAATCAGCAGACTGAACAGACTCACCCCACTTGTCTGCCAGATCCTGTCTCTGTTGCATGGAAAGCTACAGGCAGTGGTGAGAGGGCAGGATCTTTCCTGCACATGGTGCATGGTCAGATCAGATTATGTTTAACATCCATTGACTTATCTACACACTGCTTACCCTGGATGTACCTGCAAACAGAAATCACTGAGCTTTATTTGATTATTTTTACATTCTGGATTTCAAAGCGCAGCCCCAAATAATTCCTTGGCTTTAAAAAGCCTCAATGTTGTGTGCATTAAGTCATTAATTTATTGTCAGATCGTGGTAAGTATGATGGGATCCAAACACTTCTATGCTTTCCAAGACCTCTGTTCCCAAGTTGGAGATTACAATGTGATCCTTCCCAAAATGTCTCATGCCAAAGGGTGTAACTACCCCCTACCCATCTTTGGGCACTCAGCCCAAGTTCTTGAGCTTAGTTCCTGTCCCTGATCATCCTGTACTGTCCTGCAGAGGTAAGGGAAGCTGAAGCTGTATTGAATTGCCAAAGCCCTCTGTATTTTGTGTACTTGAAATCCAGCTGGGGAGGAGGGTTTATTCTACTCCACGTTACTGTTATTTTAGTGTACTGGTTTGGTGTGTTTTCTTGGTTTATTTTTAGTCCTCACAATAGCTGTTTATGTGATACACAAAACCTAGTCCAGGAGTCTTGCTGCTCAGAAAAACTAAAGCAATATTTGAAAAAAATGTTCAGTTGTGTCCAGTTTTTCAGCTTAGTTTGGATCCCTGATTTGGGAGCACAAAATCTGTTTGAGAAAGCTAAAGTACCACAAGTACCTGGTGATTCCAAGGCAAAAGCCGGACTTGGAGCATGTCTCAGATGTTACCTTTTGGTTTAGAAGGTCAATTAACACTAGAAGATATATTAACACTATGCATATTAACACAATGGTAATTGTTGGCAAAATAGTAACTTCCTAATGGACTTCCTAATGGCAGCCTCTCTCTAGGTTCTAGGCACCAGTTCAGCAAAACACAGGACCACGTGGGAAACCCCATCTCTGCTGGATGTAACATTTATATATGTACTTACTTTTGAGTACATAAGTAACCTTACTGACTGTTGCATCTCAAAGTCCATGTTTAAATGATTTACTGACCAGGGTGCAGATAAGAATATTAAAAATGAAAATTTACCCATCTAATCCAAGTTGTGAAGCTGAAATACTTCTTTTTCGAGGCAGTCTTGGGGATTTAAACAAAACATTTTCCATTAAGATTAATGGAAGATACGTGCCCTAATTCCTGTGGACTTCTTTGAAAAATATCAATCAAGTGTTACAGTATGAGGCAATAAATGCCTGATGTCTTTGCATTGCAGATTGCCTTCTCAGCTCTAGGGATCTCATAACATCTCTTGGTCACTGTTTTGTATCAAGACCATAACTGTCCTTACCTCACTGTGTTGCCAGCCCCTGCACTTTTATCTTTGTTTTTTTGGTATTTAGTTTTATCTCAAAATCACAATCCCTAGTCCTGATCCATGACAGTACAGTCTGTTTCTATTCTTTTTTCCACTCAGCATGTGTTGTGGCAGGAGATGGACATTTACAGCCTTTAAATTCGTGAAAGCAGTAGTCAAAATACTTGACAGCATTAACCATAAGTGCTTGGAATCCCAGAGGGAGTATAAACTTGATAGGCTTGTGTGTGTGTGTTTTTAAATTTAGAGGTTTTAACATCAGTCTCCTGACCAGTCTGAAGCTTGTGTCATTGCTGTGGAACATTCAATACTGGGGGCCTGGCACATCCAGCTTTGCCACCTCCACACGGGCATCAACCAGACCCCCATTTGGGAGCCTGGATTGGTCCTGATGTGTTTTAGAATGTCCACAGCTGGACAACTATGCCCATTGCCCTTCTGAAAAGTACTTAGAATTGTTCCTAGCTAATCCTCTTCTCTTTACTGGTGACCCAGGGACCCCAGAGAGGTATATCAAGTGTAATTTCCATGTGCTATCTGTAGAACTGCTCCATTTTTTTTGGAGGTAAAACCATGTTTTCCTTCAGCTTTGCCTTTTGTTCGTAGGCATCGGTGCTTGAGGCAGAGCATTTCATTAAAGATTTATGTAAAGCATATGCTGGTTTCTGAGGCAGGAGGCTAAAGCTGTGCTCCAGAATGTTAATGCAGAGCTGGAGCAGTTTGAGATGTGCATAATGCAGCACCAGTTGGCAGGACCCAAGCTTTCATCCAGAAGAGGGAAGCTTGCACCATCTTTATCTTTGCCACCCTGTAACTTTGAGGTTGATTCACATTTTGGTTTACATGAGGAAACAAGCACTCTCCTGGGAGGCCTTGGAAGGCAACCTGAGTGTGCATGGGCTGGCAGGAGTGAAGGGGTTTTGGCTCTTGGGGCTTGGGTGGCAGTCAGCAGCCCAGCCAGGAGCCTTCTACTGCACTGAGCTGAAGTTGTTGGCAGAAAACCACAACCAGAGTTTGTTCTGTCTTCTCTGACCTTCCCTTTCTAGCTGACAGGGTGCAGAGGTGAAGCTCAGCTTATGCTTCCTTCACTGGCATCTCCCTGATGACTTCTGCAGTGTCTGAAATGCATGGGGAGTGTGCCTTTCCTGTGTCCCTCATTCTCAAGTGATGTCCTGGTAGGATGTTTGGGAATCCAGAGTGTCTGTCAAACATGGTGACAGTTGTCTAACTCCACACTCGAAGGCATTAGTGTGGAATTCATCCCATACCTGGCAGTAGCTGCAGTGCTGCTGGAAAACTGACTTGTGGCTGAGCACTTGTGCTCCTGCAGAGCTGTCAGCAGAGACTGTCCCTGTCCCATCCTCAGCAGCTTGTGTAGATCCCAGGTAACCTCTGTCTGACAGTGGTAAGTAGAAATCTAACAGCATATGAAGCTTCCCCCAGGCTTCCCAGCTGCATACAGGAACCCACGTGTACTTTTTCAAAATTATGTTGTTTACTGTTCATGGCAGGTGCAGCTCCTGTTCTCTACTCTGTGGGCAAAGCTTCTTCCTTTAAGGATGCACCCAAAGCTCCCCAGGACTTGCTGTCCTTCACACATGCATTTATGTATTGCTGAGCTGTTTATTTGAATGTAAAAGCATGACAGGAAACGGGGTTTGTATACATGGAAATGTAATTATGTATGTTGTGTAAACTGACTAGTAAAAGTAATTCTGGAAGTCAAACAGGACAAGATTTGAATACTTATTTACCAAAACAATGGTGGTTGCTGTGTATAGGGGAATAAACACCTCTCTGTTGTGTAGGAGGGGCTAAAGGAGTTGCCCCATCCTCACTGTAGCTCTGGCAGCTGGAAATTACCATTCTGTAGAGTCAACCTTAGGAGGCTTTGGCAAACGTGGTCTTGAATTCTCTCTGCTCCATGGAGATCCTGCAAGTTACAGGATAAAACAAGCCTGCTTTCACAGGCAGTACACTTCCAGCTGATCTCCTGAAGATAGGATCTGTGTGCTCCTTTGAAGTCATTCATGGAGAGCCACGATAATGTGGGAATATGGACTGTTTCCCTTGGCACAGCAGTTCCAGCTGGGATCCCAGGGCAAAATACTGCATGGAATGTGTGAGAGGGAAATGCTGCTGTAGGACTCTGGCCATGCAGAGGATGGTGGGTGCCAAACAGCCTTCTCAATGGATGAGCAGGGTAAGGTTGGATTTTTGCAGGCTGAAATATCAAGCAGCATAACAGCATGTGTGAAATAGCTTTGGGAGTTGGGGAACCCAAGGAGAGGTGTGTGCTGTGGGCCCCCTGCTTTCACCATCTGTACAAAGCAGTTGCCCTCCTTGTCACTGAGGTGTCACGTCCCAGAACTTCATTGATTTTGCTAATCTCACTGTGTACCTGAACTAATAGAGCAGACTGTGACTGTCTCAGCAGCAGTTTGTTCTAAGGGTCCCCACAAATGGGAAAGGCCAAGTTCCAGTCCTCAACATCATTCATCTGCACAGCAGATTCCAACAAGATGTGTATTTTAACAAGCACACATCTAAAGAAACACCCTCAGCTGATTTTTCTGTGTTTGCCTGAGGCAGGCAATGCCAAACTGATGGCTTTTATACATGAAAGTTCTGAAAAACTTGGAATTAACCTGGTGCAAGTCTACTTGGTTGCTATGTAAGTAGAGCTGTAGAAAAAGATTGGCCAGTGTTGTTATCCTAAGCAAGGAATAATTCTTTAGTTCTCCTAAACTGTGGAATATAAATTGAAAAAATCCAAATCCATTTCTGCATTTTTGTGGTCTCCATTTTAGTCAGTGGAAGTGATGTAGGACAGCTAAATGTCACTTGGCTTTTCTTCTGTGTCCTCAGTGATGAGTGCAGGCACCCATCAGCTTCCAGACACTTTCAGCAGCTCTGTAAACAAGCTCTGGAAGTGGCTTTGCTGATGCTACAGACAGTGTAAGATCTAGAAATAACAGGTTGGCAGTGATAAGTTGTTGTTTCCCAGCAGCTTTGGAGGACAGGGCATACTTGAAATAAATCTATCAGGTAGGGTTCCAAATTGGCCAAGGCTGTAAGCAGCAATTTATTGAGCTTATTTATGATGTTGCACCTAGGAAATGAAATGGAGAAATGTCAAATGCTTTCAACACCAGCCAGGACAATTTAATGCCCCCTCCCCTTTGCATGAAAGCTCTGTCTTGGCTTCGTGCCAGAGGCATATTATTGTAATAAACCACATTCACATTCTAGGTGGTAAATGGAATTTACCTGATAATTAAAACTACAAATAAAATAAATTAATTCATCATAATCTTCATTCCCAGAATAGCTTAAATTCTGAGCATTATATACGGCATAAAAATGTGCACCTTTGGCTTTTTAGCTGTTTGTGGCATAATGAACAAATCCATCTGTGAGAGTCTTGGAAGACTAAGCTGAAGCAAAACCACACAAAAGCCAGACCTGAGCAATTCCTTAAATGCTCTTTCCATGGTCTCTTCTCCTGTGTTTGGACTTAGGCCTGGTCTGAAGTCCATCTCCTTCCCAGACTGCTGCCTTTTACCATTGCACAGACAGAACAGCCTCAAGTTCCTCAGCTGAGTAACCATCTGTCTGCCCTCCCACACAGACACCTGCGGATGAGTTCATGTTGAAAAGAAAACAAAGAATTTAAATATTTTTAAAGCCTCAAATGCATCTTCCTGCAGTCTTTACAGCTGCCAGTGTGGCTTTTTCATGTGATAATAGGATAGATACATTCTCCAACTTAACGTTAGCTTTAGAATTATGGCTTTCATTTTGGTAGAGTCGCTTCATAATTGTGCAGAAGGTGTTCTAGATGCCTTGGTTATAATATGTGCATTGAACATGGGTCACTTGGACTTGCACAGATGAATATTGGTTGAATTCTGTCCTGAGGGCCAGCAGTTCTTCTGCAAACCTGAGGACAGGGAAAGTGACATGAGATCTGCAGAGTGTTTTGCACATCAAGTCTCTTTGTGCTGTATTACTGGGTAAAGCCTTCATAAGCAGTCACATAATCCAGTACAAAAAGCACAACTGAGCACAGCACTTTCTTTTCAGAAGAAATCCTAATATTTTGATGAACTTAGGCAAAATAGAAAAATTAGAGACAACTTTGAAATAAATCCTGAAATGCAGCTGGAGGGATCTTGGATTAAAAACCTCTTGTGTGCTGCTTTATGAACAAGCAACTTCATCCATGATAGATTGTGTGCCCCAAGCGTACATAACAAGGCAATTAAGAGAAAGAACAGTCAATTGAATAATATTGTATTATCTTTTTGTTTCACATAAGTCCTGTATCTCCTTTCTGCTGCCAGTTTGCTGTAAATTGTACCTTGTCCTTAATAGGATTATTGATAACTCTGCCAAACACAGATTCTGCAGAATTTACTGTTTGCTAAAATGCCTCCTTCATCATTAAAAGGGGTTACTAATATGCTTTAAACATAAATCTTGTATGTTAATGCTCTAGGGTACATCCAGCAGCAAGTAGAGCTCTGCAGATTGCTAAAGCTGGAAGACAGGGACACGTGCCTGCTTTGGGATGCAGCATTTGGGTTTTTTTCAAGTCTGTAAACTCTTAAAAGTGAGTTTGCCCTTCGCCCTGGGGCAAATTCAGTAGTGAATTCCACCCTGGATAAATCAGCTTGTGTCATGATTAAATGATCAGCAGACATCTCACGTTTTTCTTGCTCTCACCCTGCTTGTTTGGAAGCAGCAGCTGTGGTGCAGGTGATCCAATGTTGTGCTGCTGGGGTTGGCTCTATGGGAGGTGGCACTGTGAATGGTTTGTAGTGATCTTGGCCATGGGGCTCAAAGTCTGATGGCCTCTGGGAAGTCAGCTGAAGGACATCCAGCAACATAAAGCTGTTCATTGCCTGCCAGCAGTGTGGACAGCACATCCCATGCTGTCCCTCAGCCTGGCCCCAGGACGAATGACTACAGGGCACAAGCTTGTTTTGGGCTAAAAGACAGCATTGTGGTTAGACCTTTCTCCAAACCACTTTGCTTTGGTGAGCAGTATTCCACTTCTGAAGTTTGGGATCGGTTTTAGGCAGCTGCTTCCAAGCCCTTTGTCATCCTCCCCTGTGCAGTCACCTTGGTACCTGCAGACTGAAGGGCAGGCAGGTCTGTGTCTTCTCTGCCATTTGACACTTTCTCAAATCCTCTGTGCATGTCCCTTCATGTTGTGGTCCAGGAGGTGCTGAGTGGGAGTGGTAGCTGAGATGCTGTTGCCCATCACCCCAATTTATTTAGAAGAGCTATGCCACAGGGTGGTCCTGGGCTACTCTGCTTTCGCCAGGCAGTGCTTTATTGTTGACAAGTCTGAAAGCTGCAAATTGGTCTGAAGGCATGAAAACTGATGATTCTCCCATCTCTGGTGAGATCCAGAGATCATGGATCACTGCTTTTTCAGTCTCATTTCCATCTTGAATCTGGATTGTTGATGTGTCTAAGTGGTCGCTGCTACTCCTTGTAAGTCCAGGCTCTGTGTAGTATTCTGTAGTGCTCAGTCCAGATCAGACATAAATAACCCAAAGGAATTTAATCATATCTGTGAGACATTATTTATTGTTATTTGATGGAGCTGTGTGGTATCAATCTGGAGCTGTAACAAGGCATGAACAGACTTGTCTTGGTACCATGCTGACATTTCAGCTTGTTAACCAATTCCAGGCTGAGCAAGGATTGTGCAGATCAATTCCCTGGGATTTTCATTAGCAACACTCTGATGTTCAGATGTTGTTGAAGTCTGAGGACTGCATGGAGTTTGTGCAGTGACCATTATGCATTCTTGCAGCCCCTTCTCTAGCTCATGTAAAGCAGCGATTTGAGACAGCCTGCCCAGTCATTTAGGAGATGATTGTTCTCTCAAAGCAGCAGTTTGTCAGACTGTAATTTTAAAACTGTATTATGTTTTGCTAGGACTTGGCAGAACTTCTCCTAAGCCTAGACTTTTGAAATAGTAGCCCAAAAAAACTCGTTGCTGGTGAAATTAAAAACAAAAACA